>NC_079290.1:112336038-112961038 GCF_023638135.1 Falco biarmicus | reverse complement strand
TACTTCTTATCTACTATGCCGTCCAAGAATTAATTACATTGTGCAAATTAAAGAAATGCAATGGGAAACAAATTCCTCCTATTGCTAAACTTTCCCTCCTTCTCTGCTGAAATAGCAACATTGCACTTCCACATTCATGGAAATGTGAAAAACAAAAGATGTTGATAGACTATTCCATTTTATTTTGTGAGAGAAGTGTTATCAAGCAACTAGAGTTATAGTAACTAAATTATCATCCGTGTAGAAAATTGCTTTTGAACCCAAGAAATCTGCATCTACTTGACATTTTATTTTGTTACAAAACTCCCAGTTTGAAGCCTACAAAGAAAGTGTTTGCCACCCCCAGTCTTGTTCCTTTTTAGGTACCAACGTCCAGGTTAAGAATAAATATAAAAATTTAGATCAAAATTGACTTATGGAGAGGATCCATACCGAATACAGCAAAACACACTCAGAACTACAGGGACCTATGCATACCTGACTTTAACTTCACCTATAGCAAAAAAATCAATCATGTCACATATTACATCGAGTAGAAGCTACATACATGCATTTAGTTTACAGGACTTTGGCCATCAGTGTTTTGAGTTATCATGGAGAATAAAATGTTTCACAGTGCTCTTAATCCTAATGAATCTCAGGTGTAGCCAAGACTGACTTTACCTCTTAAAATAAAACCGCCTGTTCGACATACACTCTAGTCCTCCTCTAAAGATTACAGCAGGCAATGACTTGCACATCCCAGATGGAAGGATGGGTATAAGTACGCGGCATATTATTAGACAAATACAGGAACCTAAATTTGGTATTTTCCGAGACTGTTCTCACAGATTAAATAAACCCAAGGCAAACAAATGTAGTACTCACCCTGATCAATTGAGTGTTGAGGAAGCTGGCTAAGCTGGCTATTCACTACACCTGCATATGTGCGCAAGAACTCCTCTTCACTAGCAGTCAGCTGGAAATGCACAGAGAGTCAGTCAGCAAAAAAGGAAAATGAAGAAAGACTGAAGATATTATCTCCCACTTCCCAGTAAGAAACTTCACAGTTGCCTCTATTCTCCTCTTCAACAGTTTAATCAACTGTTATCTGTGCAAACTATACCATCAGCAAGGACACAGCAGCAAACTGGTACATCATGCATTCGTGGAGGGATGCAAAGTCCCCTCAAAACAGCTGCTTTATTTTGCTGGTTTTCCAATAATGAAAAAAACTTTATATAGAGAAATGATGAGATGCTCAGATTTCGTTTCAGGCATCGCAATCCTTATAAATATTAAAAAAAAAATAATCAATTCTGTTTAACTGCAGATAATGGTTAAATCAATGACAGCTAAAACAATTCAGTGATAAAACCAGACCATCACCTGCCCATCTCAGTAAGCACTATGCCAGTTACTACAAAATTGTCTGGAAAGCCACAGATATCGGCTATGACAGCGCCTCTTACATTTGATCCCATCTTCCTCAGCATGAGTAGGACTCGCACTTTCTGCTGAATATACATCTCCTCCGGACTCTTTCCGGGGACGCCCTCACGGTTCATTCCCCTCCTGCCAGCTCCTGGATTTCCTGAAGATGTAAGATCAGAAAAAGACAAAGTAAAATAGGTAATGGGGTATAATAAGAGTAATAGGAAAGGTTTGATTCCCAAACCCCCCATTTTTCACCGATGGGCAGACCACGTAATAGCCTGGGGGAATAAAGAATCCCATGCTTCATCAGAGAAATCCTTAAAAATTTGAACAGCTAAATTGGGCCTTACATATGCAACTCAAACATTCAAAGAGGCTGATGTTCACATCCCTACTAGCTCATTAGCTGTTGTAACATTACTGCAGGAATAGAAAAAGAGAATTCTAACACACAGATGAAAGAATTGCCCTGACAGAAGAGTCTGGGGTTTTGGGTTTTTCCCATAAATCAACATAACCAGTATGAAAACAGGATGCAGGGTGCACAGCCATAAAGCCTGCAATGGCTGAACAAAATAAACTCTTCATTCTTTCTCTTATCTCTTTTCTTTTTACATCATATAAAAGAGGCCAGCGCACTCTTGGAAAAGTTAATAAAACATATTAAATGGTTTTGGAGAGAAAGAAGAGCTAAGAGGAGCAGGGAAGGAGCAGAGTTTATCATCCTTTCTCCTATCATTTAAAAGCTGTAGTTTTGCTTTCCTGCCTTAATAGCAAATAATTACATTATGGAATAAACAGACTATGCTCTCTAAATTCTATAGCACAGAGCATGATTATACTTTGTTGTCCGAGTATCTGGTAATTAAGTTCCACAATAGGGTGTTTACCAAAACAAAAAAAATGCTCAGACATACACTGCAGCTGCCATTAGAAATTATCTTGGAGCATGTTTATTAAGTCAACAATAGTAAAACCCTTACCTTCGAATTTAGAAAATAATTGTGCTTCAAATAATACACTAGTACAGCAGTGGAACAAATTAAACTAACTTCTTAGAAGTACTGCATGTTGCAGGAACTTAATCCCCGCTACGGAATCTATGGGTGGAGGTGTAAGCCAGGCACCCTTCCACAACGCACAGCTCCATGAAGTGACTCCAGAACAGGTCTCCTACTAGTTTTCATTCACAGAACTGGGTCTGGTCCTATACTAAGCTACTAATCTGCTTTCCTGAAACCTTAGTAACCAAGGGAACACACTACATACACAGGCACGCTTAGTGAAGTCTGTATCACAGCCGGTTCAAGCACTGTTTTCCATGTAATGTTTTCCGGTAGTCATAACCAAACCTCTCCCATCACTTCATTTTCATTATTACTTTTAAGGGAAAGTAATCTGGGTGGAAACAGTTTAAAATTATGCCTAGGCCCTCCTGCATGAGTCAGAAGTAATGCAAACTTAAGTAGCAGCTGCTGGGCTAGGTTTTACCACACACACTACTTAGCATGAAGGTAACTGTAGTAAAAAGTGGAGAAAGATACATCACTAGTCCTACTTGAATACGTTTCCAGCGGGAAGATCTCCATTATGCTCATTTGGGTTCTGCTTGCAAACTTGCAGCCTGTAGTTGGGCAAGGTGATCGTATTTTTTTGCTATAATCAGCAAACTGCTTTCTGAAGGGGAAATAAAACGATCCTGTATTTTTGTTAGTGTCAACTCAATTAAGTAGATTGGATTATGCTACTAAGCATGTACTCCACAGAGCAACTTACTGAGTGCTAACAAGTGATGTCAACAGCAAGACAATGAACAAAGCAAGTCTGCGAGCAACAGTCATTAAGTTATGCATATTCAGAGACTGATAAAACAATGAACGTTTATCAAGATACCAAGCAAGTCTGAAAGGTTGTGACTGGTTCTTAATATTATACTAAAACATAACTTTTTTTTTTTTTAATATTGTTACTTTAAGAGGGAGGTGCCGTACTAACAGCCAAAGAAATCAATCTAGAAAAGAAAAAGCACAACAGCAAATACCTGAAATGGGGTAACACACCTACTGTTTAAAAATGGAACCGACTATATAGGATATATATCAATAGGTGGCACCATACACAAACACCAAGAAAATGCCACGGCTGCTCCCCATGCCAGCTAGGAAGACCACATTTTAGCATTCCTCTACACATCAGATATCAGAAGAGATTTATTGTCTATACATGCCATCAATAATTGTTTTCCATCATAATAGTCCTCTAGTTGTTTACTGATTTTTCAGACCTTGAAAAGGAGCAATGGAAATTGCTACCTAAACGTGGTTCTGCTCAAGTGAACTTCAGCCAAGATGGATTTATCATGAAGGTACCTGCTTAACAGGGAGGATACTTACTAAAGCCTGCCCATTCAGGGAATGCTTCAGACAGTAAGCGACACGGGGGGGGGGGGGGGGGGGGGAAGCACTCAATAGGGCTCAAAGCTATCAAATTCCACATATAAAGGAGGGTTATAGTACGACTAACAGAGCAACAGCACTTTGCTCTTCATACACTGCACAATTATTTCGGATGACAGCCTCTGCCACCACAGCTTTTCCTACTTGATGACATCAAAGTAGAAAGACTAAAGTCTTAAGACAGTACTGAGACCCCAGCATGAAAAAATTTAAAATACCTCTGCTCCTGTTACACAGAGCTTTTATTAGGCATGGTTTAGGATGACAATACTACCAGCATATATTACATCAGTAAATTTCCAAAACCACTTACAAAGCTAGTCTGTATGCCCGGAAGACAGCACAATCCATCTTTATAAACGAAGTGCTGAAAAAACTCTTTTATCAATGTACTTAACTTTGCCTTCTCAAGAAAGCTACATTAATATACTATACATAATGAAACATTACTTAAGCAGAATTTCCCTAACCCTACAGTTCTTTTTGGCACATATATCACCCCACCCCCAACGAAGAAAACATCAGAGATTTCCCTGCCAACGTACCTGCTTCTAAAAACCACAGAAGATCAGATAACCCAGGTGTTCAGTTCCAATTAATGACCCTGGCTGGAAAAAATGTATGAGGAAACTGCCCTGTGAAAACAAATAAGCAAGGCATTACAGAAATATACAACGCTGAAAACTAGAAAGACCCTTTATTCGATATGCTTTGAATTGCAGTCTGCTTTAGAATGCAGCCTAGCCAAAATTCATCAAGCTGTAGGCTTGTCTGGAGTTTGTAGACCCTTTTTATATTTAAAGCCTAAGTTTTTTAAAGGCCAAGCCAGTCTTCATCTGCAAGATTTACACCCTGACCATACCAACGACATTCCCAATCACTTGAGAATGGAATGCATTCAAGCTTCACATTCTTTAAGAATCTTTCAGCATAAAACCTGACTCCCTGGAAGAACCAATAAACATCACGACATGTAATTTCTTCTCATAAGAAAAAAAAAGTATTACAAATAGGCATAGCTTACCAAAGGTTTGAGGAAAACTAGGGAGAAATGTAAAGCATGCTGATTTTGACCAAAATTATTGTTTTCAACTATGCGTATATTATCTGAATATAGCAATTACAGACTGGCGCTGGAAGCTGGGCTGGAAAACCCTTTGCGCAGGATTTTTCAGACCAGCCTCACTGGTCAGTCACCAACAGCTAACAGTTAAAGACTTTTGTAAGGCTGGTGACATATTTCTGAACATATTTTACAACTGACACTGGGTATCAGGGCACAGTAAGAATTTATATGTCTTCTGATCCATCACATTGGCCTCTAAGACAACCAGCTCAGTCTCACAAATGAAGTCAGTCCAAGCCCTCTGTAATGTGCAATGCAACAGCAAGTGCCCGCTGCTCAGGACAGCATTGCAGTTAGAATCATGTAATAAATAGCATAAACTGCTGTACTTAATTAAGAGTTTCTGATTAGGGAAGACATGCACCACTTGTTAATCAAGTCCAATTAAATGTACCAAACATACTCTCTTCTTTTGTTTGTTTGGGTTTTTGTCATGAACAAGTGAAGGCAGATCTAGACTAATTCAATTTCTTTCATGGCTGTTCACCAGCCCATGCAGATGTCATTATAGCTGGAAAATAAGGCAGGAGCAGCAAGAGCTACTCAACTGTTCCGTACACCAGCTTCATCAGAGAAATGCTGAATCCAAAATACCCGCTAGTTTCACCCATAGGTTCTCAACAGCCTCTCTTACTAACAAGTGCTGGAAGCAGCTGAGCTTTATCAATGGCTTAAAAGAATCATTTCACCTCTCTAGAGGAGAGAAATTGCCTGCTCTGAAAGGATTATTTAAGCCCTGCCTCGCTAATTAGTTCCCACTGTTCTTGCCCTCTAAATACGCAATGCGGTCCCAAGAAAGATTATCTACAGCACTGACAACAGGTCCATTTGCAGTAACTAATTGCTGTTCTCATTTCTATAGACTTCAAAGACACCCCACCACCACCGCTGTACAAATACTCACCACACAACTGTGTGAACTCCTTCCTAAAGAAAAGGATTAGGGAATGGGAGGTAACCACTCCTGAGGCGCACTTCTGTCCTTCTGATGGTAACAGCATATTTATAGTTACCATTAAAATTCCCCATGCACACCCAAAACTGCAAACGGCAGTAATATACGCATTTGTTATATTTAACACAAAATATAAATAAAACCAGAAAGATCAAATGCTTTCCTAATGCTATAAATTCAGAGTAATTCACCCTAGAACCAAAAAAAACCCCAAACATTTTCATGGCCAGCCAGAACGCTTGTACCATAGGCAAGGAAAAGCCTAGTCCCTCTACAAGTCAGCAGCAGCACTGAAACCAAAAATGCCGCCTTGGTGCAATCCATGTGGCTGCCCAGCTGAACCATCCTCATCACCACCACAAACACACGGGTGGAACATCAAGCTTGTACACCACAGCTTGAGGAGTACTCCGCTACACCATAGGGCACAGCCTCTGAGTAACAAGCACCTTTACGGCTAAAGGCTCCAAAATTGACTGCAGTAAATAAAATATATATTAAAAAAAAATGAAATCGGGTTCATTACTTTTTCTTAAAAGTATGAGAACAAACTACGGCTTAAATGCCAAGTGACCAGTCTGAAGTCACACAAGGGTTCTCTTACCAACTTGTTCCTATCTGTTCTAAACAGCAGCTCATGCTTCCAGCATCTTTAACTACACATCAACATTTCCACATTCATTTCTAACAAACCCTAAGAAATAAGATCTAAAAATATTTTGCAACTGTGTATTTTGGGGGTGGGAGGGAAGAAGTGCAAAGTATGAGAGTTTAGCAAGACAGCTGAGGAACAGCTGAATCACTACTAGCACGAGTTCTGCTCACAATGTTCAGAGTCCCAACAGACCTGCGTGCCACACAATGATCTGTTCCCTGAAGCACTTTCCAGGTCAGGAAATCCCTTGCCTCAGTTGCAATTACCAGCTCTGAATTCTGCTGCTTTGCTCACCTATATTCACCTTCTATTCCTGCAAGGTCAGAACATTGTTTATTTTGCCCATGCTCGGCTCCAATTTTTTGTCTCTGTCTTAACAAACGTGTACACTATTGTCATTTGCAATTTGGGTGCACTTGGGGAATTTTAATGGTAACTATAAATATGCTTAATTTAATCTATTAACTCTGGTAGGTCTGTATCACCTTACCCTCACACAGGCACTACAAGAGCTGCTTGGGCTCCTCACACCAATCAGCACTTCCACCATGGAAAGCAAGATTCAGTCATGAGATTCCATCAAAGCTTAATTCATACTATGTACTCTCATGAGTATGAGAAAAAAACCACCTCCCAAACGCTCTCCAACTTAGGTGTCACTAGAATACAAGAACATAAACCCATTTCTCAAACTTAACACTCAAAATGGTTCTTAAATCCTGGCTGGGAATGTAAGCCCACTGGGGCAAGAAGAGATAAAAGCATGGAAATGAAATGAAAACCTAAGCACAAAGACTCCAGTTTCAATCCATCCATATCCTTCTGCCCCAAATAATTCTACATCCTTACAACGGTTTACACTTGGGTCAGAGACGGTTACAAGGAGTGAGTGTTTTTTGACATACAGGAAAACTCAGAGGCAGTGAAGCGATGTTTACAAGTTCAGAGACGTCCATATGGGAGATGGATAAAGGTCGAAGACTTAGCTTTACGTTCTGTCACTTAAGAGATCATGCTGCTTCCCCAAACATCACTAGGTCGAGTTCTTAAGCGAGAATGTAAGGCACACTAGTGGAAAAGAAACATGCTTTTGAGGTACATGTCACTGAATTACAACAGCATAAGGAAACGGAACCAGCATCAGGATGCAACATGCCAAACGTAGGATGCTGGCAGGTCTGCTGATCAGCAAAGATAAAAACAAATTTTGCACATCCTATACATCACAAACAAACTTTTATCAACAGTGCTAATGAAACCTACTGTTTATAGTTAAAACACAGAATTTATTGATGTGTTCTTGCCAGATATATTGCATACGAGAAACCTGAAAGATAACATTTCAATCTGTATTTTTAGCACAAAAAGCCAAACAGAGAGGTAGAAGAACAAGAACCGTTGTGAGTGGACTCATGGAGTCCCCACAGCGTTAACAGAACTCACCTACGAAGCTGTTCATGCAAAAGGGACAGTCAAAGCTATTCAGAAGCCCAGGTACACGTTCACTGGTACTTACTGGCCCAAGTGAAGAAACACTGGGGTCTCCGCTGAATCTCTGGCAACTGTATCCTGAATTACTAGCAGGAAAGGAAGAGATGCCACAGGCTGATGAAGCCGTACAGAATGCACTGTTGTATCCAGCCTGGAACTGGTCTCTGCAGGTAGAGGTGAGGCAGATGTGCAAAGCCAACAGGAAGGTGTGGGCTGCCAATACCTTACCTATCCTCCAGCTCGGCATGGTTCTGCTCTCCAGTGCCATTACTCGATTCCTTTCTTGCAAAAAAGACTAACCTGTGCATTTTGAAAGCTGTACTTCGGCCTGGAATGACTACATACTTCAATAAACTGTGTTAAAAGACTAAACTCTACACGCTCATCCTGCTGCATCCACCACAGTGCAAATGGACATAATTGGGTCACCTCATTTTCTCTTGTTTGGCAGGCATAGGGAATAAAATTTAGTTCTCATTTATTTTTAATATGATTCACAAGACAGAATAATAAATGAGAAAGATCTATACATGACAGCCAAAACTGCCAGCCCAGTTTTGCCAAAGCAATAAAATTTGAGTTTAGAAAACATTCCCTCCCTTTCCAAGCAGTAAATGAGGCCGGTCAGTAAACAAACGGCAAAGCTGTCCCGTTCAACAGCACTTGGCTCCCCTGCTGCCTGCAGAAGGGCTGGGTGAGGATCACAGGAATGCCTTCTGCTTTGCAAGGCCCAACATGTGGACTGGGCAGAGTCCAGCACGCCTGACATCCCCCTTCTGATGCCTGTTTGTCTGCTACCAAACCCATCTCTGGCTGTGGAGAGAGTATGTGCACTCCCGTCCCCTCGGCAAAAGACAGTTTCAGCATCACCTTCATGCAAAACACCACAGATGGAGGTTACACTTTCTAGCAAGGCAATAAGTTAAGAGACTAGAGTAAACGGGACGTGGGTTTGGAACCATAAGGTGTAGGTACATTTGCACTGAGGACGCTGGGCTACTTTACAAGTATGTTACCGAAGCAGAAGGGGATTAAGTGTTTTTAACTTTTCCGGTAGCACTAAGAAATGCTGCCCTACCTCTCCACACTGTTACTTGTCCTGAAAAGTTTATAATGACAGACAATACAGTATAATCCTTCCCAAAAACTAACTAAAAGACTGTACCAGCTTTCTGTTCAGCTACTAACCCTGGACACAACAGCATGTAATGAAAAAATACTGTCTTTGCAGTTAGCCTCCCCCTTTTTCCTAACTAAGTTTAGAACATCAGCTACTGTGTTTTCACTTTAAAAAAATAAATGTGGACAGGAGAAATCTGCACACAAACTCAGCTTAACTAGTCTGTTCTACAAACAGATGGAACAGCTTCCAAGGAAACTCAAGCTCACCAGCAAGAAGTGTGCTGACTGAATGCTTTCCGTAGAGGAGGATTCCAACTCACAGCAACTGAAAATTACAGATTCGTCACTGTACTTTCCCTCACTTCCGCCTATACTCTTAGGAATTCAAAACCTGGAAGGGCTTCTCCGCTGGACAATGCCACAGATGGGCTCCTAATAAAGAACTTCTAAATTACTGACACCCCCCATCATTCCTTTATAAACAAAAAAACAAAAAAAGCCCACACCAACAAAAAACCCCCAACCAACCAACCACACACAGAAACCCCCAAAATATTACATATCGCAACAGAAAAAGAAAAAAACACACTAAAAATCGGTATGTTTATAAATTTTGCATAAGGCAAACTACTTAAGCATGCCATTTAATTTTAAAGACATGCTTATTTAATGCAATGAGAAAACAACATGAGCTTTTGTTCCTTCAGATTACATACATATTCTCCCCAATACTGTAGTCTTCTATAATGCTTAAATTCCACATTTTACTGGTATAGGAAAAAATAACCTGAAACTGAGCAATTTGTACAGCCTAAACTGGGGGGGGGGGGGAGAGAAAAAGGCAGAAAAAGGCAGTAAGCTGCCAGCAAATGTAATATTTTACATATTCAGCCTCAATAAATCAGGGTACTTAAGTGGCCATCTATCAAGCTCCTTAAATTTAAGTCACAGCTGACTACCTCTTTAATATCTTGTATCATTTCCAGTTACAGCCAAAAGAAATCAACAGGAGTTAGTTCAGCTACAATTATTTTTTTTTCTTGAGTCTGGCTGGTTCTGTTCAAGGCAGCTAAAAACCTCAATTAATGGGATAGGATTATAAAAGCTCAGATAAGGAGTTACAGTGAATAAAACCAACCGCTGCAGGTTTCCTTTGCACTACACAAATGGAGTTAACAGCCAGCATGAAGAAACTCCATGGCATCATTATACGAGGTTAAGCTATTAGCCTCCACAGTTACACTACTGAGTACTTCAGTGGTGAAAACACAGTCATACTGGGAAGTTTTAAGTGCAAGGGGATGCTGCACCTTTAAGCCTTGTTAATTTTCCAATGACATTTTACGGAGAACAGCTAGAGCCCTACAAACCTTCCAAGATGGAGCCTGAAACCTGAAGTCAGGACCCAGAGTCCGCAAAATCCTGCTACAAGTTTTTCTCTAATTCAGCCTGACTTGTGACCTTCAGTCACAGGCAGCTGGAGATTGGATTAATTCCCATCTCCAGAGAGATACAACAATGAAGAATTCATAACAGCTACCTATTTATAGGTGAACAGTAGGAGTTGAAATATTTAATACTTCCCCCCCCCCCCCCCCCCCCCCCATTGTTTCTATGTTCAGTGTTCTCTTTCAGTTGACTTTTGAATCTGAATTTGGTCAATTTACAGTTGGAACTCCAGTGGTAGGTTCACATCTCTTAAATGTTAGGCAGAAGTTTTTAACAAAACAGTACAGTCCTCTCCCTCTTGAAGAGGGACAGGAAACAGCCCCAAACACTGTCATTTAGATATGAAAAATCTATAAAAACAAGTAGGGTTTTTTTTCCCCCCCCAGTGCTGGAGCACCTTTCAGAGCTTCAAAAGGACTTCAAAAGTAGTAATGAAGTGCATTCAGAAAAGCTTCCCAATATAATAAAACAGTCCTTACATCAATGTTCCAGCTAACTGGAAAAAAAATAAACCCTCTACCATTATAATCACAATTTTTATGAAGTTTATGCTTGCCTCCTGGCCTGCAGAGACATACAAACCAGATGATTATTTTTTTTCTCCATACTACAGCAGCAATCTCTCAAAGAGAAGACATCTGTCATGTCTCATACAGTGAGAAGAGGCAGTACAGCTTTTTAGGTAGTTCACGTCAGTCAACTTGAAGCCTCTGAAATCAGATGTGTAACAGCAACAAAACCTTAAAAAAAGACTTGCATTTCACTAAGGTATTCACACTTCAAAGACAAAACTGTCAAAAATTCTGAAAAAGTAACAACACTCAGCTACAGCAGTTTATACAGAAACTCTATCCCAGTCCAAGAAACAATTCTAAAAGAAAATTACAATACTTCACTCAAGATGGTCTTCAACAGCTGGACTGACAGGTGCTGCTCTTGCTGTAGCAGTGGTCACACACCTCTTCCCTATTTATAACAAAGCTACAAATCTCCTAGACAGGAAATTAGGCACTAATGATAGATAGCCAATGATTTTAATTGCCAGGTATCCCACACAACAGAATTACTGCTGTAAAAAAAAGTGTTACGCATACATCTTCAAAACAAAACTGTATGGTAATGCTTTCTGTGGATATCTTTGTAAACAATCTACCTTTTCAGAAACAGAAAGTGAAGTTTCCAGCACATAGATATAACAAACTTGAGACGCCTTTCTTGCTCTTAGGAAGCTTATTTTCAAAGTTTGTTTTTAATTTGAATGATAAACCAGTGGAAAAAAGGAGCACCAGTAACAGGTAAACATTTTAACAACTGTCTACAAGAATCAAAAAATTATTTCCAATGTACCTATCCCATTTTACATGGTAGGCACGCTGCACACGTTGTACAAATATGTACCCATATTAACACCTCCACCTATGCAGTATCATATTTTTTGACTATTAATTACTGACACTGACAGCCTCCTGCAGCATGTCTGTTCTGTGATCATCACAGAAACTGAACCAAGGCCAATACACAAACACGTACAAGGAAGATCAAGACCATTAATTGTGGTCACTTCATTTTCTTGTCATGTCAATCAGCTTTATGACCAAAGTCACGTTTTCTGAGAAGCTCTGTAAGAAGTGGTAACGCCAGACTCGCAATCCTCTGAAGACTTATAGATCATTAGCATTAAAACTGGGGTTTACTGAAGGTTGCCATTTATATCACAGAAACTAAACTCAACAGGCTAAAAGATAACTTAATACACAGGAGATAAACACGCTACACTCACGAAGCATAAACACTGATTAAGAATGAGTTGACTGTAGAAGCAAGAAATTGGTTTGGTCTTCATAATGAACCTAAAATAAGCCTACCATGCCTATACAACGGAGTACAATGTCAACATCGATGCAAGTATTTGTGTATGCCCAAGGTGCAGGATGTTTTTTCACCCTTCTCCAGTTATTCTCAAGTGGCTTGAAATGGAACAGGAAACAGAAATAGGCACGAATAAGCACACATGCAGAATTACCAGCTCTGCTAATGGACAAGCACTTCAGTACTTGGTATGCTTCCAACCAGTTTCATGAAAACTGTATCTGTATTCCAATTTTTTTTTTTTTAATTAAACCATTTGGAAATTAAACTTATGCCTAGTGCAAAAATGTGATGCCTCGGTCAACTTCCACAAAAAGGAAAATGACACTGTTAATCCTAAAGCATGACAGACAGTCCCAAAATCAGAACAGGCAAAATTCCAGTAAGTGTCTGTAAGCAGTTAAAATAACAATAACACTTATTTTCAATTTACAAGCATGCAGTAAAAGCCCCCAAAACCCAAAAGTACCATATTTGGAGTCCAGCTGCCTGCGGTCTAGTGACAACTTCTCAGCAGCTCAAGCACACTGCATTGTTATATTTAACCAGACATCGTGAGTAATGCCTACCGCAACGGCTTCTCTCACTATTCCATGCACTGAGGCACCAGCACGTTTATGGGCATTTCTTTGGTACTCATCGACACAGTATCTTTCTACAGATGCCTAGGATTATTAGAGAGAGCTTTCAATTTAAAATGTGACCTATGCTTTCCTGTAATTTATACTGACATCCCAACATCATTTTAAACTGAAAATGCCTACAGATCTTTTATAGTAGAGATTATGGCTAACTAGATATTTTTTTTAAAGCAATTAAAATGTGAGCTGTTATTAGGTTGGTGACTACTTAGCATTTTAGTATTTTGCAATACTGTGTCAAAGCACAGTGTTAGGACCAGACTCTTAGATTAATAGTTCTTGACTACCAAAATTGCCTAACCATCGGACAACAACATGAAATACTGTTCTGGCCTCATACATCAATAAAGTTTGCTGTGCAAAGTGATAAATACACGCCTTATGACACCTACTTATCTTGCCTCTTTAGAGAAAACAAAGAACAACAAAAAAACCCACACCCAAACCCCTGATCTTCTGGGCGGCTGTCCTCATGGATACTCTGCATAATGCAAAAAGCAAAGTGGTTTCAGTTTTGAATCAATGTATGGTTTAATTTTTAAGCTATTTTAAAATGTATTTTATTAATAGCTCTTGCTGCAAGTTGAACTAAGAATTAATGGCTATTTGTCTAATATGAATAGATTAATTGATCATCTTTTTTGCAGTAATCACCACACAAATCCTTTGCCTCCCCAGTGATCTGTTAGCATCATTAATATTATAGGATAATATGGGCAAGAGACCCCTACTCCCAGGGCCTTCACAAAATAATACTCCTTGAGAACTTTCCTTGATACTATTTAATGAACTGGTCTAAATAGCTATTTTAATCATATGTCAAAAGTATGCCAGTTCCTCTCTTCTCTGAAGGACTACTTAAAAACAAAAAGCAGACAAAAAGGATTTTTGTTACCTTCTTTAGCTCACTAAACAATACCATGCTGCAAAGACATCTGATAGAGAGAAGAGGAAGGAAGGAAAAAATTTTGACAGAGGACTTGTAACATTCGCAAGTTTAAAACAAATTCCTAATTATGCACCAATTTCACCATAGGCATTTTGCTTTCCACATTTTTTGGTGAAGTGGAATTACAAGGAAAGAAATCTTGCTTTCATGGGACTTCCTAATTCTCAGGAAAAAGGATGCAATTTCCTTCCTCCCTAGCCATGACTTTGAGTGTTACCTGAATTGTATTAGCCTTGAACTGCAAAAAAACCTGTACAAGGTCACTGGTTTAACAGCAGAAATCTCCCTTTAGCACTACTGTACGCACACACGCGTGGGCTAAACAGAAATAAAATTACTGACCACAGGATTTTTTTAAGGGTTATATCAAGTCCCAGTCGGTGCTGGGACCGATTAGGCTCAGAGTACAGAGAAAAAGTAGAAGTACAAGACTTACAATACACATATGTTAAAGGCAACCAAGCTGAGCTGCATGGGAAACCGTATGTGGAATTGTGTGGCAAGTCTGATTATTAACTTCACTAGTGGTGATCTGTGAAGTACTTAAAACTCATTCTTTCAAGATCTCCTATATATGTAAAATTTGGCACATTTATAGGATAAATGGCACCCACTCCCCTAAGAATAGAGGCATCACAAAGATGCAACAATATGAATTTTGATTAATCAAACACCAATATATACCAATAATAACAAAAGATGTTAGTCCATAGACCATTATCAACGATGCTCAAGACAAGGTTGATCCTTCTACAAGTTAAAAGTCCTGTAAGATTCCACACAGCTTCAGAAAGTTTCCATGAGCAGGACTGCATGTGACAACCACCAGTTCAAGGCAGAATGGGCAATGAGAATTACTGAAGTTGCAGACAGATTTTGCACTTCCCAAACCGTTAGCACAATTACAGTACACCTTTATTATATTTAGTTTCTCAACAAAAGGAGCGACCTTGTAGCAATCATGTCAAAAATTGCAGCTACCAAGAAACGAACAACGAAATGGACATATTAAAAATGAGGTACCAAAACTGTATTTCCTCATGCACACTATTACGTGTGCAGAATTTTATTTAAGGTTTAAAACACATTTTGTAAGAGCTAATGAATTAAGAATCATGACAGTGTAACATTAAGAAAACCGCTGCAGTTTTACATGAGTTGTGGAAGGTTTATTTTGCTGACTCCCCTTGTAGGCACTGACCAAATTTTCAGTGACAAAAGTTCCGTTTAAAAAACCTGATGTTTCTGACCTCTGAAGTTAAGCAAAACCTTTCATGAATTCCACATAAACAAATGCGTATTATTTGGCATCTACAGACATTCCTGAAAAAAAAAGCAGCTAAGCAGATGTGAATGCTTGTATTTTTCTCAATTTGGCATCAACTCTTAAAGTTAATTGTATTTTAAGTGTGTTATTGCTGATCATTTTCACATAAACATTCAGTTACTGTTTGAAGTCTGATATTGCCTCGACTGACCAATTGTGCAAGCTGCCAGGGCACAATGACAATTTCAGTTTTCTGTATAACATCCAGCACAGGCAAAGTTAGGAAAGTCTATTAACATTATGTTAGTACGACAACAGGCACCAGAGACGACCGCAGCTGCACTATGCGCTTCTCATTGCTACAAAAGCCTTCCATCAGTAGTTTCCCTTACACTGTTTCAGTATTTTCACTGCTCCTTTACAGAATCTCCGCTGCGAAAATTTAGGTCACATTTCCTTTAAGTGGACATGGGTGGGCATACACTACACTTACTTAAAGTTCAATGAAACTAATTAAAAGCTCCTCACTGACTTCAATGTGCACTGAATCAGGACCTGGATGAGTTCAGAGGCAAAACAATTACACTTTAATTAAACATCTTAACATTCCTGTGAAGCAGTCAACTAATTTTATAGACGGATAAACTGAGTCAGGAAGTTTCAGAGCTTGGTCATGGTCATAAACAAGAGATGATTACTTAAGTTGCTTCCATATTTGTTACTTACCCTCCTAACACCGACAACATTGACTTTCTGAAAATTCAATTAAGTTTTTGTTCTACATATTTGCAAGGAAACAAAATGGAACATCCTAAGACAAGTGTAATAGTCATACAAATCTACTGGCTCTGCTTCTGTTCCCCAATCAGTAGCTAATTTAGTCAGTCACAGGAATTCCAACAATGCAAGAAGCTGAAATTTTTAGGTTTTTTTTTCATGGCAGTTTATCTCCAGGTATGATTTTTTAGGCTGGGAGATGGTAGGTGCTGTTGCTTTTAAAATAGCGTTAGAAATTATTATGTATCCACATTATTTTTTTAAGAAGAAAAAATAGGCTTGGCAGATCTCATGTTCTGTTAAACCTTCAAAATACTTACTAAAATGCAGGAAGTACAACCAGGCTTTCCATATTCAAACTGACATTTAAACCACGCGTAACCACTGTAACATTCTGTCAAATCACCAGTAGTGAGCAGAAGTAAGAAATTAACTTTCCTAGTTTTTTTAAGCATTTGTTACATATGCTTCCCCAACACTGAGTCTGAAAACAAACCCCTGAGTCAGAAGAGTGTTCTCATATTCAATTGCCAACTAATGTTTTTTGGTTGTTTTTCTGATCTTTGGCTTCTTCTCACCTATTAACACGCCATAGTTTTGCTCATTCTGGTCTGTCCGCTTTCTTATGCCAACCGAAGTTCACAGACAGGCCACGGCTCTTTAAAGGGAAAAAGAACTTAAGTCTCATCCATTCTCACAGATACAACCGCATCAATAACAGTAAACAAAGTGTTTTGGTCTTTCTCTAAATGAAATTAAGTTTGCTGTTAAGTTTTTAGTACATTTAAAACCTATCTATTTATCATTTCTCCCATGCACTTAGAAGCAAGACCATTAGACTACCAACATTTCTTAGGATGTGGAGTAGGTGACAAAATGTTTTCATGCCAATAATTGACATCTTTGGTGTACAGCAGCATCAAACCAAGCATTTTCTGGGACTATTCACATACCTGCAATAGCTTTACTGGAATTAAACTAATGGATACTATTACTTTTCCAGCAAATCAGAACTCCAAACAAACAAAAAAAAAAAGGCCCACCAAAAAAATCTAATACCTGTGATGCAGAGTTATTTTAAAAGAAATTTTTTAAAGGCATTATGAATTCAAATTATGTACAGTTTCTGGTTATATGGTTTAACACCAAAGACAAAAAAAAATATTATCAAAAATACTTACATACATATACTTTCAGACAGAACCTTACAAGACATGATGGATTTCAGTTAGTCTATCAGAAAAACACAGAGGACCAAGTTTAAAGAGGGCTCAGTGAAAACTATCAAACACTATGATTTTTAAACATTTTTCTTATTACAAATGAAGGTTTATTCTTGGCTGAATATCCTACCATACTGCTCCAGAAGTACCGTGCTGACAGTTTAAATAGAGAACGTGATTGACCAGCTTTACCCTCATGACTATTAACACATTTCAAAACAGCAGAAGTGCTTTACTCTCACTATCTGAAGACTGAATTATAATCAGCTTCTAGATGTAATACTTATGTCAGCTCCCAGAACATAAACATTTGGCGTATTTATTAAGATTAAAATTTTCCTATTAACATTAACAGGTTCAAATCAGGTTCAATGACTTCTGTGTGATGTACACAATGGTATGGTACAGCTGTAACAGCTGCTACTGTCCTTGTTTGTATTTCAGCAGCAAATCCAATCTGCTGACAGCTTGTAATAACAAGAAATGCAGTTTTGCATCTGCACATATAGAAATATTTCTAAAGATACCTAATTCTCCTTTTCTGGAAAAAATTGCTGAAAGTTTCCCCAAGCATATTCAACAGCAGCCTCCAAAAGCCTCTCTGTACGCACAGCACTTGGGTGCGTGTTTGACACTTAAAATTAGGTCAGATGCTCAGGAGGCATGCTTTGCAGTCAACAACAAACTTATGAATTTCTATACTTACTAAAAATCCTAACTGTTATGACTGTGATAGATGACAAATACTCTGGAGAGGAAAAAACCTCAAGCTAACATAAATACATCGATTTCACACAAGTTGTTTCCTAGGCAAAGCATCAACCTTTGACATGAGCGGCACCATACCAAACACATTCAGACATTAGTTTTTATTTGCCTGTACGCAACTGCAGGATGATTTTTAATTTTTAGCAATAGGCGTGTATAACACAGTCGATATTTGCAATAACAAAATTCAGGTTATAACAAAATTTGGCTTCTGTTTAGAATGTAACAGAAGTTGTTCAGGAAAACTCTCTCTCCTCTTGCGAAGTGATCTAAGACCCAGGATGGGGGAAGGAGGGAAACGGCAGAGGATGGAAGAGAGCAGAAACTGGTCCAACTACAGACCTCCCACAGAACTGGGACTCAGAACTTGATTTCTGTGCAGCCCTAATACTTAACATTATGATGTTACATACCTAGTGAAACGTGTGACTAACTCTTGTTAAGACAACAGGCAGGGGCTCCAATTCATGTGGTGAGCAAACAGCCCTCTTTCCCCACACCTACACCGATGTGCAGTACCCACAACTCCTCTACGCAATTCATGCTGGCAAGTGACAACTGCGGTGTATCTGATCCGTATTTATTACGACGACTCCTATCAGGCTATGGGACAATCTTCCTGGTGAAGATTTCACAATCTTCCCACTTGGATGTCAAAAAGAATCCTGAAAGCACTTTTATGTTCTATACAACTTTTCATAACCTCTGTTGCACTGCTTAAAATGAACTACAAGAGAACTACTTCTTTGAAGCAATTTTGGGTAAGCCATAAAACTTCAGCCAACCAATTTTCAGTTAACTCATTGAAAATGGCCGTTGCTCTTGCATTTCTTCAGTCTTACAGGCTTCCTTGTAGATTTACACTGTCTAACATGCACCACCTAACTAGAGAGCACACAAATCCATTTACCAATGATTCTAAATTACGCTGAAGCAGCTGCCAATTTCTGCCAAGATGCTGGAGATGGAGAATGAGGTGATGTTTTTTCAGGCAATGGCAAAGTGAAGCAACTGCCATGTACCTGAAGTACACCTGCCACCATTTTCCAGCTGAATCTGTTTGTCAAGGCAAACAACAGCTTTTAGATCGGTAAGAAAATGAGCCTGCATTTAAAAAAGTAGTAGAGCATCGTTTTCTGTAGCCATACTCCTCACCCTGAATACCCATACATTCAAAATAAACCCCCTGAAGTACGCAGCTTAGCCTCTTATCACCACTTATGTAGAGTTTCTCCTTCAGCATGCTACCTCCCATCATAGATGAGCTCCAAAAATACCAAAGGCAAAGTAGCCGGCAGCTTACAAGTTCAGCAGCCAACCAAAACTAAGCATGAAATTTTGATTTTTCAAATGTATTTTAAAATTATGTTCTTCAAACACTCAGTAGGCATGGCCTATCGCCACACTAGTGCCAACTCGAATCGGAACACTGAACAGGCACACCTACATTGTCTCCTCTGCCTGTTGTTTTCTTTTATTGGGAGTTTGGTGGTTTTTTTTTTAAACCACCAAATCTGCAGAATATCTTGCTCTCATCTCGCTGAGCATCAAAGCTTGTTCTGTTCGGTGTGCCAAGCCAAGGGACGGTCAAATCAGAGATGACACACAGCAGAGCGAAGTCTTCTCTTCCCCAGAAGGCAAACGCCCGCTGATGCCGCGCACCTGGAGACACGGCACAGCCAGCACCCCCTTCACCGGAGAGGAGCCCTCGCACCCGGGGAGCGGGAGCACCGCGCCGGTGCGGCCCCGGCCCACGAGGCGCTGCCACCCCCCGCCCTCCTGACAGCGCCGGGTGCCGCCGCCCCGGGCCGCCCCCGCAGCCGCCAGGCGCGCCGCTCCCGGGGGAGCCGCCGGGCACCGCGGCGTTCGCGGGGCAGCGCCCTCACCTGCCGCCCGAGCGCGGCCATGGCTGGCAGGGACCCGCCGCCGCGAGGCGGGGATGATGCCGGGGGCCGCCGAGGCGCCGCCGGTACCTGCGCGGCCGGGCCGCGGCCTGGCGGCGCCCACCGGGGGCTGGGGCCGCGGCGCCCGGGCGAGCTCCGCCGCCGGGCCGCGCAGGGGGGCGCGGGAGCGGCCGCCGGCCCCGGCGGGGCGGCCGAAGAGAGGCCCGCGGCCGGCGGCGACGCGGCCCGGCGAGCGCCTTTGTTCCCGGCCGGGCGCCGCGCACAAAGGGCGGCCGCGCTCACCTGCCTGCGGGGCCGCGCCGGCCCCGGCGGTCCTGCGGCGCGGGCGGGCGAGTCGAGCCGAGCCGAGCCGAGCGGCCGCCTCCTCCGCCGTGACTCACCGCGGCAGCCTGGGGCGGGGGGAGGGCGGTGCCTGGGCGGCGCCGGGGGAGGGACGCGCCGGTCCCGGCGCCCAGGGCAGCGGCGGCCCGCGGGCACCTCCCGCCGGCCGGCCGGGAGGAAGGGGCGGGGCGGGGCGCGGCGCCGAGAGGCGGGGCAGGGGCGGCCCCGCGGGAGGGACCCCGCCCCCGCGGGAGGGACCCCGCCCCCGCTCGCCCCCTCGCGGATCCCCCGACCGCAGCGGGCGGCGGAGCAGCCCCCCGGCACCCGGGCAGCCCCCCCGGCACCCCCGCCGGCACCCCGGGCAGCCCCCCCCGGCACCCCGGGCAGCCACGGCGGCGCCACGGCAGCGGGCTGCTCTGCTGGGCGCGCCGGGGCGCTGCACGACCCCCGCCAGCGCAATTTAAGCCAAATCCGCAAACCCAGGGAAGCCCGTCTTCCGAGAGCCCCCCAGAACGGGCACTCACCTGGCCATGCAAGCACTCCAAAATAATGTAATCCTCCCCCTAGACAGGCTGGAGCAGAGTAAACCCGCAGTGAACACAGAGAAATTCATTTAAAACATTACAAATTTAAAGAAAAAAAAATTTATCAAATTGTAATAGACAGAAGCCATGGAAGGTTCACCGCTCCTGCTCCATCAGGACCTGCAGCTCGGTTTCCCACCGGGCTTAACAGCAACACTGCTCACCCAGCACACCCACCGGTGGGGCCAGCGAGGCATGTATAAAACCCCGGAAGATAAAAATGCTTTGTGTACTAAGTGTCATTTACTAAAAAGCACCTGTTCTTTTTACTCTGTATTTAACTTAACTGCATAAAAAGAGTCACAGTAACGAACAGCTTGCAACTTACTGACATGAAAGCCCAGTGCCACTGAAATCCACACCCCACCGCCAGTTAATGAAGGTCTTAACATGAAAGCCTCTGCAAAGAGCAAAACCAAGCTGCTGACAGGAACAGGAATGGTGCAAATATGCTGGGATCTGAGATCACTAGCACATATCCACAGCACAGCAGGCAGTAATGATCATTAATTATTTAAGAAAAGAACATAAGAGCTCCAGCATAAGCTGGAAAAAATATGCAGCAGCATTGCTCTGGGATCCTCCAGTCGGATTACTCTTAATTAGCACAGTACATGAGTCTGAGGGAAAGATCTAAAAGCATCTTATGGTAGTAGGAGTGTATAATTAAGCCATCATTTGCATCTTTGCAATAGTATGAATTTTCTTACTGATAACATCACGGGCAAAACACCATTTTATGACTAAGTATTGTCTAGCTCTCCTGTTCCTATTTAGCTGGCTGACTGTGTAACAGTGCAATGCAATCATATCTAGCATCAATTTAACATCCTGCATTTATTAAGAAAGGGTTTTAGCAGAGAGATAGTATAAGGCATCCTCTACCGTTGAAGAATTTTTAGATTTATTTTCTTAAAACACTGAGTCCAAATCAGCTTCTGCCCCACCTCAGTTTGCTACCATCAAGCTTATTGTGATGTTTAGCTATCTGGCAAGGTGACACTTTGCATTATAGTAGTCACCTGTATCATCATAAAATGTGGATGCTCTAGAGACCTATTAACCTCCAGTTCCACAACAGCTTTAGTAGAAGATTGTTCATGTCTCACAGGAACACAGAGACCTTCAAAAAGTAAACACAAGATGCAAGTGCACCGCATTTGATCAAATTATTATCTTACCAATCACCACCTCACTTGCCCCAACCACAAAATGGTAAGAATACAGCTTATCATCATCAGGGGAATGTGAAGAGGTTTAACTGTTGAAAGCTTAAGTCTTTCTAATATTTGTACAAGTATTGTATGAAGATGGCATGTTATTTTGTAAAAATCTAACAGATTAAAGGGATTTTTCTTTTCAATAACTTCTAATCTCTTCTGTTTAATGAGGCTGCTGTTTGTTCTAGTAAGCCAAAACTTCATGAAACCCTCTCATCTGAATCCCTGCTTGACTTAGAAACTAAGTGTCTCAATTCACTCTTTCCTTCTCTGATCTCCAACTCCTTCTTAATCAGCTCTCAAATTCATTTAGGACTCCGTTACAATCCAGCTGCCTCCACCCTCCAAGTCCCTCTGTACCTGTTGGCATCTCCCTCTCATTCAGGGCTTCCAGCAGCATCTGTACACACAAGCCCTGCTTTCATTATCTGTCCAATTTAACCATATGCAACAGTAATGAAAACTGTTTCTCTCTAAGATGTGTACGGTACCCAGTGAGGGAACTGGTTTTAGTTTGGTAACCTTTTTTCTTTCTGTAATCTTTTATATTTCAGACTTACTCGACAATTCCAATCCATCAAAATCATGCTCTGATACAGACACCGTACAGTGTTTCCTGAAAAAAATAAATGCAGTTCAACCAATCGACTCTTTGCGTACTCGGATGCTGTAATAAACAATGTAGGGTCACAGCTGTCAGCTGAAATTTCCATGACTAGTGGCGAGCACAACTTGCTTAGGTTATAGAGAATATACTAGAAAACTAAAGAAATATTTTAGCTGCCCTAGTTTAAGTATTTAAGGTTTCTACAGACTCTGCAGTGAGGAGGTATGCAGATATTTTAGAGGGATGAACAAAAGAGCCCTTTAGTGTAAAAAAGGCTATGACAGTCTTTTTTTTTGTTAATCTAGACTTAGTTTGTACAGTAAGTAACCTTCTTGGCCACATATTCAACTGAAAAGCAGAGCATTCCCAGATTAAATCTGGCATTTTAAAATTGCAAAGCACACTTTTACAACATTACAGAACCTAATTTCAATCTGCAATTTAGAAGGACATTAACTGGACAATCACGAGAAAAGCTATTTACCCAAACATTAACGCTTCTGTCCACAGGATCTGCAGGTGGTTCTGCCTGACGCTTTTCAGTACATCTGCAATCATTACCAACCCATTTTTGAAGACGTGTTGATAACATGATCCTAAACATTATCAAGCAGCAAATTATTACAATAGCAACATAAAAAGAGATGTCCATGATTAGAACTTGTTTTAAAAAGAAATCTGCTATTAAATAGATCATTAACACATTGGCATGTCAAATTACAGTGGATACTTCAGTGCACAATACAGCAATGCCTTACATATAGTTACATCCACTAAACTTATGTCTGTATTTCCTCTTTTAAGACCTTATTTTAGAGGTTACTTGTTCTGAAACTTTTTTATTTATCCTGTCAGAGTATCAGATACTTTAGGCCACCTTTTCAGATGCTCTGAACATCAGCAGCTCCCATTTGACTAGAGGTGGTAATTTTTGATGTTTAAAAGTTATGGGAGAGAAATCTTGGGCCACGAACTCCAGTAATTATCCTCCTGTCTCACAGGTGTAAACCCCTATATTAAGGTATAGTTAAAACCCCCTACAACCCCATAGCAAGACAAGGTGTCACATTTGCCATGACTCCTAAAGAAGAACTCCAATATGAGTACTCCTATTACCCTCTCGTGGGTAGCTAAGCAGACAGAATTGAAATAAGTTTACTTTCCTAATAGAAGTGTCTTCCCCAGAACTCAGTGAAGATAATTTTAAAATTATGGAAGTGGGGAAACTAAAACATGCCTGCTGCCTTTTATTTCTTTACTATGTAAAAATTCTATCTGCCCTTATATAAGAAGGGAACAGCCATACTGGAAGCAAAACCAAATAGTTATATTTAATTTGCCTACCACTTCAGCCACTAAAGATACAGCCTTAAATGCCTGGTCAGTAGGGTTATCATTAATACAGAACTCTCTATCAAAATGAATTTGATTTTAACAGGCAAGGTAACATGACAAACTAAGGGATCTCTTAAGAAATCTTGTATTTTTCCTTTAAGACAAAGGTAACTTGCTACTTTTCCATTCAAGATCAAAGGAGAGAAATAATACAAGGAGACAAAGACAGAAGAAAGAGAGACAGAGTGTTTGAAGCTTCAGTTTTCTTTCTAACGTTTTTTTTTCTTTTAGATCACTACAATCACTAGATTCATCCTATAGACAAAGAAGATTAAAAAAAGGGAGGTTATATATGGCCACAAAGAACTCTGGGCAACTTTGACGATGTGCTTAAAGCTACTGTACTTTACTTCTGAAATGAGGATTGTAAAACGATAAACAAAAAACAAAGCACTTTTAATCTTCAAAGCCAGGTATGATCAATAACAACTTCACAGCACTCGATATTCAAGTATCATAATCTGTATTTCACTCCAGGAACGAAAGATGTATAGAGAATAACTGACCTGCCTGGGTCTAATGCTGAACTGAGAATGGAACTTGAACATCACAAACTTGTATGTTAAATGACAAAACCATACTTTCATTTAGGAGTTGTTCTTTTGTTACCATTTTTTATTGGAGGAAATTATTATTATAATAAATAGATTATGGACTTTTTTCCAGCCCCTGCAGAAACATTTGAGATACCTATGGTGGTACGTCCCAGGATTATTTGGCAAAACATTTAGCACAGCACACCAATTATGTCTGTGAAATTAATCTAACCACTTCAAGCATTAAGTAACTACTTGCTAGGGTCAACATATGAATGTTTCACATTGGCAACAGTTTCCTTGTTAAATAACCTTTGTAGTCAGGGCATTTTGCAGGACATACCTAGCCTCTGGTTAGAGCTATGCTTTCTGACCCTTCACAACTTCTGCAAAGGGAAGTCTGACCTGCCATACGAATCTTGCAACAATACTGGTGATTGATCTCAAGCTCACCTTTGTGTATCTAAATCACGAGAGATCTTTTCAAAAGCAGAAGGAGCACAACATTAAAAAGATATTCAGTCAAGGATCAGTTTAATAAGAATTTTACAACTGCCTGCAGTACAGAAACTTTGAAAAAAATCCAGAAATTTTTGCTAATCAATTAAAAAAAAAAAAGTTTTTCCTGGAACCTCTCAAACTCCAAAGAAAAACATTTACATATCATTGCACTGTAAACTTACTGTGATCTGTGGGAGCGCTAAGAGATTTAATTTACATATTAATGCCGCAAGCAGGTTGAGGGGTGTGGAGGGAGAAGAGTTACTTAGCACCAGTAATGAGCAGAAAGGAAAAGGCAGCAGCTACAGTCCCCATGGACTGTTTTGTTTTCAATAATTTTAGACTGTCTAATAACACCTTTTAATAAGCTGCTCTCAGCTATAAAGCTGAGAACATAATACTGCCCCAGACAGGAAAATAGTTCTGATATAATGGACAAAAGACTCCATCTAAATAAGAGCTTCTTAAAGAAAAAAAAAGGAAAAAACTTCCATCAGTGAAAGACATAAATTATGCTTTCTATACTGTGTACCCTTTAATTTCTGAAATACTGTATTTCAAAAGGATACCTATTCAAGCAAAATAAATTCTAAACCCCACATTTTCTCATTTACTCCAGTCCTAGTTTACAATTAAACAAACTATTTATAGGGTATTTATGCCTTATAAGTGCAATATAAATTACAACCAATCATGTTAATTGTCTGTTTGTAGTCTGTGCTACCCACTTTGTCTCTAAGTGACCACTGTGTGACACTGAGATTAACATTGCAACAGGCTACCCAAATTTAAGATTATTTCCACTCCACTCACTAAATTTAATGGCAGTTCTTACAGAAACTCAAGTCCAGCTAGATATTTGTATACGAGATAGGTAAAACACACACGTTCCACTCCAATTAAACACAGGATTCCTCAAAACAGTGGGTCACCTTCACTGCTGACAAACGCAGGTCCAACTCCAGTTGCCAAAACCAGCCATGCCACCATAAACTGGAACTGAATCTACCCAACATTTGGGTTTAAAAGTGGGTTTATAAATCATTACTAGTTCTAAAATAATTCACTATCATCCTTTTAGTACATGTATTTCTTAATTTTTATAATTCAAAGCACTAACAAGATAGAAATAAGATCACTTTTCTCCTAGGAATTCTTCAGATCTTTCCAGTGTTATGACCATCCTTTTCTTTCCAGCAACAGATTTACTGTGATGGCAGTTATCACACTTCACAAATCAGTTCAGAAACACACTGAAAACCTAAATAAGCACATTGTCAAAAAAATAGCAAATCACTAAAACCATCACAAAATCTGTTTGCCATGAAGATATACCTATCCCCTTAGCAATAAAGGTACAGATCTCTCTTTAACCTCTTTATAGAGTCATTTGCTGAAGAGTTAGCATAAACCACTGCAGCATTTGGCTATGTACTTCGCCCTCATTTAAGGAAAAATAAATTATTACTTAGATAATTTGTGGAGTTCAAGCAGCAAAATGGTAGCTTCCCTCTGTTGATACATTTCTGCTCCATCTTACAGGAAGGGGAACGAACTGCATCTGTGATTGGCAAGTCACACTTTCTCTGAGGGGTGCCAGATAATAATAGCACATCAACACACTCACAGCCAAATGCTTCTTCTGCCAATGAGATTTCATAACGCTTCCTCCACTTCTGAAGCTCTGCAAAGAAAGGAAGTGCTAACTCCCTATTAAAACATATAGTCCAAAGGACCCAAAACTGCTAATGTTTGAACTATTTTTGCACAGAAATAGATGGAAATTATATTTTTTTTGCATGAAGGTGGGTTTTTATTTAATGCTGCCCCCTCACCTTTTTTTTACATCTAGAAGTTGTTTACTTTTCCCCTTTTCTCTAGCTGGTAGTAAAATAAGAAGGGGAACAAGTATGAAATTCAATTAAGAAATGCCTTTTTTTCTGGGGGTGGGGGGTGGGGGTGCCAATATCATTAGATCGACACCTGAATATATACCAAGGGTAGAGCAGATCTGAAATGCACATTTCTCAAGCTAAAAAAGTTTCAGTGAAATACAGGCTTCCAATTAGCTCAGACAAAATGCTAACACCTACTGAATTACAGTGTGAAGCAGTCACTACTTTAAGAACTGAAGATACCCAATATTGATTTTACAAAAAATAGTTTCTCAGGAAGTTAAACACACATCTAGAGTCCCAAGTAGTTTCTCCACACTCAGGAGCTAAAAATTCAACAAAATGAGATTATAAATCCTCCTACACCCTGAAATTATTCAGGATTCTAACTTCGCAGTGGAGGCACAGACCCTCCCCTCTCCACAAGACCACCATCTGATAAATAGACGAGCAACACTTGCACCGATCATGTAATGAGAGCTTTTCACCCCTTTTGAAACTTGTTTCTACTTGCAAGCTATTTTGTGCTCTCTCAGAAATACTGGGAAATAATGGTAGCATGTAGATATACACCCAGAGCTGAAGTAAGAGGTCACAGACAGGGCTTCTCATTGCCATTTCCTAGCAATTCCCTGCCATTTCAATATGCAAGGTTAAATTACTCCAGAAGCCTCCCTACAGGGCTTCCATTGTTTGTCAGTCAAGGCTAGGACACAATGGTGCCCATTCACACACACAGCAAACAAGCAGCTAAGGGCCAATGATCAGCACACAGACTCATTTTGGTCCTTCTGCAAACAGTTTGTAGAAAGATGGCATTTCAAATAAACTACGTCAATTTTTCAAAGCTTCAATGCATTCCTACTATAAACTACTTAGTAGGGAGTCCAGACAAAAATTAAGACAACTTGAGAGCAATGTGAAGAATCACCCAAAAAACCGCTCCACTCATTAGGACTGCTCCTGAGAACGATCTGCTTGCTACAACCACATGCAAAAAGATTATGTTTTAATAGTTAGAGAAATACACATTTAGGTAAGTTCAAAATAGCCGATCCTTTCCCAAGACAGTCATACCGTGCTTTTGTTTTTAGAGTACCACTTAGTGTTCAGCCTCAGAACTCGTATTACTAAGGAGTACAGACACCAAGGTTCCAAAGTGCACTTAAGGCTGTTTACTTCATATCTTCTGGTTAAGAACCCAAATGATTTAGGGTTTGTTTGTTGGGGTATTTTTTGCTTTTCTTTTTTTCAACATATCAAAAACAAATGCACTATGAGAAGTCCAATGCTGCTGATAACTGGAGAGACACAAGCCTCACGCACCTCTTCATTGCTTTGCCTTTTCTACTTCAAAACTTGCTAGAGCAAAGACTTTGTCTCCTGATCCTATGAGGGGAGAAAAACATTGTCAGTATTAGTAGAAATTGCAAATGCCCTTGTATACAGAATCCAGCAAAATATTTGAGATGGAAAAAAAAATAAAAATCAAACCTACCATGTGAAAAGCAGAACGCTTGAGCTAATTAAAAAAAAAAAAAAAAAAAAGGAGACATACTGGCTTGACAGGTCTGAAACCAGCCATGTTGCACTGGGCCTGGCTGGCATGCAGTTAACTTTCCCTACAGCAGCTCTCCTAGTGCTGTGCTTCGCATCAGTAGCTAGAAGAGCGCTGGTGACACACCCCTGTTCTGGCTACTGCTGAGCAGTGCTGGCACAGCATGGAGGCTGTCTTGTCCCCAAAGGCCCGTAGGCTTGGGGTGGGCAAGACGCTGGAAAGGGACATAGCCAGGACCTGCTGTGACTCAACCAGCTGACCCAAACTGACCAGAGGGACAGCCCATACCATGACACCATGCTCAGCAATAAAAGCCAGGAGAAAGGAGCAGGTGAGGAATTAGTTATTAAGGCATTTGTCTTCCAAAGGAACCGCTACATCTGCTGAGGCCCTACTTCCCAGACAGTGGGCTGGACATCGCCTGCTGATGGGAAGCAGAGAATACATCTTTTTGTTTTCCTTTGCTTCTGTGCACAGTCTTTGCTTTTCTTTATTGAACTGCCTTTATTTTGACCCATGAGTTTTTAGTTCTATTTTCTTCTCCTGTCCTGCTGAGGAGGGGGACTGAGAGAGAGCGGCTTGGTGGGCACTTGGTGTCCAGCCAAGGTCAACCCACCACACACACGCAGAGCTTCTAATGAAGTACCCTTCTGAACAAAAAGGGTTCTTACACTCTCAGGAAGAGCGGTACTGAAAGGTAGGTCACAGAGACAGTTTATTTGTACTCTGACCTAGTCTGGCACATTCCTGCCATTCATAGTTCTTTCATCACAGTTCTAACTGTAATGCTAGAATGAACTGTTGTGTTTATTTAATGCATATTATACCTAAGCTTTTGGTCTTGTAAATATGATTAGTTATGACACCATTATGGCAAGAACAGTGCTTTGAAGCTCCATTTTGACAACATGCCAATAATTGCTGAATTCTCTGCATCAAGCAAAGGAGAAGGCTCTCCTTAAGAGAGTCATTAATGCAAAAAAGATCTGTATTTAACTAAGAGCAGCATCTCTGCTTGAGGCAGACCATTCAAGCCTTCAGCATTAAGGGCAACACTTGGCATTTTATGGACATTTGGCACTGGATCTGCTGCCTTACTTTTTTCTTGTAGATAGTGTATCAGAGTTTCATTGTTAATAAAACAGAAAAATGTACACCAAGTTTAATGGCATAAATCTTTTGTTTGAATTTTCTCTTTCATAGGGGAATCACAAGTATTCCTATTAGTCATTGTTCAATGAGGCAAAGAAATTGGAAGGTACGAGAAGGAAAACTTACCAAGGTCAGTTGAGACTCTCTCAAACTGGCTCAGAGCTGTACCAGCATTTGTTGACAAGAATGTCTCATCATCTGCAGTGAGCTAAAAAAAAAAAAAGGCCACCAACTATGAACTCAGTACCTTAACTTTGTGTGCATATTCCCACCACTGTAATCCCCACTGTCTACATGGGCATATACATGAACTATGACAGGTTACATCAATTTGAAGTTTTTAAGCAGCACCGTTACCTAACATTTTAAAAGCCAAAGTAAAAATGCAAGCTACTCCCCTACCACTGAGTTTTTTTTCCTCAATGGTTCCTGTCAGCCCAGGAAGGACAGCAAATGCAACGTCAGACATGCTTCTACATGCAGCACTAAGTTTCAAGCTGATCTCCAGTGACAATTTTTGATTAAACGGTCACACTGTACCTCTGTACCAAAATTATGCAAAGGATGTCAATTACTTTTTTTGTCATGTGGTCAATACAGCAATGAGGATCAAAGCTCACTTCCTATCATCAGCTGAGGAAAGCAAAAATATGCAGTCACTACCAGCTTCTGACCACGTTAAGAGTCAGTGACCTAGAAACGGTTCTCTTTGCACATGTATGTTTTGCTTTTACTATGTGCTCTGATGCCTTGTGACAGATGCCCATAAAGTATTTACAATAATGAACTAGTAACCTACATTTGGGAGGTTCAGATATTCCAAGTTAAAACTTGCTCATTTAAGTAGCCTCAGATATATATCCTTATTAAATCAAAGCCTAAGTGTGTCACACTGTCCACAGTGTTTGTGTCAGTTTATTTATTAAAAATATAAAAATTAGGTACAGGCATTCAGAATTATGTTGGAATGAAGGAAAAAGTATTAAATTACCTGCCTTTTCTGTGCTTCATAAGCAAGCATCTAACTACTCAACATTCTGCAGTATTGTGCAGACAAACAGGTAACATTTACAATTTTTCACATTCAGTACAGATGTAAAACTACTACCCTAGCAGTCCTCAGTGAAGTAGGTTACTGATCATTTTAAAAGATAAAGAGATTACATCAAAATGTGGTAAAGTGGCTTGTCTGAAGTGATGCAAGGAACTCATGCCAGGGTATCTTCATGCATGCAGTTCACAATCTTAACTAGCCTTTTAACCTATTTCCAAAATACTTTCTTCTCTGACAGTCAAGCAATAAAAATATTTTGAAGGAAAGCATTTGCTCACGTCATCTACTTGGAATAAAACTCCTTTAAGTACTGCATTTGATCCTTTCCATTATAATCCTTCATTTCCTAAGGACATCTAAGTACAGAGATCCACAGGAACCCATTTTCTTCACATACCAGCCACAAAAATAACAACTTCGCTTCCTCCCTCTAGTGGTAAAACCCAGGGACTCTTCTGCCACTGATGGACTCATTGGGGAAACAATTGGTTTATCACTCACCTCTCCAATTTATTTATCTTACACCAAGAGGTGTATTATCACTAATACAAACCTAAGTAAAGCTCAGCGTATGTCAAAAGCCCTGGATAGTTCCTGCCAGGTACAGCAGTGGTAGTTAGCCAGTAAAAGAATTATTTTGTAGCTTTTATAAATACCATACTCATATCAGTTTATATGTGATTCATTCACATGACCCACCGCAGAGAGCATTTTAAAGTAGAAATAACCTTATATAAACGTACAATACTATTTGATATGTGTTCAGTAGTGAGTGCTTCAGAAAGCTGAGCATGAAAATGGAAGGACATTTATGTACTACAAAAGCAAGATGCATTTTATCATTTGCTGATAAACAGAAGTTGTAATTTCTTGAATGATTTCAAATTCCTCTTCAACAGACTGAAATCTCTACACACCTACCTATCACATCAACACCTTACCTTCTCATCAAGCTTTCTGAGGGCAGTCAGGATTTCCACTTTCTGCTGCGTGTACAGGTTTCGTTCCAACTTCCCAATCATTAAGTCTCGATCCATCTGTATACCAAGGGGGAAAATAAGTCAGGATTTATAAGCTTCCCGTTAGTTTCACTCAACACAACAGCATGAGAAATGCAACAGCCTAAAAATATCATCCATCAGTTAGCAAGGTACCCACAGAAATAAGGGACGAAGCTACCTATAATTTAAAAGATAGCTGTAAAGTTTTTCTGAACGTTCTGCAAATATTTTTTGCACCTAACCTTAGCATTCTTGTTTTCTCCAAACTTGAAACCTTTTAATCAAAGACTGCTCTTCATTCAAAACTATGTATTCACATACCACTGATACATGGAGGAATCAGACTTCATTTAACTTTATCTGGATCTCAAGTTCAGGCTAGACCTCCGAAACATCAAGTGCACTCTCCAGCCCCGGCACAAGTACATATTCATACTCTTCAGATTTTGTATTTGCAGTTAGTTCATTATCTGTTAATCCCATTTTTGTTTTGAAGCAGTAAGACAGAATATAATTCCAGAAATACACATCGTTGTTCCCATTACCTCAATAAACATTTAACACCAAATTCTGAAACAGAACTTCTCTATCTCCTTATGATGCTGCACCAAGTTTTCTAAAACACTTGGTGCTCTCCTTGCGATCATTACATATTTACATCAGTCTAGCTCAAATGAACAGTTTTTACAGTAAAACAGAAACCTTTACCTCTGCCAGCCTTGTCCTCAATTGCCTTGGTTGTTTCTTTGCAAACATTCTAATTACTTCTGGAGTTTTGAATGCTTGGCTGATGGCTGCTTGTATTGCCTACAAGGAAAGAGCAAGAATGTCCAGAACTAATGGTGTCTCAAGTTATAGATGAATGACAAAGATTATTGAAGGCTGGAAACCATCATTAGAGTCCTCTGCATTATCTGCTACAGAGCTTTTCTTTTTTTGTATAACCATGGAAGTGAGATGGAAAAAAAAAATTAATTTTATGCATAGCTTGAAAAATCCACTAACTCGTGCAACTACACTGCAAAAGAGCTGTGAAACTTTTCATTACAGTCCAGGTCTTAATTTCTAATAATTTCCAATGTCTTCCTGGTATTAGCAAATCACAAGTGGATGTGCTATGCTATCTTTTGCAGTTTTAATGCCCACACTGATGATTACAGCTCTTCTAAAGGGAAACAGAATGTAAGTAATGATGAGGCAAACCTCCTACTGTTATTCAAAACCCTGTATGGAGTACCAAAGCTATTATAACTGTGGTGAGATTTAATCATGTTTGGACAAATCCAAGATCTCTCTGGAAACAAAACCCTAAAACTTGGAACAAATCATGCTCTAAATTAAACATTTGAAAAGAGAAAATAGGTCAAAAGTTTGGAACTCAGCATAAAATAAGACCAATTCACTACAGAACTTACAAGTTACACAGTCACTCCTACAGCCTTTTCCTCTGGACTGGTATGACTCTCAAATGCAAACCAGCAGTAAGGACACAGGAAATGCTATCTTTATGCTTTCTAACGAACAGGCATGAACTTTTATTTCTCATGATATATATATTGCCCTGGATCATCCCTCACACCTTTTATATTAATTTGTACTATTTCTAATATTAAGGATCCGATATATCTAGTCCCTGCAATTTCCCACAGTTTCTTCTACAATGTTATGGTTATAATGCCTCAACATTTCTTTTCCTTTTAAAATGAAGAGACCTAACCAGGTCTTTATATGTACACATATATTAAATAATAAAAACATTAGATAGATAATCTATCTAGCTTCCAACACATGCCTGCCTAAAAATTATAATGAACCACTTGTAACTATTCTCTTCACTGAGTCCAGGTAGAACGTGAACTATTTCTAGTCACACATCATCCTTACCAGTTGCATCCCGCTGAGCTCATCCACCAAAGTCATATCTCCAGACATAATCTTCTTCAGAGAGTCATTGAACTCCCTCAGTTGTTCTAGAGTTTCTTTTTTGGTCTCTTCATACTCATCCGCATCTAGTTCCTCTCTAAAGGGGATCCAGTAAGATACATTAATTGATAGGATTAAACCTGAGATGTATCATGGAGAAAAGAACATCAGGGAATACCATGAAGCATGCTTCCTCAGACAGCAATAAAAACATTCGCATCGCCTCAGTTTACTCTGCTCTAGCCCTGTTAGCTGTTATTAATCTAATGTGTAGTTTTCCTGGTTTTACACTACCTCCTAGCCACCCATGCACTTGTGTTGTTTGTATGAAGTCGCTTACATTAAAAAGGCCCTGACAACTATGAGATACTCGACACTTGGTGCAATATATAAAAGTGTATTTTGGATCTCAATAAAAACATGCAGAGAGATAGTTTTGCTCAAAGTTGCAATGAGTGAAATTATCTGAGAACTCTACCTCCTCACCCAGAAACCACCAAGTTATTCAGGATCTTCAACTGATCCTGCTGTCTAAACCTTGCCCAACTCAAAGAACGGCACTATCAACCCTTAGCAGGTATAGCTGTTCTTGAAAAAAAAATCATACTACTTGGAAAAGTTAGAATTACAGTCAAAGAAAGTATCTAAGACCACACGAGAAGTTAAGTACAAATACTAAAATAGAAAAAAAATCCTTTTTTCTGGTAATTGTCTGTCTTAAATTTTATTAGCCCACAAAAACCTAACACAAAATCATACAAAAAACCCATGTGAAAATGTTAGACAAACTACAAAAAACCAAACCAAACCCCAAATCCAAACATCCACAGTTGCAAGACAAAACAAAACAGAAGCAAAAGCTATTTGGTAACTGCTGTTAAAAAAGCCCATATGAAAGTTGTGAATTCTGTGAACAGCTCTTAAGTTAAAAAATCCCAATGAAGTACAGAACTTCAAAACAGTAAGAGTATTTCTGTCTGCCTTTTCCTCAAGAAGATAATAGAACGATCTTAATAAAAAGTTTTTTTAAAGACAATTTTTAAATATCTAACACAAACATCCTATCTAATTTAAAAAACATAAAGTAAAACAGAAACCCCGACAGATATTTGAAAGGTACCACTTTCTTCTGCCAACCACTTAAGGAAAACACTACCACGTAAGCAGAAAGCATCTATTTTTATTACCTGCATTCATCCAGATCTTGAAGCTGCTGCATTAACCTATCCAACTGTTCTTCCAAGTTTTGTTTCAGTTTACTGGTCTCTGTTGTTCCTCTTGAAGCCATTTTCTGTTTCCACACGAAATTTTCAGTTGTTATGTGACATTCCTAGGAGAAAGAACATTTTATTGTTGTGTGTCAGCAGCTTGAGACTTACTTTAAAACACTCCAAGTATCAAGAAAATAATGCGTTATGCTGACGATGGCACGGCTGATGGCAACACTCGGAAATCCGCGCAGCGGGCACGGAACCGTGCGGCTGCTCCACAGCGCTTGCCCCGGCGGCACGACGCGGCTCGCGAGGCAGCCACTCCAGCAGCCCCAGCACGTACGGCCCGGCAGGCTTCGCCCCCAGCAGCGCCCGCTGAAATACGGAGGCCCCGCTACAGGGAACAGCCGTGTCTGCCCCTCCAGGGCCCCTCGGGGGGCTGCTGAGGAGCCCCCACCCGGAGACAGGTGCCCGAAACACACCGACACCTTCGACACCCACCGGCTGCGGGCACCCCACGCCCCCCCGCAGCCGCCGGCATAGCCGCCAGCCGCCCCGCCGCAAGGGTGCGAGAGCGGCACCGGGCAGGGGCAGCGGGGCCGCGGGCACCCCCAGCGCTCCCCCCCTCCCCGCGGCTGGCCCCCGCGGGCAGAGCCGCCCACCGCGCAGGCCGCGCCGCCTCACCCGGGCAGGCCGCTACGGGAGCCCAGGGGCAGCGGCCGCCTCCGCCGGGCGCCGCTTCCGGCGCGGCCGGGCCAATGGGAGCGCGGGCCCCTCCGCGCGCGGCTGGCGGGCGGCCCCGGCGGTAAGCGCGGGCGGCGGGGCGCGGCGGGGCCTGGCGGGCGGCGGCGGGGCCTGGCGGGCGGGGGCGGCGGCGGCGGCGGCGGGGCCGCGTGCGGGCCGAGCGTGCCAGGGCTGCCTGCGGCCTGCGCGCTGCAGGTCTGCTGTGTGGCGTTCCCGGCAGTTTCAGCGAGGGGCCGCAGCTGCTCACCCGCAGGAGCGCGGGTTGGTTTCCAGAGCCACCCCAAAACCTGCTGTAGGCGTACCCGATTTTTCTTGCTGCGAATGCATGCCAAATCCAGCTAAGCGCTAGCTGGACTGCAAGTAGTACACACTAAACACCGGTAAGATCAGGTATAAGCACGAAGAGATTATATATAAGCATCTACATAAAGGAGTACATCACGGGGCACCTCATTTTTCCTTCTGAAGAAGAAGGGAAAATGATCCAGGATGTCCCATTCTTAGAGAGAATGTGAGTGAAGGCCACTTTACTTTGTTTCTCCATCTTAAGTCTCTGTAGAGAGGCGTTACTATTATTTCATTTAGGATTTGGCATAAGATAGCACTAATTATTTTAAGACTGCTCAGTTTTGTAAAACTGAACACCTGCATGCAGATCTTCATCTCTGTATAGTAGGAGCTGGGCTGCTAGTTTGGACCTTGTGGTTGAACTGCAATAGAGCTGTGTCAGGCAGTGCCAAATTACAGATAATTCATCAAAACTTACTTACATTATTATACAGTGAGAATAGGCATATCTCTGTGTACCCACAGCTCGGGCAGTGTCTGGGCTTCACTCATCACTGGAATCCAGCTGTCTTTTTCTCTCCTGGGATTTGCAAGTTTTATAGCCTTTCCCAAAAAGTTGGAGCTCTATGAAGGTCATTTCATACAAAATAGATCCTGGCCCTGATGGTGCTGTGTTGGTTACAGGGATGGCATAACAGCAAAGGTACCCGTGTCATGATGCCTCTGCCATTTCCTCTGCTCTCCCCATCAACCATGCAGCTTTTTTTTCTGTGAAAACAGCGATAGGCAGAGGATGTCGATACAAATTAGGAAACTGAGGGTATGTGCAAATTATTACATCTATATTCTCAATTTCTATGCAGATATGAAGCACTACAAGGTGAGTTTATGATGCAATAATTGCCTGTTTCTGAAGATTGTAAGACTAGCTAGCAGCATGAAGGACATTTGACTAACTCCAGAAAAGGCCCTATATATTTTAATCTTAAAATTTACTATTAATTTTGCCCTTGCTTTTTTTTTAAAAAAGGAAAAAATCGGCCCTTTTCAAATTTGCAGCATGAGCCACTTTCTTTAGAAAGTAGGGCTTTATGAATTACAAAGGCAAGTCTAACTCCTTTCCTTGCCTGTTCCCATAGTAACTCTTCTAGCTGATGCCCTTGTGAAGACTGCATTCCAAGTTAACACCAAACCCTTCAAATGCTGAACTACTCTGCAGTAATAAAGAATATTTTAAAAGTTTGTGAAACTCTTGAAAGCACAGAAAAGTACTAACACTTGCAAGATGTGAAGCCTTGGACGACTTCTTTTTATTCAAGGGCTATTTGATGTTAGTACATAGTAGCTGTTAAGGTTTAGCTGTGATACCTCACCGCTGTGGCGACTGCAAAGTTCACTCAGCTTCTTTGTAAAGGAGACAGAATCCGAGGGTGACCTTGTGGGATCTTTCCAGTGATGTTGCTGTAGAAACAATGGCAGACTATTCAGTGCTAGACACAGATGTCTCAAACACAGCAGAAGAATGGCCCATAACATATTCCAGTTTTCATTTGCTAAGGGAAACCATCTTGCCAAGCCAGAATGTTCTCATGAAAGAAAAGAACACTGAGAAAAAAAAAAAAAATCCATGCAGTGTGAGGAGAAATGAAAGAGTAGTGACATTTCCTTATTTTCAGCAACTGTTAAGCAGCTTTCTGAAAGTAAAGTTCAAAATTGGAACAGCGCTGTTGTATTTTTAAAAAAGAAAAAAATAATAATCGGTATTGCAGCTTTTACTGAACTTTTTTTTATTCACTATTCTTCTGTCATCTGTTCCACTAGTATACCTACCACTTACTTTCTGCAACACAAAGTAGATTTCACATTTAGTCCATAGTACTCCCTTCCCACATACCAAAAGCATGTAAAATGCAAATAAATCCCAAATGAAGAAATGTTACCCCTCCTCTCCTCCAGAATTTCATAAAATATAATGGTAATTTTATAGATTTTGCTGTATAGATTCACTACAGTTTATAGTAGCAGCACTGGGAACTGTCATAGGATATTCTATTCCCCCCTGCAAGCACTAGAAGTAAGGAAGTTAAGAAAGTTCCCTGCAGATGTGTCTCTTGGCAGTTGGCTGACATCTTAAAAAACCTGCACTGTTCTAACAAAGTTTGTCCTGCAATTAGGACAAATAATCTCTCCTCATGAAGTTTTTCTGCATGAGCTGCTTTTCTTCAGAATGGGCAGTACACTGTCCTCTCTTCAGGCAAGCAGCTTGTTTTCAGTGATTCCATTTTTAAAGATGTTTCCTCTTGCATCTAGGAGGAAATTGCAGCCACTGTGATAATATGTGGGCAAGGCAAATTTGGGTTCACTTATTTATTACATATGTTTTCTTCCTAGCATGCTCACTTTTCTCTACATCCTTGATTTCTGAAGCCCACAGAATTATCCTCCTTTCTGCAATGTAATGCCACCGTTGTCTCAGCTCCTTGCTCCTATCCCTCTATCCAGAGATAAGCAGAAAGAACTAGAGGTGGTAGGTTTAATCTCTTAAAAATGCAGGGTCACATGAACAATCACAGGCTCGATGTTGATGGAGGGAAAATACACTGTTTAATTTTACCTTAAAATCTGCTTATTGGCAGAACAGATAAGTGTTAACTACTTTTTGATCTCATCTCTTCTTGCAGTGGCTGGTAATGAGCACCAACATTCTCCACTTGGCTCTGTAGCTGCAAGGAATGGCTATGGAAGAACCTGACAAGAAGACTGAAGTAGTACTGCTGGCCTGTGGGTCCTTCAATCCCATTACCAACATGCATCTAAGGCTATTTGAGCTGGCTAAAGACTACTTCGATGAAACAGGTAGGGTGATAATTTATATAATTCAGAACAGCTCTGATAACTAGAATTAAGGTGAATACGTTGTGTATATGAATGCCTGTTTGACAGTGACAGATCTTTTTGGAAATACTAATTAGATATTGAAGCTAGCACACATGTATGTATCATACAAAATCACGCAGGCCAAATATGTGAGAGAACAGTCTTATATATGTGTTGCTTATTACTGATTCTAATGAGCTAAAGCGTGAGTTTTGTAGTCTTTCTAATGTATCTTACTAGATCTTTACCTTGCACAATGGCAGAAGTGTACTGTACTTTTCCACTGGGCTGGTTCTTAGAGATTGCAGTGAATAATGATTATGTAATAGTTTAAATACAATACAGTGGAAGTAACATCTGCTCAACCACTTCTCATGTTCTTGTGTGATGTGTTTTTTCCACAGGAAAATACAAAGTAGTCAAAGGAATAATTTCACCAGTAGGCGATGCATATAAGAAGAAAGGTCTGATCAGTGCATATCACCGAGTAACTATGGCAAAACTAGCTACAAAAAACTCAGATTGGGTAGAAGTTGATGACTGGGAAAGCAGCCAGAGCGAGTGGTTGGAAACACTAAAAGTTTTAAGGTATTCTTCAGCCAAACTCTAAAAAGTCTCAAGAACCTATAGAAGGATAAGGAATGACGTTAGCTCTAACAAATTAGAATAATAACAGGCTAACCTCAAATCATACGAATAGACTCAGTGAATTCAGAAGTACTATTTATATGAGCATTGTAAATGAAAGAGTCTACCATAAATGTACAAAAAATAAGCCTGTGAACAGTTTTTAAGATACATGTTTTCTTAGGCTTTAGTCAGTTTTTATGCTGAGAAGGTATTCACAAGGAATGGCAAGAGACTAGTATAGGGTAGGCACACTGCACGCGGTTCCCTCATTTGATTCCGAGGGTGCTGTGCTGCCCATTCGTGTATTCAAAGGCTGGCATGAGAACTGTCTGAAGGAGAATCTTTTAAGTTTTATGGTTTTTACTTTCGGTCACTGCTACTTCACTGAGGTGGTTCTTTTTAAAACAATTTTTTATTAAAAAAACCCCATCAAATCAACCTGGTAGTTGTTGCTTTGACATCTTTGCACTTTGAATATCTTATGACCCAGGTTTCATAAGTCCCTTTTCCAGCAGATCAGTTCCTGGATGAATGTCTGCCAATGTACTGCAGGAGGAAGTACTGATAGATTATTTATTAGGCCATACTCTTCTCTGTATTCTCCAACATGTTTAAAATACCTAAAATACGTCTGTTTTGCAGGTACCATCATCAAAAGCTTTTATCCCCTGATCCCACCAACAGTCTGCAGAATGCTATACCTTTAACAAAGCCAGGACGGAAGAGGAAGCAGGAACCAAATAGGCATGACCCCATTAAAAAGAAAAATCAGAGTCCAGATGTAAAAAGTTAAGTCTGTTTGCAAATTTACTGCTTAAACAATACTTGCTATTTCCAGGGAATTGCACTGATGAGTAACTTTTTTTTATGCTAGTTCTTGGTTCTGATTTCACTGAGTAAGTTTATTCCCTTAGATCCCACAGCATAAAGCTTCGTAACAAGATGACTGTAAGGGTAAAATATATAGGACATGAAAAATAGTCAAGGTAATAGAAATTCGAAAGGTCTAAGCCATCTGTTTAGCTACAGAACTTTGCTAAACTGCAGTTACAGCTGAGAATTTTGGATCATAATTTTCTGAAGAAAGGACAGGATTAAGACCTGAAATTCAAAATTTATCTGGGTACAGGATCATTTAAAATTGTAATTTAAACTTTATACAACAGTTTGGCCTTGTAATTTTAGGTAGCATTTATTTGGCATACTGCTTTTAGATGTTAATTTTAGTTCTTTAGCTTGACGTGTACAGTTACACATACTTGTACAATATTTGAACGGCCTTGCATAACGACCATCTTAATCCTTTATATTAGGAAATCTTGACTTCTCTCTTGACTTCTTCCCTTGAACCTTTCCAAATTCTACTGTTTAACTGATAGCTGTTTAATGAAAATGCTTTCAAAGAAAAGACAAACAGCATCAGGCAGGTTTTTTTCGTATTGTGTTGACAGGTGTTTTACTATATTCCTACCACCCTGTGACATTACTGGAAGCTGCAAATCTGTAGCAGTCTGTTTTGCTTCCATTACTTTAAAGCAGTTTCTGTCAACGTGCTTCTCTAGATTCCCTCTAAAACATAGTACGGAACAGAGTCCCGCTGAAGTCAGGTCACCTAGTCTATGGGTTGGGGTTTTCTCAGTCATATTTTCTTCCCTTTTACATAATCCCCTATGCCCCCTGTCCTGTGAAAGTTAGCGCCTCTTCTGTAGTTCTATGGAATATCAGATAAAAGTTTTACAAGCATTACGGTATCCTTTTATACTTACCTATTCTGGAATTTTCTCTATATTTTCTTTCACTTTGATCATCATAGTGATTGATTCAGCCCAAGGCTAAATAAGCATATGAGAGTTTATTTTCCAGTCCTTTTGAAGGAAAAGAATCCCATAACCTTTTTTCAGAGAACTCCTGTATTGAGACTACTAATTATAAACTCTATACTCTGAATCTTTTATTTCATTCCATTGTCTCATCTTAACCAAAGATACACTGAGGTAGCCTAGAAATTAAACGCCCCCATCAAGTTAGCTGAAATCTAGTGGCCTAAACCAAGTCCTGTTGCTCACTTATTTTTCTTTTTAAGGTGTCCCACAGGTTAAACTGCTTTGTGGAAGTGACATGCTGGAATCATTTGGGATCCCCAATCTGTGGAAGCTGGAGGACATCACTGAAATTGTGGAAAATCATGGCCTTGTATGCATAAGTAGGGCTGGAAACAGCGTTCAGAAATTCATCTATGAATCTGATATTTTGTGGAAACATAAGAACAACATTCACCTTGTGGAAGAATGGATCACAAATGACATTTCATCCACCAAGATTAGAAGAGCACTGCGGAGGGGCCACAGCATTCGTTACCTGGTACCTGATGTAGTTCAAGCATACATAGAAAAAAACAATCTGTATAGTCTAGAGAGTGAAGACAGGAATGCTGGGGTTATCTTGGCTCCCTTACAGAAACATGCAAGTGATTCCAAGAACTAAGAGGCACTATACAACTCACTTTCAGCTGTGAAAAAAAGCTAGTTCAGTACCAGAAAATGTCAAGTTTAGGGATTAGGGGTTCTGTTTGTCTTTTTTTAAAGTAGATAGTGGGCTAATTCTGTGGCTTTAGTACATACCTAATTGCTGTTGAGGTTTGGTGCACTTAATAATTGGACCTACACAGTCTTTTTTTAAACTCAATAAGATTTTCACATTTAAACATTTTGTCACAGTGCAGTGAACTAAGTATAAGAATTCACACTTGCATATGAGAATTACAAATTAACAAACAAAAGGGTTCTGATTAGTTTTCACTCAGACTGCTCTGCTATTTATAAAATACTAACACAAATATTTTTACTTGCAGTGTCTTAACAAAGTAATTTAATTTCAAAATGTACCACTTACTGATAGTAAGCCTATATAACTTTTTTTTTATTTGCCAACATGTTGTGCACCTCAGAGAAATTATTTAGCTCTGTCCTAGAAGGGAAAAATTTATTCCTAAGTGAAGTGGTGGTAGATATACCATGCTTTGAGCCCCCTGCCTTTCAAATATGCAGCCTGTTTGTCTGCCATCATGCAATTTGCTCCCAGAAATGCCTTGTGCTTTACTTTGCAAGTCATGTTTCCAGAACTGTACATTAAGCTCAGCGCTGTTTCACGTGGAAGGACAGACCTACTTCAGAAAACTGGTTTAGAGCCATTGATTTAATGGATATAAATTAATAGTATCATTGCACTGATTCTCAGACAGTTGTCCCTTTATTTCAAGTGATGAATGAGCTTTTACTTCTGAGCCAAAAAAATATTTCACACAAATGTGTATAGCAGAATTGTTTTCTGTAACTGGAGTTGAGAAGAAATGGTAGGATATTAAGACTGTACATCAGTGAAATGTTTTCCATTGCTAGAAACTTGGGTTTCAGTCTAATGGTATATTGTCTGTATTATCTGAATATAAACTAGAGGCACTGTGAATGTCATGTGATAGAACTCTACCTCCCTATATTTGCCGTCATCCTATTTTTGTCTGGATCACATGCCTTATTAAAAATGTCAGTGTTTCCAAGATGCTACCTAATGGATCAACAGCCTTTTTGTACGATCTCCATGAGATGACTCTGTTCACATTTTTCAGATCAACAAATCCAGCAGAACATGAGACTTTCAGGGTAGGAAGCCTAGATGCTGTTGGGCAAGTCTAGAACCTGGGACAAGTTCCAGGATCATACCTGTGACAGCCTGTCATCCTTCCCTGGGCAGAAGATCCCCAAAGAGCCGAGGCAGAGGTCTGAGCTTCCCTAGGAGCTTAGGGGGAGCCTGAAAGCCAGAAGCCAAACACAGAACATCATGAGTGGCCCTAGGGCCTGCAAGGCTCATATAAAATCCAGCAGGGAAATGGTGATGCTGTTGGGACAACCTGTAACCCACAGTGGAGATAGCATCAGGCAAGCAAACTTGGAGCCCCACATGAAAATCTGCAATTACCATACACTAAAACTCTGTGTTCTACTAGTTCCAGCCTATGAATGTGACTATCTACAGAGAATCTACAAGATTAGTGTAGTCAAATCAAGGCACAACTTCAAAGTGCATCTGTAACTGCATTGTGACAGAAAATAGCATCAAGGATCCTTAGGTTATTTTTTTTTTCTTGATTCCTGTATCACATGTGCTTGGTTTGCCACTTCCCCCCCTGGAGTACAGGCAAGCTTACTGTCCTTTGATAATGAGGCTGAGTTCATTCATCATCAATAGTAATACAGGTACCCAAGGATAAATTATGCCCCCTGTGACACCTTAGCAATCAAATTGCCATAGCTGATTGAAGATAACTGTGTTATTGATGATGCACAGGAAAGAACAAGATCTGTTTTGCTTGCTGTCTGTCTTATGACTGACAATTCTTTTCAGCAACCAAGTCAGCCTGTGTGCTTCTGAATAAACAGAGCAGATTCTTCTAATGGGAAAGCACCCTATTTTTATGTGGTCACTTTTCGGAGCAAAACTGCACTTTAAATAATGATGCTGGTGTGTGTTGGTGCAGTTTGTGTAATTCTAGAGAAACTGCAAATTCAATAGGAGGTTTTATAAAGCTTTGTTCTTTAAACAGTTGTATTTCACTAGGTTTTAATGTAGTTATGTGTGGTGGGTCTTTCAATAAAACAGACTGCATGTAACATGCTAATTTGAGTCATCTGTTATTAGCGAAATCTGATGCCTGATGACCGTGATTTTGAAGTAGGTAGAGTGATGTCAGTACAGTTATGTCTATACAAAACAGAACATTGTTCAAAGATTACACTAACTGCTGAATATGGATCTTTTCTTTTACTAGTTTTAACACTTCATCTACTTCTGTAACAAGGCCATATCCATAATGGAATGTGTTAGATGCTCAGTGCTGCACAGCAATTAAGATAGAAATAGAAAAAAATTATTTCCAGAAAAAGAAAATTGGGAATTTGTAAGGGAGAAAGAAATGAAACATCATAGGATGTGGCCAGTGCACTCAGCAGTTCTAACAAAAAGTCCCATAGGCAATTCTTCAGCTGAGCCTTGAAATAGTAACCCTAGTACCCTTTATAAGTCTTGGTTAGTTAAGTACTGATTTACAGAAAGCAGCACCACATCCCAGAGAGTTTGCATAATCTTAATTTTTAGTTAAAATGTAATATCCAGGCTTTTTACACAGGATTTATCCAAGTACCGACTTCTCTTTACTTGGAACAGTCAGTGTTGCAACAGTGCTTTACTACCATAACATCGTAATAACAAATTATGGGTGAAATGTTACTGTTTGAGACCAGGGGAAGCATTAATTTGCATTTCCCTGTGCCATTCCTAGTTTAGTACAGGTTAGAGAACAATACCCATCTGCAAACAGGAAACAAGCTTTGACGTCCTAATTTCCTACTCGCCTGATTCTGTGAGTCATACAGGTCAAACTGTCAGCTCCAAAAATGTAGCTAAAGTTCAGGGAAGCTTAATTCTCTCTGCAAAATACTGTCTTTTTAATTCAGCCTAACCCAAGTCAGTAAACAGATAAATGTAGTAGCCATAGGTGAGTGTCCTCATTCAAGATTCAGAACACCAAATTCCATTTTTACTATGGTAGCAACACAGATAAGACTTCCCTTGCCCATCAATTTCAGGTTTTTCTTTTAATATAACCTTCATTATGGTGCTCATTACTGTTCCACACTTCAAATGTGTGATCAAGCTAATGCTCAAAACATGCCTGTGACTTCGGGATTGATTGTTTTCCCCATTTTATTGATGAGGAAACTGAGGTAGAAAGTTATCTAGCTCTCCTGTACGTAGCAATTCTAGAGTGTCTAGTTGTCCAGGATTATGAAATTCATTTTTCTCCCTTAGTAAATTGTGACATTAAGGCATACAGTTTACAAAAAGTAGCCACATATGGAGGAATTGGAAAAGATTGGAGAGTCACGTATCTTCCAATAAAATCTTACTTCCAAATTCCTTACATACTCTTTCTCTTTGAAGTCAAGCGTTCTTTATTCACTTTTTAAAACACATTGCTGAGTCATCACTTAAGAGATTTCTTTCACTTCTTAGGCGAAGATAAAAGTCCAACATTGAAACTTGCCTGCTGCATCTGGTGCTCTACTCCCTATATGCTCTGCCACAATGCATAGCATCTAATAAAGCATCAATGGGAATAACTTCTGTATCATCTCTCCTTTACTGTATGTGTCAAGAGTAAAAAATGAAGTGGGGAGCTATGTCTTCTGTATACACTAGGGTATTTTTTGAATTTATTATTGGCCATTTTTAGGAGTTGAAAGTGGATTGCAAGAACAGGTATTGGTCCTCTTTCCCATCTAAGAAAACTGACTAATACAGAGTTGCAGAACTGGGAGCAGAGCTCAGGCCTCTGGATCTGCTGTTTCAAGCCCATCTGTTACACAAACTTTCTGGCTGGTAAGGCATCTGAGAAAATAAAGAATCTTGTACATGTATGTTCATTTAACTAGGACACAACTAACAGCATTAAAGAAACCAGAACACAAATAGTTAAACTGTGGCATAGCAGAGCAGGGTTAAGAGTCACATCAGGGAATAACATACACAAACAAGCTTTGTCTTTCATTTTTCTGCTACAACCACTAGACAGTGATGTTGCCTACTATTTGCTCCAGACATAAACCAACAAGATAGAACACTTATCTCTATCACTGTGTCATAGGTACTGCTTTAAAATGTGCTGATATTATACCATCCACAGTTTAAGTCAATCCCTGCCTGTTCAAATATAGCATGTATTTACCACGGGTAGATCACCTTTTCTACAAATAGGTAGATTTCAGAGCATAAAGCCACAGATCTAATAAACATGCAGTGAATTCTAGTAATGACATCTGACCATGATTCCCTTTAATGCATACAAGATAGACACAGTTTAAACCAGTTTTTCATTCGCATTGTGACTCCTGGGCTGTTAACATTTGCTCCACAAAAAGATTTCAGAAACTGTGAACTTTTCCCTCCAACACAACAGAAGCTGATCTACAAATACCCTCTCACCTATTGGGCCAGCAAGAGTACCCTTCCCCTCCATCAGAAAGGCTCCGGGATGTGATCCCACCCACAGTCTTCCTTATATAAAGCCTGGTTAGACAACCACTCCTTCATTTTGCTTTTTGGTCAGAGGTTAACTGCAACTTCCATCCACAGTCTGGCAATGCCTGTGGATTTCAGTGGAACCTGGATCCTTTTCAGCAATGACAACTTTGAAGGTTACATGGTGGCCTTAGGTAGGTGAAAATACCCAGTTCTATCCTTCATCCCTTCCCCTGTAAGGGTCTTCCTGAATTTTAACAGTCTGAGTTCTAAAACCTAGATACTGCTGAGGTTTTTTTTTTCCTCTGCAAAACAATGGAAGGATCTTTGCTTATTGATAAACAGCCAGCATTAACTATACTTTAGCATGTTACCCAAGTGTCATTGCAGCTCTCGGGAATTTCTCAGCCTAATAATTATTAAAAGTGGAATTTTTAACAGCTTTCAACAGAGCCAGGGAAGAGTTTGCCCTGTCCACTCAATTTCTCTTGCTTTTGAGCACATACAAGAACCTACATCTACAGTTAATTAAATGCCAAGGAACAACAACAACAAAAAAGCACTTGGGTATTTTCCACTTCCAGGCAGTTGGTTAGCTTGGTGTCATTTATCTTTAAACAGCTTACAAAATACTTCTCTCATTGCTGTGACTTGTTGATAAGTCTCTCTAATTGTCCCTTTCCTGCAGTGCTTGAAGCAAACCTCTTACCTTGCTCAGATGTTTTATAGAGAGAGGTTAACGGTGCTTTTATGGGGAACTAAGGAAGTTACTGGTACTTTATTAGCTTCTTGTACAAAGCTCACTGCAGACTGCAACAGCAGGCAACCTTGTGTGCTGTCTTCTCTTCTCCCTGCCTCTCCTACCCCTTTCGACCTTTTTGACTTACGTAAACTAATGACCACCAGTGTCCCTTGCTGGTTATTGTATACACAACTAGAATGAAATCTGTTTTCTGGCTGTTATCTATGCTGGGCGACGCTGGGTGACCTACTTCAATTGTCTAGCTGGTGTCTTTAACATGGTGAAAGAACTCTTCTCTATTTCTAATCCCACTGTGTTAGCAATTAGAAAAAAAGAAAGGGTGCTCCCATAATGAGAATTTATTCCTCTGTCTGAATACAAAGTAATAAACTCTTAATGTGTTGTCTTCAAATGGAATAGAGATTCTGATTGTTCCCTGATAATAAACATTGTCGAACTAAGTAAAGGGCTTCTTTAGTGAAATGCAATTACCAATCTTGTGAAAAATGTACTTTGTTTTCAGAATGTAATTGGGGGAACTTATTAGAAGTAAAGGCAAAGAATCCTGTTGATGATTTACAACCCATCTTTAATTATTCCTGCTTGGTTGCCAGGATCCTGAAAAAAACAAGGACTGAAATCAATATTGTTAGAGCTAGAATGAAAAACTTTTCTGCCAGGGTAGGTAGAGTGAGGAGGCTAATATCCGACCAGCTGAGTAACTAGAGGATTATGGATAAGGACATAGCTATTCCAAGCCTAGTCCCTCCTTCACTTTAATACCTACCTCTAAAAAGTAGATTTGTAAGTAGTTTATATTTAAACATTTTTATGACCATGTTAAGGCTTAATGTGTGTGGCTGTTGCCAGTACTCTATGCTAAAATAAACTGGTAACCCTGTAAAAACATGACTGACAGATTCTGGCACTTCTTTAATGCATACAGTAACGACGTCCCACTTCAAACACAGCCTGCGTGAGCCAGATGGTTCAACACATGGTCGCTGAACGCACCCTGTTAAGAAAATCACAAGCCCAGCCTGCACAAAGCGAGAAACTTCTAGCAGTCCTATGAAATGTCAGTTTTAATCTAGGTGATGAAAACTACTAAATTAAGACACAGCTTCCCATTTTACCCATTCCCCTTCCTGAAACCCTAACTCTGAGCATACTATTGGGATGCAATGTAATCCAGTTGCCTGCCAAAGGCCCATTCCTTTAATGAAACAAACATTTGTTAGACAAATAGAAAAAACCTACAAGCACTTTAGCTCAGTATTACCAAGAACACAAGGATTCTGTTACAGGTGACTGATCATTACAGATAACCAGGAAATCTTTTGACAGGTGTGACTTTTCTAGGTGCACTTAAAAAGTCTAAGTGGCATGTCCTGAAAACAAGCCCAAGTAATTCATTTTAGGACTGCCCTTCATTTTACCCTTTTTAAGGTAGAGTGTGCAAAGATTTCTTGTGAATTTACATCATGCCTTTCCTCTGACAAAGGATGAGGACAGCCCTTAACTATACCCTCTAGCTAAGCAGGGGGTAAATCTGAGATCAAGCCTGGGGTGTCTGTGGGGGGCAAACCAACTCTCCCCAAATGTTAAAAGAATTCTTCTGATTCAAAGTCTTAGAAATCTTGCATAGGAATTGGGTAACAACAGAGTAAACTGGTTTCCAAAGAGTAAAATGTACAAAATGTGACTGTGTCATTGTAACAATACAGCTTTAAACAAAAAAACCCCTCACAACAACAAAAAAAAGCAAAACCAAAAACCCAACCAAGCAACAAAACTGTGCATAGCAGGTCACGCTATCTAAGAAATGCTTCTAGTGGCAAAAAAAGGTTAAGTCCTGGCTGTCAAAATGGCTGGTGATAAATACCACTCTGACCTTTTTGCCTCCTGTCCAAGGTATTGACTTTGCAACACGCAAGATAGCAAAAATGCTGAAGCCTCAGAAAGTGATCAAACAAGATGGTGATTCATTTTATATCCATACCACTAGCACATTCAGAGATTATTTGCTTCAGTTCAAAGTTGGAGAAGAGTTTGAAGAAGATAATAAAGGCCTGGATAACAGAAAATGCAAGGTAAGGCTGAATATATAAAATGAAGAGGCTGTGACAAAATTAAGATGCCATGATCAGTCCAGCTACTTGAGCTGAAATTGTTCCAAAAACACTACTTGTAATGCAATGCAGAGGTAGGAGCCCAAGGTGGACAAAGAGTCTCACTTTCCCTCAGGAGCAGTATTTACGTCCCTTTTATCCAAGAAAAAAGGACATTGTCTATGAGTATACCGCAGAACTGAGACCAAGACCTACAGATACACTTTTTTGTTTCCTCTTTCACAGAGCCTAGTTACCTGGGAAAATGACAGACTTGTCTGTATCCAGACTGGAGAGAAAAAGAACAGGGGCTGGACTCACTGGCTTGAAGGAGATGACCTCCACCTGGTATTTACTTCAGATTTCTACTAATTTGGTCTCTGACAAAAATAAGATCTATAACGCGGTCATGGCGTGCACAAGTCATCTTCTAGTTCTGTAGTATTTGTAACGGAATGGTACATGGTGAGTACGTGATACTTTGATTTTAGTTTACCTGGAACAACTTCATTGTTTCACTGTAACATATAGTTAAATTCAGAATGTTAAGCATAACTTAGCATGGTGGCACAGTGGTGGTCACTAGTCATGGCAAGGGATTTGTGTTCACCTTTAGAAGCTGTTCCTTTGATTACTATAAACATTTATATTTCTGTCTGGTTTTATTTTTGGTAGGAGCTTCGTTGTGAGAATCAAGTATGTAAACAGGTCTTCAAGAGAGCTTGAGTATGTGTACTAGTTCCTACATGGAGAGACAGCTATATACTAGGACTACACATCCTCATGTCCAGTGATGGCTGTACGGACAAGAACTGATTCCTTGCACCTATTAACCTAAATGGGCTGATGTTTCTGGCTCAGGAAATAAGTCTGCTGTTGCCAGTGTTAAAGATCTGATTTTTGCTAATAAATGCCTTAAACCAGTCTTAAGTACCTGACTTCTGAATGTCTTTTTGGATGGGGAAAAAAAACCCAACCCAAAACATAGGTGATATGGTTTGGGTCTCTAATTAACCAACTGTAATTCAAACCAAGAAAAGGTGGCTTTTCTAAAGGGGCATGCCAACATCAAACAAAACAGAGGAGGAATGATGGCAGAGAAGTGAAGATGACTACAAAGGATACAGATTTATTATTCAAAATGCTTCCCTTTAAGATGCAGACTACTAGTTAACTCCACTTGTATCTTAAATGTGTAATGTAAGGTCCTATATTGCACCACAGCTGCTTTGTTCTCAAAAATAAAATTAAGTTCAGCTTACCAGAGGAAACGAGCCTGTGATCAAATCCCAGAACAGTGAAGATGGGTCAGAGTAATCCATGTAGATTCCAGTCTGCAAAATAACTGAACACTATAAGCACATATACAGAGTGAAAACAATGCTTCTTCACTTAAGATTTATTTGCATACATTTGTTCATTTAGGTTAAATGATTTTCTTTTTGACCTTGTGTAATCTTGCATACAGAAGTAAGTTTTATTCTGTCTCCTGTAAACACATGGAAGTGGTCAGATCAACTTGGTAGCTACATGTGAAATGAGTTGCTGCCTATTGTTGGTAACACTAATATTGCAGGTATCTTATTGCTAGTGGAAAGAGAGTGTGATTAATCTAGCTTAATCTTAGTAACTTAATTACTTTCTATGAGGAAAAAAATTCTAACGTAACCAATGACATTTAAAAACATTAGTAGCACTACCCTTCTGATACTTGGTGTCAGTTCTAAATTCTTAAAGCTGCCACCAGAGGCAGACAAAATTTGTTGAAGTGTGGAGGGCATACTCCTTACAATTACTACAGGCCTATGTAAATTTAAGGTAGTTGCCAAATCATGAAGAAAAGAACTATTATTTTTTAGACGGTTAGGGAAATTTGGGGCACTGGCAGTAAAATGCCTGGTGTTTATGGATCCTGACAGTGTCTTCCTTCTGGAACTGATAAGTTTTCATTTATTCGAAAACAAAATTACTATTACCATGTTATTATAATATAAATAACAAATCCATGCAGCAGACCTGCTCTGTCGCATCTCAGCAATACACAGCAACAACCACGCAGACTTTGCTGTTCCACTAGATGGCACCTCTGGAACGTACTGCATCTTTATTTAAATTGTAGAGGTTCCTAACACCAGTAATTAAAGCGTTAAATATTGCAGTTAGTCTCAACCCCCACAGCTTTTAGGCTGTGCGCTCCATAAGATATGCATGAGAAGCAATACAGAAAGGCAATGGTGACCTTAAGAACTCTGTGAGTACGAAGAAAGGGTCCAAGTAGAAACCAGGAAAACCTGATGCTTGGAAACCTGTGTGACTAGAGGTGTAATAATGCATTACTAAGTCCTTACTGTTAGAAATATAGAAGGGTTATTATCAGCAGTGATACTACTTTTCTTATTGCTACTTTCCTCCTTCAAATTGCCAATCTGAAAGCAGATAATGTGATGCAGAACTTGCTTGAGGATGCTTTGGAGATCTTGAGGATGAGAGAAGCTACTAGTGCCAAAACTGCTTATCCTAATTTCATTTATATGGTAACCTATTCACATGCTTTCACAAAATACAATTTAAACATTTTGGAATGCATGATGAAAAGATGAAATAGAAAGGGAGCAGTCACATGTTCTGGAAGCCGGGGGACAGGGACAGACAGGGACTTTGAGGTAGCCTTTGCCAGGAAGATACGTACTTGAACTACAGAACTGAAGGACAACAACAAACCTCCCCAGAGAAGCACTCAAAGGTGTTTCAGACCAATTATCTTGCACTACTGCTTTGATGGTGAAACTTTTTCATAAACCAGCCTCTGAGGCTTTTTTAGTGCAACTGCAGACCAGGTGCATTATAATGTTTTTAAGGTACGCCAGCTGCATGTGAAAGTACTTTATAATTAGGTGAATAGAAGAAATGTGTTGCCTTCTGGGTTCTACAATAGTTCAAGTAGACAATGAAAAACCAAAAGAACAGCCAGGATTCACAAACTCTCAAATACTTTCTCTAATGATGATATGAAAAAAGAAAAGTTATAAAAGTCATAGATAAAAATGTAAGGCGTTGTATTAGCTTGTTATTATTGTTTCTAAAAGTTGGTCTTTCTGACAGACTTACACAGAGTACTTCTAAACAGCATGTAACACTTTCCCCTGGTATCATCAGCAGTACCTTTAAGGTTACTAACTTTTACTCAAAGGCTTTTAAGACATACATTTGTGTGTAGCCTCCTAATAATTTTCTTGCATGCTATTCTGTGCAATGACTATGTAATATGGAACAAGCCAACATTTTAGCATAAGAAGAAACCAGCAAATGAAATCACATAAGCCTGTGCTTTTTTTATAGCCCCAACTTTGTTTATAGCCCCAAGTCTGCTGGAAAAAAACAACAAAATGAAACATAATCCCAAGAAGATAAAGAAACACAAAATGAAACAAAAGCTAAAAAATAAAGGTAACAATAGAATGCATTCTACAAAAAGACCAGCAATTATGTGATCCAATTATTTATAAAATAATTTGTTTCCCATTCTGGGCACCTTGGTTAAGTCACCAAAAACATTGTTTCTGTTCAAACACCTTTACATCACTATAGTACATTAAAGAAAATGTATAGTGAAACACAAGATCAAACATCCTATCTTCCTCAAATACACATGAAAACAAAAAAAACCCACCCCAACCGATGTTATTGCTTTATAATTATTTGCAGTGCTTATGGAAATATGTCTTAATTCTACCCTTTGCTCACACAGACCAGTTTGCTTCCCACCTAACACCCTGCTGCTCTTCCCTCCTATGGAGCTCTTCACACCTGACTCAAACCTGAGTCGGAGGTTCTGCTCATCCAGGGGCAAAAAAGCTGCTGATGCAACTCCCCACCCTGCCACCCATTTTTTTTTCCGTTTTTTTTTAATTCTCTTCCGAAAGAGCAACTTCTCAAAATCCTTTTGTCAGCTACGTGCATTACAACCGATCAAACAGGCAGAGTTGCTAGTGAACATCTGCTTACAATCAACACAGACCCTAGCTGTTTCTTACTGGAGTTTCATTTTGAGTGCGAGGTAAAAAAGGAGGAAAAGATCATTATCTTTCACAAAAATATATTTAGTGGTGTAATGAAAGATCTAGTGCAAAAAAGCTTGTGTTTTTACAGAAGAAAGGGAGAAAAATACCTCGGGTTGAAACTACACCTAGCAAAGGCTAAGGGCCAGCGCTCGCTGGGGGCTTGGCGCCTTCGCTGTCCCTCGGTACCTCACAGACCGCCGCGGTTACACAGAAACCGCTCGGTCAGGGAGGCGGGCGAACACCGTCAGGGAGCGAAGCACGTACGGCCCCGGGAAACCGGGGACGCTTCAGCAGCCCAGCTGCAGCAGCGAGACCCGTACCTGCAGCACTGGTCCCGCCTCCGCGCAAGCAGCAACACACCCGCCACCGGCCAACCCGCTCCTATCCGCCCTTCGCCCGGGCCCGCTGCCGCCCCTCGCAGCCCCGGCCCCGCCCCCGTTGCCATGGCGCCCGCGGGCCGCCCCTCCCCCGCCGCCACGACGGGCCGCCGGGCCCGGGCCCGCCCCTGCCGCGCGCCGCCTCCCCGCGCTGCCATTGGCCGGCGCGGCGCGGGGCCCGGCATGCCCGGCTCCCTCCGCGGCGCCCGGCGACCTCACGTGATCCCGCCCCAAGATGGCCGCCGCCGCCCTCTTGTTTTGATGAATAATCTCTGCGCGGGGCAGGGGCCGCGGCGCGGGCGGGGGCCGAGGTTGAGGGGCGCGGGCGGGCCGGGGCAGCCGGGGGGTGGCTCCCCCTGGGCCACGGCGGCGGGCGGCGCGGAGCGGGCCAGGGGCGGCGGCGGCGGCGGCGGGGCCGGCTGCCGGCGGGCGAGGCGCGGCGCGGCCGCCCCGGAGATGCCCTTGTGAGGCGCGCCGGGGCGCAGAGGCGACCGCAGAGCGCGTCCTCGGAGCTGCCCCGCGGCGGGGCGGGGGAAGGCGCCCTCCCGCCGTCCACCATTAAGAGGAAGGCGATGGAGGAGCTGAGCGCGGACGAGGTGAGCCTGCGGGCCGCGGGGCCTGGGGGCGGCTGTGCCGCGGGGCGGGGGTGGGCGGGCTGCCCGGGGCCTGTGCCCGCCGCGGGGGGCTCCCGGTGCGGCAGGAGCGCGGCCCGGCCCCAGCCCCCTCGGCCCCCGCGGCCGGGGGCTTCGGCCGGGGGCGCTGCCCAGCACGGCGCGTGCTCCCGAGCAGCCCCGTTTGGCGGAGCCGGGCAAGGCGCCGCCGCCCGGGGGGGGCCGGGGGTCCCGGGTTTGGTGCCGGGCCTGCCTGGAGCCTTACCGGGGTCCCTGCGGATCGCTCCTGCGGCCTCTGCTGCTCTCGCCCAGGGGTCGCGGTGGGCACCCATCTGGCGCGGGACAGCGAGAGCGCAGCCGGTGTCTTCTCTCTCCCGTTCTAAAGGGTGGCGGCTTCTTGTTTGTCTGTGTTGGGGTTTGGGTTTAGTGCAGACCGAGGTCTTCTGCTTTGCTCACGTATTGGATCGCTCTCAGATGAGTTTTGTTGTGGCAGTGACTGGGATGCAGGGAGCTTCCCGCTCCCCCAGCGGAATGCCCAGGTCACGCTCAACCTAACGTTTTCTCTTACCTGTTTGAAATACCATTTTCATGTTACAGCATATCGCACACGTATAATGTGCATCGCACACAGATAACGTGTATCGCACTGGACCAGCTGCAGTGTAGGCTCGTGGATGTGCTTATACTCTAGGGAGCATCAAAAGAAGTTATTTTTGTTCTGTAGCATCTCTTCAGGTGGGATTGCAGAACAAGGTGTCAGCTGTTGTCACTCACATTTGTTTCCAGAAAGTTGAGATGTTCCTGGTTATGTTGTGTGTCGTGATTTAGCAATCCTGCAATGTTGCAGCGGGAGTCAGGAGGAAACACCTCATGCTAATCACTTGCTGAGGGTCCTCACACTCTACTGAAGCATTGAGGAAAGGAGCGCAATTCCCATGCTGGGGAGAGTGGGGTGGGACGCTGCTGCTTTCATTTCTGCTGTGAAAAGGGATCGCTGATTTTACAGGTATATTTCATTGAGTACTTTGTTTATACACAATGCTTCTGATGGTTAAACTACCTCTGGTTGTGAGGTGTTTTATGATTAATTTCAGAATTATTTGACCTGTGTAAGCTTGCTTGTGTCACTGCTTCAGCCAATTACCGACATCATCAAAAGCACTGCATTGTGGAACAAGCTGCAGAAAATGAGTTCTCCAGTAGGGACTCATTGCCTTTTCTGGCAAAATGTTTGTCTCGAGTGACTCAAATTTTTTCAGGTCTTCCTAGGACAGGTCAGCTAGGGCCAAAGCTGACTGGTCTTTTAAATGATTGCTTGAGACAATCTTATATCATTTTGAGAGAGTCACGCTGTCACTTTCTATTGTTGATAGATCGCTCATTGAAAAGTCAGAGGCAAGTCTATTTTTGTATTCCTGCAAGTCTCCACTTTACTGTTACTTGGTGCGGTGGACCCTGAATCAGAAGTGGACTATATGGAGAAATAGTTGTCTAAAATACATTATGTGCAACTTCTGTCTGATTCAGACTTTCTTATCTGGCAGTGACTGAAGGTAAACCCCCACTTAACTGAAGCTTAAATTAATTGTGAGCCTCTTGTAGATTGTATGATTTTCTTATATTGAACCAAAATTAACTGTAACATTAACAGATTGTAACTCGAAAAGAGACGCAGAGACAAAAATGGGGAAGAATGATGTGAACTTACTATCTTTTAACATTTACAAGGTGTTTAGAATAGTGTTTTCTGAGCATAGAACATGACTAGCGTCACCAGAAAATGAAGCATTTCTTAAACCAATTCAACATGCTTTAATGAATACAAGAAAAAAAAAGCTATCCAAGCAAATTACTCTTTATTGTACAGATTTGGAACTCATGTATGATATGGGAGAATAAAAAATTGCCTTAGAGTCTCAGTAAGCAGTTGCCACTAAAGCAGATGTTGATACAGATTTTATTTTTTAACTGAGAGTGTGTGAGCCTGAGGGACTAGTCCTCCTGGTTGTACCTTTATCGTCCTGCTGCAAAATTAAAGTATCAGTTAACAGCCTTTAACAGGGTGCTATTTTTACATTGTTTGTTGTGTGTCCAGCTAACAGCTTTTAAGACATCCAGTAAGATAAAAAATGTTTCTGAAAACTACTATTCAAAGACGTAGTCTAGGTGTGTCCAGCAAAAACCGTGCTAATAAAAAAAAGTACATCTGATTGGTAGAATGGAAAAAGCACATTGTTTTTTAATTAAGCTTTTAAGCTGTATATTATGGAGTTGCGCTCTGTAAGGAAGCTGAGCATTGTTTGTTCTGTAGCCTGTGTGCTCATTAGTACCAAGTAACTTGTCACTCTTAGGTAACGTAATGATACGTGATAGCTGTGTCATATGTCCTATTGCAAGTACTTATTGCTGAAATCAAGGGTTGGGTATTACTGAGGTACCCTAAAATTTCCTAGGAAAATATTCACACAAAAAAACCCACCAAACCAGCTATGTGTTTCCTCATGGTGATTTGGAGAGTCATCCAGTCTGAAACGAGAGCCAGGTCACTGTGAACTCCCGCACACTAATGTGTGATTTGTGTTACGTGAAGGCAACAGGTTGGGGCTCTGCTGTGCCCAGTGTTGGGCAAACAAGCCGCGGCTTCCGATGGCCTCTCTCGTGCCCTGGGCGTGAAGCCTCCGCTCTCTAGTCTGAAGGTGCTGAGGGAATTAACTGGATGGGTAGAGTGCGTGTGCTGGTGCTATGCTGTGTTCTCAAATGTCTGTTTCAGCGTGCACGTCTGCCTTTCTAGCATAACGTCTTTTTTTCTCCCCTTTTTTCCTCTCTTACTTAAAACTTGTTAATGTTCAGATCAATTTTCAAATTTCTGTGGTGATTTTACGTAAACCTAGAGGACTGTGAGAATTCAGGATACCCAAGAACCAAACCTGCTCCTTACCCACTGCTGAATGTACCCTCTGTTGTGAAGGCTGTCTCGTTCGGTGGAAAAAATATTCACAGTTTGTTTTTGTTTTAATGTCAATTTGTTCAGCAGTAAGGAAGATAAGTATAACTTGCCTATCATACTTAAAGGGGCAGGGAAAACCTTGTATTAGTTTTAACCGCAATGCCTTATCTAGAAGCAGCATGGTGTCTGTGCAGGTTCTTGGTTCCGTGCCCTTTTTGGAACTTTTTTCAGGGCAGGCTGCAACCCCGGGGGGTTGGTCCCTGGGAAGGATGGGTGGCTGGTGGGCTAAGAGTGACAAAGGCAAGGCAGAAAGCTTGTCCGATGTCCTCCTGTTTCAGCAGTGGTGACTGAGTTGGTTTTGATGCACCTTCGGCGTTGATCTGGCCTAGCACTGTAGGTGAAGGAGTGCCGAGGGGCACAAGGGACCTCGGTGATCTGCGTGAAACTGGGCGATGATGAAGAGAGGTTTTGTGCAATTCGTACCTTCTAAGGGATATGACCTTGTCTGAGTAATCGACGTTTGACTGTATTTGACAATACATTGATAAATACATTGATTATTGTCTATGCCTTTTTTCCTTGCGTATTTCCTTCCTAACATCAGACGTGGAACTAGACAGCAAGAATGAATATGAACAATTGTGGAAAAGTTTCATATTGCATTTGTTTTTCTTGGTTTTTATGTAGTTAATCTTCATCTTTCTCCCTCAGCTACTTCTGCATATATGAGCTGTTTGTGCATGTATTTGTATTTTTTTCCTCCATTCCTCCCTGCCATTCCTTTATCCGAAAAAGTTGGTTATTGATCAGTTGAACAGTAAGGAAGCAGCTTTTAAAACTTTAATTCAGTTTCCTAATTCAAAGAGATTTCAATTCAGCTGGGTGGTTTTACTGATAATCTTTTTGGTGTAGCTTTGAGCTTGAGCCCTTCATTTGGATTCATTTGGGAGAAGTGCTATGGGGCCACGTCCCTGGCGTCTGGCCGGTGTGCCTCAGAGCGGTGCTGCAGTTCTGTGGGTTTTTCAGGTAAACAACAGCTGAAAAATTAAGGTGGGAAATAGAAGTGGAGAAAAATTAAGAATTAAAAAACCAAATAAACTATTTGGAGATCCTAATATATACAGCTTCTACTTAGGGCAAATCTAAACAATTTATCTATGCAATAAGCTCCCCTGTTTTGCTTGACAAGGGATTAAGACATTCTAATCGTAGCCTTTTTTTTTTTTTGTGTCTTGATGAAAAAAAAGTATTCCTAACTGCCTTCCACGTTCATGTAGTGACACCTGTCATGGAGGGTGATGCAGTTCCAGACACTGTTTTCCCTCATTTTTGAAGTCTGATTTGATTTGATCTGTTTTTCCTGTTGGAGTAGGTTTCGGGGGCCGTTAACGACAATGGTAACGTGGTGTAGACATTGACTTGACACAAATCTTTTGTTCGCTTTTTCACTTGCTTGGCAGTTCTTTAGGATTATGAGCAGAAATGAAAACTGGTACACTGGATGCGATGCTTAAGTGTCATCACGCAAAGAGGGAATAACATGAATTGCTTATTTTTGCAGGGAGTGGCCACTCTTAAATATGATACTTTTATTTTGTACTGGGCCTATTTCGAGGTGAAGGAGTAAGCTTTGGGAACAGATCCTCTGAGACAGCCTGTGATAATAAATGTTTTCTTTCCTGTTTTCCATTTGGGCCTCAGGTTTCACTTGAACCACTTGTAATTTATGGGTTTTATTTTGTCCATTTGTTTCTCATGTAGAATATTAATGTGATGTGGTCACATACTACATCTAATAAATAGGTTCATAACACTTTCTGAAGTTGGATTTTGAAGTCAGATGCTTCTCTGTCTTACTAGCAACATGAAAAATGGTGTTTTAAATTCTGTATGGTGGAATGTCTGTGGAAGATGAGAGGATGTCTGTACTTCTCAAGGTGCTTCTGTCCGGCAGGCGAGTTGTACGCTTTTATTGCTGCAGGTCTGTTTCAGATTAGCTTGCAGAGTGGTCCTCTTAATATCTTTCAGCTGGATCTTCTTTAGTGTGGGTGTTTTTATTAGTTTCATATGGTGTGAAATTAAGGCAAAGGTCATGTTCATATTGTCCCTTTTATCAGATTAATGCAGTTTGTTTTAGCAAATGCCAAAATAAATGGGGAGGAGTGTTACAGGTTTTGAAATTGCTCAGCGGTAAATGTTAAACGTGTCTTACAGAGCTGTTGGAGGGACAGATGCTGTATTCTCCAGTGCAAACGGTTTTCCAAGGCAGGAAATGCATACATAAAATTTAAACATCAGGGGTACCTTGGTGTTGCCTTAGAGAAGTGGCAGTAAGACTGGGCTGTGCTTAGCTGGTTATCGAGTAAAGCCGCTATGTTTGCAGTTTGGCAGGAGTGAACACCTGCGCTGGCAGGAGGGCCAAAGGGCAACCACAGAGTGCGTGCCCATATGTACGTGCAAGCAAGTTTATTTATTTGTTGTTATTTTATTTCCTTTGTGCAGATTCGTCGAAGGCGGCTTGCTCGGTTGGCTGGTGGACCATCTTCCCAACCCACTACGCCGCTTACGTCGCCACAGAGAGAGACGCCGCCAGGACCACCTGTAGTAGCTCCAGCCCCCGGGCCATCCCATAGTCTAGGCCTAAATGTCCATAGCATGACCCCAGCTACCTCTCCAATTGGTGCATCAGGTAGGCTGGCGTGTCGGTGACAGAGATTATTGTCGTATGTCTGCTGAAAGCTGTCATGCAACTCCTCACCGTTAGGATATGGATGCTCTTATTGGTGTTATTGTTGCTGTTAACTAAAAATAAATTTCAGAAAGAAGCATTTTGAAATGGTGAATTACAGTACTGGCTGTTTTCCTTTCCCAGATAATAAAGTTAGATACAATTGTTTTCCAGGTAGAAGTAAACTACTGACATTTAAAAGGTGTGTTACCAAAGCTTGAAGACATTCGTAATACAGTTTAATATTACAGAAAAGAAAGCCAATCTGTGAAGGAGACAGGGAAAAACGCTTTTCAGTCTTGCGACACAGTTTTTATTGATCGGTTTCTGGGTACATTTTATCAATCAGTCCCAAGTTCATTTTTGACCTTTAATTGCTAGCATTTGGCACAATTGAAAATAGTAGGCTGTGACTACTACTGTGCATTGTCAAGGTAAGAATAAAGTATTTGCTTTCTCCTTTGTATTTGCAAATTTCACTGTTCACAGGAGTGAATGCAAGTAGGGTATGTACAAATGGTGTTTGTTTCAGATGACACAAATAATGCCCCATCTATTCAAATCAGACAAATAGAGAAGGCATGGAAAGTTGGGAGAGTTCCTCTATAGAGAGGCAAAGACAATATTCTTGATATATAATAACACTTTGACCTAAAAAAAAAAGTAATTTTGATTTAAAATTGGCTATCTTGGAAATCAGAACAAATCGGCATATTTTCCAGTTATTGTGATCTTTTGTATGAAAATTTAAATTGTTTTGCTTGTTGTGTTACTAAGCCAAGAGGTTCACAAAACCAATCTCAAAACAAATGTGATGATTGTTTTGAAGAGGTTGTAATTTGATAGAATTTTTTTTTTCAGTGCTCCTTGATAAGCATGCAGAATTCTTCATGTTTACCTGTTTGCTTTCTGAAATTTTATTTTTTCCCTTTTGCAAGTACAGTAATTTACAGGCGTAAATCTTTAATTACAGCGCTGTTTTGAAACACCTACAAGTGACTCCTTCCTGCTTATTTTGTTGCCTTGTATCCAAAGCAGGACAGAGAAAAGCTGTCAAAAACATTTCCTCAGAAAAGCTCATTGCGGCTGGAATTTAATACTCTGTATTGTGCTCATGGTTATAAACAGTGACCCAGAAGCAAACGTGACTTTTTTCTTTTTTTTTTAAGAGAAGTGCAGAGTTCACTTACTGTGTTTGCTCAGTCTGTGGTTATGTGACTGTTTTAATCTGTCTTGCGCCTGACTCCTGCTGAAAGGAGCATTTCTCACTGCCTCTCCCTCTGCTGACCATAGCAACTGTGTGGTGAGTTGGGTCATGGACTTAATCCAGATGAAAACTAACCTAGGAAAAATAAATGGTTGGTTTTCAAATAGATGGGGTCTTGGTCCATCTCACTGCACAGCTGTATCCACAATAATGCCGACAGAGAAGGAGGTGTGGAAGCATGCACCTGTATGTTTGCGTATTGGCAGACCGGTTTATCATGGTTTGAAGTGGTCACATGGCGAAGACCTTAGAGACTTCTGCGTTTAAGAATTCATCTGTCTGCACTGGACAGTACCGAACCATACAAAGGTGGTTGATGACCAGAAGCAGAAGTTATCTGGTCTGTATAGTGTTTGCCATTCATTGCAGCAGTTTAATAATGCGAGTCTCTCACACCAGGGTAAGAGATAGAGTTAAGTTGGGGAATAGATCAGGAAAAAAAACACTCACAATGTTTTCTGCTGTATTTATTTAGCATAAATGAAGACTTGGCTAACACTGTGTGGTTTGCAGGAGTTCATTTGAGCAGTAGCCTAAAATGACTGCAGAGGATTTTAATTCATTTGGACATACAGAGAGCAGTCCCAGCAGAATAATGTCCTTGTAAGCATCCATTTTTATAAGAAGTTGCACGTCATGGTGAGATCAGGCTTACGCACGAATTTAGTGAGAAATACGATCCTTATTTTGTATGTATTTTGAAAATACTTCGAGGAGCCTGAAGAGATTGTATCAGTGACAGCCACACACACTGGGTATGCGGTCTTCATAATTTTTGCACATCTCTATGCTGTTGTCTATCTGTTTGGTTTTTTGTTTGTGGTTTTTTTTTTTTTTTTTTTTAAGGCAAAGTGGAACTTCACGTCAGGTAATTTTTACTGTATACCTGATTCAGCAAAGTACAGATGCAACTAAATCCCGGAAAAGGTGGTAGGTAGGACAGTTTGCTTGAGTTTGCTTACGAGCGCTGCAGTGTAACTGTTACAGTATGTTTTCCTGGCAGTGGGAGTAAGACCCCAAGGAAATGTAGAACAAGGCAGTTCTCCACTCGGGTAAAGCCATGTTTGCTCTGGTCTCTTTATCCACTGCCTTAGCTAGCTTTTTCTTTGGGAAGGGGGAGGAGGAGAGGGAGGACTCAAGGAAGGCTGCCCAGTTGTGGTTGATGAGGTACTGAAGGAAAACCAGGCTGTACCGGGACTGCCTGACCTGACCTCCCGCGTGCTGGGTGCCCTGCTGAAGGCAGCCTTCCCCTGCCATGGGCAGCCTGGTTCTGCTGGGTGTTCTCTCTAGGGAAGCTGCATCACCAAGCAGTTCTGCTTTTGACAATTGCTTTTATTTAACCTGACTGACCTGAGCAGCTTTGCTTTGTTCAGATGCTATACTTAATATTTCTGTATCCTTGGTTTTGTGGAGAAACTGTACTAAGCTTTTGGCCTGTACCTTGTGCAAGGGGTTTCAGTGTCAAAGCTGTACTATACATCACTAAAATTCCAGGACTAGAGGAAATGGCCATTTAGAACTGAAATGGAGTTTTCCTTGACATTTTTCTGCTTCCTGGGTGAAATCTTTTGCAGATACTTAATACTGATACTGAAATATGCTGGAAACCTAATGGGCTGAACGATGGTGTTTGAATGTTGTTTACAAATGAATGATAATACCTAGATACAGCCCTGAAGTTACTAACCAAAGCGTAGAAGCTTTCAACAAAACTCCGTAAAACCTAACATGTAGTAAATATTTTGTGATGTGTGATTTCCAGCGTAATATAAGGAGTTAAATATAAACTGGTTTTGTACCCAGGGAAGTAAAATAGGAGTTTCAGAGCAGTAGAATGACATGACTTTTCTGGCCTCCTATGCCGAGTATCTCGTTGTTTTTCAGCAAGCTGTCTTTTAAATGGTTTTTTCCTGCCTTCTGCAGTTTTGTTCCTGTAAAAATGAATTGTTTCAAGACCTAGGGAAGCTTTGGGAAGGGTGCGCAAAAACAAACAGCTTGTGTCAGAGAGCATAATCCTGATTTGTTCTGTTTTGCTGCCCCCACTGTTAACTTCAGAATGTGTTGCCACCATAAACGTGGGACAAACTTGCACTTGACAGTAGTAACACTGCAGTGCAGCCAGTGCTGGAATTCAAAAATAGGCTGTCATTCAGGTTTTACACTTCTCACCTGAAACCTAATACTGTTTGGGGAATGTCTTAGTAAACTGTAGGCAGAAGAGCTAAAAGGAGTGAAATTCACTGCTGCTTTCTTTTTAAATAGGCAGGTGAATAATACCTTTTTTCTCTCCCTTCAAGAAGTCTGTTTAGTGATATGCAAATACCTGATATTGATAAAACTACAGTTGCAGCTTGCAAGTAATGCTATTTATTATAAACCAGTGTCACTAGGCACAAACTTTAGGAATAGACTACTACACTTAAAAGCCCTCTCTGTTTAGGTGCTTTCAGAACTCATTCAACTTGCTGTGTTACTGGATGGAAGGCTTTTTCTGCATTGTTTGGAATTATGCATATAACTTTTTTCCTATCACACTAGTATCTACTACTTCTCTGAAGAAGTCTTTGTTGCAAAGTGAATCCATCTGTTCATACCCTGATGCTTATCAGCCCTGCTCCAGGGCCGTTACATCAGTCTCCATTTGTTGGTGTTCCACTTGGTGCATGTTGTTAGGACTTCTTGGATGCTTACTTTATCCCTGTGGCGAGGGAAAAGTACAGGTAATATCAGAATAAATTGTGGGAGGTTTTGTGGAAGATGGCACTGCTCACATTAGCTTGTTCTGTATCCTCACCCAAGTTAACGCCATTCTAATGACCCAGTGTGAAGCCCTGTTCTGATGGGACAGGCTTTAGTGGGGCTTTGACAAAGTCTTAAGGTAGTGCACAGAGCAATCTTAAAAGAGGTAATTTTGCTAGTGGTTTTTTTAATGGCAGTGAATCTCTGAGCACTTCATGGATGCAAATTCAGTTCCGTCTTCTGCCTTGTAATGCAGGTAAGCATTCCTGTATTGTTGCTGCAAGGGCAGGTAGAAAATGTGATTATTTGTAGTCAAATGTGGATATTAGTAACGTTTATTTCCTAATGCATTACTGAGAATGCTTAAGAGCTGTCTTGAAAAGCAGTATTTCTTCTCCTTTTCTATCCAAATAATTGTGTAGTGCTCTCTCATCTCTCTAGTAGTAATCTTGGTGGTGCCTTTTCTCTAGGAGTAGCCCACCGAAGCCAGAGCAGCGAAGGAGTGAGTTCACTCAGCAGTTCTCCATCTAACAGCCTTGAAACACAATCTCAGTCTCTCTCTCGATCTCAGAGCATGGATATTGATAGTGTCTCCTGTGAGAAAAGGTAAAAATGCAGCTTGTATAAGCTGGCAAATACTGCACAATGCTAATCATCAAAACAACTTACACAGGAAAATACTCGGCCACTTCTCACTACCAGCTGTGTTAATGCAATAGGGTTTAATGCTTAAAAATGACCCACTTTAGAAAAAGCGTTACAATGGTCTAGTCTAGTTTTAATGGGAATTCCTGACCTAAAGTGATAAAAGACACAAAGCATTGTCTTAGACATTGTGATGAGTGTTTCTGGTGGGGGACAATTCAGCTACTCTGTTTAAAAAAGAAAAGCTTTTGGGATGTGATGGCTGTATAGTTTGTATTGCCTGCTGAAGAAATTTAGAATTGTGTTTCTTGAACTCAATGTAATATGAGAAGCATTTATCAGCTGGTGATTTTAATTGCTGTTTGTACATATGGCTGTTTCTGTTGAGTTGGTTTTCCTCTGCCGCTTCTACTTAAGGTGACATTCTTTCAGTCAGCATCTTACAGAGGACTGGCTGCAGCTTTCTACAAGTTAATGGGCTTCTCTTATTTCCACTTACAGTATGTCCCAGGTAGATGTGGATTCAGGAATTGAAAACATGGAGGTTGATGAGAGCGATCGCAGAGAGAAAAGGAGTCTGACGGATAAGGTTAGTGTTTTGTGTTGGCTGGATGGAGCAGTAATACGAAGCTTTAGCTTACAGTGAGTTCAGTTACGTCTCTACTTTGAATACATGCTTTTGAGAGGATGGAACTAGCTCTCATGTCATCTGCGAACCATTTCTTCACTAATTTCCTCATAAAAATTTGTGGGAAGGAAAAGTTAAAACTTCCAATATCAAAGCTGCGTTTCAGTTGTCTCAAATTGATTTATCAATGATATTTGCAAACTCCGAAGAAAATGTTTTTGTTGTACATCCTACAGCAGTGATGTGTTGATGCCCAGGTGTATTTTCTTAATGCGCAGTAGACCTGAAGAAATATTTCTTAACACACTGAAGATTGTTGCGGCTTATTTGTATTGTATAGCATTTAGACATCTCCTAACAAAGCATTGCTTCAGGTGTTACATATGCTGGCGTAATGCTATGTAATAAGGTTTTCTAAATGATATTATAAGAAAAATAAATAATATTTGGCTTTCAAGGTTTAAACAGGTGGTAGAACCCTTTAAAGTAGAAGAAGCAAGCAAGCAAGTGTAGAGCTCTAACTCACTCCTGAAGTTGTCCTCAGTGTCATTTGATTTTAAGGCTCACGTGAAATACAGCCATAAAGAAATGGGATGACACTGTAGTGGAGAGAAGTTTCTACAGTTCTTGCAGTGCTCATTAGATGTCTTTGTTTATTCCTGCACTGTCAGTAATAAGGTCAGTTGGTAAAAGCCTGGCTTAAAGCCACGTAGCAGTGACCCCGCTGCAGAATCCTTTCCAGCCAATTCCTAGCTGCAGTCGGGCAGCTTGTATTGTGCTACTGTGCAATAAATAGCTTGGAATCAAGGACAGTCTTGAAGCAGAGGGGAGGGGGAGAGCAGTGGAAAGTAAAATAAAGCTTTGCAAACTTGGTTCAGTTCCACTTACTCATTTGGAGATACCAAAATGTTAAGTGGATAGGAGACAGCGTAGTCTTCATTTATGGGCAAATTTTTTTTTTGCCTGGTTATCTGCACTGAAGATGATGTCAATAATAAGCCTTCTTTGCAGAAATGAGCAGAAGTACTTGAAAACAGTAGAATAATACTAGAGTCATTAAGTCAATAAAAATATATGAATGTGCCAAAATTTATGGTTTATTAAATGGTTTGAAGGAAAGCTTTTGAAAAGGGTATAGTGCTGGTAGTTGCTGGAAATCTCTGGTAGATCTAGGCTTACCTGGTGGCTATTATGAGGTCTCAAATTAAAGGAAGAAAGGGAGCTTTTTAGTGGCAACCTTTTTTTTTTTTTTTTTTTTTTCAGTCTGCATTTTGTTCTTCCTCATTGACTTATTTTTTCTAAAGGAAAAAGAGTATTACTATCTCAAGAAGTATGATACATAGCAGTACAGTGTGCAGTTGTATTAGTCAACTGTCAGAATATTTTTTTTTTTTTTTTTTTTTTGTCTTGTAAATCTCTACAACTCTTGCAGGAGAACTCTGGGAGAAAAATCACCTTGAAGCTAAAACTTCCCCATCTTTGAAATTCTCTGCAGCTGAATTGTCTGTTCTGTGTGTTATGTTGTTTTTACAGTATTGGTAGAAGAGCATAGGGCAGGACAGAGTTATGTTGCTGGCTTGTCATGAATGTTACAGAATGTTTTTCAATGCTACCTCTCCTCACATTGCAGGGGTAATTACTTGAGTTTCATTTTTCTGTATTCCACCATGTTTTCAGGTGCGTGCTTAAAGCTGCCTTGGGATTGCAAGAGTGCTCCCCTGCAGCCTTTGCTACCACTGTATAGTATCTATAGTATATGGTAGCATTCTTTTTAGAGAAACTAGTTTTTCAGTTTGAGCACAGTTTACGTGATCTTCCTTTTTTGGAAGAAAGGGGAACAAAGGCAAATTCTTGAGTCTTTTGTCCTGTCCTGACTTCATTCAAGTGAAAGATGTCTTTATCTTGGGCAAAGAAAAGAAAGCAGAAGAGATGTGGGGAAGCTCGCTCCTTCCTGTGCTTTCAATTCTACAAGAAACTCTTAAAATACCTGGGCATAATGAAATCCCCAAATAATTCCTTAAAGCAGAAGTATCTTGGTTAATTTTTTTTTTCTTGGTATACTGTTTTCAAATGTGTTTTGGGAATTTGCTCCCTATGGGATTTGTGTATTTCTGCTACATCTTTTCTGCATCTCTTGTGTTTGTTTGGGGTCTTTCCAAATAGATTTTCACAAATATATCTATAGTCCTTCATAAGTACACAAAATCTGGCATTAAGAGTTAGTTGGAAGCTGTTTAAAGAAGACCTGCATCTGATTGTGTCTTGACTAACGATTGCAAATAAGTTGATTTTTATTTTTTTAACTCCCCCAACCAAGGAACCTCTGTCTGGGTCTGAAGTATCTGAGGAGCAAGCTTTACAGCTGGTCTGTAAGATCTTCAGAGTCTCTTGGAAGGACCGAGACAGAGATGTTATCTTCCTGAATTCACTCTCTGCCCAGTTTAAGCAGAACCCAAAGGAGGGTAGGTATATGAACCGTCACCATTGGTAGAGATTGTTTCGGTTGGGTGGAGTGTTCCCTACTGTCAGCTTTTTCTCCCTTTGCTACAATGCTTTAGTCACCCACTTGAGGTCTTTGCTTGATTTCAGCATCTGCTGTCAGCAGATGTAGCAGGAAATGGAATCCCCAAAAAGGAGCATGGACAGATTGGTTGTAGTTCGCGTTGTAGTCAGTCGTTCTGCTCTTGTTGGTTAGGTTTTCTGTTGTCAAACTAGTGTACTGATATTGCAGTGTTGCTGTATTTACTTTTTTTTTAGAAACCTTTACTGAACTAATGGGTTGTCTTTCATCATAATAGACATTTAGCAGTTAATTCGATAAGCTAAACATTCCTGGTTTTTTATATAACAAATTATATTTCCTATGTCTGCTACAAGATGTAACCAAAATCAAAATTGTTATTTTATGTGTAGGCATGCATGGGGGATGTGGGGGTGCATGCATGGGGTTTTTTTCCCTTTCTTTATGATACAACTTGCCTAACTCGACAGCAGGTGGGAAAACATGAGAGGGACGGACAAGACAACTTTAATAATCAACAATAACAACATTAGGTCATCTATGATCTTTTGTACTTCCCATAAAAGTTATATTTTTGTGCAGCTGTAATTCCAGAACCTAGTTAATATAGACAGTGATAGACATGTCTGTTGGTTTTGCCAAAAGCAGCACTTAAATCACAGCAGTAAATTACTGTCCTTTTTAGTTGAAATCTCAGACCATGTGCAGATGAAGACAGTAGCTGAGGATACTAACTCTCTTATTCTTAACAGTGTTTTCAGATTTTAAGGACTTGATTGGGCAGATTTTGATGGAAGTGCTGATGATGTCCACCCAGTCAAGGGATGAAAACCCCTTTGCTAGCCTGACGGCTACATCGCAACCGATTGCTGCCGCTGCCCGGTCTCCTGACAGAAGCCTGATGTTAAACATGGGCTCTAACCCTGGGAACAGCCCTGTGTTCTGTAACGTGGGCTCCTTTGGTTCCAGTTCGTTATCCAGGTGACTTCTGATTATAACTGAATACTGATTTCACTTGAATATTCTTTGTAGACTAGAAGAGAGAGGGGTGTAGAAATGTCCCAAGAACAGTAAATAGAATAGATTTTTGAAGATCTTCACTCTTTTTTCATGTGAAGGACCCTCCATGTCACCATTTTTTATTACTTTGCCATGGTTGTAAGTGTATTTGATAGGTTAAAGCCATGTAGCTGGTTCCTTCTGAGAAGTATCCCTAAATTGTGTCAGTGAAGGCTATGGCTCTTTAAAAGTGTGTAGACTGTGACATAGTTTTATTAAACAACAGTAAAAAGGAGTAATGTGTGTGAGCTGCAGAATTATTGCTGAAGAGTCATCAGAAGGGCAAGGGCTTCTCTTGCTCATTTTTTCTTTTTCACCCTTTTTCTGCATATCCTAAATTGTTGCTTTTTTTTTTTTCTTTTTTCCCCTGTAACTGGTTTAGTCTCTATGGGACTAGTCCAGCTCCTACTACCAATTTCACAAGCTATGTACCAATGACTGGTTCATCTCTTACCCCACCAGCCAGTTCAGTTGCCACTGCATCTGTGCCTTCCATTACTGTCAGCTCTCACCTCACAGCAACAAGCCCTTCTTGGATGCAGTCTGCTTCTCCGAGGTACCGGCCATACACCGTTGCCCATTCTGGAGGCTTTTCAGCTTCTTCCATCCCACGTTCCTTGAATATTTCCATCCCATCTAGTTCACCAAGTCCTCCAGCCATGGCTGCTAGCCCTCCAGCCATGCCAGTCATCACATCCAGACAGAGACCCACAGCAGTGGGTCCACCTTTGTTTACTGCTTCACCCAGTACCTTGCGCAGGCGTTCTTCTTTACTGAACAGGATTCCTTCTAGGTATTTCACAAGAGCAAAAGAGTGTGTTTAATGTGTGCTGTGCAGGGTGTGGCATAATCGTGCAATTTGAAAGAACTTATGTTTGTGCTGAGCTTACCCTACTTACCCTGAGTTGATTTCTGTGTTTTGGTTTGTGCTAATACATTGACTTGCTAACAAGCTGCCTTTGCCAAAATGTTAAACCTGCTTCTGTGAGCATTTGAGATGTAATGTAATTACTTTAAAGGTAGCAATATTGTTTGAATTTCCTCCTCTTATATCTGTTCCAGTGAAACTATTAGCTTTCTGTTCAGTTGCTGCTGCTGGGTGGTAAACCAAACAGACCTCCTGCTTTGAAATCAGTTTTCTGAGTAGGACTTCAGTTAATTTGTTGAGAGCTGCTACTTGCTGGACTGTGTTAGCTTTGATTCCCTAGTGCGTAGATTTAAATTACAGATTAGCCTATTTCACCGTGCCATGCCAAGTACTACTGCATTATCTTCGTTGGCTGCTCCTGGAATCCCTAGTCCCTGCAGGAGGGAGAAACGAGCGTGCAAGGTTTTGAGACCATTACTTGGAAGTTCAGTAGCTTGGAATTGTAATACCTACTATTTGGTCATGTCTAATAATTCCCACTTTAGCTGTAATTTTTGTTAGGTTTATCAAAAATTCTTTTAAAATTTTCAGTTTGTGAACTTGCGGTGTTTTGATGCGTGACTAACTTGTAGTAGTGTAGCAGAGCATGTTAGTATAGTCTTGGTTTTACTAACATGGAATTATCAGTTGTCTGCATGTTTAGAGAAGATGATTTTTGGCAGACTTGAAAAGCTACCATTCTCTTTTTCTTTTGCCTTAAAAAAATCTGATGGCCTTTTTCATTTTTGTTGTGGTAGTATATACGACAACCCTTTCTCCCTCCTTCTTCTTGCCGTTTCTGATGTGTCTGAGGACAGTAGTGATGAAGAAAATGAAGATGATGATTTTTCTTGTGTCCAGTTTGGGTCCAGGTATTGGAGAAAGAGAACGTAACCTGCATGTTTGGTTGCTTAGGAACTAACAGTCTGTGTAGTGTCAAGTGTTCTTCAGAGTAACTTGGGAAATTACTAAAGCCAAGGACATAACTTGGATGGGGTTTTAAGATGGCATATAAACACGTATAATGAATGCTAGTTGGCTCTTTTTTGAAGAGATGACTAAGATAAAGTAAATGTTAATCATACTGCCTTTTAGGTTTAATGAGCATAGTTTCTGAAATGGTGTTTCAGTGGAACTCATCATTGACTGTGTGAGTAGAAGGACTATTATTCACCCATGATTATAATTATAAACCCAGTATTACATCATGTGCATGTTTTCCTATCAAAAACTGGAAAATGAGGACAAAGGTTGTAGAAAAAGATGTGGCAAATAGCCAGCTCATGCAAACAGTATGATTCTGTTGAAGATTCATTGCTGCTTGGCAGCTGAGGCCATCTAGCCTGTAAAGAGACCTGAAAGTTTAAACTTTTCCTTTGACATCGTAAGTAGTAGAGGCTGATGTAGTTGGAAGAGCCAAGAATGGAGGGGAAAGAGCAGAATATTTTACTGTAAAACGGAGACTTACAAATCTTACAGCAAAGCCCTTTCATTTGTGTGACATTAAGATATATGAAAACAAAATGAGACTTTATATGGGTGAGTTCTGTTTTGAAACTAGCTGGATAGCTGTGCAGAACCCCCCGTACAACATTGGATATGCCAAGGGGGGAAAAAAGCATTTGGAAATGTAAACGCAGGGTAGGATCTTCTCTAGTTTTACATTCCATTGCGGAGTGATGCTGTAATGTCTTGGCTGATACAGAAATGTTTTCCCAAAGAAATGCCTTGTTCTTTTGTATTAACCCAAATTGGAGAAAGGAATAAATGGCTTTTATAGAAAACATGTATTATAGGAAGGCTTTTGTGAAAAACTGTACTTCTGTAGTCTTGCTAGTATCTTGAACACTTTCTGTGAGCGTTCAGTCCCCTGGCTATGATTGATGGTAGTTCTGAGTAAGACTGTGTGTATGTTGAACAACTGGGAGGAAAAGAGTTCCTTCAAGAATTTCAGTCCTCTTTGAAGCATTTTAGTTAAAGCAAAAGTTGGGGAAATCTAACTGCTCAAGCCTTCTAAAACTGAGCTAGTTCAAGAATTCAGGAAGTATCTTGTGATGTCAGGGAATGCCCAGAAAGACTTGGTGTGAGGTGGTCTTTCTCCCTCTAACTTTCCCATCTGTGATTGTTCCAGTGGTACATTGGGATGCTATGGCTAAAATCAGACTGTTGACTAGAAGACCTTTCAAGTAGCATCTCCCCTTTTCCCTTCCAGTCTAATTTCAGGAGAGTGAAGTTGGTAACATAGGTTTAGGGGTTTTTGTGTACATGAAGTTTAGGATTATTTTTGCCCACTGTTTCATTTTTATCCTGTTGGCATTTTAATCCAAATGTTAGATTGAGTTGGTAAGGATTTCTGAGCCTGCTGTGCTTCTGGAGTCTTAGTTCATGTCCTGGCATTCTACAGACAGCAGTAAGATGTTTGTTAAATTATAAACACAGTGACTGTATATTTATGCAACAACTTGCATTCTGAAAATAACAAGGCATTCAATATGTATATGAAGGATGTATGAGCTTTGCATTAGAATGATTTCAGTTAGTGCTGCAGTGAAATCATTAACAGAATGACTAAGTATAGAAGTAGTCGGATTTTTTTAACATAAATTAGGGTTCTTAAAAGGGTAACTTTTAAGCTGAATATGAGAAGTCAAGAAATTTAAAAGACTACAGAAAAGAATGTGTGTGATTTCATGGTTATTGAGTATTGTTTTAATAGAGCTGTTTTACATGGGTTATTTTTAATTGAATAACTGAAAAAAAAACCTCTGCAAAAAGGAATTGCTGCTATTAGAAGTTATGTTTCTTAACGTGCTGAGCTACCAGATGCTTAGCAGTAATAACCTTTCCCTGATCTATTGGTTGGACTATAAAGCTTGCATAATAGTGCAGCTCTATTATTAAAATGTAAATTATCTTATAGTTTAAAGGAAATTCCAGTTTTGACACAGTTTATAGTTGTAAATGTGTTTTCAAAAAAGCTGCATTTAAGGAAACAAATACTCTTTCTTTTCCAGTTTAAGATCTGGGGCTTAAACTGGTCTTCATTTAAATCCACCCTGACTGTACACAGACTTTGAGGAATAGCAGCAGACCATCCACGTAATTGCTACTTTTTAAATTCCATTTACATAAAGTGAATATGTCTTGTCTTAATTCCTTTCTGTAAAATGAGGATTTTGTTTTTAATTAGCTGTTAGAGAAGAATTCTGTTGAGATAACAAGTCTGAGATTGAGAGTTGTGGGGTCTGTTCTCACTTTTGTATTAAATTTCTCTCTTGTCTCAAGCATGGTTTGGTTTTGTGGATTTAGTTTTTGTGTTTACAATAGCAGTGTTCTCCCTCACCTCCACCCTGAGGCTGTGCTACTTAATGAAATGGCATATTTTACTGTAAGGGAATTGAAATGAGCCGAGTTGAAGTTAAATGATCTTTAATGTGGAAATTTTAAAAGCAGCAGTTGCTTTGATGTATTGCCTCCTGTTTTGTTTATTCTGCTTCCTTAGAACATATAAAGTTGTTGTCTGTAGCCTTGTCTGTCAGCTAAGGTCTCTTCCCTGCAGCGAGGGCATCTTGCCCTCCATGGGTTGGCTAGCCGTAACGCCGCTGGTGAAGGATCTGCTGTTGCCGATGCTGTGTGCCGAGACTGTGGCATGGAAGTGGTGTGATGCTGTGAGCATCTGAACAGTTTTGATATTGGGTACAACTTAAAGGCTGTTCATTTACAGTGTGGCCATGTGAGAACAAGATTTCTGGATTCCCATTAGTCGTGCACCTCATTGCTGTCTTTCAGATACTTACTCCTTTAATAAGATAACTGATTCTACAGTCATGTTACAGTACAGCTGAACTTCCAGAGTTGGTCAAACTGTTAAATGGAGAGCTCTCCATAGATCACAAAATGTTCTTAACTATTGAGCCGTGTGTGATGGGATGGAGTCTTCAGAAAACTGGCAGAGGAAGTCAAGAGCTCATGAATTGTTTGATTGTGCACAAGTGAAGAACTGCTCCTAATGCTTTGTTTCTTCTTCTTGTGTGTTTTAAAGTATGGGAGGCTCTGGCAGCTCAAGTGTTTCAGATTCCTGCAGTGACCACTTCACCATTGAAAATTGTAAGGAGACAGAGATGCTGAACTACCTCATTGAGTGTTTTGACAGAGTTGGGATAGAGGAGAGAAAAGCACCAAAGGTATACTTCCGTTGAGTAGTTATCAGTGCTGTCACAGACACTCCTTTTACTATTTAGTGGGGAAAGTTGGTGAAAATTGATAGTTGTTTCTTGATGGCTTCGTTGTAGAAATAGATGTATAGAGTTTATAAGGTCCATTTGACTGTTATTAATTCATATTTGAATCACATCTGTTTTGCATCTCTAAGCACTGTTAGAAACTGTCCTTCCCCTTTTGGTTTACTGCATTTTACCCAAGTTCATTCCATGTAAAACATACTTTTGTGAAACCAGCTCCCTATCAGCATTCTATATTGTGCTTTAATCTCTTGTCTCTGGGGAAAAACCAAATAATCAACATTATTTATATATAATCTGAAAGGTTTTTAGCTGGAGTAGTACTACTCTTAGTTTGCACATTATACTCACACTGCATGAATAAAGAATACTATCATATTTCCTGTCTGTTCTGTCTCTGAACACTTCCAGTTTGTATTAAAATAAAGTTATTTTTATCAGATGTGTAGCCAGCCAACAGTTAGCCAGTTACTGAGCAACATCCGATCACAATGCATTTCACATGCTGCTTTGGTGCTACAGGGATCCTTAACACAACCAAGGTAAATAAAGCTGATGTTTATCACGAAAGTTAGACTGCTCTGGGATTTTTTTGTTGGAGCAGGATAAATTTACGTGCCAGAAGTAGTTTATTGCTTTACCATGGGAGGCTGTTTTTCCCACTGATATGTTGGTGGAGAGCAATTTGTGTTTTCTGATTGTGTTTGAGTAAAATCATCCAGGTTAATTTGAACAGATTAAGTGGAGGATTTGAGTTAACCAAGCTGTTTTTTGCCTTACCTCAAGCAAAAACTGTTCTACTTGCAGATTGTTGGGGCACTGCTCCTGTGAAAGTCAGTAATGAGTAGAGCTGCATCTGAGAAACAGTCTTATCAAAACAGTAGCAAAACCTGCTGAAGTGCCATAGCACTTGTTTACTTCAGAGAGGTTACCATAACAGATTTGGTAACGTAAATCTGTGTGTAGACATTCTAGCTACGTCACAACTCTCAGATTTCAAGTGCGGTTAACTAGCAGCCTGTTTAGTTGGAATGGTAATTTTTTAAAAAAATATGTGATTTATTAAAATCTGCATAATTTTATATTTGTGTTTCCAAATGATACTTCTGTAATCTTCAAAGGTGCACCAGTTTTCCACTATGCTTTGAGATTTGTTTTGTCTTTACATGAATCAATGTTGACATCAGAGTAAGTTTTATATATATAATAAGGGAAAAGATACTTTTAAAAAGATCTGAGGGAGCAGTTAAAAGTAATTACTGTATTAATTCAGAAAAGACTAATGTTATGCTCTGCTCTTAATCTGGAAAAACAAACATAAAAAAATGTTGTTCCTTCACTAGCTGAGTTTAACAAAGGGTTTTTTTTATTGGAGAGGAGTAGAGGGGAGAACCAAATACTACACAGAAGCTGTTATTTTTTTCCAGCCTCATTAAACTAAGGTGTGATGTTGGCAGCACAGTCTGTTTCAGAATAACCTTTCCACAAGTAACTTGAGAAGACAAGGTTAGTTACTTCTGAAAGGAGTAGGTGTGTCTACATATTGATAATGTGCTTTCTTGGCACATCCTTAAATGTGATTACTGTGACACTTCTGCAAATACTATGCAAATAATCAGTAGTTTTGGATTTTTATGTTTTTTTAAAATACAAATAAAGGTCATTGCAGCAGCAGTCTTTGCTGGTACCATATATGCTGTGTAGGAACCTCCCATTTGGCTTCATCCAGGAATTGGTGAGAACAACTTACCAGGATGAGGAGGTGTTCAAACAGGTAAGGTATAGGTAAAAAAATAAATGTTATATTGTACAATTCTGCTACTTGCAATATACAGGAGGGTGGATTTCGAGAGGTTTATTCTGCATGTCACGGTTCTGTATCTGTTACTTCAGGGGCTAGCAACGTGTTAAACAGTTGGAGTTTGTTCTTTTTAAATTCATTTAGCATTTTGTGAAAAAGACCAATTTTCATTGTTTGCTGGTTCTAATTACTAAAAGTGCCTCTGTTAACAAGCAGCATACATTTACGTAATGTTGAAGTGAACTGCACAGAACATGCAGGCATGTATTATGGGATTGATCTTGGGTTTTCATCCTTCTGTGCTTCTCTATGAAATAACCTAAAAATGTGTGTGTAATACAGCAATCCTCTATAATCATACTCAGAAAGATTTATTGGTTTTGCTGTCTTTATACTTTATACTTCTTTGCAATTTTTAATAGTTTGCATCTGAAGTGCTAAGAGCATTTTACAAATCCTAGTCCATTAAGTCTTCATATTTTACAGAGGAGATGACTGATAAACATTAGATGGTTTATTCTGTGTGTCAGAGTAGTTCACTGAGGTGATAAAAAATTGGAACTGATGGTAGTGATTAAGACACAAAGCTACCAAACTGCTTCTAGCCTGTATAAAGTTAAAGCAGATCAGTAAGGTTGTGATTATCTCTAATTAGCACTCCTGCAGTATTATGTGACTTAGCTGTGAAGGGGCCTTCAGAATGACATTTGAGCCTTCCAATTTTAAAAAACCTGACATTGGTTAATTTTTTTGTAGTGCAAGTATCTTTTAATAATTTGTATTTCTGTCTGGACACCTTTTAGTAGAGGTTCATGCAACTGAAAGTACATTTAAGACTGTGAAAAAGTGGTTATAGGAAGTGTTAAACGTTACCTGCCCTGGAGGAGAGAACTATTCCTCTAGCTGAAGCAGACAACAACCTCATTATAGTCTTTTCGTATAATATAATTCAGTAATATTTTTGTCTCTTCATAGAAGCAATGCAATATACTTAAAATTCAGTGGGACCTCCTGTTGTAAAATTTCTGTAAGAGTTTATTTCGTGAGGGTATAGTTGTCAGATGTGTGTGATTGGAACTGGCTGATCAGGTGTAATTACTTTTGATTAATAAGTTCCTGTCATGTCACTTCCTCTTTTGTAACAGTTCTTGACTGCTGCTTATTATCTTTACTCTTACCACAGTTCAACTTAACAGCACAAAACCAACTTGCTGACATGAGATGCAAACTTAAAGCTATATTATTACGCCAACTGTGTAGGCAAATACATGATTACCCATTTGGGCAACCAAGTTGTTGGAGTTCTCTACAGAACTTGTGCTCTTGTTGGTGTATATGATACATGTGCTTGCACACATGCATACAGTATCTGCAGCGATGCTGTACGTAATGTGTGTGTGCTTCCACGTGCAGACAACCTGACGGAACACCACCTGGTATTTGTCAGCATGCTGACCTTACGATTTGTCAGCCCCAGCTTGTATCCGTTAGCTTTGGGTCCAAATCTAGATACCCATGTCTCTGGGGCTTTTTGGTTTGCAAAGTAACTGTCTGGAAACAAGTTAGAACACGATTAGGAAAAATACATACAAGTGCTTGGAAAGAAGTTCTTAAGTCATTATGCCCAGGCATCAAGTCAATACGTCACTCACTCTGTATCAAACAAGTTGGGTTTAAGCCTTTAGACCTAACTGATATAAATTTAAATAAAAGGTCTTAATTTTTCTTCTGCGTAACTCGCAGTATTTGAAGAATGAACAGGCACTTCACGCTGTGTACAGCAATAGTGTCGTTTGATTGCTTCCTATTTTTGAACAAAGTAATCTACCTTTGTTTTTTACAGATCTTTATTCCCATCTTACAAGGCTTGGCTGTAGCTTCCAAAGAGTGCTCCCTTGATAGTGACAATTTTAAATACCCCCTTATGGTAAGGACTGTTCATTTCTAGAAGCATTTATTTATGATTAATGATAACTTATGCATATTCTATACAAGATAAAATGTTCTTCAGTGTTTTGGGGATTTCTTTGATTAGTGGATTACTATAAAACTCTATGTTGGAAGCTTAATGTGAAGTGTGAGATGTGTAAAAGACCATTAAATAATATCTAAAGTGTAATGTACAGCATCTGTATAGTGGGATATCCAAATGTTTATATATATATTACTTTTCATAAGATTAATCAAATGGATTTCATGATGCATACTAGCTACAACGCTGTGGATGGTTAAAAAATCCTGCTGAGCTGCTCCCAGTTTAAGTCTGGGAGATAAGGTCCGATATCCATGCCAGTGTTTAGACTCACTTCTGTATGTGGGAAACTAAAATCTATTTTAAACCCAAAATGATTTGAGTTGGTGAGTATTTACTGTAGAAAAACGTTGTAAAGTTCCCTGGCTGAAACGTTGAGAGTTTTATTTTTAGTTGTTTGTGGGGGTTTTTAGAGCGTACTTTAGTCCTAGACCTGCATCCCTCCTCTTGCTTTTATTGACAAAACAAAAAAAGTCTTCTGAAAAGCATGCTTGGCCACAAAAGACCAAGCTAAATTCTCAGCTAAATTGAGCACTGTCAGCTGACACCTTCAAATTTTATGGTCTTCGGCGTATGACGCCCAAAAAGGCTGTTACATTTCAAGTTTAATTTGTACCTCAGGAAATTAGGTGGACTGGGGTGCTACAAATCAAATTGACTAAGTTACTCTGGTACTTTTGCAAAAATAACAATTTTTGCTGGTTCTGTGTTTTCCTCCTCTTCTGTTACTCCCTCCAATGTAAATTGCGAACTGTTACAAATTTGACTGTTGCCTACAAGTAACAGCTTCTTGAAAATTATACCCCATTTTGAACGTCTTGTAGTTGGCACAATGTGCAACAAAAGGCTGGAATAGTAGTTAGTAGCTATATAGTATAATTGAAGAATGAAAACATTATACAGGAGAAGTGGGATATGTGACAGCCTGCAGTATTACTGTGTTTTCAGAATCATATATTATAACTGCTTTCTTTTTTCTATGCTGCAGTTGAAAGTGTGTTAGAGATCTTGGATAGGATTCTTTGTTTCTGGCTTCTGTGTTCATCTGACATTTTTCCACTCTGATTCAAAAGACAAAGGCCTTGGTGTATGTATAGAACAATTGCTCTATTTATTATTGTTACTGACTTTCATGTGGCAGTTCAGGAGTCCAGCAAAGGCATTGTTATGTTCTGAACAAACAATTTGCACAGCTAATTTGTGAAATAAGTGCAATAATTTGCTATCCTGTGAGACATGTTAACTTTTTTGAGACAACTTGGAACAGATGTAAAATCTAAAATTGGAGCAGGGTGCACTCTAGCTCTGTTTGGACGTCCTCACCATTGTAGAAGGTGGAAGTTTTTCCACTGATTAAGGGAAAAAGGTTTGCCTCTTTCAGCTGTTCACCTTAAGCTTGTTATTTGCAGGCAGGTTACTTAAGAATTACCCACAAAATTAATTGTTCTTGGGGTTTCTTTATAGGCACTATGTGAACTTTGTGAAATCAAGTTTGGGAAAACACACCCTATGTGCAGTTTGGTAAGTGTATGCAGTCTGACACACACACACACATACACACACACCCCCCAAGTTAAAAGACCCATGTAACTTTGGTTTCTTATGATCCACTTTTAGAGTTCTGAAGAACAGTATCAACAGGGGTTACTGTAGTATCTCATGCTAAACAGTAAACCGGTAAAGGGAGTCCTCCCTGAGGATTCAGGAGAACTGGGACAAACGAGACTTGCTTAGATTGCTGAAATATCGATGAGATGTTTCCATTTAGTTGTGAGCATGACAGAATGTTGAAGAATTGAGGGTGTATGGCAAACACTGAAAGGTGACGGTGCAGAGGAAGTAGTATGGCTGCTGTGGCAGCTTTAACTAACTTGCTATTTCTCCTGTTTTCTAGGTTGTCTCTTTGCCCTTGTGGTTGCCTAAATCTTTAAGCACAGGTGCAGGAAGAGAGCTGCAAAGACTTTCCTATCTAGGAGCCTTCTTCAGTCTCTCTGTCTTTGCTGAAGATGACGTAAGTGTTAAAGAAGGATGTTGATAGTTGCATGGTGGGGTCTTTTTGTTTGGGTTTTTTCCCCTTCCCCAATATGTTCAATACATTTGCCAATATTCATTCTAATTTCAGAACAAAGTAGTTGAAAAGTACTTCTCAGGACCTGCCATTACTCTTGAAAACACCCGGGTTGTTAGCCAGTCTTTGCAACATTACCTGGAATTAGCAAGGGTAAGTTTTCTCATATTTGGAGAAAATAAAAGCAAAATATTGTGGGGTTTTTGGTCTTGGCATAGATGAAGAATATAATCTAAAAAAAATAGCTTGTGTTAAACAACAGATCTATTAGGATATGGCTGAAGGGAATTAGCAAAAAAAAAAAATAGTGCTACAAATATTTCTCTTAAGGCTGTAAGCCAATTCAGAAAATATCAAAACAGTTAGTCATGGGTTATAGTTTATGTTAAAGGATGATTAAAAAAATATTTGTTGGATTAGTAGTGTGTGTGTTTGGCTGATCTTCTGAATACATCTTTTCTGTAACTAATGTCGTAACTATTATATGCATTTAAAATTTGCAACAAGACCATAACAGAAGTTGTAGTTAGTTTTGTGGAATTTGTAGAACATAAAAAATACGGAGCAACAGAAAGCAGGAATGTGATGTTGAGAAGTATATGCAACCTGACAGAATGTTTCCTTGAAATTCCAGCAAGAGCTGTTCAAGATTCTACATAGTATTTTACTGAATGGTGAAACTCGAGAAGCCGCTCTCAATTACATGGCAGCTGTTGTCAACGCCAACATGAAAAAGGCACAAATGCAGGTAAATAAAGGGGAAGGGGAATGCTCTTCCTGTCATGCATGGATCTAGTCAGTGCACAAATCGCACTAGATGGCTTGTGCAACGTGACTCTTCAATGGAGGACAACAGAATTTTAAATGCCTGCTACATCAGGCAAAAAGCCCGGTCATCAGTTATTACGTCTTTGAATATTTTTCCCATTTCAGAAATTGTTTTACCTATTTGATCTATTCATGTTTTTTCTTCTCTTAGTACTGACATGTCAGTTCATTAACAGCCATTCTTGCCCCACCCCCCCCTCAAATCTATGGGAGCTTCATTCCAATCATCTAGGTTTAAAAAAACTTATTTCCCAGCTGCTAAGTTGCTAGACTTTGTGTGGCTTCTGTAAAAGGCGTAATGCAGATAGAAACTGACACAGTTCCAGTGAGACAACAGGGATGTTGTTTTGCCATTGTTTAATTTATGCATTGCACTCGCTTCCTGTGACAAAAATCAGTGTGTGAATCCTGAACAACTGAAGTTTGCATTATTGTTGTCTTTAAGTCCTCTTTTCAAAAGGAAACATTTGGAACTGTTACTAGGAATACTTGTGTGAAATTCCAGAGAAGAAGAAATAGAAACTTTACATTTAAGATAAAAATTATGAATTGAAGCTCAGCAACTATTTGAAACTTTTCTGTTGCTGTCTGTCTCTGTGGCAAATCATTCTTGAAAGAGGCCCTTTCAAATCGTTTTAATTTCTTAGGTCATCTTCTTCTGTTTGTATTTTTGTTTAATGTTCTTGAGAATGACTGCTTGAACCACAGAGAAAGGTAAAAAAAAGTGATCTTCCTGTTATCACAAAGGTCTCCTTACACATCCGCATTCTTCATGATTTCTCCCTTTTCTTGAACTTGCATAATTTTGTTAAATACTGTTGAAACAGCAAAAAATACCCTTGTACTTACACGCTTATGTCTCCAACTGTTGACTTTCTTACCCCACAGACAGATGATCGTTTGGTATCTACAGATGGCTTTATGCTCAACTTCCTATGGGTACTACAGCAACTAAGTACGAAGATAAAGCTGGAAACTGTTGATCCCATGTACATATTTCATCCCAGGTGTCGTATTGACCTCCCAACAGATGAGACCAGAGTGAAAGCAACAATGGAGGATGTTACAGCCTGGATTGCTGAACTTTGTGAGTATTCTGATTGAGCTATGTTGCGCATTTACTATACCTTCCCTTTTTGATACTGGAGGTACGTGGAAGTAAGTGATTCCAGCAAATAATTCTTCTGTTCCTGAATGCTTTTTTTTTTTTGATGCTGTTTCTCTTGTTTTAAAGACAGTTAAGTTCAAGGTCTTGCCCCTAGCTAAGGCAGTTCATTTTCTAATTTATTCACATATACTTCTTCTCTTGGTTTGTTTTCTAGGCAGGGATCCGTCTCCATTTTCTGAGCCGAAATTCCCAACAGAATGTTTCTTCTTAACCCTGCATGCCCATCATCTCTCAATCCTGCCAAGCTGCCGTCGGTACATACGTAGACTGCGGGCCATCAGGGAGCTCAACAGGTTAGAAGTTGTTAATTATCTAGTACATCTGATAGTCCTAGCATCCTGGCAATGTGCTCTTCTCACCATGATGGCAAGTCCTATCAACTTAATGACATTAGAATAATAACTTGGGTGGAACTGTTCCCGAGTATAGACTATCTTAACTATTTCTCAAACTGCTGCTTTTGGCCCTTATGGATTTTTCCTTGTGTTGAGGGACTGTGGCTAGAACCAGGGATTCTGATAATAGTGGGATGGAGGATATTGGTTGTGCAAAGGCGGCTCAAAGTGGTGAGGAGTCCATTTTATTTAAAAGATAATTCAACTGTCTTCAGAGCATTTTAGGATTCATGACATTACTTAACGCTGTTTATGTTAACTTCATCTGTGGTGTGGTTGATGGTGTGTGGACATCAGTGCCTTAGGCTCTCCTGATAATCATGTCATTGTAGATGACTTGTGATTTCAGAAACAAGGCCTTGCTAGTTGTGCCTGAGCTGTTTTGTATGTCCGAGAAGATACTTACCTTTTCCCCCTTGGCTTCTGAGGTGGGATAACTTGTACTCTAGGGGCAGGGGGAGGGAAGCCTTCAGCAGTAAACTCTTAATATTGTTGATGTACATGTAATTCAGCACGTGGTTTACCATTTAAAAAATTACTTTAAAAAGTTAAGTTGTTGACATGACAACACTGCTCTTTTCCATTTCTCTTTGCATAAATTCAAATAGACTTTTATAGTTGCTAAACCTCGAAGAATACTCTGTTAAAATTAGAACAGATTATTGTATCATCACTATTTTCCATTGTTTATAATTGCACTCATTGCATTGGCAGTAATTCATGAGCCCATTACACGATTTTTGGATTGCATTCGTTGTGATTTCATCTTTAACTTTTTAAAGCACATGCAGGCCAAGAACCTGGGAAGCTCCAGAGAGCGGAGCAGGAAGAGTCAGTATATTTCAAAGAGAGAAATATTTTCATATAAACAGCCTGTGGATTACTTGTAAATAAGCCATACCTTTGGCTTGGAAAAGGAATTGCTTCTCTTTCCTTATTTAGAATTGTCACAAAGGAGTTGCTTATGCAGCAATCCTGATCTAATGGTACTGAGTGAAGAGTTCTTGGCTTTTACTGAGATCAATAGCAGTTTAGTGTTCAGCATTTTCCATGAATTGCCTGGTTGCTTGCAACACTGGGCAATGTAATTAGATGTTGGTAATAAAGACATTACACTATTTACTTTTCTGCTACAGGCAGAGGTTGATGTGGAATAGAATTTGTGTTTAAAGGGGGATGAAAAGGGTCAGTATTCATATAGTTCAGTATATTGAGTTTTGTTCTAATCAGCTACCCTTCCTAAAAAGCATTATGATATGGCAATATGTAGGATTTTTTTAATGTAAATGGTGTGTGTTCTATTCTGTAGGTCAGAGTGAGAAGATGAGGAAGGGAAGGGAAGTAACATCAACCACCTGGATTTACTGGCCCTTATGCTGATGGGGAGACTATAGAATATTCATATATTGTACTCCTCTGCAAACCTGAATTTTATGGGGAGTGGAGAATGAGAAGGGTAGAACAAAACTGCAAATGCTCATTCACAACAGTGGAAAGTGGGAAGACAGACAGGATGCAGACCTGCAGATTTCTTGGGAAAGGGAAGGTGTTTCTAACAAGTCCTGTTGTTAGCCACCTCTTTCTTCCTTAACCGATTTTCATTTTCCTTTCTGATATTAGAAAATGAATTATATGTCTAAATATCTCTTTAACTGGACAACCCTTCCTTGTGTTAGGGTTATTTTTGGGGTTAATGACATACTTTTAACCTTCCTTTAGAGTGACTGCAGACTTCAGTGTGAAAAAAGGCAAATGCTTTTTAATATAGTGGATAAATATTTTTTTTTTCAGTGTTCTGTTCATCTGGCAGCCGTGTAGGCTTGAGCTGGTGTATGTAGTGCCTTTGAATGCACACTGTGCAGATGTTCAGTCTGTATTTACAAAAGCAATTTATTTTTCTTGTTATGATGATGGGTAACTTGTATGAAAATGATTAGCTTTTTTCCCCACTTCTCAATATTTCCTTGGTATTTAGCAGATAAGTAGGTTAAATGCCTTGTAGATGGCAGTACATATCCCCTCTGTCATGATAACCAATCATTGCATATGGTTTTCAGGACTGTTGAAGATTTGAAGAACAATGAAAATCAATGGAAGGATTCTCCTCTGGCTACCAGGCATAGAGAAATGCTGAAACGTTGCAAGACACAGCTTAAGGTTTGTAAGTGATTCAGTTCTCAATTAAATGCCTTTGTCAACCTCTCCGTATGTTTACTTTGCGTCTTAATGTGTAAATGCAACTTCCTACTGATGATTCTTGGAAACAGTGATTTTAAATCTATGAACCATGTGAGTACTGCACTAAATGGTAGTTGTGTTATAATGTATTAATGGTGACTTTAAAAGTCAAAGTAGCACCAAGATTAACTTGGGTAGCATTACTCAGAAAGAAGAAAATACTGGTTTTATGGGAGAGAGAGCAAGCAAAGGGATTGTGATTTGTTCAGGGGTAGTTGTGTGTGCACATTCCATGCCCAGGATGGAGATGCAACTCTCAAGTCTCTAATCTCATGTGTATTTCTTGCAAAGATAAGTATGCTGGTGTCCCCTCTTTTGAAGGTCTGTCCTGCTTAAGTTTCTCTAGTATAAATGGGCACAAATTTCTGAGCTGTATCAATCTTTTGATCACTTCTGTTATCTCTGTTTCTTTTGTTGTTCCCATAAAGCTTTTAAAAGGCTCCTCTGTCCCTGCAGCTCTGAATTGTGTGTGTGATTTTCTTGATATATTAGGGCTTAAGCGCCCCATTTTCTTCAAATAAGAGCATATTTTAAGACACCATTGTATAGTTGTCATAATTCACAGATATATTGACTAGCTTGGATAGGCTTGACCTTCCTTTTATGTTGTCTTGCCCTGGATTAGTTTTTGTATGTGTGTTCTGCAGAAACTGGTGAGGTGCAAGGCTTGTGCAGATGCTGGTTTGCTGGATGAAAACTTTCTCAGGAGATGCCTGAATTTCTATGGCATGGTGATACAGCTGATGCTTCGCATTCTTGACCCTGGCTATCCCAAGTGAGTGTGAGGATTATCTCTGTAAATTGTATCAAATATATTTCAGATCACGTTAGATACCAGTTATAGAACTTAAATTTTAAAATTTTTTTAGTGTCTGCTTTCTTATGTGATTGTTACTTTGTCAATGACGTACATAGTTTAAGGTTCAGTTATGGGGGTAGGGAGCAGCCCTTGGGTATGTTTTAGTACACTTGAAGTACTGGCATGAATTTCTAAAAATTCAGTTTCAGAACTCTTGTAAAACACTCCCATAGGAGAATTCCGTAAGAAAGCTTGTGACACTTTCTACTTCACCCTGCTATTTTACTGTCCTGTTTGTTGTCTCTTATTTTACAGCATTAAATTGCCTTTAACTCCTGAAGTTCCGAAGGTATTTGCAGCATTGCCGGAGTTTTACGTGGAAGATGTTGCTGAATTTTTATTTTTTATTGTACAGTAAGTAAAGTTATATCTAAAGGAAATTTGTACTGCCACTTACCCCCATAACAGGTGGCATGCACATAAATTTAGGGTGTGAAAGTAGTTTCCTAGCTTAGTCTCTTTTTTAATAGCACCCATAAGATTATGGCATTGGTAGGCAACGAAGTACGTACAATGCCTAGGTGAGCTCCAGAGTCCCTTCTAATCAGACTTTTTTATTGGAAGAAAGTTGAGGGTTTTTTGGCTCCCTCCCTGCGAGAATTTTCTTTGTGGTTTGGAGTGAGACTTTTGATCTCATTATGTTAAATTATCACTAAAAGAATATTTTTTTTAAAGTTGTAGCTTAATAAGTAGAAAATTCCCCCATTTATGAATTTTCTGTGATGAAATGCATTTGTGTTTTAGCAGTTTAGATGGGCATGAATACTACTCAGATGTAATGCGAGTTCTGAAGCTGGTCACTTTCTTGCTGAAAATTTGCCCTCACATTCAGGCTTCACTGTGTTGCATGATGAGATGTTTGCTTTTGCCTTCCTGAGGTGCTGTTATAGTGGTACTTCATAGAAAATTTGCTAGTATACCCAAGAAAAGAATATGATAGTTTTTCACACTAAAATTCAGCTTCAAGCGAACAGGAGGCAAAACCTTTTGGAAGAGTAAGAATCTAGTTTCTGTAGAGAAAGATGGGAAATTGTGATACAATGACTGTACTTTATGGGTTGCTAATTAGTGACCTGAACTTACTTGCTGTATATGTGGTAAATCTTCTGTAGACAACATGAGGTTGGGGTTTTTCATTTTGTTTTGCTTATCCACCTCTTCTCAGATATGCTCCTCAGGTGCTTTATGAGCCCTGTACTCAGGACATAGTGATGTTCCTTGTTGTGATGCTGTGCAACCAGAACTACATCCGAAATCCTTATTTAGTAGCCAAGCTGGTGGAAGTGATGTTCATGACAAATCCAGCTGTTCAGCCCCGGACACAAAAGTTCTTTGAAATGATTGAGAATCATCCTCTCTCCACTAAATTGTTAGTTCCCTCCTTGATGAAGTTTTACACAGGTAAGTGCTTCAGCTATAGCTCATTGAGTGTACAGTAAGCAATGAGTGTTACAAGACAAAAGGCTGTGTTAGTTGTAACCTTTCAAACAAACAAAAAAACCCCTAAAACCAAGAAACCCACCTAAAACCCAGGTAGATCTTGATCTTGGGTCTTGTAAAGGTGAGGCTTTGTACTCAGGAATCAGGGGAAATAATGGCATTACATGGAACTTTGAGAATTCTAGCATTTCCACAAGCTGCTGTGCACCAACAACTCTAGCGCTGTAGATTCTGGCCATGGTTTTTGTCCTGTTTAGATTCCAGACTGGAAGTTTTTTTCTTTGCTTTGTAAGGGAGTAGGAATATTGGGATTTTAAAACTTCTGACTGTGGTTTTGCTAGTCCTGTAGATTCAGATGTTTCAAAAGGGGTTTGCACTCATAGAAAGAACTATTTTTGTAGTGTTCCTAGAGTTCCTATTAGTGAAATTTTAGGCTGTGAGATGAAGAGCAGTGTTTTGTTTTCCAGGGTTTTTCCTCAGCAGTGAGGTTAGTTCTGGATTAGAACATGGACTGTGCTGCTTCTTTTAATGAGGATTAAGATGGAGACTTCTGAATGGGAAGCTTGGTGCTTGAAGCCCATGCTATTGGAGGCAGTAGGGGAGAGATGTAGCGTGTTGCAGGGCAGTCCTGGTGGGGAAAGAGTTTTGTTTGATTCCAGCTCTGGTATCTGTTTTCTTTTCAGATGTTGAACATACTGGAGCCACTAGCGAATTCTATGACAAGTTTACGATCCGCTATCACATTAGCACCATTTTCAAAAGCCTCTGGCAGAATATAGCTCACCATGGTACATTTATGGAAGAGTTCAAGTGAGTAAGAAATTGTATATAGCGCTGCTTACTGTCATGCAGGCCGCTCAGACAATGACCCGAGGAGGTCATTACCATTGGGAATGGGTGATGCTGCTTTCCATTGTATTTTAAATGGCAACCCCTTCCAGTAGAACTGGAATGTATCTAAAGTGAGCTCTGGACACCACCATCAACTTGGCTTGGGGAATGGGATCATTACTTGAAATATACAGTGCAGAAGGAGTGTTGCTGGGATTGCAGTCTGGTCTGCACACCCATCTACTCTGCCGTGATAACTGTGTTTCGATGTTTTCAGCTCTGGGAAGCAGTTTGTTCGCTACATCAACATGCTGATAAATGACACCACTTTCTTGCTGGATGAGAGTCTGGAGTCCCTAAAACGTATCCATGAAGTGCAAGAGGAGATGAAGAATAAAGAACAATGGGACCTGCTGCCCAGGGTGAACAGAGCTGTTTTTCAAAGTGCCCTTTACTTATTTTTAAATTTTTAATACAAGACCATTAAAAAAACTTTTTAATAAGGGGCAGCAACAAAGAACTGCTTGTGAGAAGCAGTTCTCAGTGCTTTTTCTTGCTGCCGGTATGGCCGTGGTCACTCTGGATGACGTTCTGCAAAAAACATCATTCTGCGTAGCTATGTTGTGGCTGGCAAAGAATGTGGTGCGAAATGGAAATAGTATCAAGTTTTAAATTACTCTGCATGTAATTCTAAGGGCAGAAATTGAGACTTAAACCTTCCCGAAGGAGGTTTTGGAAGATGCTCGCCAGTTGAATTGATGTCAAGGAATAGAAGCTTTTATTTTGTTAATGCATTGATTCTGCGTAGATTCGATGCAGACAGTCCTACACCTCAGACCTTAACCTGATTAAACAATGATTGTTTGTGTTGAGCCATCCATGTCAAGTATTTCTATTTTAAGATTACTGATTTAAAAAAAAAAAAAAAAGCTTGAAAAGAAAAGCTATAATGATCTTGTTTAACTTATTCTGGTTTGCTCTTCTGAAGCCTTTCTTCCTGTTTGTGCCTATTAGCAGGGTAAAGCCATTACTGTAGTGACAAAATGAGCTGGTACATCATCTACAGATTGTTCCAGTGTGGAATGTTTATGACTTATGATGGTGCATAAATTAGAGAACTTCACTTGACTCTCAGATCCCAGGCTGGTTTTGAAGTATTGGCATTTGGATGGAAAGGAAGCATAACCCAGTTTTGCAGCTGTGAGGAGCAGTTGCAGGATGTAAACAGACTTGATAACCATGAAGTCCTGTGATATCATTTGCATTCATTATTTTAGTGTTGCAGAATTCTGGAAAATTGGTGCAGGCTTTCATATTGGGTAGTAAAAGCAAGCTGTACCTTAAAAAAATGTATTTCATCTGGATTTAAATTGCTGTCTGTTCTTTTGTCTGTCTAGATCATGTTAGCATTATCGCTGTTAAGGTTTTGATTGCTGATGATGTAGGAAATTCTGTGGACTTGTAACCACTGGCTGTTTATTTTCTAGGATCAGCAACAGGCTCGGCAATCACAGCTAGCTCAGGATGAGCGTGTGTCTCGTTCATATCTTGCTCTGGCAACAGAAACTGTTGATATGTTCCATATCCTTACCAAGCAGGTTCAAAAGCCTTTTCTCAGACCTGTAAGTCCTGCTCAGAATGAACTTGTTTTCTAGCTTCTCTAACACCTCTGCTGTTGGATAATAACTTGGAAATGTTTGGTAGCCCTTTGTTTCCACTCTCCTCCCCTTTCTCCCACTCACTGAAATCTAATTGCTGTTGAAGTTACTTGATGCTAAGAGCACTGCCTGAGTCACTGAGATAGTGTGATGCTTCTAGACAGAAGCTGTTTGCATGATATTGTTTTTCTAAATCAGAAGCATGCATAGAGAAAAAATGCTTCCTGCAAGCCTACAAAATGATAATTTTATTAGTTAATATTTCGTGATCTTTCTGTATGCAAATCTAGTGATAAACTTCTTTATCATTGCCTTCATGCTGTCATCTATGTTTTACTTTGGTCTTGTAGGAACTTGGACCACGATTGGCTGCTATGTTGAACTTTAACTTACAGCAACTGTGTGGCCCCAAGTGCCGTGACCTGAAAGTTGAAAACCCTGAGAAATACGGGTTTGAACCAAAGAAGCTGTTGGACCAACTGACTGACATTTATCTACAGCTAGATTGTGCTCGCTTTGCTAAAGCAATTGCTGATGATCAGGTGAGCTCCAAAAAGATGAGAGGGGGAAGGGCAAAAACACTGTGGACACAGGACTTTGCAGAATACTCTGGAAGAGTTTCATCTTACCTGTATGCTGCCACCCAGTTTCCATCACATATGCTTGTGATAAGTTTTCTTTCAGCAGATCATCTCTGTTCATATTGTCTGCCCTTTGTAGATGGGTATGTTTTCCAAGTGTTTTGCAAGCCTATAGACAGATAAGTATCTATAGCACTTCACACATCTAGGAAATTTCCTGAGCATTAGATGCTTTTTAGCTACAGCTGCACTGTAAACTTGCAGAAGTACGTTGTCCTAATTTTGCAAGTGGTAAAACTGAGGCATACTGAAGAGTTTTGAGTCCCTCCCCCTTCTTCATCAAGAACTTGTGAAATGGGCAGAGGTGGGACTGAGTGTGAGCCTCATCTAACAGTCCAAAGATCATTCTCTAGTCTAACAGTTTCCAAACTGTATTCCCTTTATATCACTTTACTAATTGACTGTGTAATAAAGCGGCAAAACACAGCATATATGGGACAAAGACACCTTTGAACTCCTCATGGTAGTACTCAGAGCAGAAGTTAATTCTTAAGGTAGATAAGCTATCCCTCATGTCTGGTTTTTGTAAAGCTGACAAACTACTGAATCACATCTGTCTGTGTCTTACAATACAAACTTTTTCAAAATCTACAGAAAAAAAATATTCTCAGTGGCTACTTGAAATTCTAGTGGAAGCTGACTTTTGCATGTCTAGTGAAGCAGAGGTATCAGAGTGACTCATGATCTTTTTTCTGAATTATTTAAGTTCTGATAATTGCAGATAATATTGGTTAACACTTCTGAAACAGACCTTATGTGTTTGCATGTGTATAACGAGCATGCAGTGTGGGGTTTTTTTCTGCTGTTCAGTGTGTGTGTGTGTGTATATATTAAAAAAAAAAAAGTGAGGATGTTATCCATCATTCATTCACCAATAGCAGCCATGGCAAAATGCACGGTACTGACAGAGGGATTAAAAAGAAAGAAGCCTTCTGGCGTGGAAACTGGAATAAAGCTTAATTAACAAAGTGGCCCTTCATGAAAAATGGTGGTGGTAGCGTGTTGAATAGTATCTTGGAAACTGTCAATGACAGGAAAAAAACACCAAGGATAAGCACAGTTGGTTAATGGCTACTGGTATTAGGAGAAAAAAACCCCAACAAACCAAAACAAACAAAAAGTTGCTTGATCATGGCAGGGTCTCGCTAAAGCATTTTGATACAGCTCCCATTTGCAAATCCTAGCACGTATTAGAATGAATCTGAAAACATTTATAAAGCCCCGGGCGTATTGCCATGGTTGTTCTCTTTGGACTAGAAAGGAGTTTGGGTGGGCACTGTGTGTCCTAAGTAGCGAGTAGTATTTCTTAGTGGAATGTAGTGTGGATGGAAAGAAGTAGGGCTGTGTTGAAACGTTTAAAATCCCTAAGGAAAATAGAAATCTGAGAGACTTGGTGTGTTTTGTTTTGTCATTTAATTCAACTTTGCACTGCAGTGTAAATAACAATGTTTATTAAAAGCCTTATATCAAAACATGGCATTGTGCATTATGCCATGTACCATAAGCAGCTTTCAGAAGTCCCTGCCTAACTTTTTATTTTTTTTTTTACATGAAAGCAATGCTTGCTTCAGTTGAAACTACAGGATGTGCATTTGGTCTCTTTCATACTGTGTAGTTGTACCAGTTGGCAAGCTTCCAGCAAGTATTAGCTCCCTCTGAGTTGCCTTACTGTATTTGCAACATCATGGAGTAGGGTGTTTTTTTGGTTTTTTGTTTGGATTAGGAGAAAGAATCACTTCTTTCCTAGTACTGCCTTGCACGTTATCAGAGAAGTTAAGAATCAAATATACCTCTTCATTTTATGCTGTATTTTCACCCAAGACTTGTAAGAACAAGAATACAGACAGGAGCAGCAAGACAAGATGTTTTGTCTTAAGAACAGTCCTAATAATTATAGTCAGTCTCTCTGAGTTTCTTACTTATTACATGAGGTGATGATACTTTTTTTTTTTTTGTTCTGAACAGTTCTACAGTAGTGATGACCCGTACAAAACCCATAAATCTCTCCCAAAGTTGACATTTTGGTCCTAGATGAAATGTTATCTTCGTACTACTTTTGTCTGATGTAATGTTGAGGTTTTATTGATCCATCTTTCTGAAGTCTTAAAAACGCATTAAAAGATCTTTAGAAATTTTATGGCACATAAGGATACAACAACTCAGCAAAGTTTTCTTTTGAATGCTTTGCTTGTAGAGGTCCTACAGTAAAGAGCTCTTTGAGGAGGTTATCTCAAAGATGAGAAAGGCTGGAATCAAGTCAACCATAGCAATAGAGAAATTCAAACTGCTGGCAGAGAAAGTGGAGGAAATTGTTGCCAAGAATGCCCGCGCAGAAATTGATTACAGCGATGCTCCAGATGAATTTAGAGGCAAGTTGAGTTTTCAAAATACTGAGTTCTTTTTGGAGAAGAGGAATTCGTTTTGTTACTTTGATTTTAAATTAGTATGTATTAATAACAATTATGTATTGTTTATGAAGCCTTGCATCCTGCTCTATTTCAATTAAATAGTTAAGTAAACATAGAGAGCTCAGTTTCTTTGTTTTTTCCCTGGGATTGTGCTGTCCATTTCCTATCCATGTTTTGCTTATGTGTACTTTTAAAACAGAAAAAAACCAAACAAACAAAACCACCCAAAATCTGAAAATAGGGTGAAAATAGCTAATGCTTAGTCCCAATTCAGAAAGGGAAAAGCAGTATAAAAGCCAGAGTCTGCTGCTCATTTTACCATTTTCTGTAACTTCAGCAATATACCTGGTTGGGGACCCTGAATATCAGTTCTGCACTGTGGTTTTGTATGCAGATAAAATCTGTAGCTGTTGTCCTTGGTTTAATGAGGAGACCCTTGTGCCCTCAGATCCACTTATGGACACTCTGATGACTGATCCTGTGAGGTTGCCATCCGGAACTATTATGGACAGGTCAATCATACTGAGGCATCTGTTGAATTCTTCCACTGATCCTTTCAATCGTCAGACGCTGACAGAAAATATGCTGGAACCAGGTAGGCATTTAACAGTCAGCAACGGAACTGTTGACTGGGGGAAGCGATTTGTGTGCAGCTTGTTCTGTATATTTACAGAAGATGGCGTTGAGGCCACAGTAGAGGTTCGTTCATCTCAGCTTGCACAGAAAAGTTCATTCTTTCTCCCTTCCCTTTCTATGGGGGAAAAAGCCCCACACACTTGCCTTCATAACCACTGAACTGAAGGAAGTTACTATGGTGGGTAAATGAGTCATTCATTTACTCAAAGCTGTTCAGAAAATACACTGATAGAGAAGAAAATAGTAGTTAGATATTCCTGATCGGGTTTCTAGAAAATAAATTGCTGTTGGTCATTAAGAGCTTTCTTATAGTAGTATTACTCAGTAATTTAACTGCAAGTTAATAATTCTTTTTTCTCTTTTTTACACTATTAGTGCCAGAACTTAAAGAGCAAATCCAAGCCTGGATGAGAGACAAGCAGAATGCTGACCATTAAAAATTCCCTTGCAGTGCACGCCAACACCAATGGGAAGAAAAGGGCGTGGGCTGTTCTGGTAATAGTGGAGCAGATACACTTTGAAAGCTGTTGATGGGATTAGCACGCCCACTGGCACTGACTTGCTGTAGTGACCAGAAGCATGTGGACAAGGAGAAAAGCGGCTTAATTCTTGTACATATATTTAAGTGATAATGATGGTCAATAACATGGAGGACAAGCTAGGAAGTTGCTTATGTTACAAAACTGTCCTTCAATATGTCACGTTTTGGAGTTTTTACAGCTGAATTATTTTAGCAGAAATGAATGGATCAGGGCAGCATCCCTTCAACCTTATTTTTTACAGCCAGATATCCGTTAATTTGATTGTGGTTAGAACCTTGGACGTTTTGCTGCTAAAGTAACTTTTCTTCCTCTTTCCCTCCCTTCTTTCTCTTCCACCCATCAAACCTGCACTGCTGACTTTTTTTTTGTAATGCAAAAAAAAAAAATCCCTGTGAAAAACAAAATCATTCCCCTGCCCTCAAAAGAACATATTCTGTGCGATAACTGTGCCTGCAACAAAGTGTTAATCTCGGGATCGTATTTTTTATATTACACATATTTGCATATTTGGTTTTTAATTGGTGTTAGACACAAGGATAATCTAAAAAATGCAAAGCCTTCACACATGGATTTTAATTCCTCTTCTTTGGAATGTCCCTTTTCTTTGTGTTTATCTAGATGCTCTGGTATTTTTGAAAAGCCTTGAGGTAGGACTATGTTAAAACAGCTGCCATGAAAGAGATGCTTGGGAATACCAGGATTTCAGTGACTATTTAAAAATTAAAATTCATTCTTTCAATGCTGCAGATATGATATATGCTAAATGACAGTTCTGAGCCATTAGAGCTTGTCTGCAGAGAGCAGATCCTTTTATTCTTAGAGGCTGCAGTTTGGGGCAGGGGTCATTTTTTTTATGTTGCATACCAATTTGTATCCATGGCTTGGCCTTACCAAAGCAGAAAGGGTGCAGGAAATGTAGAATTACATTTTTAAGAAAAAAAAAAAAAATATTCACAAACATTTTTGTATTACTGCCCCCTGCATATGATACTTGAATTTCCTTTTTAAAAAGGATTTGAAACCAGTGTTTTAAAATTAAGTCTGAAAAAAGGTTGTTCTTTTATTTGTTTTTCGCTGTGTCTTCTGTTCAGTTCCTCTCTTGAACTACAATAAATGATACACACTCACACAAAATGTTTCCTTTTGTCTTTCCTTTAAGTGTGTCAGTAAAGTATAGAAAAAACAAATTGTTGGGCGCCTTTGTTAAGGTTTGCTGACAGTGATTTCAGATTTAGAGGTAGTACATTATGTGAAAAATTCCTGTGCACACAGATAGCAGTAATACTTCAAACTACTGAATGTTCCCAAGTGGGTGACTCTTGTACCTATTCATAGCTACGTGACAGTTGGTGCAGGCTCCAGGGGGAGTTTTGGCTAGGTTATATATAATCCAGTGCTGACCTTTGAGATGTGCAAGTAATTCGAAATTAAAATGTGAAGAGGTAGTGGGTTTGGGGTTTGGGTTTTTTTGGGTGTTTTTTTGTTTGTGTTTCCCCCCTGCAGAGAGAGAGAGAGAGTGTGTGTGTGTGTTCTCCAGGGGTGGAAGGAAGATTCCAAAGTTTGTGCATGCATGGACTGTTGGAACAGAGGAGCTTGTGTGACTGGTTTAATAGTTCCTTAACCCTTCACTCACTCCTTCCATAAATTCAAATCCCCTTCTGAAGTCTGCTATGCTTTTATCTGCAAGCTGGCATTCGCCATCCACATCTGTCATGGTTTCTGAATGTGTTAGAAGGGCATGCAGGGAGCTATAACTTTCTAGGTGTGCTTTCTTTTTTTTAGTGAAGAGGTAATTACTCTCTACATGAAGAAGAACTCTGAAATGTTTCACCTTATTTTTAAGGGTAATAGTGTGAAATCTCTAGAAACATCACAGAACTTATGCTTCATATGATGGAGGGCAGCTGTTCAGCAGTGTGTTTTTTGGTTTGGTTTTTTTTTTTTTACTGGGGGAGGATTAAACTGCTATGGTTTCACATTATGGTTTGGTTTTGTTTTTGCAAGTTAATATCAAACAGCTTTTACTTTTCTTGACAGACTATGCATGTATTGGAATGATGGAAGAAATGCTTTCTTCTGATTTTCTTCAGCTATCGCAAATAAGACACACCACCACCTTCTGTAAATAAGGATGCTGTGGAATCAGTGAGCAATGTTATAAAATGAGAAGAGCACAAGCAGAAATAATCCATCCTTAAATGAAAAAAAGCTGGCTGCTTAAGTGTAGCCTGTACAGGGCCTGAGGTCTGCTGTTCTCTAATAGTTCTTGATGTCTCACATTTGAAGTGTTATAACTAGTATCAAAGAGTTGTGACTGTAAACGTTTTACCAGAAAATCTGTATGGAACTAGCTCTTTAATACAACTATAAAATGAAAATCCTATTTTTTTAATTTTTCTTTTTATTCCATTGTACCAACTGGAAGACTTGTTTGAACAAACTGAAGATGTTTCCCTTAACCTTGACTGATGGGGAAATAGAAATATTTACATTTGGTGTAGGATGTATTAAGACAGAAACTGAATTTTTTATTCTGCCATCATATCAGACTTTGACCTGAGGAATATAAATAGCTAAGTGCATTACTGAACTGTTTTGTCTAATTATGGTATACATTTATCATTTGAAAATGTATCAATGCAGGTATTACGGAAGACATGAAGGCTAACATTAAGTGGCTAAAACAATTTTATCTGGAGAACTAGTGTCAAGTATTTCAAAGGTGTGAATTCAGACAAACACTCTCCTGAATTCATTGTTCATGGGCAGAATTATGAAATGTATTTTAATACAAGCAACTGAAAGTGCCATTATATTGCTGTCATCTTGGTACAAAAGTGATTCAAAACCCTGTCTTTCAGTGGGTAGTGGACATTTGAGTAACTGAAAAGGAAAGCTGAAGTTAGTATTGGATTAAGAATAAACCTCCCATAAAAGCATATCAGTTGTGTGACAGTTAAATTCATACAAAAACATTACCTGCTGATTTTTGTGATTTCCCTTCCCTCCACTAAAGTGTCCAATCCAACTGTAACTTTATTACAATAGAGACTTTATATTAAAAGATCACAGAAATTATCAATTGATCAAATTATCTTTGACATTGACATGTATCTGCAGATAATCTGAATGGCTTTCAGCTGTGACTTGTTCATCCTAGGAATGACTAATTTACATAAATGTTGCAAAATGTGCTTTTCTTTGAAAATTTGAAGTCACAAGATTGTATTGTTGGTCTCTTCTTGCCCTCTAGGAATGCAACTAGAGCATTTACTAGGGCAAGTGCTGATGTTACAGCAATACAATTCAGTACAATTGATTCTATTATATCACAATCTACACTTATGTAATAGCACAATTTACATCCCTGTCAACTATTCCCTGCTGGCAGCAAGGACAGCCTAATTCTGTTAATAGCAGGATGAGGATGCTGCTTTAGCCAGCAGCAGATTGACTCTTAACAATCCCTAGGAGCACTGCACTACAATGTAGCAGTCATCATTATCGCTTAGCTTAAACCTACCCTCTCCCCTGTATTTAAACAGGCTTCCCAATTTCAGGTAGTGTATTTCAGTGATCTGATAACCAGCTGTATTTATTTGTACCATATAAATGCAAGAAGTGTTTTTAAAATTTTTTTTTCACAGTACTACTACTTCCTTTCATTCTGGTATACTAATGCTCAAGGACATGTTTATTGTGCTAGAGACCTTCATTATGTGAATATTTTCTTGAAAAGAAATGTCTAAATTCTAGTTTTAAATGCACACGTGCTTGCAGGGAGTTGAATCTGTTTCTGCTGTTTTGTGGGGTTACATGGTATTGATCAGAAACATACAAAAGGAGTAAGACGGGTCCCTTTCCTATAAGGGAATGGACACATTTCTTTACAGAGAAATCACTGGTAGAACATTGCAGTAGAATTGCACTTCAGTACATTTTTTAGTAAGTTAATTATAAATTACCTAAGGAGACCTGACTTTCAAAAATGGTATTGAGAAGGCTAGTCTAATTAAATGGAGATAAAATGCTTAAGTTATATAATTAAAAAGGCATCACAACCAGCTAGATGACTGCTTTAATACTTGACCACTTTTCAACTCCATATGTGGATATTTAAAGGGGAATTTTCCTCTTGTCTCCTGTTGCAGTGAGTGACCTCTGTGATGCTATGCAGGGTATGTCACATACCCTTTACCATTTTCATCCTTAATACTTAACCAGACTTTCTCTGGACATTTCCAGATTTTTCAAGAGACTGTAAGCAAGCAACTGAATGAACATACTGGATCTATCCTATCTGAGTACTCTCCAAGTCTGGACATAAGACAGTGATGCAGGAACTATTGTTCTGAAGAGACTCTACACCAACTTTGCTGAAGCAAAATTAATCACATTGTCTGTTACTCTGAAGGACTACAGCACACACCCAGTATTCTGACAGTTTACAGAGATTTTTGAAACTGGTTTTGGTTTTTGAGGTGGTTTTTTTGTTGTTTTTTTTTCTCCAGAGAAATTATAGCTGACCTAATTCTGCATGGCCCTAGATAGAAGTTAGCACAGTTATACCACACTAAAAACATCCCTGAATCACATGTCCCATCAATGGGAACTCTTCCAAAATTCAAATAATGGTATTTTCTAGGACATAAAAAAGGCACCTATTTTTACATTGTTGGTTCTGTGGCAGGATTTCGCTACCCACCACAGTTCAAGCATGTATTGTTAAGCTTTTGCATCCATCGACACAGCTGCTGATGCGGTGCATTTAGTGAGATGGGTTAGGGAGAAAAGCCACTTTTCACTTAACTAAGTAATAAATATCTCATTCTCACCAAAACCTGAAATTGATGGGGAACGTGAGAGACTCAGTGAAGATTAATGTAGTTAATAGTCAGGGGCCTGTGAACAGAAATAAACCTTGAAATCTCAGGTCCCAAATGCTCTCAACAGCTTAAATCCAATTTGTTTATGATGGTGCATCTATGGAAAATACATAATTAAAGCATTTCATGGATTATTATTTTAAAATGCTTATAAACTTAAAGACAACCCTGTTTCTAGCAGTAGGAATTATCAAAGTACTAATGGAAAGGAGGAACTTTAGAGCTGATGTTATTGCCACACCATTTTTACTTTGTGTGAAATTACTGAAATTGCAGGAGTTAATACACCACCATTGACTAATGCAATCACTTATATTGTGAGATCTACAAAAAATAAGCTGCTCAAATAACCTTTTGGAGCGGGGGGAGGGAAAGTAAATCCCTCCCCTCTGGACGACCACCGTCAGGCCTTGTTTAGGACCCGGAATTCCACTGGGAGCTAACGGTTTCGCTACTTCGGCCGCCGCGGCTCGGCAAGCAGGCCTAGCTACGCGCACGGGCTCCCCCAGTCGGGGGCGCCGACCAGCCGCGTACACTGAGAGAATTTTTTAGTCACAAATGCTCGATTTCAGTCACTCCCTCGGCACGGACGCGCGGCGGGCTGGCCTGCGCCGCGCACGCACACACTAAGGCCCAGCGGCGAGGTGGTTACGGCGCTCGTTATAGGTTGAAAGAGGGGCGACCCGGCCTCCATCCCGAGCTCTGATTGGCTGGGGATGGAGCAGAGCCGACTCACTCTGTCACCGAGGCTCGGCGGAGGGATTGACTCAGCGGGAGGAGTGAGGCTCGTCATTGCGGACGGGCATTTTCGAGCTGTGATTGGTGCGCGGCTGTGGCAGCCTGTGATTGGCACGGCGGGAGGCGGGCACGCGCCGATTCTGCGCCTGGCGATTGGTGGAATCCAGGGAGACGGGAGCACCGGCGCGCAGCTATTGGAGGGACTGGCGTCCCCCCCTCCCTGAGGGCGGGCTTGGGCACGGGGCACCGCGATCCTGTCAGTGTGGGAGCGGCGCTGAGGGGAGCGGCGCGCTGCGCTCGTTCTGCCTGGCGCGGGCTGTCTTTTCCCTTCCTCCCTCCCCGTTTCTGCCCTCCCTCGCCTTTGTCGCTCCCTTCCTGGCGGCGGGGGGGGGTCTCCCAGTCTTGGTGGGGGCGGCGAAGCGTGATGGGGATGGCCGCACTCTTCTCTCCGCTCCGCCCCGCGCTGCGCTGCCTCCCTGGCCCCGCCGCCTTCCCCAGCTGCTGACAGCGTCGGCGGCCCCGCACCGCCCGCGTCCTGCGGATACCCCCGCGCGTCCCCAGGTGAGGGGGTGGTCTGCGTTGGAGCAGCTCGGCCCGGCGCTGGGGGCCGGGGGGCGGTGACCGGGCCGGCTGGCAGCCGGGGCGGGGGTGGGGTGGATGCCGTAATGCGGTGGGGGAAGGCGGGGGCTGCCGGTTTGCGCAGCTGCTCGGCGAGGGGGGAGGGGGGCGCCGCGGGTGGGATGGGGCCTGGGAGGTGGCGGGGGCAGCAAGCAGTGCTGGCTGGCCGGGGTGGCCCGGAGCTGTCAGGGCAGCGGTACAAGGGCGTGGGGCCTGACTCGGCCTTTCCTCCTCATTTGCCCGATGTATATACTTGTCCCCTGGGACGCTCCCTTCCCCTTTCCCCCAGGCGTTGCGAGCTATGGCGGTGCGGCCGTTTCCCGTCCTTTTCCTCGTCCGAATCCCGTCCGCTGCGTGGGTCGCGAATTTCGCCGCGTTTCGCCGTCCTTTCTCTCTTTTCTAGCTCAGATGAGGTGGAGGCGGTAATTGCTTGTCCAGGAGAGAGGCACAGTGCCTCAGCCAGCTGCAAGACGCAAGAATTCGAAAGGATTGTGGTTTTCAGGGTGTTTTCTGTGGACCTGTGGGTAGTGGCTCTGTCCCTGGATTCAGTACAGAACAATTACTGAGGCAGCCATGTTGAGATGATGATCTGACAATCCTCTGTGAGCGGAGTCAGGAGGCAGGCGTCAGGAGACGGGATGACAGGCCTGGTAGTTTTGGGGTCATTGGCAGAATATGGGTATTAAATTGAGGTTGGAGAACTAGAATTCACCAGAAGCAGATGGTGGGTTCGTATCTGTTCTCTGAAGCTTAAAATCTGTTCCCACTAAATTTTAAAGTATATTTCTCTTCACTTCCAGTTCCTTCTTAGCTCAGTTCTTTTTGTCATGGCACAATCCAGTACATTGGCATGTTGGTAACTAGCCATATGCTTATACGATCAGGTTTTCAGTGCCGCGCCAAGTTCTGCACCACTGTTTTATCTGGCATCTTCACTGAGTACAAAGATAGCAATTGGAAGTGTATGAGTTCAGCTGATATATCAGACTGTCATCACTACCAGATCCGTAGTCGAGGACCTAAAATTGGATTTGCTGGGGTCCTCTCGTTCATAAATCCCTGCTGCTCCTAACAGCTGTTTTGCTAACTTTCCATATACTAATCTCTACCCCTTGTTCATTTTCTTTCTTTAGAGTTGTTGTACCGATTAAGTTACAAGCAATTTTTTTTGTGTAAAAGTTAGCATATCTTCTGGTAGGCATACCTATGCAAACACAATGCAAGGCTGGCTACATTAAATAAAAGTGATGCTTCTTCATTTGTGATGTGTGGTGGTGGTTTTTTCTTTTCTTCTTTTTTTTTATTTCACTGTAGAGATATGGATTCTGGATGTTATTTTTGTAACTGCTTTGGACTTGTTGCAATTTCTCTGAATATATAAATAATAATTTGCATCGTAATCCCTACTCTGCTTGTAACTTTATTTCAAAAAACAGCAGTATGCTCTGTGTTTTGACCTTGCTTAAAAACTGGTTTGTCAGAACTTTCAAATACATCCAAGGATCCAAGTAAGAGCTTGTTTCCTTAAATGTTTGTGTGAAAGTCCAAATCCAGTTACAAGTGCTTTAAGATTGTGAAGGGTGGTTGACCAACATCATTGGATTTGTCAGCTTGAATAACAGAAAACAGACAAGATACTTAGATTGTTTAATGACATGCTTTAATATTGAGCCTTACTGTGTGACTCGCAGGGTGGATGGTGGATATCTTTTAATAACAGTTTAAAATAAGTGTGAAATTAATATGTAGGATTTGCTTTTGTGCTGATGGAGCTCACTAAACAACTCAAATATTATCCACCACCTGTTTTAGAGCCAGTGGTATACCATGTCAAAGACCCAAGCATGCAGTTCCCTTCTTTACTTGGTTCCTGATTGGAATCATACGGACTAAACGTTGAAAGATACATAGCTAGTAGATTCTTTCCAGGACGTTAGCAGAATGATTCATTCTAGCATGGATGGCAGCCTTCTAAGTAAGTATATAATGAAAATATAAAATACAGGGTGGTTTTTTTTTCTTTTTAAAGATTGTTTGACCAAATCTGTACCACAGACTGTATTGCACATTTTGTTTTGCTCTGTTGCAAGTTACATCTCCTCTTACCACTCTATAGACAGTGTTTTGTAGTAGTAACTGATACTACTGGAAATGTGAACCCTGAAAAATTACTTGCAGTTTATTATCTGTGAAGCTATGCAACTTGGTCTCACTTTATTTTATTGTTCTGTATGATGAGGGCAATACTACCTTTCTAAAATGTTCCAACCAGTTAAAATTACTGATGAGTGGGGGGCGGGAAAATCCTTCAAGACCCCAAAAACTTATGGATTGGAAAGATATATTTGCTTTGGTTAATTTTCTTATTAATGAAAATTAAATCTTGCATAGTGAGACTATATTCAAAACATCTAAAATCCGTGTGCAACTACAATTAGGCATTTTGCTTACTTCAGCTATGAAAAATAGCATAGTTGAGAATGAATGAGATTTAAAATTGCTCCACATCCGATTTTCTTTGAGCGCAAAAGTTAAGAGTTTGGAAAAGTTTGTAATCGCAAAAATCTAGCAGTTAAATTTTTATGCTGTAGTTGGTGATTTTGTGATCTGTTTTGTAAGAGTATTTTCATAGCTATGTCTTAAAGAAGGCTATCTTATAGCTAGTACACATGGAGACTGGCGATGTGCTTTTCATGTTTTAATCTTGTGAATATGATGTTCAGAGGTACTCAGGAATTACTTATTTTTTTTTAAGTAGATGATTCTTTCACTCCATCTTCTGTTTGCCAGTGTCCTAGATATACTAGTTACCTGCAGAAATTAATGTAGTGTTCTGAGAGGTATTTCTGTGAAAACATCAGAAAAAAAATTTTTCTTTGTGGGACTCTTCAGTAAGAAGGGAAAATGAGCTCTCTGTTTCATAAATAATATTATAAGAACACATTGGTTGTATTTTTGTTTTCTTAAAAAAATATTAAAAAATCCCTGTCATTAATGGCCTAACCTGTATTCATTGGTCCTTGTGGAAAGTTGACAAAACTATGATTTGCACATTAATATGTCTAGATGAGGAAAAGAAAGATGAGAACCACTAAGCCACTGTCAGTTAGAGCTTCTGTGATGTGCTACACCCTATGAAATTCCACTGACTTAACTTTTTTTGCAATCTGACAAGTTATAAACTGTGTTACTATGAACTTGATAATAACAGATTTTTGCACTCAGAAACAGAATGTTTAGTGGCCATATACAGTAACATTCCTGTTTTCTAGTAGCAGTATTCAGGGTCAGTTAAGTAGTATGTCTGGGATGTATCAGGATTAGTCTGGTCACTTAGCTTTCATGGGAGGGCACAGGTACTTATGCAAGGGTCATGCTAAGAAGGGAGAGCAGAAATTCCGCACAGCAGATACTAAAGAAGAAGGTTTATAATGAAGCTGCGTGTTTGATACACTTTGTTATATAAAAGCAGGCACTTCTTGGCAAGAGTGAGTAAAGCAGTCCTCTAAAACAACCCAGAATCTCCATTAAACTTTGAAGAGCATGCAAATTTATTCCCATTACTTCTTTGCTCTATTATGTGTTTAAGTTTTTAGTGAAATTTCTTAAAATCCTATAGTAATCTGAAGTTGACTATGTGGCTGTCTCATGAATCATTATTCTAGCAGTTTTCTGTACCACTGACATTGAAATTCGGTTGGCTTGTTCATAAAGGCATTACTATTCTTCTGGTCTGATGGGATGCTTTGCGTACCCTCTAAAATAAGGAACACTTTAAATTACTTCTACCTGGAGTAGTTGAGTGTCTGCCTTTTACCATGGGATGGCATTAATGAAGTAATGCAGTTTTATTAAGAACTTCTTGTACTGTGTGAAGTTGTGTCATAACCTGAATTAAGCATGTATAAGTAATTTTACCAGCTGTAGAACTTAATTTAGAGCTGAAATGCTGCTACTTGAGATCTGCTAGTAGTTTTGTATTTTTGTGGCACTGTGATTACAACCATGGAAAGAGCATTTCATTAGATATGTGGTGTGTAGCTAACCAGAAAAGATGATGTTAAGATTTCTGGCCCATGCATAGTGACTTGTGCATGGTAGAGTTCGGCCCACATTACCTCAGATTCAAGATAGAAATGACTGCATTGAGTCAGACCAGAGATTCATCTAGTCTTCAGCAGTGGCCGTAGCAGGTGTTTAAAATACAAGGATAAATCAACCATGTCATCTTGTTCTCAGTATAGTCTTCCAGGTTCTGAGGGTCTGTGCCGTGGAGGTTTTCCTGGCTAAGGGTGGTAGCTTTTTACTAGACCTGGATGGCTTTTTTCTTTGAATCTCACTGCTTTTTGAGCATCTTTAGCTTCAGTACTGACTCCTGTGACAGTAGTTAAACTGCTTACTTGTAGACCAAGTGAAAAACTTTGTTCTAATGGAAAAAGTTCCTTGAGGACAATGCAATTGAACCAATCTTTATTAACCCTATGTTTCAATACTGTCTCAGATCTGTCTTGAAGTTTGGATTGTGGGTATTTGGAATAGTTTCCTGCTAACTCAAGTGCTTCATCGTTTGGATGCTTCATCGTTTGGATGCAGTAGGATTTGAACAAGTATTTTGATAATGAAGATGAATTTACTAGTGAACATTTTCTGAAGATAGGTAGTAATATTTACCCTGAAGGCAATAATCTTTAATTCCTCTTCTTCCTTAGAGTGCTGTGTCCTTTAATCACTAGATATAGAGTAGGAAATGAGTTTTTATTTCCTTTGTGAAGAGGAATTTCCCAGGAATGCAAAGGGTTCTTTAAAATTGTTGGATACACCTTTTTCTCTGGAATGGTGTGTGTATTGAAAGTCAGTGTGATATGGCCCATCACGCTTGTGTTAATGTTATTGCTAATGTGTTGTGACAGCAAGGGTTGACAGCTAGAGAACCTAGATATGTAGTATACGGTTAGCTACCTCATGCTGAAATCTAAGTAGCTGTATCTTTACTGCTAAAATTAACTTTTGTTAGGTTAAGCCTAACACATGTTGCAACCAGGTCTTCATTTTGGTATTGGTATCCCTACCTTCTGGGAGGAAAACCAAGTAATGAAAACAAATATGTTTGTACACTTCAAAAAAGCTGCTTCAGGTGACAGAAGTGACTAAGGAGACAGTGTACTGGTGCTGTTAAGTGTATTTCCAGTTCTGTCTTTGAAGTGACAGCCTTCAGGGAGGTGGGTGGGGTGGGGGTGATTGCAGAGCAGAAATTGAAGTAATCAAACAACTTTGAACCTCCCTAATTGTATCAACGTCTTTAACGCAATAGCTGTAAATAACTAAATTATATTTTTCTCTTCAGAAAACACCAACAAGAAGGATTAACCTGAAACACTCTTGATCCCTTCGCTTTCAATTTCTTGACTGTAATACAAGCAACCAGAATGTCGGGGGCTTCAGTGAAGGTGGCTGTTCGGGTCCGGCCCTTCAATTCTCGAGAAACCAGCAAAGAATCCAAATGTATCATCCAGATGCAAGGCAACTCAACCAGTAAGTTTTTTTTAATCTCCTAAGGGAGTCTTTCTCTCGCCTCTCCCTTCCTGCTTAACACTCTTCTTTTTGTCAGAGTAAACTGAACACGTGCCCATTATATTATATAGAATTACTCTTTTAGGGAATCCTCTCTTCTGAGACTGTTGTTGCATACTGGGTGTTCTCTGAATTTGAATAAAAATTTTGACTGAATGATGAGTATTTTGATTTTGATGCAGTTTATGGTGTTTGCTTCTGATGACTTGAGAATTCTACAGAAAGATTGTAATACCAAGGTGAAAATTTTCTTTTAACTTTATTAAGTGTGTGCGAATATCGTGTAGACTGATAGATACAGTGAGACATTGCAGACCACCACATGCGAATTGTTGTGGTGTAACTCCTGCTTGGGCCTGGTGCTTTAGTTCTTGGTGTGCTTATTCTGCACTCTGTGCCTTTGTTGAGGAGCATAATTTGAGTGAGAAAGTTGAGGAGAAAAGGATGTTTTATGCTTTATAGATCAGATGTCTAAACAATGTCACAATAGCAAACTACATAAAATCATCTCATTTTCTAACCCATTAGAACTGTTAGGGTTCTTAACTGTTGTGGGTGTAGTTTGGAGGAGAAGACTCTTTTATGAGAAAATGAGTATGGGCACACCGTTTATTGATTTTTATTTTATTTTTTTAGTTTTATTTTTTACCTGCTTCTTAAGGTAAAGACAGTATTGATGCCATTTGCTGCAGCATCATTGCTCATGTGTTGACTAATAGCTCTACCTATAAACTGCTGCTGTTACAGTAGTTTTTCACTGTTAGGTAATCAAGTAGAGTCATCTTGTCTATATAGCTATAGGAAATAAGGTTCCAAGAACACAGAGTTACTTTGCTGTCAATTACTTGAGTATTTACTTATGCTTGTTAATACAAAGGAAGTTTCATACAAGCTCCTCCATATTAATTTTTTTTTTTTTAGTCAAGCTTGTACTTCAGCCTGCTTCTGCAAAGGAATTTAAGTCCTGATTGTGGTCACTTAAATTATATACAGTATTTATGGTTTCATTGGAAGAGAGGCATCATATAGAAGAGAGCTTGCTTTTCAGTGCAGTAAATTCTTATCTTCAGACCTTATGTGGAATATTGCCCAAAGAAACTTGTTTTAGTTTGATCTCAAAACTTCCACTTAATTTGGTGCGGAGGGATGTTTAGAAATCATCTCATGTAGAAACAGGTGCTTGTATCCCACCATTGCCTGCCAACTTTCAGACCAAACCAGTGCAGAATGAAAGAACTATAGACTTCATTAGATGGCATTTGTTACAGAAATGCCACCAAGCTGTGAACTACAACAGCACTACTGGTGCCACTGTAATAGGTTTTCTTGCTGCTGTCATGACATGACAGCAGTAATTTTAGATGCTTAAGATTTTTGAACTCCAGGAGCCTGTGGAAGCTGCTTGTTTGTGGTACAGTGACAAAGGTGACCAGTGAATCTCTGGCAAGCTGTCTGAGTTTGAAATGTGGTTCCTTTTCTTGACCAGTGTCAAAAGACATTGGTTCTGTTACTGAATGCTAGGGCTGCACTACAAAGGTGTGTTTTTAAGGAACTGCATCAGCTTTCAAAAGGAGAAAAATGTTACCAGACTTACCTAGTTGGAAGTTTCTTCACAGCTTTGGCTATATTTTGTGCTCTGGAAATGTTCTAATCTGTAGCCTTCTATTTGAGTCCTGTGGCTCTGATACAAGAAGGGTGATATGACAGATGGTCAGGTTTAAGTCATCAGGGGCCATTACAGACTGGGAAAGGAATCATCAGTTACATGTTTTTACAATCTGTGGGCTATTTTCCCCCTGTATTTTCCTCTTAGAGGAGAAATACAGAAGGAAGCAGCAGACAGGGGTAATTTTACTTGTTGAGTGGAAGAAGATCATCTAATAAAATATATGAATAAGGAATTGTTTGGTGGGGAAAAAACCTGAGCGGAAGTCTTTTCTCCAAAGAATCTTCCTAATGAAGTTGATGCACATAACTTCAAGTTGAAGTTGTTCTGGTGTGCTTTTAGGCTACGTGTTAGGTTTGGGGGCTGAGTGCTGTTGCTGTTTCTGTCAGGATTCTTTTTCATGATCCCTCAGTCTTTGCAGCTCACAGTTAGCATTATTTAACTCATTATTAATGTCTGAGGTTGTTGACTAAAAGCCGACTACACAAAGTGACAATGTATTTGACTCTTGTGCCTGTTGCAGCAATTTCAAAATAAAGGGAGTTCAGTAGTAATTCTAGCCTATGGAGGTTCTGCTTCATACTTTCAAAAGTGTTGGTGAAATGATCAAGGCTTACATACCTTGCTTCTGAGAAGGTTATTTTTTCATTTGAACACTAGTCAAGTTGAAAGGAGGCAAATCCAAGAGGCTAGTGATATCTTGAGTAGTGACTATTTTAAGCCTTCAAGACAGTTAACAGTTCCCTTGTCTTGGAATTTAGCCTAATGGACTATTGTGATGGACAGGATTGATGAGACAGTGTGAAGTCTGGTAGCTAAGAAGGGCTTTTGACTGTTACTTAAACTTTACTTCTTTAAGCATTGATTGGCCAAGCTGTTCTACAAATCTTTTGTGGGTCCCGAGTTTATAGATTTGTCCAAGTCTGTTCTGTAAATGAATTGGCTGATACAGGCAGAGACTACATCCTAGTTAAACTGGGGCTAGGTGCTTCGCATTATTTTAAGGAAAATACTATAGAGATACAGTTAATGAAGTCTATCACAGGTGTGCTCCATTTATGTTTTTTTTAATTGAATGTATGAAAAAAGGAGTGTGTTTTGACATCCATAATAGGGTATATTCTTGAAATCAGAATGTCACAGAAATCAGCAATCAGGGTTGCTGCCGGACACGCTGCTTTTGTTTGTCTGCTTTTGTGTGAATTTGGCTGTTTACAGCTTTTGAGATTGCCTGTCATTCATGGTGGGCTTGCCAGCAAATCAGTGCATCCTCCTGGGTTAGAAAGCTTATTCTCAGTTTTGTTATTGAGTTTAACTTTGCCTTAGAAGCAAAACAAGTGTAATTTTGTTGTGGGCTTGAGGTCTTCTACAGAATTAACTTGTTATCCTATCTGGCTTTTATGTCATTTCCTTGTAGAAGATCGAGACCTTTAATCAAGATCCATAGTAGATTTCCATCTTTCTCATTTCTCAGTGTTTAAAAAATGACAGTGTAGCTGAATACAGTTTTATATAAGTCTTTAATCTCAGGAAAATGGGAGTTCTTACAAAGGTTTTTAGCTCTCAATGTTAATGGCACTTATTTTGAGTAATTAGGACTTCTGTTTTTGTGTCAGAAGGATGCAAAATATGGGAATATTGAAATTGGTACTTGAAACATACTGTTTGTGTATCTTTTTTCTTTTTTTTTTTGCTACTATACTAAGATGACAAGACAAAAATTTTTTTTCCACTTTATGGTTGCAAAGGTATTGATCTGCAGTAATACACTAGCTTGCACTATAAGAATTGTCAGTCTTTATGTTTTTAAAATACATTGCAAAAATGAAATTCTGCAGTCCAGCTGAAGTCACGTGTGCTGACTGCATTAAGGGGCTGGTATTTTGGCAGAAAGCCTGTGCTGCTCAGATCATATCTAATTGCAGATGGTATCCATTTGAATGATGCTGCCAAAAGCTCTTCAGTGGAAACTGGAGAAGCGGGGGTAGGAGAATAGATGATAACAGAGGAATTCTTAAAGACAGGAGAAGTTAGAAGCTGCAAAATCTTACTACTTCAGTTAATTTGGAAATGCAAAATGCTTTCCAAAGAAAAGGTAATGTCACCATCAAATCACTAATCAAAAACCTACTGTAACTGAGTAGGATTATAAAGATGACCATTATTTTTTTTTATTATTGTCACTTAGATATGATATTACAGAACATAAGATTGTTTCCAAAAGCATCTGCTAGCTAAGTGGGTTCAACTGACCTAAATGCTTTGTTTTCTTTTGGAGTTATCTTCTTATGAGCATATCTATATTGTCTGTTATACAGAGGTCGCTAGTAGATATGAACATAAGCCCGTAAGTCTCAGGCGCACGTACCTATTCAGGCCTAAGCACGGTATAGTTGTGCTTGTAGCATTGCCTGTAGTGTAGTCAGCAGTGCCAGGGTTCCTGGTGAGAGAAGGGAAACATCAGTGGGCTCTGAGGGCTTTTCATATTGGTAATTAATTCCCTAGGGTGATCCCTCTGTCTGCAGTCCTCACTATGTTAGCTTGATGCTGCCTGTTTCATATTTGGCATATTCAGTGGACCTTTAAGTTGTTTTTTGCAGTGGTGGTTTATTGATAAAACCTCACCTATTGTTGAAACATGTAAAGTTCAGAAAGAATACTTTTGTCTTTGAGATAACTGTGTTTAATTTTTCCAGTCTTTATATAAATGTGAAAATTCATCTGCTTTAATATTTTCTTTAAATTACTGGGTAGGTGGTTTATCATGCTCTGGGTCAAACTCACAAGCAGCTTTTTGAAATGAATAATTCAAGAACAGATAGATCATGGTCAGCAGTATATCTTGGTCAAATATGTTTTGTCTTTAACTCCTGCTTTTTCACTTTTTTGTTTGGAATGACTTACAACAATATCTTACCCACAATGTATTAATTACTTATTGCCTGTCCACTTAATTAGTTACTGTTTTTGTGATGAGTAGGAAAAAGATTCTGCTGTGTAATAACATGAGATGAAGGTGAACTATAGACTTAAGAGCATTTTGTGTGTCAGTAGACTTTGTATCATTCTTGTATCAGATTTCAAAATGTAAGAAATAAAAACAATGCTGGCAGCTGCTGTCTTGGATTATTGAAACAAAAAGCTAAGCTATTCTATGCCTAAAGACTTCCCTAGTGTTGTGGTTTTTCTGGTGGTTTTTTTTTTTTCCTTGTTTGGGCGGTTTGTTTTGTGTGGAAGTGATTTGATAATTCTGTATGTAAATAAATAATGCATAAATAAAACCATATGAAAATAAAGCAGAAGTTCAAGCTAGTAGCTACAAGACAGCATTTAGATATTCACTAGCTTACTCTTAAAGAGCTAAGTAAATGTGTAGAAAACTGAATTAATGAAGGAGAGAAATAAAGTATCCTACTTGGAATATGTCCTCTGCAATTGATGTTACATTAATTGTGCACTAGGTGAGTATAGATAGGTTTCAGCATCTTGTGGGTGCCAGTGACAGAGTAAAACGAAAATTCGGAAATTCTTGTTCACCTGAGATTGTTGTATGTTCTGGTTTTTGCCATGAACCATATTAATGTAGAAATGTGCCTGCACAGTCTAGGTTATCTTGAAAGATATGAGTGCAACTGGATCCTCAGGTTAGGACTGAAAATTACCTATTTGGATTTTAACTCAGTGATAGTCTCTGTGGCTTGGTAATGTTGGAGGATTGTTTTGTGGACTGTTTAAGGTATTGGATGTTTAATGAAAACAGGCACAGTGGAGCGGTCCCATCTGCCAGTAACAATAGTCACAGCTGCTGCTGTAGACACATGGCAGTTAGGTTCTCAGGCAGGCATCCTTGGCATCGGCAAAACTTCAGAAGGTGTTCTGGAGTTAATTTGTTGAGGAAAAAAGTATTTTTCTTCTAATGGTTGGTTGGTTTTTTTCTCTCTAAGGTTTATAAAGCTCTGGTCTAAACCTCAGTATTTAAATTAAAAAAAAAAGTTCATAGAGTATCATCCAATTTGAATTCCTTTTCTGTTTGTGTTTTTTTTTGGTTGGTGGTTTTGGTTTTTTTCCTTCTAAGATGTGTCCTGCTTTATGTGATTGTTCTGGAACAAAATAAAAATGGGTGGGAAAGCAGGCCTTAACTTAAAAGGCTATTGATTTATGGTGTGTTTGTCTATTGATATTTGAAATATAATACTAAAATTGCTGATATTTGAAAAATAATACAAAAGTCAAAAGTATTGAGAGGTTCATAGAGCAAGGTAACTTCATCAGTAATTCAGGCAGTACTTTATTGGTATACATTGATGGGTATATTGTTAATTTTTGCCTTTTTTGTTGTTATGTGGCTCTAAAACTTTAGTAACCTCTTTCAAAGAAGCTCAAACCTAAAGGGGGGGAAAAAAGTATGGTTTCCTGAACTTTTTCTTTCTGACCTAATTTTTAACTGCTTCAGTAATGAAAAGACACACCGAATAGAAGAGAAACCTTATTGTGTGTGTGTATGCCTTCAGGAGAAGAAGCTTGGTTTTGTTTTTTTCTGTAGTAGTATTCTGTAAGCATAGTTTGGATAGTTTCACAAAGGAACTTGTATCATAGAAACAATTTGGTCTAAATTGCTGATAAGTCCTTACAAGAAACTTTTTAATTTAGACTAGTACTGTGTACATGTAGACTGTAAAGTAATGGGAATTTATATAGCTTTACCTATTTTTATATGTTAAAGGCAAGTTAAAGAGTACATTGTAGTTGTCTCATCAGGAGCATAAAAAAAGGTTAAGTTATTATGTAAGACATTTTCAATGGAAGTATAGAATAGGTGGATTCATTTTTGTAGGTAATCTCAAACTCTCCATCTGTCTTCTGAAAATGCAGAGTTTTAGATACATAAAAGTCTTACTCCATTTCTAATGATTTGTGCCTGACAAAAAGCATTGGTTCTAGAAGGATGTCTTGTGTAGTGTTTTTTCTGCAAACAGCTTGTTCTTATTTTTTTTTTTTAAGTGTTTCCAGTTTTTTATGCTTGTATCTTGCATGATGAGGTTGTCTTGGGGAAATAAACAGCACTGGAGGAAAGTCACTTAACCCCTGCCCTGATTCTCTGGTCTGTAAATCCTCATAACTGGGGTTAAAACTAAATGAATGCTTGTCCAATATGTTAATAGTACATTGCATTGGTGGTAGACGTGTTATCAAAACAGGCTCTTTTATGGGAGGATAAATCGTGTGTTGTGTGGAGGGTGGGTGAATTGGAAACTGGTTTGAAAGAGAAGTGAAAGAAGTCACAATAGTAGAGGTCGCCCAACTTCATCTCCTGACTGTGCTGTTACCAATTACATTATTTGTTGCAAGTCCTGTAACAGGTGACAGAAGGCTTAAATGCAAGTTTGTCTCTAAGAGAAAATGGAGACAATTGCTGTTCTCTTTAAATAGGTGCTCCAGTAGTGGAATTTCATGGGGAGTTTGTTTTGCTTCTCCAGTGTTTTTCTAATAGTACTGGGTCATTCTAGGAGTGGGAGTCATAAGGTGGGTAACAGGTAACGCTGGATACAGGCAACAAGCAAAGACTCTATACATGAACATCAGAGCTCAATGTTGTGCAGGGTTAGGGATTTCTGTTGCTTGTCCATAAGTCTGTCTTAATCGCTGGCTCTGAATGCCCTACACTATTGACTGTTGATATGTTTTGTTACAAGCCTTGAATACTTTTTTGGAGAAGAAAAAACCTGAGTTTTTCTAGGTGCTTGGTTTTCCTCCTAAAGCCTTTCTCATGGTTGTATCAAAATAACTTGAGAAGTGTTAATTCTGCACGCTTAAAAAAAAAAAAGGGGAAAAAAAATCTATTTGGAAGATTACTTCAGGGCAGTGGGAGAACATGAATATTTAATGATTTTTATCATTTATTAATTTTTGTTTAATGGACAAGTAGTGGGCCTGGAGCAAGACCATGGGATGGCTAGAATGTTCTGGGTAATGTTAAAAGCAGGTGGACTAAGTTTAAAAAAACTGTTATGAAGTTAGTATAGAACTGCAGTTGAGAGATAATATTACTAATGAACCCAGAGAAGTTTTCTGTCAGTGGTGAGTAAACAGAAATGCTGCCCCTTCAGAATTAGTGCCTGCTCATGTAGAGCTAGGGCTTTAGAGCTGATTCTTTTTAAGAAATGTTTAAATAATGTGCCACCTTTCAGTATGCAAGTGGAAGTAAAGAAAATGCAAATTGTCAATGGGAACTACTGTAAGAATTGGGTATTTTCACTACATGAATCCTTTAACATACTGAGGCTGGCAGAACTGACTCCCCAGGATTCCAGTGCTACATGATGTTCTCTTAATGTAGTGTTGGCATGTGTCTGAAGGTCAAAATGGCCTTTGGAGAAGGCTGTTGGCTCTTGGAGATGTAGTCACATAAAAGCAGGGGGTGGAGGGAGATACTGTTTTATTTGCCTTGAAACAGAAAATGTGAGGAAAGAATTCATCTCAACTCAGAGTGCTTAGCCGTACATACTTAGCCTTGCATAGACCTGATAAGCATATTTTGCAATAGACCATTTTCAGGGAACCAGTTGACAATGGAAGTTTTGGAATGGTTTTAGTTCAGGTTTTTGATAGGTAGAACAGTATGGTTCGACTAGCTCTCACTTGGTGCAAAGCCTGCTGGCATGCTGTTCTCCAAGAACACCAGCTGAAGAGATGGTATTTATAGCACTTGGATCTGTAAGAGCAGCTGAGGATGAGAGTGGTTTTCTAGCAGCTTCTGTGAGCAAGCATTTACCTTGCTCTGGTGCTGTTGAGCCTAACTCCCTCCCCCATCCAACCTTTCTCCCAGTACAGGGTTGAAATTCCACAGTAGGGAGAGAATCCGGTTGAATTCCAAAGGAGCTGTTCTTAGCTTCTACTTGGTTTCCTTCCCTTTTAATGATTTGAAAAATGCAAACAATGCTTTGAAAAGCAAGCACTGCTTTACAAGCTGGAAGTGTCCATTTCCCTTAATTTATCTCTTATAATAACAACTCTGAAAGTCTCTCTTATAAAAACAGTATAGCCATATATCTGATTGCAACGTATGCCTAGGAAAGAAGCCTGTATTAAACGTGTCTTTGGGGTGTTATTCACATTCCAACAAATAAAGAATGCCTGCTCCACCCTGCTCTTGGTAAGGAACATATTCTCATTGTTGTCGTTCCAGTCTACAGATGGTGCAGATTTATTTTCCATACCCATGCTTTTTAAGAGACTGTATATTTAATGTTAATTTGGTCTTGTGGAGTCAGTTCTGAAAGCCCCAGATCTTTTATATTGGTTAAACTGATTATTCAGACATCATAAAATGAAACTACTGCTTACATTGATTCAAATAATTTGAAGAAGGCACAGAAATAAATTACTTGGTATTTGTTTCCCTGAATGTTAGCCCTTTCTAAGTTCTGTCTAGACTCGCATGTTTTTTGAAATCTTCTTTCTGTTCCTTTACCAATGATTAATGAGAAGAAAAGTGAAGACAGCACAGTGCCTTTTTTTACTAGCTATTACCTCTTAGTAAGTTGGCGTTTGGTAGGAACGTGTACTCTGTGTAGGTTACTGCTACCACTGGGAGAATTATTGAGGCTGATGTGAAGCCTCTTGTGAGATGAAACCTAATTTTATTTCATACATAGAAATTAAAGAGGCTTTGTGTCTTCAGCATTGACAGATGTGGTAGCAGTATGGATGGGAATGGAAGATGTAAACAACAGAAAGCAGGCTGTATTGAACAAATGATGGAAGCTTAGTTTCTCTAGTTCCATACCTGACTTACAGCATTATTGGGTTTCATTTCTGATTGGCATTCAATAGGGTTTTTGGGGTTGTTTTGTTTTGGTGTTTTGTTTTTTTTTAATATTAATCTATTAGTCTGTCACCTCCCTCCAGCGCAGACTGTGTATCAGCTAATCCCAGGATTTAGCCCAAGTTAATTCTGTCTGCTGGTGTTTGTCTGAAGGGCAAACTGCAGTTAGTCAGTTCCTCACTGGAGCACCCTACAGTGACTAATATGTGGCATGTCTAGTGGCAAAATGCCCTGTAACACGACTCTCATCGCTAACAGAGAGAGGTGGAGCTATTGAATCTAGTGACTTGACTTTAAATGCAATGAGGGATAAAAGAGTAAATTCCAATTCTTACTTGCTGTGTGCTTTGTGCTCTTGTCTCTATATTCCAAGAGCTTATTAGGAAGAATTGCTTGCATCTCCAGATACTGAACTGCAGATAATTTCTAACCTGCAAAATCTGTAACGTGCTGAGGAGCAGTGCTGACTGGGATGGAAACAGATGAGTTTTGGACTGCGAATTCAGTGTTGTAATCTGACATGACATTTAAGTGGTTAAGAAGTAGTTTTGGACATTCTTTTTGTCTGCAAAAATATTGATGTGGCTGAATAGATGGGAATGGAATGAGGGGGCTGTTCTTGTATAAGTTTGCTTGCTCCCCCCCCCCCCCCCCCCCAGCTCTTTCTCTGTAGGTTTCACACTCTCTGTTGACTTGGTTAGTTTTAATTGGGAGTGGAAGTGTAAGTCCAGAAATGAAGGCTTGAAGTGGGAATGTGTTTATGTATATGTTTAGGAAGGGGTGAGAAGACAGAGCACTGCTTCCAGAAGTGTCCTAGAAGACTATAACTTTGCATCACCTCTCTGTTGTGTTCCGTACTCAGGTTATAATTGTAAAATAAATAACATATTTGAGGTCTGCTTTTTGAATTTGAGCTTCAACAAATCAAGATTGGATTGTAAGGCAAAAAAGTTTAAATATGCAAAATAATACAGATCACAAAATACATGGGTGCTGTTTCAATAGTGAAGTGTTATTTTAAAAGTTTGGTAACAGTTTTTGCGAAAAGTAAAAACTAGCAATGAATTTGATCTCATAGATTTGAAAGGTTGAAAGTGTATGTTATTTTTGTGCTAGCTGATAAAGCAGATGGTGAATGGTATGAAAAATGTTAATTAAGGAACAAGTAGGATGGACTGTGGAAGTACCTTATGCCAAGAAATGAAGTTGCTTGTTTAAGTAAATGCATGTTAAAATCTAAATGTTATGTGTAGATTATTTTCTTACTGTTGATACAGCACATCTAAAATTATAGTTCCTTCATTAATTTTGCTCCTGTTTTCTCCTTATCTTTTATTAGGTTGTACTGCTCCTTCTATATACTTGTCCTGTACACTAATTAGTTAAAGTACGTGGGTCTTCATAATGATAGGAAATTTTAGATTGTTTGGTGTGAAGACATTTGTTTTGAAACTGTTGGTCAGTGATATGTAAAACTCATATGTTTGTAGTTACAGGTATCAGAAAACCACCACTGAACTTAAACAACTAAGCAACTAAAAAGAATTGTTTAAAGAACTTGAGCTTCAGGGAATATATGGATGACTGCTGCTTTAGAGACACCTCAGATGGCATACAGCAGCTCTGTATGACTTGCTGTAGAACCGTAAGGAGAAATAAGCTTTTAAAATGCAAGCTGTGTCTCTAGGCTGGGATGGCAGTGGGTGTTAAATACACAGCTTCAAATAAAATGGTAATGCTGCATAGCTGTTCACACATTCTATTTAGTCTGTTTGCTTACAAAGATAGAAAATGGATATACATATTATGCCTTAAGGTGAAGCATATTATTAAAATTTTCTGGTAATTGGTAATTTATGTAAAGAAAAGGAATAATATCGGCATTTATCTCCCTCACCCAAATTAACAATTTGTAGAGTGTATTTTTAAAGCATTCATGTTCTCATGCCTTTTAATCAGCCTTCTGTTCAAAAGGTAAATGGTGGACATTAACCCAAATTGTGGTTGCTCCTTTGATCCCAGAAGAGTGTTTTAGACGCTGCAGTCAGAAAATAGTATCTTCAACTTTTTCATCCTTTCCACGTTTGAGTTAATGCATGTAACCCTTTTCAGTAGCAACGGTATAGGAGATGGTGACTTTGTAAAATATCCCGTCTGTTGCAGAATACTTAACTTGTGGAAAGCTGAAAGATTCCACATGACCTAAGAAGTTGGCTCTTGGTGAAGCAAGGGGCCTGAAAAAGGGATTGAGTTTCTCAGAAACTGGCTGCTTAGACTAGCTCCAACATTCAAAGTTGCTACGGTGCCATGCTGATGGTAACTAATTGTAGCTGCAGCACAAAGCTTTAGTGTCAGTTTGCAAACAGAAGAGTTAATTGCCACACTGGACCTTTGAAACAGCAGATAAACAAATTTATTCTGTAAGATAAAAAGGCCATTAATGTGTTCCTGCTGTGATTGTCTGCCTCATTGCTGTTCTCGTTTCCTGAGGCTCTGTAATTAAAACATTAGCTTGCTACCATACCATGAGTCTGCTATGGTGAGAGGAGATAGATGACGACCTATTTCATGATTCACTAGTACAATTCATCTTAGCCTTGCATGATTTAAAAAACAAACAAAACAACTGAAAAGCAATATTGGAGACACTGGAAATAGTCCTTTCTTTAAAATTCTACTTGTTTCCTTTTCCAGGTGAAAACACAGCTTGCTGAATAACATGGTACATAAAATCAGTGTTGCCTACTCCACTCTAATTTCTTCATGATCATTCCTTTTTTTCCAATTTTGTGTATGAATTTAGGATAAAGCTTACCTGTACTGTAAGAAGCCTTTCAATTTCTTCAGAAATATCCTTTAGTTTCCTTTTAAAAGCAGCTAGATTTCATGGATTTGCTGGTCCTTCCAAAGATGATGCTTGGTGCAGTAGACCTTCAAGTTAGGTCAGTTACTTCCACTTGAATTCCTGGTTTCTTAGCTGCCTCACTGTCATCTTTCAGGTGTCTTTTCTCACATTATTGTATATCTGATCGCTTGGTTCAAACTCAGACCCAGTGAGACATGACTGATGCTGATAGCTACTTACTTGGTGCTCAGTGTTCCAAATGAAGAGGGTTTCAGTCCAGTTGAAATCTGTTGAGGTTGTAATCTTACATTTTCTTAATTCAGCCAGCTCTGCTGGATTTATTTGTAGACAGACTGAGAATTCTGTTAAACCAGTGATTCTGAAACGGGAGGATGTAAGACTCTGTGTAAGGAACAAGAATGGGCATAAACAGACTTCAGGCTTGGATTAGAAGCTGAGTGAGAAGCCGGTGACTGGATCACGCTAGTGAGGGATAGCATGCAGATTTTCTGGCAGCCAGGAGAGGTTTCCTCTTACCCGTTCCTGCTGCAGTGGAAGGTTTTGGCCAGGCAGCTGCATTCCCAACCTCTGACAGAGCTGCCTTCTTGCACGTTAATAATATCTTTCCTGATATGATTCTGAAGATATGCTTTACAAAAACCATGCATCCTAGAAAGTAGTTTTCAGAATAGTGACCTGGACATGGAACTTTGTGTGAAGGCGCGAAGGAAAGCCTGTCTGAGAAAATAATAATATGTCTTTTTTAAAAAAGAAAAGTGGGGCAGAGTGGAACCACTTGCGCAAATCGTGGTGCCTGAACATCACAAGTGTGGTGGATCAAATTTAAGCTTGAAGCAAGTAGGATGAAACTATAATGGCAAGCTTGTAATGCCTTTCGAAACACCAAGCCTATTGCATAGCTAGAGATCTTGTCTTTCATGGGTGTTCAATGTACCTTTATGCCTAGTGAGCTTAGTGGAAAAATTGGCTATTCTTTCGGTTAAATGTTTGGCTTCTTTGCTTTCTTTTTGGAAGTGGTAGACTTCCTAGAGATTTTTAGGGTGTTTTAAAAAACATTTAATGGGAAGCATGTATTTTCACATCAAACCTAGTTTTGTATAATACTGAAATTTATGCTACTTGTTCTGTTTTCTGTTTCTGACACAGCAGAATCTTAGAAGGCAATTAAATTGTTTCCTTGGAGAGACCAAGTGCAGCTTTGCCTTGGCCAAGAGAAATGTCCGTTTTGCTTATAGACAACAATATAAAAATGGAAGAGAATAAGTTATGGATACTTGCTACTTCACTGTTGATTCTGAGACAAATCAATTGTGCCACGAGGTAGATAAGCGAGATTGAAGTGCTCTTTCTGATGGCATTTGCACCTTCAAATAAAACGGCATCAATGTGACATTTGGGTAACCAATGCCGTGACTCCCCTCACGTGACTATTATCAAAAATTTGGCTTACAAAGGTTTGCTGTTGAGATTAAGCAGCAGAATCTATATTGTCAGGAGAGATGCCGACAATACATTTTTTTTTCAGGTATCTACTTCGAATTGTGTTATACAGTACCTAGGAATGGGTTCTGTTTATTGCTGCTTTTTTTCTGCTTTCAGTGGTTAGATGGCTTTCCCTTGACATTATAACCCAAAACAACTGAAGAAAATAATGTTCACCCCCAAAGGTTGTTACTTTGAACTGATGTGGAGCTTGGTTTTTATTTGTACTGCTTTTTTGGGTAGGAGCTTCAGGTACAAGGCTTTACTTCTTCCTTACCTTTCAGAGCTTGATGTTAAGTAATTGAATAAGAAACGAGGATTTGTTGAATTGTAGCAGTCTGTAATACACTGGAAGGAGAGAGCTCATTCAGATTTGGGGCAGGGGGGTTGTTCTCTGGGGTTTGTTACGCACTTTAGAACTGGTTTAATAGCATGCTGTAGATGTACTGCTGTTTGGTTAAAACCAGCAAAGGAAACTAAAGCCATATATGATTGCTTAGCTTACCAGTTTGTTATGTGTTGATACCCATGTTGCTCTCCAAAGCCACAAGCACTTTTGCCATTTGATACTGTACTGGTGCAAGGCATATTATTCATTGGCTTTGCATGTCTCTCAGCTTTTATAAGCAAGAATGTCAGCTCAAGGTGCATCCAAATGAGATGGAGTTGGCCACAAGAAATAGTGTAGCAACTGTTGCTATTTGCAATCCAGACAGTGATCTTTCCTCCACATTGTGATTTTGGACAACAGCCCTGCTCAGGGACACAGCATCTGGTAGAAGAGTGATTTAATTTTAGTAGGGATTCTCTAACGACATTTTCAGAGACTTCGGTGCAACATGATGTTAAGTTCGTGTTTGAAATAATAAGAGATGTGGGTGTTAGAAGTCTTATTTATTGCAGAAAGGAAAGGAAAAGCCTCCATCTCCCAAAGCATAGTCTAACTGGCACAAATATGTGAGAAATAAGCATCCTTTGTTTAGAATGACTGATACCAGGATGTAAATCATCCCCAGGAAAACTGTCACCACCTTTGTATAGCTTTTTTTTCTATGGATTTTGTTTGCACGTACCATAATCTGTGTATCGCTCCCAGAGGCAAGTTGCTGGTTTAGATGGAAATAGGTGTGTGTAAATCCAAGGTGGTTTATCTAATTCTGATATACTCAAGAGTATGCCTTTTTACGGTCTGTCCTTACACAGATGGTGTTGAAAACAGCTGCTGGAAAGAATAGATTTAAGTATTTCCAGTGCTGTAGTACTGAAAAGAAGAAAGCAGTAGAGATTCATTTCTGCAGCAAGAGCAGAACCCTCACTGGAATACAGAAACAACAGACATTCCATATGCCGTTAAAATGACAGCTGAATCTGTTCTGTACTACCTGTCTGTCGGTCCCGTCCTCCCCAGCCCCCAGCAAAGGTTATAGGAAGCTGTTTTGTTGCTGGGGGGGGGGACGACGACCACAAACAAACAAACAACCCCAACCAACCCCAAAACCAAAACCCAAAACAAATGACCAAACCAAAACCAACAACCTGAAAGGTATTTGGAAGAGCTTTTGTTAATTGTGGGGAATGCACATCTGTGGGTCAGATATTGAAAGAATTAGAGGATGTGAGAAAAGGAAAAGAGCATAAAATTTACAGATGAAGAGAAAAAAGGGTTTTTTAAAAAGCACGTTTATTCTGGTATTTGTAAAGTGTTCAGTGACTAACTCACTGAAGGTTCTTAGATTCTTAGGTATGAATGCCTTGGAAAGAAAATGAAGTCAAGGATTGCAAGAGCTGAAAAGGCAGTTGGAGATCAGCTTTTTGATCTTAAGTCAGGGATTTAAAGGCTATCACATAGGAACTACACACAAGCATTTTTTCATTCTGGCTTTTTTTTTTGTGTGTGCGTGTGTGAATTTCGTCATAGGGGCATTGTATATTATACAGAAGTTCCAGAGAGAGAAAGTACACAAGTTGGTCGGGGGTCACTACGGGATTCAGTGGCTGTATGCTTTAAGAACATTTACCAGTTATTTGGTTGGTTCAGTTAATGTCAGCCCTAATAAAAATTTGTCTGTAGGCTTTGTGCATATAAAAGAGCATTGAAATAAACTGCGCAGACAATCTCTGAAATGTCTATAGATCCAGCTTTTTTTTTATCTTCTTCCATGCCCTGAAAATACTAAGCTTCTTAAAGCAAATCCTTCTGCAATGAGCTCTTGTTCTGTGTAACATGTATGTCAAAACAGACTTGAGTTGTGCGGCTGTGAAATCTCCAGGGATTCTTGAACTCCTTGTGCTTCAGATTGTCTTCCTTGCTAATACCCCTCAACTGATAAAAGCCTGTACCATTCTAAAAGGCAGGGGACCAGGTTGACCTGCTTCTGGTTTTCTGTCCAACAGAAGAATTTTGTTTAGCAGCAGCATTCCTTCTAGGATTTTTCCCCCCCTTGATTTATTTGAAATAAGGCCTACAGAAACATTGTGTTAGGAAGCTGTGCATCTATTCCTTCAATCTTATTACTCCTGTGCAATGTGGCAACTCTGTGAATACTCAGATTCACATGTTAAGTTGAGGGTCAGCAAGCTCATTAATAATGCTCCTAAATGTTGAGTTAGCTGAGTTTGAATGTTATTTCTTGTAGGTATTATCAACCCAAAGAATCCTAAGGAAGCACCAAAGTCCTTCAGCTTTGACTACTCTTACTGGTCCCACACATCGGTAAGTTCTTTTACAAAAAAACTGTTTTTTTTCTTGTTGACTGGCTTGACACTAACTGCGTTCTCTTCTGTTCATGTGATCCTTGTGAGATGTTTCTGCACTGTGTCTCTCACCCTCTTTCAGGTTAAAAGCTTGTCATTGTATGTAGTCTTTTCCTGTTTGGGGGAGAGCAGAAAGAAAAGATCCTGGAGTTCAATAACAAGTTGTAAATATTTGAAAGACTACTGAAAAGTATTCTCCAACAGTGTTCTGTTCTAAATATTTTAAGGATGGCTGTGAACCACAGTTAATTCAGTTTTGTTCTTAGACAAGTGAAAGTTGTTAGAGTTCTTATAGATCAAGGAGAAATGTGGTGTGGATTCCCTTGGCAGATTTGGAAAAGACAGAGTAGTGATACGTGTTTCTGATAGCTGGAAAAGCAATAAACTCTCATCTAGCATCTCTGCCCCACCCTCTTGCGAATTGGTGCTAAGGACTTGCTGACTTCCAGTAATTGTTTTGCAGCAGAACTGTGGTGTTCTGCCATCTACCCCTCCCCTGCCTTATTTTCTCAAAAGATATAGAAAGAAAGGATAATGTGTTTCTCTAAGATTAATTTTAGTTACTGGGATGGTGCAAATAAGAATTAATATTTCTGAGCAAATCTGTAGCCAATGAGGTTGTTTTCATGATGGAAAAACTTGGATTGTTATAGCTCATTTACCGAATCTTCCAGAGCACCTGTGCAAGTAGATTACAGGATCAGTCAGAGGAACATTATGAACGTAATTCCTGAAAACTAGCAGGAAAGAAAGTGGTCTGATAAAACCTTGATCCCGACATTAGAATGTTAGCACAGCTATATCTGTCCTGATTTCAAGAGCAAGTAATGTTAAAATCTGACGCTTCAGGAAGAGAGAGAGAATGATAGATCAAGAATAATGTAGTCACATACAATGTAGTGACATACTCCTTACAAAATTAAGTTTCAGTAGCATGTTATCTATGCAATCTCTACTACATTGTGCAACTTAAAACATCTGCATAGATAATCGTTAGTATTATAACTTTTTCAAGTGTATTTACTAAGGACTTGCCTAAATGATCAAGAGAGGACATCAGAAAAAAGAGCATATACCCTGAATCCAGCTTTCTCTCAGCATTTTTGTATTCTGTACCATTCCTGGAGCTGCATCTTGGATTGCCTCTCATGACTGGATGTTGGAGTCTGATCGGTACGGTGCCCGAGTACCTGAAATGCACTACCTAAAAAATGGAGAATTATTCATGAAGTTTTGTTTTGTACAAGTTGTGTATTTGCCTTGAGATCTGACAAGTGTATTCTTTTTGACATCAATAACTTGTGGTTATTTTTTTCCACTGCATGTGCAGCAGTGCCTCTTCTCAAAATGTAACAAACTTTTCAGTTGAGTGTTTGGAGGTGGTCACTTGCTTTATCCATATACAGATTTCTGTCATAGGGTGCATCTGTAGTAGAGTGTTGTTTATTTTATCACTGGGCTAAATTGCTTTAAAGTAGCTTTTTTTTTAATGTTATATTGCTAACCTTGTATTTAGCCATAGAAAAATGTTCTGATAGATTCCTTGACCAGTTCAGGTACTTGCTAATTCGAAATATGTATTGACAGACATAAAGATTTTGTAGTCACTGGAGGTTGTAAATCGAAACCTGGATTATTAGACAGTAGAATCAGCTGCAAGAAAAAATTGGTCATGTTAATGATTTGTTTACTCTTTTAATCTTAAAAAAAGGAAACAAAATAAATGTGAGCAACTTTGGTTTTCTTCCCCCTGCTACCCTTCAGACCCCTTGTCAAGACCAGCCACTGTGGGATTTCTGTAGCTTCCAGTCCTTTATTTGTTTGTATTGACTTTCTGAACTCTACTTTAGATTTTCTCCCCTTGACTCCCTCCTCCCAAACACCCTGAATGACATTTGTTGGTGATCTTGAATGATAGGATAAGACTATATTTGTGCCGCTTTCATGTCTTTTCAGCCTGAAGATCCCTGCTTTGCATCTCAGAGCCGTGTGTACAATGATATTGGGAAGGAGATGTTACTGCATGCCTTTGAGGGCTACAATGTATGCATTTTTGCCTATGGACAAACTGGAGCTGGGAAATCCTACACAATGATGGGCAAGCAGGAGGAGAGCCAAGCAGGCATAATCCCCCAGGTAGAGCAGAGCCCGTTTGGGTTTTTTATAGCATGTTCAGGCACGTGCTTGTGGATATGCTTTTTTTATATTGCAATAATGGTTAACAAGAGAACCACAGCTTACTTCTGAAGTGAAAGGATACTGGGGGAAAAAAAGCATTTTTAGTAATTTTCCTGCTGTGACTTTTTTTAAATTGTACTGTACAATCTGTATATTTTTTTTGTACGTCCAGTTTCTCCACTTCCCCAGCAAACTAGTAAATCAAGACGTCTTAGTCACTGGGTTTCTTGTCCCCTTCTCTGACTTTAGCTAGGATAGCACTTAAGCACTTTTTGAATTCCTACTGAATACAAGGTGGTATTACTGATGAATATGTCAGGAACTTTTTGTAGTGATAAGTTTCCCAAGGGTACAAACTGAATAATATATCTTTGTAAGAAATTAAGCTCATCAAAATGAAAAAATTGGGAAAAATAGGGCAACTGAGCACAGCCCAGTGTTATTTCCTTCTCTGAAATTTCTTTTGACATTTGCCATGAAATTTGAAGAAGTTGAGATACCCACACAAGAAATTCTGGCTGGCAGAAGTTTGTCACCATGAATTTAGCATTCTGTAGCTGTTGGTTGTGTGGCACTTGTTCTATGTGCAGGCCTTCCTCAGTGTGTAGGCACTGACAGTGGACCAAGTTTGTTGGAAGACAGTGTGTTCCTCCATTCTCAAAATAGAAATCTGAGGCAGGGTTTCAGTCTTAATAAAAAAAAAATGCTGAACAGCTTGAGTCCTCATTCTGCTGCAGGTCTGCAGTAGACATTGGCCCTGTGCCACAGGTATGAAATAGATGACACGGAGCGCTGTTCTCCGTTAATGGCATGGGCATATGTGCTGAAATAGGTTGCAAGTGTTCTGGTGATCAGCTTAAAATAATGTTGAAAGAACTAATGTGATGAAGGACAGAATTGTTATACCTAAGCATTTTGGTGTTATTACAGTAATACAAAGTAACGATGTAATAAGTGAAATGAACTGAAAATCTGTGACAACAGCTTTGTGCTAAATTTTTTTGTTGTGATGGGGATACTTCTATTTGTTTTTTCTGAAACTTCAAATACATAAGAATTAAACATTTTCCTGACCCCTGCTCCCAATTGAATAATGCTCCTGTAATCTACTACAGTTTTAAAACAAAAACTTTTCCTTCCAGTTTCACTGGGAGGCCTGCCCATAAAGTACAAAATGAATTATCTGTTCAGGGAGATGTTGTTGCATCTGTTGTCTTTCTTGTCTCATACACAGAAGGTACAGCACAATCATGTTCCAAGTAGTATAGGTTGTTGACATTAAATTCTTATGCATTGGCCAAGTTCCCTGTTTGCCAACCTAGTGTGACACTTTATGGTACTTAAACCATGTGTTGACTGAATACTTTAGAGTGTATACTTTCAAAATTGCTTATATTCTTCATTATCTGTTCATTTTTCATACAGTGGCTTGTAGATATGTGTTCCAGAAACCTCTTTTTACAATTATTCCTCTCTGTACCCATGCTTTTCATTTTAATCTCCAGATGTATATTCATGGCTTGCCCACTGTTCATTTCTTCCTCTTTTATAATCTTAATTTTGGGTCTCTGTTACTTCTAGACAAGCACTATTGAGAGAAGTAGACCACTGGTAGTTAAAGTATCCTTCACACAAAAATACTGCTAACAAATTTTGAAATAATTTCTGCCTGCTGATTTGAATCTGGATTTTGGAACTTCAACACACTGAATAAACAGGCTGTTGTTTTTATGAGGCTAGGACAGGACTAAAGATTTTCATCATTCCTTTCTAAAATTACTATTTCCAGTTTCAGTTAAGGGCTTTTTCTAATTTTATAGTACAGAATAGTAAACCTAGAACAATTGTTCAGGTCGTCTATAAAACAAGGTTGAATGATGGTGATGTAGAATTTCCCAGTGAGGGTGTATGTGGTTGATGTAATGGGGTTTTTTTCTTCCCCTGCCCTCACTCTGAAGCCAGTTTAATGACATGTTGTGGTACTTGTTACTACTCGGTAAAGATTAATTTCTGACTTGGCTTTAATCCCGTTCTAGCTATGCGAAGAACTGTTTGAGAAAATCAATGACAACAGCAATGAAGAAATGTCATATTCCGTAGAGGTGAGTATGGTGAGGGATCAAAGAATATCTGTGTGTTGAACATCAAACTGAGCTTAGTTGCTGCGTTCTTGATGTTGCATTAAGATGGTGATTTTTGATTGTGTGTGGGGTTTCTTGTTGTGTGTGGGTGTTGGGGTTTTTTGGCGTTGTGTCTTTTTGCCATTTTATGTTTTAGCCAAATGTAATAAAACATTTCTGGGACACTTTCCCCCCCCCCCCCCTCCTGTGTAGCAGTTCTGAAAGAAGTGATGGGCTGAAAAACCTGAAGATGAATTTGTAGATTAACTTTTTGTTTTGACTGCTGGATGGAAAATTACATATTTCTTGCCAATTAGAATAGTCATAATTTATACCTTGTTTCTCTACAGGAATTGTCTAGAATAGCTTAGTCATGGAGTCTTACCTGACATCTGTTAGTAAGGTTGGTTTACAGAAAAAAAATGTTTAAGTTGTGCATACATAAGAAATTTGTCAGTACTTAATTTTTCTTAATTATTATCCTTAGGTTGTTTTGTGTTTAGAAAGTCATTTTCATATGCTGTCGTACTGCACCGTTTCTTTTCCTGTCTTCCTGTTCTGCTCCAAAATAAAAATAAAAGCAGCCACTTTTGCAGAAATGGTATTTCCTTTCTTCTACAGTAGTGTTGTCTACCACCTGTGTGCTCCCCCGCCCTCCCCAATCAGTTTTAATAGTCTCACATGCAAGTATGTTGCAGGCTTTGAAAGAAAGGAAGACCAAAAGTGGTGGAAGTCAAATGTGATTGCTATTAATAAATGTGAACTCCTATCATTACTATTTTCTAAGTTACAGAACTGGAAAACTATTAGGCTTTGAATCAATCCATTTTAACACTTCACTTATTTGTATTTTGTTAACATTTGATGAATTAATGTTTGAATACCATGGGAGTATCGCATTTAGGATTGTGAGTGCGAATATTCTAACATTTTCATGATATTTTTTCTATTTGGTACTTGTTTATGGTCCTGATTATGTCTCTAAGCATAGATTTGTGCATGTGAGAGAGAAATCATCTCTCCAAAAGAATGAGCATCTGACAAAAAAAGCAAAGAAGGGAGGCAGTTAGACAGAAGTAGTGATGGAAATGTATAAATAGTGTATTATGATCTGTTTTGGATGTAGAATTCATTTTTCTGCATTGCACTTACACAAAAAGAGATCTTCAATCTCTAAATTTCTAAGGCTGTTGCTTACATCTGTAATCCACAGAATGAAAGTGAGTAACTTACTGTCTCTTTTAATATTTACTATCTGGACTGCTGCAGCTGCTGTTGGATCAGGATAAGCATAGTGCCGTGACAAATCTAAGCTTTATAATTTATTTCAAAGGGCTCAGATTTAAGATTAGTGTGCTTTGAATAATTGTACTGATGAGTCAGGAATACAGCAAGATGTGGATACAGCTCAGAATCAAAAGTTGTTTCTGCATACAAAGAAATTAAACTTTTTTGCTTAAGTTTGCTTGGGAAGTTCATAAGAGATTCCTTGTAAGCAGACTCCTTTTACCACCTGTCTTCTTTGCCTCTTTAGAAAGATAGTTTTTCTGCTGTGTCATATTAAAGCTGTTAAGATGATTGTGAACTCATGTTTAATTAAACACCAATGTTTTTTGAAATGGTTGAGACACCTATACATGGATCCAAGGTCTGCAGTATATGTGGGAGATCTGATGTGTGAGACTAGTGACTCCTTTTCCTTTCTGCCATTGTGTCAAGCTGTTACATGAATGGAGATGCCCGCCTACAGCTTTCTTGTAGTGGACTGAGGGAGTTGGCACCAGTGGCACTCTAAAATGCTGCAAAGCACTAAATTGTCCATGCAAATTCCTGTTTTCAGGTGAGTTACATGGAGATTTACTGTGAGAGAGTCAGAGACTTGTTGAACCCGAAGAACAAAGGGAATTTGCGGGTGCGAGAACATCCTCTGCTTGGACCATATGTGGAAGATTTGTCCAAGTTAGCAGTCACATCTTATACAGACATTGCAGACCTCATGGATGCCGGGAACAAAGCCAGGTTAGTGATGGTAGTGTGTTACATATTTTTATCTCAGTTGCGATATATGGCATATAGCAGCAAATTTAAAATACCTTTTGTGATGCTTTCTTAAAAACTCATTTCACATGAGGGATATTGTTGCACTATGCACTGTTCAATGCTATTAAACGACTGAAATTGATTTGTGTGGTGAAATAGTGCTGCAAATCACTGTATAGATATTTAAAGCTTGTAGTGGCTTGAGATGAAGTATGTGAATAATTCTGCTGGCTTTTGTTCCTGCCTTTGTGTACTGTATCATCACAGTCTCCTTATTCATTCAAGTTGTTCAGGACTAAAGTTGGCATTCTAGCTTTAGGTTCTGGTTCATTAGTAGTCGTTTACGTGTCAGCTGTAGGCTTCTTTTAACAACGTGTGGGAAAGATTGACATAAAGGCTGCTCATGTTTTCTTGGGTGTAAGGTAGATTGAGTACACAGATTGAGAAAGCTCTGTTCAAACTGTGATGAAGGTGGGACTAATCCAGGAGTGAAAAATCAAGGGGTTTCTTAATGGTATTTGGTATGGCTTGGTCTCGGTTACAGGGCAGAGCATCAACTGTACAGTCTCTTGGTGTCATTCCTCTACAGCTGCATGCAGCCCTGCAGGTAGTTGTGCTTGCAGCAGAGAGGCTACTGTTTTCTAAACATGTCTGTATCTCTTCATATTTTAGGACTGTGGCAGCTACCAACATGAATGAAACCAGCAGCCGCTCTCATGCTGTGTTTACAATTGTCTTTACTCAGAAGAAACATGACACAGAAACTGATCTTTCTACAGAGAAGGTATGTTACAGATAAGTGGCTTTCCAACTGTTTTTCATAAATCTTCCCTGTAATAACTTACTGGCAGTATGACAAGAAAATGAGAATTAAATGTTTTTTCTGGTGTTCTGTATAAGGGTGAATTGCTTTGTGCCTTGGTGGAGCCCTTTTATTTTTCTATGGAATTTTGTTTGATTGTAGTCTAAAAAACAACTAAATGGGGAATATGTGCAGGAGGAGAATATATAGATGTGAGGAAAATACAGCTGTAAGGACTAGGTTCTGTGGGGAAGGATGTATGAAATAAAATAAGTTAACCTTCCCCAGTCGTCTTCCCAGAACTTTCTGTGGTTTTGCTTGTCAGTGCAAAATGTTTGCCTTGTTAGTTCTTTCCTTTGGGCACAGGGATTGGGATGAGTGAGATTTAGGCACTTTGTGGAATTTTCATGTTAAAAGGAGGTACCCTGTTTAGTATGGAACAGTTTTCTGGCTTTTATTACTCTGCAATACAGGCTCTGCATGCAATAGTAGATGAAACACAGGTAATGTTCATGTTTCTGAACTGACTACTGTGGACAGATCTGAAAAAATTTGTGTTGAAGACACCTACCCACCAAATGATAAGACCCTCTAAAGTTACTGTTAATGGACATGGACTCTGTAGCTTTTGATACGCCAGTGCTTTATTGCTGGCGTTACTAGAGTCAGGATGAAACATGAGTTTTTCTTTTCCTTTGAGATTCTTGTGTGGTCTGTAGCAGTAACGATTTTTTTTTTACTTCTGTTTTGGTCTGATCATGTGAGATCTCACTGTCTTTTTGGGTACAGCATAGTGCTACTTAAAACAGTGCATAATCCCAGACACTTCTTATCCATAAGGTAACAGTATTAAGCTAATAGCTTGTGAAAATGCTGTTTGACTGTAGTTTTAAGCACAGTACAATGATTTTTTTTTTTTTTTAGACAGTAGAATTCATCTCATGCCATAGAATTCTTTGAAATTTTGTTCTTGCTCTCGTTCACCAAGAATTAGTTCTCATTGTTAATGTGCTTTTGCTCTATAGGTCAGCAAGATTAGTCTTGTGGATTTAGCTGGCAGTGAGCGAGCCGATTCAACTGGTGCCAAAGGAACCCGATTAAAGGTATTGGGCCATTGATGTAGGGTAAAGAAAGGGAAGTGGGTGTGCAAGCATCACATGGAGCCATTGCTTGAAAAATGATAGGAAAAGAAAGGATTGGTATTGTAAGTATGGAAAAAATAATGGCATAACTGAAGGCGCTTTTTTTCCCGTCTGATGATGGGTGTCACATTTGGCTCATTTAGTCTACAGAGGTTCGTTTGAACAATTTTAATTGCTGTATAATATTGGATTATGTTTTCACAGGAAGGAGCAAATATAAACAAGTCTCTTACAACTCTGGGCAAAGTTATATCAGCATTGGCCGAAGTGGTAAGTACAGCATTTACTTTTTGTAACAACCTTTCCATAGCTAGTAAAACTGAGACAGTAAAAACCACGGAGTACAGCAGAATCTTTCACTGTTCTTGGTCTAGCATTCTTAGCCAAATTAGCTGTGTGTATTTTGATAAATGAGTAGTGCGGATAGTATTCTGTGAATGGCATGCAGCCTGGTAGAAACTTGATGTGTCATTAGACTGAAGCATTGGTTTATTTAGCTGTGAAGAAGCCATGCAAAAGAAGCCTGCATTTGTGTAGAAGATGCGTTCAGGTAGCAAGCTTTTAGTTCTGCAGAGCAGTAATTTTTATTTTTATCTGAAAGAATAACTTTAGAAAGCTAACTGCAGTTTTGTTGTTACAAAATTTTAGAAGTACCCATGTAATAATTTGATTATCACTGGCTTTTTTTGCAATGGCAAGACTTAGGTGTTGAGTTGAGTGAGCATCTGTTGATCCAAACATAAGATTGTACATTTAGAAAAGTACTTTGTCTTTTCCTTTCTACACTCAACTACTATTTAAAAAAAACAAGTAAATTATTACTGCTCCTTTTAAAAGTGAGTTAAATGAGTTTTCAACAGCTTGGATAGGTTGAATATACTTACATGCTATTTAGGGTTTTTTTCCCATGAAAACTGTTCTCATTTATTGGGCTCCTCAAGAAAAGAAAATGCTGTCCAAGTTAAGATGGAATTTATATATAAAGCTCTGTTAAGAAGCTCATTTTGTATCTCCTTCCTCTTTCTTTAATGCTTTCAACTTAGGATAACTGCACTAACAAGGTATGGTCTGAGTAGTAGGGGATGGTGTCTTTTTTTTGCTTGAGCGTAAGATTTTATTCTCTTCATTTTGGAATCAAAGAACAGGGACCTTTTATGTCAGATCTTTGAGAAGTTCCTGTGACTATAAATTAGTCTTGAAGCCTTAGAATTACCTGTACTAAAATTTTTAAAATGTTATAAGATTGGGGATAAATGAATGAAAAGTACACATTTAGGTGCGTATTTAGGAATATTCTTTTATTACATTCCTGCTCCTGATTTGGTGACTTACATGAGGAATATTTACTTTTAGTATGGATAACTTTGTCTCTGCTTTCGTGTTTCTGCTCTCCATGCTTTTTTCTTTACCTCATGTGATGGATTTAATAGTCAATTCTAGTTTCCAGCTTTAATATCTGGTGTTTACCTGCCCTTAGTAATTTTTCTCATCCATTGTAAGGTTACTTACCTTTGGCAAGGGGCAATAGAACTGTTCCAAGACCAATGCTCACATTTTAAGCACCTTTTGAGTGTTAAGAAGAGTTTCACACAAATTATAATCAGGCCTTTTATTGCAAAGCCATGTATTGAATGTTGTGTGGAATTAGACTTTTGACATCTCTCAAAGCAACGTGTTTGCCTCCTATTTGTGTAAGTAAATGAATGACCAAAGATTCACGTTCTGTTACAGAGCTTTAGAAATTAATTGTTTCTTTTAGACCAAATAAGCCAGACAAAGCCTTTTTAATGAAATTTGGAGGGAAGTCTACCAAAGGTGCTTAGAAGGCCATCTTCTCTTTTGTGAAAGTTCCTCATTGATCACTACTGATTTTGCGATGAAGTACTTAAATACTTGGACACACATCTCGTGGCCTTGTGCTTCAGTTTGAGTAGTCTCTGTAATATTTTTGTCCTTTTTTTAAAAGAAAAAAACCAAAACAACCCAAAATAAAACCACCAAAACAAACCCCTAAACCACCTCCTTTCTACTCATACTTCTAATTTCAGCGTGAAAGTACTTTCATCTCTTCCATCCTCAAGTTTCCTAATAACTGCTTACAGAAGCCCAGGAAGATTGGATAGTTGTCCTTTTACGTGTGTACCTGTATCTCTGTAGCTGTGCAATCTCCTGTAAATAGACCTTTGACTGCTCTAAAAAGCCATAACTTTTCTAACAAAGGAAAAGTGAATCTTCCTTTGAATGAGTAAGGTTTACTTCTTAAATTCACTTGCAATGGTGTTAAAACACAGAATTTAATTGTCAGGAAGATATTCTTCATACACAGAATACACTTTCTGGACATAGTGTGTCAAGGGAGTTCTCTGGACTGCTTATCATCATCTGTTTAGATAGCTGAATATTTTGCATGTTACCTAATATCAAACTCAGTAACCACTTGTACAACCACGGGCCACCCCTCTGTTTAGATAGCTTATGTGTATGCTTGTCATGGTTCTTTTAGTACCTATACTATGATTTTTATGTTTTAAGTATTAATTTTCCATTTGGTGTCTGTTTCTTAGTAGTGTGTTCTTTCTTTGTAGAGTAAAAAAAAGAAGAAGACAGACTTTATACCATACAGGGATTCTGTACTAACATGGCTTCTTCGAGAAAATCTAGGTATGGCTGACTTGCCTATGCCAGTATGGAAAGAAATTATCACTAAATTCTCTGACTGCTTTTGACTCTCTTAAATTTGTATCAAATGTTAAGTTAAATAATTTTAATAGTCAAATCTGAGTCAAATAGTTCCATCTTTTGTTAAGGTTACAACTCTCTTTCCTATGATTTTTTGAATATTTCTCAGTAAGGTAGAATATAGTTGAATTCTATAATTTTGTGAAAATGCTGATATTTAGTAAGTAGTTAGAGCCTAGACTGTGCATTCTAGTTCCGTCTAAAATCTTGCCTGTTTGTTATAGGCGGTAACTCCAGAACTGCAATGGTTGCTGCTTTGAGTCCAGCAGACATAAACTATGATGAAACTTTGAGCACTTTAAGGTACTGTCTTTTTATCTGAGATGGATATGGATAGCTGTTAGCTCAAATGGCTGTATTCTATCCTTCAAACCTTTGGGTTTTCATACTCTGAGAAAATCTGTGGGGAAGACGACTCTGTGCTGGCAAGAACTCGATTATTTTGAAAGAGGAAAACCAATCTATTATATATGAATAGGGAGCTAGTGATTTATTGCTGATTCTAAACTTGAAAAATCAAACTAACCTTCTTGTGTTCCTATGTTTTTTCTAGTGTGGTCCCTAAGCCGAGCATGTTAGCTAAGCTGAGGTTTCAAAGCACTGAATAAAGAAAAAAAAAATGTTGTCTGTTGTACATACTGTTAATCCATATTGAATAGGACTTGTCTTTTTAGCAGCAATACCCTGTATTAAATATGAATTCAAATGCATAATTGACTGTAATCCAGAATTCTCTTCTGATGTACACTTGCAAGCTAAACATCTCCTATATTGCTGTGTTCCATATAAGCGCTTACATGTTCGTTGTAAGGTTTCAATGTTTTGTCTGTTTCCAGATATGCTGATCGTGCAAAACAGATTAAATGCAATGCTGTTATCAATGAAGATCCCAATGCCAAGCTCGTGCGTGAACTGAAGGAGGAGGTGACAAGGCTTAAGGATCTCCTGCGTGCTCAAGGGCTGGGAGATATTATTGACAGTAAGTGGATTAAACAGACTATCATCTTGAGGTTGGTGTCTTTTATAGAGGAGGGAGAGCTGGGCCTGTGAGCGGAAGCGGTTAGAAACATGGAAGTTAAATGTAGGTGCTGGTATTAAATTTTGAACATGGTTTTAAAAATAGTAGCCTCTTCTGTCTTTAAACAATGCATCCTTAGGATTGTCTGTAGACTTGACAGACCACCTTCAAACTCTCAAGGGAAGACGTGGGGATTGAGTTTCCTGTTACTGTAGAAATGATTTTGTGTAATAGAACTTACACATTCAGGAGTTGCTCTGCTGAGTTATGGAGGACTTTTTGTCTAGCTGCCAGTAAAAGGATAGTTGAGGTATAGAAGCTTAATTTCATACTGAGAAAGAAAGCATCTTTTCTTCCTCGTTAAGGGGTTAAGGTTATTTGTTGATACCTGGCTTCAGTGCTGTCCTCGCTCAGAAAGAAAACAACGGCTAATTCCTGTTAGAAAATGTCCTGAGTGACAAACCATTTGTCACTTCAAAATAACTAGCTATGAAACAGCTGCCTGTGAATAAATAATGAATTCTTTTGGGGCGAGATTTTGAGTTAGGTTGGCAGAGCAGTATTGTACTGATTTGCTTTGCCAGCAACCTCTTAAAGCACCAGAACACACTTGTGCCTGATTACTTTGTCCTCATTCTAAATAAAGCAAATAAACTAAAATTTTAGCTGGTACTTTCTTCTATAATATGAACAGTGATTTAATTCCTAGTGAAGCAAATGCCTATAAAAACAGAGTGTATTCCAGTGAATTAAAAGATTCTTGGACTTAAAAAAAAAATAAAAAAAAATTGCACCAGTTTCTGATTTGTCAGAACTTATTTGCCTGTGAAGCAGAAGTTCTGACTTAGTCACAGACAATTTAAAGATGTGTAGTATGTATTTACCTTTTTATTTACTTGTTTTCAAGAGAATGGGGCCAGAAGGCAATGAAATACAAGTGTTTTTATGCTTGGTACAGTCTGTTTTTTGGTTCTAAATCAAAACTGAAAAAACTGTGTTACTGAAAATTGTGCTTTTGTTTCTTTAAACATCAAGTAGTTTTCTCTTCCCTTCCTATGTCGCTAGTGAACCTTCAATTTTGATCCTTCTTGTATTTTCCCTCCTGCTTCCTTTCAGTTGATCCAATGGGAGATGAATACTCTGGAAGTGGAGGCAAATGTGTGTATTGTGTGGTTCTCTTGTTTAACCTGCTTTCTCTGGGTCAGCTTTTAACTGAGCTTTGCATGCCAGCATTTCTCACAGGGAAATCCCAGACAGAACACTCACTGTGGAATGCAGTGCAGTTTCATGGAAACTAGCTTAACCACGGTTCCTTAGACTGAGTTGGCAGTCAAAAAAAAGTGCAAAGTTTAAAATGCAACATACGTTCATTCTTCCTTTCTGGCGGAATATAGAAGGGATAGTGGAAGTTCTTTAGTCTGTTTTCATGACAGCCAGCCATTTAGAGTTGAACCAGAAAATCTTGTTCTCGAACCTTTTTCAAGTTATTCAAATGAAACAGCTTCCGGTCACCTAGCTTCCTGGCATTTTAATATCTCTTTTTCAGCTAAAAGTATTTGTTTTAAATGTCGTAATTGATTAACTCAAGGTGAAATGTTATCAGTTCCTCCTGGAGAGGCTTGAGTTTTATTTTATATAGTTTCTTAAAAAAAAAAAAAGTTGAACATCCTATACTGCTGACGGTCTCATTTGAGCTCAAATACTTGGTTGTAGATTATTAACTTCATAGGGTTGAAAGCAGTCAGCAAACAGCATTTTATTTCTGTTCTACTGTGTGCTTTTATGAAAGGGAAATATATGTAGTCTGTTGCAAGAGAAATGTATTCTATGTAAATTTTGGGTTGCTAGACTTTTAAAATTCTTTCAGTCAGTCGTCTTCACCCTTGCTCAAACAATATCAACTGGAAGAGATCTGTCTGAAATTTCCTAAAATTAAAACTACTGGTGGTGTAAAGACTCATTCTGGCCTTGTCTTACATTCTGATGCTGCTTCCAGCGTGTGCATATATCATCTGTGTGAAAGCTGCAGCCTCCAGGAAAAGCGTGCATGATGCTGAGGGCTTTGGTTCTCCGTGGTCACAGCAACTGCGAAAGCTATTGCAAGCACCACGTCCTTTATCTTCAGGACTGCATGCGTCTTGGCCTTTGGAGACTTCATCTTCCCTGCTCTGTCATGCCTGCCTTCCTCATCCCGATGGCATTCCCTTTCCTTAACCTGCTTTTCTTCTGTTAAACTCCCACCCCTGCTTCCTGGATTTGCAGATGGTGGTTTTCAAACTGACTTGATGCAATCACCAGTTTCACGAGGCTGAAACAGCAGGCTGAATGTGGAGTGAACTAGGGCATAAGGCTGACAATAGCAGAATTGTTCGGGATAAGAGTAGAGGAGATGTAGGAGGACATGGAAATTTATGCAATGTCTGGGTGAGCATCTCATTTTTGTAAGTGTGAAGCCCTTGTTTATAACTTGCAAGGTCTGATTTGACTTGGTTCTTTCATAAGGATGCTTATTTTAAAGGATTTATTTTAGAAATAGAATTTAAAACTATAAAAATCATTAATACTGAGCTACTTAATTGTCTAATTCCATGTAAGATTTTTTTGTGCGCTTATTCCAAGGATATGGTTTACAGACGTATCTGAGAAGCTAAGTAAGATTAAAATAAATTACCTTTGGATATTTGTTCTTAAATCATTCATGCACATTTTTCTTGTTTTCTGTCTTTGAAGGAGGCATCTTTCAGGCCTCCAGATTTTCAGGCTACAAAAGCTGCCTTATTAAATTCTGGGGCTTTTTAAGGCCTTCCTCATCTAAATTAAGACCAAAAAGCTTTCAGGCACCTTCTGCAGTATGAGCACCACCTATCACCTTTTCCACTGGTCAGGTATCTTTAGATTTCCATTTTTCAGATAAGGAGGGTCAAGAAGTAACATAATAATGTTTCTGCGAACTTGTGTTCTCCTCTCCCCGTCATGGACTGACAGGTGATTCACATACACTCCTGTGAGAATTTAGAGGAGTAGTTCTTTGTTTGTGTGGTCTGGGTGGCTCGTCAGCAGAACCAGTGTTGTAATAAAGATTTACTTCATCATTTTAGATTAAAGGAGCCTGGAAGAGAATGTTTTTCTGAGTGTAAAGGGTTGGTGTCTATTCAGACTTTAGCCCAAAATGTCACTAATCTCATGAGGAACGGAATCTGCTCCTCATCTGAGCTCCGTGGGGCTCATTTCAGTGTTCAGTTAGGAATAAGATGGTTTATTTTTGGCAAGTGTGTAATTTATTTTTTCAGGCATTTTTTATGAAGATGGTTTATGATGCAACTAGTAATCCTCAGGGTCTGAAATGAGTTATTGTTATGTTATAGATACTAATATTAAAAGATGTGTTTCGGAACTGCCATCTAAAAAATTACAAAACTTGTCTTGTTGCTGCTTAAATGCTTTCCTCTTATGCTGGTATTTCCTTCCTTTCCTTCTTCCTCTTTCTTCCCTCTTCCTATTTTCCTTTTTCCCATCTTTCTGCCTTCCCTCTGTCTGTGTGTCTCTCTCCCAGATTTGAAAGATTTTCAGAACAATAAACATAGATACTTGCTAGCCTCCGAGAATCAACGTCCTGGCAATTTTTCCACAGCCTCCATGGGGTCCCTCACTGCATCTCCATCCTCCTGCTCTCTCAGTAGTCAGGTGGGCTTAACATCTGTGTCCAGTATACAGGAAAGAATCATGTCAACACCTGGAGGAGAAGAGGCAATTGAGCGTTTGAAGGTAGGTCTTGCTGTAGATTAAGGGGGCCATTTTTTTGGTCTTTTCCAAGGCTAAATAGCAGTGAACCCAGGAGAACTTTACTTCACAGAGAGAAACAGTAGCACACTGCATATATAAGAAGTTGTTGAAAATCTCCTCGGCACCTTGAAAAGGGCACTTAACTGTGTTGTGGGCTAGAAACTGTGTTCATGCACAGCCTTTCCTGTTAGGATTATTTAGGTTTAATTGTAGCCTGGAGCTACAAGGAAATTATAAATGAAAATCGTGATTGTTGTTTACAGGTTCTCTGATGCAGTGGTAATTGCAGAAAATTTGGTCATAAGTATAGACTTCAGGAGGCCTGGTCAGCACTAGTGTGGACAAAATCTGACTGGCAAATGCATTCAGCTTTCAGAAAACCACATTATCCCAAAGTTGAAAAAAGGAGGAAGAATAATCCTGCCACTGTTGTATTTGCCCAGCCCCCACAGATTAAAATGTGAAGCACACAGAATAGCATGCTTTATCCAGACAATAGCGGCCTTATCCCAATACTGCATAAAATTGAACTGCATCAAAAGTGCATTACAGTGAAGTATTTCTTGATTTTTATGAAAGCCCCCCTCCCAATTTCCATGGGTGGATGAGTGGGGAGAGCTGGCAGTGTTGAATCTCTGCTTCATTCTCATGTCTTATCCATGAGACACACTGCTACAGGGATTGGAATGGGCTGGAACACACACTGCAAATCCCTTTCCTATTGGAAACCCTCTGTTGCCATGGAAGTAACAGTGTGGCCTCTGCAGTTCCTTGGCATCTAGTTACTGAATGATGTCTGTAAATCAGATTTTAAAAAAATAGCAAAAGAAAAAAATTTAGGTGTTCAAATTAAAGTCTGACTGTGGTTAGATAAAAAGTAATCTTTTCTCAGCTTGCCATCAAGGCCGTTTACCCTTGGAGAAATTAAGGAGGACAACTTAGTTTTGAAGAGCTAAGAGTACGTTTTATATCCAAACTTAATTTGAGGCCTAGAACTGAGCACAGACTTTCATTGTTTTGTGTATTATGAAAAGAACTTTGAGGAGAATTGTAAAACAGCTTCTGGGATTTTCACACAGGAATCTGAGAAGATCATTGCAGAGCTGAATGAAACATGGGAGGAGAAGCTGAGGAAAACTGAGGCCATTAGGATGGAAAGGTCGGATGGTGTCCAGAAAATGGAGAAGTGTGGAAAACTGAGAACGTTACTCTGTTCCGAATCGATGGAACAGCAGAATAGTGCTCAGTGACAATTCTGTTTACCTATGCATTATATAAACAGTAGGGGCAATGCTGAGAGGAAGCTGTATTCTTTCCTGTATTTCCTACAGTTAAAGTGTACTGTTGTAATTCTGGTAAAATCTTAACCTGCTGCATTGGCTTCTGCTGCAGAGCAGCATGGAGTCCTCGTCTCTTTCTTCCCCTTTCCACCATTCTTTTACATTCCAAAAATTTTGGCCCTAAAGTTGAGCAGAAAAGATTTGAGTTTTTAGTGTTGGAGTATCTAAAATTACGAAGCAGCTTTACCTTTCAGCTTTGGTTGAATTGTGTTCTAGAGCGAGATGCTTAATAATTGTCAGAAAGTGAGTGCAGCCAAACAGAGCATTACTTACTAGAATATTAAAAGCTTGCAGAATACGTAAGTGGAACATATTTGCCTAGAAACAGTGTGACTGAGTCTGTAAAACCAGTGAGAGGTGTATGAAGAAAGTGGATCGAGATAGATTATTCACTGACAGAGCTAAGGGACTTTAAGGCTGTCGGGTGATTTGAAACAATAGGAAGTTCTCGCAATACATAGGTAAGCTGTGAAAGTCTTCACTACGTTATGTTGATGATGATAGGAGTTGAATTAAAAAGAAAAACAAAGGAGAAAACATCAAAACCCCAACATTTTGGATAGCTGTTTAAAAGAAATGGAATCGTTAATTATGGGAATTCTTTAGGAAGAAACTGGGGGACTGTGAAAATACTTTGGGGAAAATAGCATAGTGTTTGCCACTTTCTTATTCTTCTGTGTTGGTGCCACTGTTGTGTTTTGTCAAAGCCAAGAAACTGTATTACATGAAGAGTTTGACCCAATAGAATCCTTTTTATGTCTTAAGAAGGAGAAAGTACTTTTTATATTGGATCAGGAAGAGCCAGTTAAGTCTTTGTAAATTAGTGGATAGTAGTAGCTCCTCCTAACTAAATGAAATTTTTAAATTTAGAACAGACTTTAACCTTCCTTAAAGAAGCAACGAATGTAATGTCTTAAAATGTACTTACCTTGTGATAGGTTATTGCACTAAAATGCTGTTAAATCTCTGTAAAAATTCTTGCTGTTGCGCAGGTCTGTAAGTTCTAGGACTAAAGTTTAGAAACTTGCCCTGTTGTGTTATGAGGTGGTGAAAGTCCTGGCTGTATGGTCAGTTGATAGGCTTGTTGAAAGTCTAATGTATTATATTACATGGCTTTCATTAGACTAAGGTCTATTTTTTTTTTCTAAGACTTTCTCTAATTTTGTCTGAGAAGCTCAAAATATAATGCATACCTTTTCTCTCTCAGGGAGGCATTGTTGGCAGAAATGGGAGTTGCCATTCGGGAAGATGGAGGAACACTGGGAGTCTTCTCACCTAAAAAGGTAAGAAAAAAAAAAAAAAAGAGTAACAGTTGCGTAATGTCTTCAAAAGGCTGGTGGACCTGGGAGGAAAGGGTGATGAGGAGCTACCATTCATACAAGGGCTTGTGTTCATGTAAGATACGTAACAACATAAGTGAGGTTTGGACCCCTAGTAGTAAGTTCTTCTTACAGTGTCTTTTTGGAAATGGCTTTATTGTTAGAATCTATCAAAACACATTACATCTAAGGATTATTGCCCATTTTTTTTGTAGCTCCTTGCATATTGTTGTTTCGTTAGCAGCTCAGAAATGCTGCCTCATAAATTGTTGTTGCTGTTTTCAGCAGTATCTGTGTGTGACCTTCAGGTACTCTACCTACTCCTCATTAAGATTCTCACAGAAGTTTGACGTCTTGTTTAGATGCTTTTCCCTGAATTTTTTTGTTAATCCTTTTTGCTGTTGGAAAAAGGGGTTGTTATCTAATGAACCACTGAACACGGGATGCAGGGGAATATTTCTTTCAGGATATATCAATACTTCTATTTTCTGAAAGTTGAAAGAAGCAGGACTATGCAGGAAAAGGTCATAAATCAGTGCTGTAAATATAAAATGATAAATTGGTAAAGAAGCTATCTATGCAGTTAAAGCAGAATTATTGAAGAAGTACAAGGAGAAGAATGTACTTGTATCTCAAAAATCTTTGAACAAGGAGCACAGGGTAATATTTTAGCCTGAAACTTCTATGTGCAAGCATGTAACAAACCTGATTTAAGGTTAAATGGGGACCTATCTAGAGGCATTGTACAGAAACATGGGACAGCAGAACTGATTAAAATATTTAATCCTTTGCTTAAAGTAGTGTTAAACTGTTATGTTTGCAGTAGGTAGAAGTCTGGTTTGGTTTTGTTATCAACTCCAGAAGTGCCGAAGGTTTGTAAAGACGGCAATTTGTTGAGTGTTCTTTACATGTCCTTTTGTTATGGATCCTAATCTCCTTTTAGATTTTCCCTCAGAGGCCCTCAGCTCTTTTTGATGACTCTTTTGGTGCATTTTCAGCTGATCAGGTTCGTGTATAAATGCCATCTGGATTAAGTAGTTGTGTTGGTAATAGATAGTATTTATTTTTACCCATATAGGATTTATTAGGAGAAGTAAAACTCTTGACCTAGTCCTTTCTGCTTCTGTTTCTTACTATCCTTGCACTTGAGTTTCATTAGTTCTCCTTCTAGTAACTGTGGCTGCTGTTGTGAAAACCTGAGACGTAGATAGCAAATTTGAAATCTTTTTCATAAAGACTTTACACTTCTGAAGTACCAATATATAATCTAACTGTATGCTACTAGGACAGCATTGTGTTTTTACCCACTGAGCTGTAAATTGAACTCTGTAAGGTATATTTTGCCTACTTTACAAATTAAAAGGTACGACATTGTGCAGTTGTTGCTGTATCTACCAGTTTTGCTTTTGGCAGGAAACTTCTTAAATGGTTTGTGGAAATGTAATTGCTGGTGCTGTCATCAAAGATGGGAGCAGGGCAAGTCCTTCAGCTCGTGCTTGAGAAATGCGGACAGGAGAAAGTTTAAGATATAACTCTTTGTGTATGAATAATAGAATGAGTGAACAGTCGGTTTTGCTAGCATTATTTTTCAAGTTGTTGAGCTTTATTTCTTACAAAAATCTCTGCCTGTGAAAGACCCATTCAGACTTTAATTTAGTGTGATAAACGAATTTGGATGCTGAAACGTTTGTATAGGGTACAGCAGTATTTTCAGAGTGTCCAAGTGGTGCAAGTCATAGTGGTGTTACAGTAGTTGACTATAGGATTTAGTTTCTTACCAGTTTTCTCTTGATTTAAAAGCTTTATACAGCTCCCAGTGTTGATTTGAATGCAGTGAATAGCGATGATGGCATGGGACACCCTTAGCTGCAGTTTTAGGTGGCCCCTATCTTTTCAGGGGTGAAAAAGGTGTCTTGTTCTTTCCCCTTTTCTGTCTTCGTAGTTACATCTTTGTTGGGCAATTGACAATTAGACTTCTTCATTCAAAGACAGATTTCATTTTTAACATCCAGTAGTTTTTGTGCTTCTGTAAACTGAGTGCTGTTAACATCTCTCTGAAGTAAACTTTTTGGAGCTATAATAAATGGATGGAAGCAATGTTCCCAAGGAATCTTAGTCAAATTTATTTCCTTTTGTTGAATTTATTCTGTTTGAGGTTAACAAAGGGACAAGTTGCTTACTAAGTTTTACATCTCTTTTATCATCTTTCTTCTTTAATTCTGTTTAACCTTTTTTGCCTTTTCTTTTGTATTTGTGCTTACTGTGATCTCACTGGCTAGGTTTTCACACCAAGGCCTTGTGACTTGTTTGCTGATTCCAGTGGGGTTTTTTCACCAAAGAAGGTTGGTTTAGTAATTGTAGTGGATTTGAATTTAGAAGAACTTTAGATGGAGAGCTTTTTAGCTGTTTGTATTGAAGAATGCTAGTAGTTTTAGATTTTCTTTGGATGTTAATGGACTTTGCCAAATGAGCATCACACCTGTTTTGCCCAAGAAAAGTCAAAGTCGATTCCCCATCAGTTTAAAAATTTTACTGTTTCTTTCTGCTGTTGGACTTCCCTTAACAAATTTACAGAGACTTTACAAGGAATTGTGGTGTTTGGTTTTTTTTCCAGCTGAAGCCTTTATTCCCTCAATTGATATTTCAGATAACTAAGCAATCTGGGCTCTATTTCTGCTGTTCCTTTTTTATGCTCTTAGTACCGCAAGAGGTTATATTTGAAAAAATGCATTATGGCATAACCTCAAGATACATAGCAAGGCTGCTGGATTAATGTGCATCTTCCACAGCTGTGGGAAGAAGCCTGAAAATAGGTCTTCCGTTCTTAATTAACTTTCCTTTTTGTTCTTTCAGACTCCTCATCTTGTAAACCTTAATGAAGATCCTCTCATGTCTGAATGTCTGCTTTACTACATCAAAGATGGTATTACTAGGTGAGGATTGGTGTTAATACACTCTGAGGTCTGCTTCTTTGCTTGCTTAAAACCCCATGCTGGAGACACCGTGAGATTAAGTAACTGTGCATTGAACTATTCAGCTTGCAGGTACAAACAAAGCATGAGATTGTTGTAGGTGGAAAAAAGTACATGAACGCTTTTTCTTTTAAGTTGATTTTTTGCTTTCAGAGTAATGGGTGCAGTCACTTAGCTTTATAACAAGTTTGTTACTACACTTGGGCAATAAAAGAAAGCATGATATCTTTTCTAAGATACCGCAAACCAAAAATAATAAAACTTCCTGAAAATACCTTTGAGATTCTGGTGGGTGGAGGATTGAAAACTTGATAAAAGCAACTAGAATATGGATGAGCATTCACTTCATTTTTAAAATAAACTCTTATCTTTGCCTCTGCACAGTTAACATACTCTGTATTCACATGTATGAGACTAAATTTAATAGCCAGATTTGGAATTTAAAATGGATTTTATTCCAAAACTTGTTTCAAGACATCTGGAAGAATAGAGGTGATTTTTGTTATCTTTGGAGCACTAAGCCATGTTTGGTTGCTTAGTTTGTATATTCTTTGGGAACAGATGGGGAAGAGTACACAGACAGGTGCTGCTGTATGGTACTACTCTAATATGCATTGGACCCACTGAAAAGAATATCAAACTTGTAGAGAATTCAGTGCAGAACAATCAATAGAATAGCTTAGGGCTTAAGAAACCATTTTAAATTTTGAGCCTAGCTAGTGGACAGCAGAAATGTATAGAGTAATAAGTAGAGCAAGAAGTTCATAAACATTAGGATTGAAAACTAAGTTGTCCGTATCTAGAGTTCCTCAAATATTTGAGTTTGGAATGGACATAAATCTTCAAGCTCCAGGGATACTCCTAGCCTCTCACTGTCTGGAAGCTGGATGAAACTGCTTGTGGCATCATGTTAGTCAGCAAGAGTCTCCCGAGCCATTTTTACTGCTTTGTTAAAGTGCAGATGGTGATTATTGGAAGGCACGATCACTGTATGCCAGCTGAAATGCACCACTGGAAGTTGCTGTTAGTTTTGTGGTTTTTTTTTTTCCTTCTGTGTGCCTTTGCTAAAGGGAGAAGGGGGTACACAAGAGACAAGGAAACACATTAAATCCGAAGGTGTTTTAACATTTCAGTTCTCTCTTTAAATTATATGTTTTAAGAGAGAGGAAACATCTCTTTTCTTTTGTCAAGCAGTTATCCTCCAATTTATGGTGCATCTGGTAAGTTTTCTGCAATGCAAAGTGCTATTTCTACCCTTTGAACTTGAAGGATGGTTTTAATAGTGTAGACCATTTTCCAGGGTATTTCTGAGGGTTGTAGGAAGTGTCTGATTTGCTCTTGAAATATCTTCTCTTGGACCCAGGGTTGGCCAGGCTGACGCTGAGCGAAGGCAAGACATTGTACTGAGTGGGGCTCATATCAAAGAAGAACACTGTATCTTTCGAAGTGAGAGGAACAACAATGGTGAAGGTAAAAACCTACTTCTAGCAAAGTATTGTTGAATCTTTCCCCTCTTACTTAATAGTTGGCTTGGTATTTGTAAGTTTCTCTTACCTCAAGGAAACAATCATCTTTGACTCGCTGGGTTTTTTGAGTCTTAGGCGAAGAAAATTAGATTTAAGTGATTTAGATTTAGATTTAGCTTCAATTGCTGCAGTCAGTATAAGAGTTAAGTTCTGATCTTCGTTAACTACAAACATGAAAATTCAAACAGAAAAAACATTAATAATTTCCAGCTGCAATATCTGGAGTTGTCAGTAGTATTGATTCTTCTTGTGGGGCGTTATTTCTGTTTTAGCCATGGCATCAAGGAGCGGTTCATTTGTATCTTGTTTTGGTGTTAGTAGGAAGATAGGCAGAAAATGAGAGGCCTGTAGGGTCTGCACACTTCTGTTTCTATACTGTGCTCTCTAAAGTCTCATTCATCCATGTTGTTTGTTTTCTTCATAGTTATTGTTACTTTGGAGCCTTGTGAACGATCAGAGACTTATGTTAATGGCAAGAGGGTTGTGCAGCCTGTGCAGTTGCGCTCAGGTAAGAATTGTTAGGATTTTTTGGTAGACTCTGTACCTAAGAATTGTCCATATGTGATATTTGCATCATATGTAGAGAATGCTGGGTGCTGTTCAAGGACAGCAGTGTTACTTTTTTGGAGCGTAGCTTTTAAACAGAAGTTGGTACCATTTTTGTATTGACAGCAGTTAATTTTCTTTCATTCTTTCCTGCACTAGCTGTATGTGTACTTAAATATGCACCGCCACACAGCATCCTGCTTGTCCTTCTGCTTACCCTGATATTATTCAAATACATTCTTGCCCAAGCCTATTGCCCTTGGCAGTCTCAGTGAGACAGAGCAGACAGACTGCCAGTTGCTGATGGAAAATTCCTGGTTTCCTGGCAAAGCTTAGATATGACCCTCTGCGGGAATACAACAGATTCTCTTTGCTCTCATTAGATTTCCCACTCAGTCCCCTACATTCCTTTAAAAAGACATGTGGGCGAAGATTTAGAGGAGGGAGAGACTTCCCTAAATTACGGGGTTTAACCTATCTCTTTCAAGATATCATGCTTTTTGTGGCCCTCCCCCACTTTTCTACTGGTAACAAACCAAACAAAAAAACCCCACCTCCTGAGTTATTTGTGTCAAGTTATAAGTGAGCATTTTCATGGAAGCAAGTGTACTGACTTCAGCACAAGTCTGGACAATGAAGGAGGAACAGGTTTTGCTGTTCTGTGCCTGCATATGGCTCATATTAAATAGCATGACTTTTATCATTTAGTAATTACTTTGTCTTGAAGTAGATGTTGGGTTTTTTTATTTTTCCCCCTGCATCTACATGATTGAGTTACTAGAAGAATATAGACATAGTCTCTGACATCTTTAAGAGTCTATATTTTAGTAATATATTTATAAGGACAGTTTTGGTTACTTTGGTCTATTTTTACTGGAATGTCTTTTTAAAATGTTAACTACATTAATATATTCTCTGGAAGAGCAGAGGCATTTTACTGTCTTCCATCACGCACATGTTTCAGGCCTTGTGGACATTTGATATCTCTAGGATTTATCTAAAAGACTTAATATGAGATTTCCTCAGCTCTTTTTACATGAGTGTAAAAGAAGGTGTAAAATCCCACTGATTAGGACTCCAATAAAACCAATACATGTAAACCATATCTTAAAGAAAAGTAAGCACCATGCATTCCAGTGTTTGAAGTTAGGCTTTTCCAAGCTGAAAATTTTGCTGAAGTGGCTTTTGCTCATGTTCTGTCACTGGAGGAGAGGAATGGGATTTAGTGATGTTTTATTCACTGCCACTGTTGGTCAGTCTCCAAGTTTGTCCTTTTATTTTTTATAAACTCTGCTGGGACGATGATGTCCTTTGTGAGCACTGCTTCTTATCAGCAGCGTCTTGTCCTTTACAAACCAGGCATTCTTTTGTTTTTTTCTTGACACCTAGTAACTTCAGTGTACACAGAAATCCTTACAGGGCAATCTTTTCTTATGCTGTCACCCAAGAGGATAGATAGGACGAATAATTTAGTGATGTTTTTCAATGGCTTTGGAATATTTACCTGAAAGACTTAACTTCTGTTCCTATGTTTTAGGAAATCGTATCATCATGGGTAAAAATCACGTCTTCAGATTCAACCACCCAGAGCAAGCACGAGCAGAAAGAGAGAAAACACCATCAGCTGAGACTCCCTCTGAGCCAGTTGACTGGACATTTGCTCAGAGGGAGCTTCTGGAGAAGCAGGGCATTGACATGAAGCAGGAGATGGAGAAAAGGTAACAAAATAACTCGATTTCAATCTGAAACAAGGAGGAGGCAAATGTTGGTTATTTGGCTGGTGTCCGTGCAAACCTAAACTTAGGTTCTGCCACATAGCATCTCTGCTACCTGTTCTGACAGTTCAGAAAGCTTCCTCGTTATTTTATTTCAGTGTTTCAGTTCTCTAGCTCCTTTAAAAATCACAGGTAAGAACCTGCCACTAACCCTGTGCACATTTGGGTGAAGGACTAAACTGAAACTTAGAGGAAGTTTCAGTTCTGTAGTACTATAACAGACAAATAACGGTTCCTTTTAAGTGGAATGACTTTTATCCTTGTAGCTGTAGTTCAGTGGGCTGTGTGTGTAGAGTAATGCCATTGTGACAATAATGACCTCTTTTGACTACTTTTTTTTTTTTCTTTTGTTCATCTTCAGATTACAAGAAATGGAGATTTTATATAAGAAAGAGAAGGAGGAAGCTGATCTCTTGTTGGAGCAGCAAAGGCTGGTACGTGTCCTTACTTCAGATTAACTATACCTTCAGCAAACAGTAATTCCTGTCCTTGCTTATCTGAAAGTTTAGGAAACCTGCTTGGGTTGTCTGCACAATGCAGTTCTCCCTTTGCTTTCAAATACTTTGTCTCTACAGTAAATTATTGTCAGTGTAAGTGAGCTCCTTCGTGTTAATTCAGAGATTGTAATTGACAATGAAGTAGCTTTTATCAGTTTTTGTTGGGACAGGTTCGTTTTCTGGCAACTTAACCTGAAAGAAGGGCATTTCTATGCTCTGGTTTTTTTGAAGTTCCTTTTCAGTAGTCTAAACAGCTACTTCTTGGGATGTTTGCCTTTATTTTTGTCTTGGATCACCAGAACATACTAATTTTGTGCTGCCAAAGAGGTTCCTAGAACATTGATACACTAGGTTTATTATTTTGAATGATGTCTAAAAATGTTGCTGCATTGTGCATGTTTTAACCCTTCTCCCTTCCCCTGCATGGAGTTCCTTGTAAGGGTCTTAATGGTACACATGCTGATAGTGGGGTTCTGACTAGGAAGCAGGGTGCAGAGGGAATGTTAATTCATTCAGAGCAATGAGAATTCCACCATACCACCTATTTCTTAAATAGGAAGTCTGATAAATTAAGTTTGATATAGGAAGACTTCAGTCTTCTCACAACAACTATCTTCTGAAGTGCATTACAAATAGAAATGTATGCAGTCTTCAAGCACCCTGTGAATTTTAAACACAAGACCAAGCCCAGGAATGAAATCTAGATTTCCTTAAGAAACCGGAGTCTCCTGATTCTGCTTTAACTACATGGGGTTGTTTTTAGCCAGAACATAAACATAGTTGTACCTGAATTCTAATAAAAATTTCAGAATTGTGATTCATTTGTTTGTAATATGAGTTTGAGATCACTGAAAACTGTGGGTTAAATGCATGCTGGGTTTTAAACTGTAAAGCCCTTCCCCTTTTCCCAAAACCAGAATGGAGCAAAGTACTGTGACTTCTATAGGTAGAAGCTACATAGTTTTAAAATTTTATTTATATTATACACTGAGACTTCTGCACCTCTGATTATTTCATTGCAAGGGACTAATTTCTTGGATGGAGAGTAGTTTTGGCTACGTGTCAAAGGGAGATGCAAGTAATGGGAATTCCGTCCCTTAAATTTTAGCTGATAGGCATAAGCCAAGCTATTGTATGAATTAAAGACGTGAGAATTGGCTGTCTGGGGAGCTGCTTCAAATAAATAAGGCTGCACTTATGAAAGAGTTGCGAAGGGAATTTGTTTCCCCATATACTTAAGAATAAGGGAAGGTTCTTTAGATAGTAGGTTGTTTAGTACTGTAATAAGGTTGCTGATTTCTTTAAGCTTGTTTTGGCTTGGTTTTGCTGATTTCAGTTAGTGGACAAAAGTGGAAGACTATCCTATATGCATTACCAGTGTTATTCCTGAAGGACACCTTTCCTAGTTGTAAGGGATCATAGCACACGAGATCATTGGTCAGTTAAGCAGTACCCTGCTTATTGCAATGATTAATAAAAATATTTCAGATGACAGCAAAACTTCTTGATGCACTTTGTCGTTTCTATGTCACTGTACACAGTCTGGAATGGACAGAATTAATGCATTCATAGAACAATAGTTGAATAATGACTGGGAAGTCTGGGGATGCATTTCAGCTTGTATACCTTAAAAATTTTTGTGTTGCTGTGATATCCAGCTCCAATATCAGGTTTTCTAACTTACTGCTGTTTCAGACTGATATTGAAATATAAATATTATTCTTGTTCTAAATTGGAGTATAATCTTGGCTATAAGAAGCTGGCTAATCCAGTTAACCTTGTGGTTTTGGTTTTGTGCTGAGATTCCCACCAATTTGAGTGTTTATTTGTCAGATGTGCTATACAAAAAAGATAAATAACAGCTCTTGTCCCCCCAAATTTCCAGCTAATATATATTTGCCTTGCTAGTATTACTAGGGAGTAGAAATAATAATTTTCCATTTTACAGATTGAATGTGAAAATGTGTTTAATAGAGCTAAAATTATCTTCCTGATTTTCTTGGTCATAATGCGTTTGCAGTGACCACTTGCTATTAGAATGTGGGTATATACCTATATAATTGGTCTGGTTAACCTCTGAGTGCACATAGAGCAACGACCACATAGTGTCTCTTAATCAGCTTTTTATCCACAAAACCTGCTTTACCCATAAGTAGTAATATGGTAATTTTGTAACCTATAAGAATAATCCTGTGGAATTTGTGGCAATGTTTGAGTAGGTCGTGTTTTGCCTTTCTGGATGTAACCTTGAATGTGTAGATTGTACAGTGTCTTCCTCCTGGGCATCTTCTGTTTCCACTGCAATATGCAGTTTGCTAGACGCTGCTTCCTTAGGCCACAAATTTTGTCAGCTGTAAACTCAGAGAGTTTATATTCTGTTTCTAAACAATGTTTTGCTATATTTTTGACCTAAACTAGGAAAAGTTGATTCGCTAGTGCTATTCTTAAATATTAGAAATACATAAGGTCACAAGAAGCTCAGATAATGTGACTCTTAGGCTATGGAGCTTGTTGACCATAGGGCAGAACAGTATTTCTTTTACTCCGTTTTATCATTCCCAAAACAAATTATATTGTATTCCCTGTTCTTTGTGGTCTTCTACCCGAAGTCTTAAGTCTAGGAGCCTGTGGTTCTAAGTCAATGACCTGGGTTTCCTTTGGTTTTAGAGTAACTGGCTGTTACGGTTCCTGATTTCTCATGTATTATAGTTCTTTATGTGAAAAATAAGGGTGTTAGGTAGGGGTTCATTAGAGACAGACTGCTGTGTTTTATTGAAGATGTTTGGATGACAGTAATACATAGGACTTTTTATTTGTTAAAGAGACATCTTAACTTAATAATCCTTTAAAGAAAAGTAGTCTGACTTTAGTTCCTGGTTGCAGTAAGCAATAATGGTTGTTCTTAACTTCTGGTGGCAGTATACCTGAACAAACATTCCTAGCATATGGAAACCTGAAGCACTGCTCATTAAAAATCATTTAGCAAAAGGTGGAAAACTTGTAATGAAGAAGCAAAACACGCATAACTCTTAGCAAGTGTGTGGAAGCTCCAGGCTCTAGGGTTTGAGAAGAGGACAAATCAAGGATATCAAATAGAGAATTCATACTAAAACAATTAAAAAAAAAAAGTCATTACTGCAGCATTCTTCTGAAACTCATTCTTCGGACAGACAAGACTATTAATGCCTCTTTTTCTTTAAACTAAGCAACAAGGTGACAAATGGGGGGGAAAAAACCCCAAAAACAAACCACAGCCCACCTCTGAAACTCTGATTCTGGATATCCTTTTAGCTTGTAGCAAGTCTTGGAGTATGAACCACTGTCTTCACCTGTCGTAGTGGCACTTACAGTCCTTTTAACATTGAACCTTTCGGCTGCTTCTGTTTCATTTTTTTCTTATCGTCTAACACTTCTCTGGCTGCTATTGTAGTGAAGTGGATTCTAAACTTGAGCATTCCTGCAACCACGTGCAACGTTACTAACCAGTGTTAACCCGACTTACTCTGGCTGCTCATGAGATCTTCTATGATGGCTGTTGTGTTCACCTACGTGGGGAGGATTTGCTGAAAGAAGCAACAGCAGTCACCAAGGCAAATGTGTGTGGCGGGGATTTGCATGTCTTTGTAGCATGTGTGAAGTGCAGATTACATTTGGTTTTTCATTTTTTAAATCAGGAACTTGCTTTTAGTTGATCTTTTTAAAGATTTTTTGGAAGGGATTGGGAGGGAAGAGTTTAGATTATCTGCTGTTTTGAGATAATAAGGCTTATAAATATAATGTTAATCTTAACTTAGTGAAGAGCTCCAATTTTGACAGTCCATGCCTCTTGAAGATACATTTTAATGTCCTAACACTCAGTCTTCAGGGACTTCCTTATCACTTGTTCTATTTTGATTTTTTTTTTTTATTTAGTTTTCTTTGCCTGCTACTTCTTGTTTAGCTTTTCCGTTTTCTTACAATTTTAATTTTGGTTATTTTGGGGCCACTTCTTGATTTTTGTTTTTCCAAAGGATGCAGACTCTGATAGTGGGGATGATTCGGACAAGAGATCGTGTGAGGAGAGTTGGAGACTGATCACCTCCTTGAGAGAGAAGCTGCCCCCCAGCAAGCTCCAAACCATTGTAAAAAAGTGTGGCCTCCCCAGCAGTGGGAAGAAACGAGAGCCTATTAAAATGTACCAGATACCCCAACGTCGACGCCTTAGCAAAGACTCCAAATGGGTTACCATCTCAGACTTAAAGATTCAGGCTGTGAAAGAGATATGCTATGAGGTAGCACTCAATGACTTCAGGCACACTAGGCAGGAGATTGAGGCTCTGGCCATTGTTAAAATGAAAGAGCTTTGTGCCATGTATGGGAAAAAGGATCCAAATGAGCGTGAATCTTGGCGAGCTGTTGCTCGTGATGTCTGGGATACAGTAGGAGTTGGAGATGAGAAAATTGAAGATATTATGGCCAATGGTAAAGGAGTAACTGATGTGGATGACCTTAAGGTGCATATAGATAAATTGGAAGATATCTTGCAAGAAGTGAAGAAGCAGAACAACATGAAGGACGAGGAGATAAAAGTTCTTAGAAATAAGATGCTGAAAATGGAGAAGGTTTTACCTCTGATAGGGTCTCCAGAGAAAGCTCAGTCAACCTTAGCCAATGCTAAGTCTCCAAACTCTGCCAGTGTAGTGGATGTGGATAAAAAGCCCACAGATGACTTAAAAAGAAGTGAGAACGATGATCTTGCTAAAGAAGAGCGTGTTTCTCAGTTAATGGCAGGTGATCCAGCTTTCAGACGTGGGCGATTACGTTGGATGAGGCAAGAACAGATTAGATTTAAAAATCTGCAGCAGCAGGAAATAGCAAAACAACTTCGTCGACAAAATATGCCTCACAGGTTTATTCCGCCTGAAAATCGCAAGCCCCGCTTTCCTTTCAAAAGCAATCCCAAACATAGGAACTCGTGGAGTCCGGGCACCCATATCATTATCACAGAAGATGAAGTTATTGAGGTTAGAATTCCAAAAGAAGATGATAAGAACAAAGATGAAAACAAAGAAAAAGAAAGTAGAGCTGCTTCTAAAGACCCTCAGCAGCTCTGGAATCTTTATGGCCCCCAGAGGAATCAAGATAATATCAAAATTAACAGGCAGCAGTTAAACACACAGTCACAGCCTAGCAGTCAGCAGCAGCCATCGCCTCAGTTGCGCTGGAGAAGCAATTCTCTCAATAATGGCTCTCAGAAAAGCTTACGGCGTCAGACATCAGGCTCATCTGAATCATTGCACTCGTACAGCGGGCAGCAGAATCCGGACCTGCAGACTTTCCAGCAAAAACGCCACATCCACCAGCACCGGCAACCTTACTGCAATCAGAACAATGGAGGCAGTGCAGAAGGCAATACAGCTAACTCCCACCCAAAACAGACGGACCGGCTTAACCACTATAACCAGTTTGTGACGCCCCCACGGATGAGGCGCCAATTCTCAGCACCTAACCTCAAAGCGGGCAGAGAAACTACAGTATGAGTAGTTGGCCAAGAGTAGTCTGGGGGAGGAGGGAAGCAGGGGCAATTCTGGCTTATCACTGAGAAACAGCCAGGATTGGCTTTGCTTATGTCTTGGGTTTTGTTTGGCCAGGTAGAACTTGAATAATTGAACATACAGACACAAGGTACTGGCCCTTCAGCCCGTTCAGTTTGCATGTGACTTGTTGCGGTTTTAACAACATTGATTGGAAGAACATTCTGTAAAATTGTAAGAACTTTTTTCATAGACTAGAAGACTTGGAGGGAGGGATGTGGAGGGGCGAACTTCCCTGCTAGCTCATTTACCAGGTTTTTTTTGTGTGTCTTGAATATTTTTCTAATGCTGAAAATATTGTCTGGAACTTACAAAATGCTACCTGCCTCCCATGATCTATGTAGACAATCAAAAGAGGAATTTAGTTATAGCATTGAATGTTTCTTGTGAGCTTTTTCTTAGCAATAAGGAAACTGACCATCTGTTTTAAAATTGATCTGGCTCTTCAGAACAGTTATTTTCCACTCAGCTAAAATTCTTAATAGTTACAATAATCTTTAAACCAAAAGTTGTGGGCTGACAAGATATGTGGCTTTTTTTTATAGAGAAATTAAGAAGAGCATTGGGTCATAACAGACCTACTCTCCAAGTAGTTGTCTTTTCTCCTTCAGCCTAAGTTCATAGTTACTGGTATGAAATTGCTGTGACAGTTAAACCTGCCTGAATGGAATTTTATTTCAGAATATATATATGTTGCTGAAACAGTATGTTGGAAATAAGTTTTTCTAATTCCCATTGTCTCTCTCAACATAATAGTTTTTAATTATTATACAGAGATTGTGTAAAAAGGAACTAGGATTTTTTGACACTGGTGCAGGAAGAAGCCTCAAATAGCAATTTTTTTTATTAAGTTTTCAGCTTTCTTGGGCATGAGTCTGGGAGATGTTATTGAAATAGTTATTCTTATGAAGACTTACAGATAACCGTTGTGAATTGGCTGAATTCACAAAGATAGGGGAATTTAACTGTTTCATCTTAATGTGATACCTCATGTTAGTGCCTCTGATCTTGGATTAAGCCCCTGTTTCAAGACTTCTTTAATAAAGAAGGTCATTTTGAGCAGAAGATAGGATTCATTTTCCTTTTCCCCACATTCAAAATGAGACTTCAAAATTTTAGTATCTGTTTTGATCTGAAGAGGTGTATACTTGCAGGTGATGTGCCATAAAACAAATGCTTGCAATCCCTACTTCAGACTGTTTCAGACAAATTACAGAAGAACACTGATTAAGGAATAGGCTTCATAACCTTGGGGTTTTATCTCAGTTGGAGAGTCCCATTTATAATTATATACTTTCTGAGTTTGTTAAAGTGCAAGACAAAATTGCACGCACTTCTGAAAATCTGTGGACTTAAGTATGTGCTGATCTAAAGCTTTGAGGACTTAATATTGCTTTTAAATTTAAAACTTGAATATGATTTTAGAAACAAAATTGGCCACTGTACCACACTTGGTAAGATAGGTCCACTTTGCAGTGTGCCTGTACAGTGAAATGATTTGTGCTGTTTTGCACAAGTATCCTTCATTTACTTGAGGTTGCTTATTTTTTGATAAAATGTAAGACCTACTGGTAATTTGTATTTCTGTGTGTGTCAGCCTAGCTGTAGGTGAGTAGGAAGTGCCTCAAGCTTACTTTCCATCTTGTTTTTCCTGTCCTACTGCCCCCCCCCACCTTCCCCCCCCAGCTGTGTGTGATGTAGGTGCTGGTTGCAACACACATTATGTGGCAGCCATGCAGCATTTCAATATTGATTAATCAAGTGTCAACCCTTAAGTCTCTACACATGTTACTGATAGCATAATGGCCCTCTGATGTAGGAGATAAAATGTCAGTCCTCTAACTGTCCAAAAAGAATGAGCTGGTTCCATCACTTGGGACTTTTATTTTGTATTTTGGCAGGTTTAATTTTGTGTCCAAATATAGCTTTGTAACGTGCATTTGTGTCATGCTTTGGCCTACTTGAATGAAGGAAATAAAGCATCATGTCCAAAAATGTCTTTATTCTTAAAAAAAGAAGCCTTGGTAGATGAGCAATACTTTCTTTGAGCTTGAGTCAGAATTGCAAAATTAGTTTTGGGCTGAAAGTAATATTTTGCTGTTGCCTTTATTTTAGAATCCTGTTTTAGTACTGCATTACACTTTGTTTTTATGCATGTCGAGTAATGAGTTCTTTCATATCATCGGAAAGGCTTGGTCTCTCTTAAAAATGTATGCTCGGGAAAATCCTCTCAATTCTGTGGGAATCAGTGAGCCGAGCAGAGTTAGTCTGCATGGCATAGGTCATGAGAGAAGACCAAACCAGTTTTATCTTGTGTCCTATTTTTGTTGAGGATTTTGGCTGCCTTTGTAAAATCACCACATGATTGAGCATGGAGTAATTTTAAGTCTGTGCAACTACATGTACTGACATGAGATTAAAGCTCCTGCTGCTTGACATTTTAATACTAGACACTAAAAAGTTTTTGCCAACTTATTTCGGCTTCAAAATCTGAGAAGAAGTATCTGTAAATGCCTGTGGTGGTGGTGATGATGGTGAACAGTAGGTCGCCATCAATCTGTCTTACCCTGCTGTTTTAGTGCAGCACTAGAAAAACAACCCTGCCTATTCTGTTGTTGTATGATTCGACAAAAAACCCAAAAGGATAGTCAGTGTCAAAATGTGAGTCCAACCAGCTCAGAGGAAGCAGCTTTCTTCCTGGCTTTTGGGAGGGTATTACAGAAATGAAACTGGGGGGGGAGGGGGAAGCTCCTGTGAAAATAATTGCCCACTTTAAAACTTGAATATTGATTGCAGTGCCTCATCTGATAAGGGGAGCAATGTGAGAAATTTATGATCCTCTTGCACTATTTGGAAGTACACACACCTGTCACTGCAGATTTTGTATTAATGGAGCTAATGAACAGTAGTACAGCTGCTTCCATGGAAGATTGTGTGAAAAGGCTTTCAGGTTAATGGAAACGAGGCATCCATGATGGGAGTGCTGTTCTAGTAAGCTTAATTGCCATTGCTAAGTGCTGATGTGCTGTGTGCTTTGACAGCTGGCTTGTATCCACCTGTGCCTTAGTGATTTCTTAAATAACCTTTAGGGTTCACTAGGGACATGTGGATTTGGGGAGGGGGGTGGGGGGAAATGCATGCCACTAACGCTCCTCTGATTGACTTCAACATACTTTCTCAAGCAATTTGAGTTTAGGGATCTGTCAAATTAGAGGATGCTATTTTTATCAGTACATTCAGCTTAGTTTCAGTATCTCCTTCACTATTTGTCCTTTATCCTTTATATGTTGAAATTTATTCTTTATATGTTGAAATTTTGACTTGGATACTTCCCATTGAACCACTTCAAGAGCTGCCACATGAGAAATCCATGCTGTGTACCCATTTGTACTGTAAAGAAATCAGTGAGCTGCCTTTGATTTAAATGGGATTTTCAGATCTGTCCATTGTTTAAGAAAAAACAAGATTTGGATTGTCTTAAGAGCAAGCATCTGCCTTGTGAAAAGCAGAACTGGTTTGTATTGTAACAAGTGCTCTTTCAATAAACTATGAAATACTCTTGTAAGTGTCAGACTTGTCTCAGTGAAATGGAAATGAAATTTGATTGCAGGCTTGTCCTGATTTTTTTTTTTTTTGTTGGGGTTGGTATTGTTCTATCAATGTTTAAAAGGTTTCATTAATAGTTCCTCAGTCTGATTGTTGTAAGTTTGTCCACCCTGATTTTTCTGCTGTTAAGTGAAAAGCAGCCTACACAGATTTGTGTGTCTACTGTCACGTAGCTTATTTAAAATTTTTATTTTTATTTTTTAAAAAAAGCTTTTTTGTAGCACAAAGGAATACAAGCCATACTCTTCAGTGCTTTCCCATCGTACCATCTTGTATGCTATTTGTTTAAATTCTGGAAGAAAATACAGTGCTGGCTGTTCTTATTTGTTTGCTCATTGAAGACAAAAGAAACTGACTTTTTTGTATACCTCAAATCCAGGAGAGGATCACACACTGCAGTACCTTTGCAGACAACATGTAGATAGAATCTAACTTGTTATGATAGTGTTCTGCTTAAGAAGCTGGTCCATCCTGGTGTTGAAAAGCTTAGCCTAGTCTGATCCGAGAGTATGATATGGGGGGGGTGTTGGGTTTTTTTTGGGTGTGTGTGGTGGTGTTTTTTTTGTTAACAAAAACATTGGGTTTTTTTGGGGGGGGGGGTGTGGTGGTGGTTTTTTTGTTGATTTGTTGTTTTTTTTCGTTTGTTGGTTTGTAGCTTCAGATATTTCCATGCCCCTGGGCAAAATAAACTTTACATTCCCTTTTTTCCACATTTGTGGAGCTAATGATATCAATCAGTTTGAAGCTGTACAACAGTATGCATTGTGTTCCGGGGAGGCTGGGACATGGACCTTCAGAGCAGCTTCTAGATGCAGGGTTGGTTGGTGGTGTTTTTTTTTTTTTTTCTTTTCTAGCAGTTGAGGCACCTTTACCTTGGTACTAACGATTATGTGTGTGTTACCACTAATCGGATCTGGAAATGTTTACATGGAGAGCTGACCAGTCCTCGGTAGAGCAGACCAACCCCTTTACAGTGCAGTCAGTGCACTTCTGTGTGAACCAACCTGAAATTCATCCCTCATCTGTTGTTCAGTGCCAATTATTTTAAAATGCTACCATAGTATCAAGTGCCTGGAGGCAATTTAGTCCTGTTTTTCTGCTTAGGGAGATGGTACCTGCTGCTTTTTTGATACGGGAAAACAAACTTCAACTCTTTTTATTTAGTTTTAAAAGTAATGTTTGTTAGTGTGGAGTCAATAAAAAGTGTCTGCTTATATTGAGCATTTATTTATCTATGTATTTAAATGTACAGAAGATACAGTTGGCTCACAAATCTGAAAATAGAGAAGACAAGAAGCAAGTCTTTGTGTTTGAATGAATTTAATGTGCCTGGGTTTTTCATGCTGGAAGTAGAATTTTGACAGTGGAATGCTCCTGATTTTTGACCATTCCCCCTGCAGCTTCTCAGTTTCTCCAAAAGAATCTGATCAAAGATTCTACTTAAACACTACTTGAAGAGCTTTTCATTTCTACAATCTGGCTGTTCAAATTGACATCCTCAGATTATCAGCTTCAAACTACAGAAAAATAAATTATTTTGCCCTTCTTTGCAAATAAGAGAAGCTTGGTTTTGTCACTTCGCATCTGACCTGTTTTATCTTGCTTTAAAAGATAATAGCATTGTCTAGATGGACGTAGAGGAAGAATATCAGAGAGAGTACCTTTATGTTAATGAATTGCTCATAGTATGCTGGGTGTTGAAGAACTGTAGATAAGTCTGAAACTCCTCATGGAGTCTAGAATAGTTTTTTTGGTGAATCATTAAGAATTTCAGAAGGAATATCAAAAGGAAGGATGTATGTATATTTTGTCTGTAGTTCTTTTGCTGTGAGCTAAGATTTACTTACACTGTGAGTATGTAGCTATCTTAAGAGTGAATGGAGCAGACACAGTTGAAGAAAGAGCATTTTAGCCAAATAACATTTCAAGAGGGAATCAGAAAATTAAAACACAGCCCTCATACAAAGACCATATATCTTTAATAGTTCCTTTTTTTTTTTTTTTCCCTTCCCTAAAGGTCCTGGGTGTTGAAAATCCTGCACTTTCTAAGAGCACAGCTGCTGTTTTTACATGCTACTTCCAGGAAACATTACTTGTAAACTTAAAATAATGTATTTCATGTTTATCTCCTTTCCAGACACTGTTCTGACTGAACTTGTGTTAAATTTGGTGCTATCACATTGTGGCAATGTTAGGTACTATACTTGCTGTACAAAACCAAAGTATTGTGGCTGTTTAGATGGGATGCTTAAAAGAAAGCATAAAGGTTTCCTTCTAGAGCTGTTAGATTTCAGAATGCATTACTGCAAACAGTGCATTGGAGAACAATTTTAGGATTTGAAACTGTGGAAGAGAGAAGGTTGGAGTACAAGATAAGTGGCTTCAAGAATTCTCCTTAAGAACTCTGTAACAGTGAATTGTTGTTGCAACTGTTGTATAAAAATCTTGAGAAGCCAGTTTTAATTTGTGTAATATATACCAAAGGATTATCTTAAAAGAAAAAATAAAATAGAGTAGTGAGGTAGGCTCTGAGACTAGGAGCACAGAGACTGTGTCTGTTCTAAATATCTTGAATTTGTATTTCGTTTACCGGCAAATAATAAAAGGATCATTAAGTCTTAGTAGCATTTATTTCAAGGCACAATTATGCTGAACAGGAAGAATATGCTCTTACATCAGAAGGTGTCCTTGAAGTGCTTCTTGTGGGGAAACCTCTGCACAACTTCTCTGCCCACTTGCCAGGGTGGTGGCTTTTTTGTCATCTTGTGATATGTTAAATACACATGTGAGAGAGTGGTACTTACATTCAAAGAGGAAAATCTTGATTATTTTTTTTTTATCAAAAGGCAAATCAGTAGTGCTGTTAATCCTTCTGTCTGAGAAAATGAAGGTGAATAATTCTCCCATTTAAAGTTTATTTCTGTGCTTTTCTCTATTTCTGCCTCTTTCCTACCTACCTGAAAGCAGCAAGCAGGTTCCCCCCAAAAAATCCCCTTTTTCCAGTTTTTAGCAAAAATTTACTTAAAAAATAATTCCTAAACCTTTCCCTCTTACAGATAATATGAGCATGTATAGCTGACAATTTTAAAAAACACTACTGTCTTAATTGTGTTGGCCTCTGTCTTCTCACTTTTCAAGGACAGATTGTGCAAAACCAATACATGTTGGTATGTGACCTCTGAGCTTTAATGGAAATGTCTTGATGTATTTGTTCTCTGTCTGTCATTCCATCTGAGGCGTTAGTCTTTCTTAACTGTTCTCCTTGCTTTTGTCTGTCCTCCTACACGGTATCTTCTCTCTCCCCACAGGACTATGAGAGTAAACTGCAGGCCTTACAGAAGCAGGTAGAGACACGATCCTTGGCAGCTGAAACAACAGAGGAGGAGGAGGAGGAAGAAGGTGAGTTTGAAGCTAAAAATAATTTGGATAAAGCCAAGCTTAAAGGAGCAGTTGCTACAGCATCTCTTGCAGTAGGTAGAAAACTCACTTTGGAAAACGCAAAATACTTCATAACTTCCTGACTTGTGATCTTCACAGCGTAAAGATGTAAAATACCTATTCGTAGAATAAGCTCCACATCAACAGCAGATATGCATCCCCAGATTCAATTGATGCACAAACTAGATTAGTTTAACTATGAGCTTTGATTTGGTACTCTTGAATCCAAAGGAATTGATTTCTTTTTGGCACTAACAGAGTTCAGATGTCTTAAACCAAAATAATACTTTTGCCTTTGTTTCCTTGTTTTGACTTCAAAGTTTCTTTTTTCTCCTTGGTAGGAATTCTTAGAACTCATGCTGTGATGTGGCAGTATAACCCCATTTCTGGACAGTAGATACAGTTTATTATTCCCACGATACTTGGTTTCATTCCACTGTTTCAGCATTTGGCTGTAATAATTGTTAACTAATTTAAAGTAACAGGAGTAGAATTTATTTGGCTTTTGCTGTTCCAGATCTCCTTACTTGATCATTGTATCTTCATTGCTAGTGGTGAGGAAGTTTGACTTCACTTTTTGCTCACTGAATAATAAAAATGCAGGGTTTTGCTTTCTGTTCTTCTCTTCCAGAAAAGGTGTTGAGAACTTGATGACACAGTTAGTGAACTGCATGTGATTGTCTAGGGAAGAAGCCACAGCATTTCATTTCTGTTTCTTTGCTCTTCCTAGTGCCCTGGACAAGACACGAGTGTGAACTCGCACAGTGGGCTTTCAGAAAGTGGAAATTTCACCAATTTACTTCACTGAGGGACCAGCTCTGGGGAAATGCTGTGTATCTGAAAGAAGCCAATGCAATCAGCGTAGAGTTAAAGAAAAAGGTAGGGACATGCAGAGTAGCTTCTTGTATTTTCTGACTCATCAACTTTTACTGTATCATCCTGCTTCAAACACTCAGGAGTTACTTGTAGTCATTAAAGTTATGTTTCTTGCTTACTAGTTTGGGAAAATCGTGAGTCTGGTTCAGACTTTTGGCTGAACGAACATCCTATGCAAATCTGGGTGATACATTCTTCTCTTCATTTCCCTTATGCTGTTCCTGTCAATATTGTACACGTACATTCAGGTACATCTGCCCAGGGCCCTGTCTTTTCCTTTTTGCTTTTAACTTTTAAGTGGTCATTCATCTTTCCAGAAGTGCATGCTGCAGGATGTGCTAGGTCTATAGTTTTCCACACCTCTGCAGGCTGTGACAAGAAAGGCAAGAAATCTGTACCCAGCTGAAACATATGCTTTATGCCATTTTGAGACCAAAAAGAAAAAAAAAAAAAAGTGACTTAAAAAAACCCTGAATCTCTTCACAGAGGTGAAAGTCAAACTGGCTTCATATGTTGCCTTAGGTTAGGTGTGTGTTCCCTTTGTGATGCTGGTTTAGTATCTTTTCTTTTCCCATTCAGGTGCAGTTCCAATTTGTCCTGCTGACAGACACGCTTTACTCACCACTGCCACCAGAGCTTTTGCCCACCGAGTTGGAGAAGACCCGGGACAATAGGCCTTTCCCTCGTACAGTGGTAGCTGTGGAAGTTCAGGATCTGAAGAATGGAGCAACACATTACTGGTCCTTAGAAAAACTCAAGTATGTTAATGTTACTGGAGAACAAACTTCATTATATCCAAGCAACTTCACTGAAAAATTTCACCCTTTGCTGTTTATTCTCTGTTGTACTTGGTTTTATTCTGTCTTCCCAAATGCCAACTTTCTGGACAGTGTGGTATGTTTTAAATAACAGTTTTCTAGATTGTTTAAGCAAGTACATTTGTTTTCCAGGATCTTACCTCACTTCCGCATTTAATTTTTGTAACTTGAGGTTAGATTTTTATCTTTTAAATCTAATAAGGCTCATCAGAGCTCATCTCTCTGCATTCATTTTTTTCACATTCCTTTCACTGCAATAGTTTCCTTGCCGCCTGCTTTTATGTAACTTGGTACTATAGGGCATAATTTACAATAAAAAGCTTAAATAAAGAAGATTCTATTTCAATGGAAGTTACACAAATTCTGCCTGTAATCCAGATTTTCATGATATTCTTCCAAATAGGCAAAAGACACTTGTCTTTTCCACATTCGCTAAATACTGACTGAGTAACTTTTGTCCACTAATAACTTCTAGACAAACTATTTTGCATTATGAAACACTTGTTTTCTTCCATGAAATAAATAAAAGTCTTTAATGGCATCAGTTAAATTTTGAATCAAAATGACAATGTTTCTGGAGTGGCATGCAGAAAACCTGCATAAATTACTCAACAACAACATTATGTCAGGATTAGATGTGGGAGAAGAATATGTAGAAGTTTGAATGAAATCTGACGTTTATCTAAGTTTCTGCAGTGACCTTGCCTCACGCATAGTGGGTTTTCCCAGAATCCCTAGCATGTCGGAGAACTAGTACAGCACCAGACTTAGTGGTACAGACTTCTCTGGTCTTTATCCGCCCTCTCCTGTTTGTAATTTGATGTAGGTGAAATAAGTGTACCCCACTTTGTGTTCTCTGCTTTTTTATGACTCGTTCTTTATTAAGTTTTTTTTAATCCCGCTTTCTTCTGCACAGGCAGAGGTTGGACCTGATGCGTGAAATGTATGACAGAGCTGGGGAAGTAGCTTCTAATACACAGGATGAGAGTGAAAACACAATGACAGGCAGTGACCCCTTTTATGATCGCTTTCATTGGTTCAAGCTTGTTGGAAGGTATGTGATGACAATCTCAGCCACTGGTGCATTGGTAACTTTTGTCAGTTCTGGATGAGCTTTGAACTTTTAATGTGGTTATAAACTGTATGGCCACTAGTGTTAGCTGTGTGTGTTGTCTTTCAGGGATTTCTGATAGACATAAAATACAGCAAAGAGCAGAAAATGCTCTTTAGAATGTTGCCAGTTCTGGTGTAACGTTGTAGAATCTGATTTGACTGAACACTTGGTAAGTTATAAGCTTATTTAAAAAAAATGTAGCTAGCTAAGTTCTGTCTAAAGTCACTGGAGTAGGGCTCTGAGAACATGAAGAACACTGGAAACTGAGGGGAAGAGCGGCCCAGGGCCTCGCTTACATGTGTGGTTCGAATAGTCTGGTCATACTCTATGGAAATACCTACTATCTGATGGGTTTCTTTAATATGTCCTCATGTCAGCTGCACCTTTACAGTATCTTCAGTTACAAAAATGTTGTGTTGTAAACAAGATTTGTAGCTTTGTTAAATGGATGTGCTCTCAATATCTGTATGTTCAGCCATGTTTATATTTATTTTTTATTTATTTTCTGCTCAGTCCAAGGATGCTTTTTTCCTTTGTTAGCAATCCTTTCCCTTACGTTTCATTGCAGTCCAGATAGCAGTTTGAAGCCTTTGCTTGTTGTTCAGGTGGTCTCTGCTGATGGCAACAGACGGCTGTTAAATGAAGCATTCTTCTTTCCCCTCACTCTGTTAATTGGTATTCCGTTAACTGATATCTAGCTCCCCCATATTCCATGGCTGCGTGAATGAGCGTCTTGCTGATCGCACGCCCTCCCCCACTTTCTCCACGGCTGACTCCGACATCACTGAACTGGCTGATGAACAGCAGGATGAGATGGAGGACTTTGATGATGAGGCCTTTGTGGATGATACTGGCTCCGACGTTGGAACTGAGGAGGGATCAGACCTCTTCAATGATGGGCGCGACCCGTTTTACGACCGATCCCCTTGGTTCATTTTAGTGGGAAGGTTGGTGAGGTTACTGTGAGAATGGCCAAAAGGGACCAGCTCTTGCTGTAGACTGCAATGGCTTTGCCTTGTGCTGCATAGAATATCTATATATGTAAACTGGAATTGCCAGAGAATGGGTGTGGTTTAACATTAAGTTTAAATTCCTGTGTCCAAGGCCAGGAAGACCTAAATAATAATCGGGAAAATAACATTTAATGTGACAATGTGAGTAAATCTCTTTCAAGGTAACTTAGCTGTCACAACATAGAATGAATGTGGGTTTGCTTATGTACAGTATTTAAGCATTATTTATAGAATGCTGTATTTAGCCATTGCAAGATCACCAAGGCGATATTATAGTATGTGACTTTTTCCCATAGAAGAGAATCTCAGAGTATGGTGGAGGGTCTTTCAGTCCAGTCTAATAAATCCATTTTCTGAAAACTCATCTAACATCCTCTGTGTTTTAAGAGGAAAAAATGGCATGAGGAGAAAGAAGAATGATCCTTTCTGTATGAGGAAAAGAGCATTCTTTGAGATGATTTGGCTTCTTGGATTATGTATGATACTCAGTAGGAAGTATTACGTAGTGGAAGGTCATCTTCATTAAAATTCACTGGCTGGTGGTCTTTTATCAGCAATTTCCCCGTGCACTACACTTGAACTGCTGAAACAAGTTTGCTTAACGTATTTTGGAATATTATCTATTTTTCCAATGTAGATATGATTAAGGCATTATCAGATACCAGTTTTTGGTGTAGACCCTAAGGACAGCAAGTTGCATCAGAAAGATGTAGTACTTTGTGCTGCTGCTTCACAGATAGCCTTGCTCAGACATGTTACCTATGACCAGAAACAGAAAGATTTTCAGTGACTTTTGTGACCCCTCACTTCTGCTCTTACTCCCCCAGTTCTGCTTATTTGATTGCTCTGTAAGGCAATTTACTTGTTAAAGCAGTAACAGAGGTGGTTACCACAGACATTGTACAAAAGAGGGGGTAAGACTCCATGGCTGGTGGAAGGGAGGAGCAACAAAGAATGGACTGGAGCTTGACTTCATCCTTTCCTGTGACTGTAAGCAGGGAAGACTTCCATGCCCAGGAAGGTGGGATCTTTTGACAGTTTCCTCAAATGCAGGAAACTTGGTTGCATTATTTGTGAAAATGAGGGACTGAGTTTGTCAGTGTTTTGTCAAGCTTTTAGATCAGTTTAGCTGTGCTGTGTGACCTCATTCTTTGTCTTCAGTAGACCTGTTTACAAGCTGTGATTAAAACTTGGCACTTCCTTGATCTGGTCTTTGAAACAAAAAATTACAGTTATAAAGATGCAAGAAATTGCATGAGTCCTCTTTGATCTCTGAATTTGTGTCCTCATGTGCAATGTCCGATAATGTGTTTTAGAAAATCAAATTCTTTCAGGTTAATCTGATCTATAACAGTCAGTTTGGGAAAGCTGTCTTAACTGACTTAAAGTGGTTGTCAGCTAGTTAAAGCATATGTGATCTTTTTGCAACAGCTAGGACTGCTTTCTTGTAATGGTGCTGGCATACTCAGCACATTCTCCTGTGGTGCATGTTCTTTCAGAGTGAGACCTTCAGTCCTTGGGAAAAAGTTGAGCTATTCATCTTCATTTCACAGACTCTTCAGGAAGCACAAGCTGAGCAAATACAGTGCATAATGGAAACAGTCGTGCTTCCTGGCAATTACACAACTTGCTTCCCATTTCCATGTATTAAAAAGAATACTGAGCTCTGTCTCTAGGCAGATACATGAAGCTGCAGCAGTTAAGGGTACTACCCTGAGCCATGTAAGCTGCACATAGTAAGAAAATCAGCTTGGGTTGTAAATTGTATTGAGGAATGAAACTTAGTTTGTATTATCTCGGAGTAGACAGCTGAACGACTTTTTCCCAGTTGTTGGTTTCTATTCTTTTATGGTTCTGTTCTGCTATTGTGCTGATTCTGTCAGCAGAAAGCTGTTAGATGGTTTAGCACCACCGAGTAGAAATTACTTTGATTCTTCAGTGTTATCCGGCATGAGAATTCTACTTTTGAACAGATGAAAATACCTTTTTGATACTTGTGACACTACATAAATACTGTCTTGAGCCCAAGGTAGTGTTCAATTTATAACAAAACCCAAATTCCTTAACACTTCTGTGTACTGTTTTATATGTTGTGGAATGTGTAGGACAAAGATAAAATAATTTTGCGGGGGAGGATGTGTGTCATCAGCAATAATGAGTTCAGGTCACTAAGGAGAGAAGGAGAAATTGATCCTGTAGTTATCCAACTCCTTGGACATCACAGTATTTTTTTTCTCTCTCTCTTTGTGCTGTGACTGTCTTTTATTTATACTATAACTATTAAAGAAAGAAAAAAAAAAAGAGCTGGTCCCTTTAGCCATCTCTTCTGGCATGCTGGGCTGTTTTTAAGGCTGATTCTATTTAATGGTGTTGACATATCAAGCATTTGCTATGTTTTTAGGGGAGGTGGGAGAGGACTATGGGGTATTTTATTTACATCTTGAATTGATCTGTGTGTTTAAAAAATATCTGTCATCATTCCAAGTTCTGTTGTTTTTGTTTTGATTTTTTAAAAATATTGTTTGTTAAATTTAATTTCTAGTTTTGTTGAGTATGCCATTTTACCTCACCAATCTTTCTGCTAATATAGCTCCCCCTCTTTCAGTCTGCTGGGCTAAGGTGCAGGGGACACTTGCATACAGGGTGTTTGGGGAGTGGGAGTCCTCCCAGATGTGGAAAGAGGAGGATAACCTTAAGATTTCATCCACTCCTGACTTGGTACTGTCTTGTAATGAAGCAGGTGGAATGGCACTGGAAGGCAGTATTGCTGCATAAACCAGTTCTTTTCTTTGTACAGCAAATGTGCCATTGCTCTCCATTCTACAGAAGAGATCCAGCATTTTCGTCACCAAACAGGAAGCTTAAAACTTTCTGTATTATTGCTTTTCTTTCTCTAAGTTAAAATCATTCCAGTGACCTAAGCGACTGAGTGGAAGGAAGTTAAGGAAGTTGAGAAATACTTTTTTTTTTTTTTTTTTTTCTTTGGGATGGTTATTTTACCAAGGTCACAAAATTGTATTTGCTAATAAAACTGAATGCTTTGGCTGTCATATATTGAACAGCAGCTTCAGGACTTTAGCCATGCAAATAAAAATATATTTTTATTTTTCATACAGGTAATGCTTTCACTTTTCACTAGTTTGGCTTTGAAGTAGGAAAGCTTCCGTAATGACTGCCTCTTCTACTTAGTGAAGCTGTCTCTTACTGTGTACATACCAGTGCGAGGCCATTTAGATTCCTTTCTGTTGGGGGAAAAATGTCTGTTCACCCTAGCTTGAAATGTGGTTTTCAAACTGTGTGTGTTTTTAGTGTTGAGCATATGACTCCATACCTTCCTGAACTCCATCTCTGGTCCAGTCCAAGTGAACAATTCCAGTTTATGAGTGACTGTTCTCTTGTATGGTGGGATGCTGCTTTCTCAAATGAGCACCACCTGAAATTTGAAAGCTAAAAATGAAAATGTGGTTTTAGAGAAAAAAAAATACTAAAACTTCCCATTTTGTTACTTAAATGTAGTCTCTTCTCCCTTCCCTTGCTTTATCAGTGCTTACCTCACTTTGGAGCAGACTGAAAGGAATTAGATCCTAATCTTAGTCAAGTGTTATGTTGCAGTTTTGTTGGTTTTTTTTTTGTTGTTCTTGTACTGTTTTCTTAATGTTTTTGTTTTGCTGCTTGGATAGCCTTATTAATCATTCTGTTCTCTATTGCATTTTGTCATCACTTTGGTCTTTAGTAGCATCATTTTTGTCTCTTCTGCTCATAACTGACACCTGTTTGACTACCTTGCCATTTCAAGGCAATTCATTCATTCTGGGAACAGGCATGTGAACCCAAGGAGAAATACTTACTTTTTAAACTTTGGTCCTTAGCTGTGTGTCAAGGAATTCAGTTTGGATCAGTCTCCCTGTGTTCACAGAACAAGTTCTACAGCTAATATCTCCAGACAGAGGCAGCGAATGTTGCATTTCTGTCTCGGCCCTCGTGTCACACAGGACTTTCCCTACAAATATTAAACAGTAACAGTTATAAATTCAAGGAATTAATTATACTTAATAATATATATTGAGAATATATATATTTCTATTATATAATATATTATAAATAAATATCTATTATAATATATATTATATAAAATTATATAAAATATACTTAATAATAAAAAGGACTGCAAGAAGGAAATCCAGTTAAACAAATGACCGGTGTTTAGTATAATTAAATATGCATAAATTTATAAAAATTACATACATAATTGGTTAGTCGCTTTAATGACTGGTAAAACTATTGGTTAAACTTCTGTGTGTCTCAGTACTCTTTTGAAAATTCTGAAACAGCTCAATAAATAAAGCATTCCTTTTTTTCCTCTTCTTGAGAGCCATTCTTCTGCTGACTTGTTAGGCTTCCCAACGTCTAAGATTTTGCTCAAGCTAATCTCACTGAAGTTCTAAGAACTTCTGCAATTCATTGCAGAAACATAAAATAACTTAATTTTAGTCTAACTCTTAATTAAAAATCTGTACAATAAAACTTGTTAACTTACTGTTCCAAAATAGACCCTGCTTGTATATAACTTTAAAAGTTAGTGTATGGCAGGATCATCCAGTACTGGGCCTAAATGCTGCTTTTCCTGTTGTGAACTGTACTTTCTAAGTGATTGCTGTTAGAGTACTGTTGCGGTGTTTTGTTGTTGGTTTGGGTTTTTTTCAAGAAATGAATAGAACATTCCTAAAGATATTTAGCTGTGAAGACTACTCATTGAATCTTCCAAGAAACCTAAGAGGGGACTTACGGTTTATTGGGGATTCCTGATTAGTCTGTATACAGTGTTATCAAATGAACATAGAAGAGAGAAAACAGTCCATCTGGTTTGAAGAGTGGTTTTTATGTGGTCACTACAACATTTGAGGGTGTGTGAACACAGTAGATCAATTCCCTTTTAATTTATCACTTCAAACTACACTCATGTGGTGGAAGACTCAAACAATTCTTTATAATCAGTAGCTCCTTAGTAGACTTCTACCATCTTGCTAACAGCTCCATTTGCAACTGTAGTGCACCTGAAGTTACTTTCTATAAAGCCATCATCTTAAATTGTCTCCTTCATATGTTTTATAACTCACTAATGTCAGCCCTGTGTCTCTAGTATACTCTGATAATGGTGCATTTTGTGGCTTCACTTGGCTTTGACACTGCTGCAGAGCCCTGTGTGGACAAGATGGATACATGACCACAGTGCAGGTCTAATAGGTGGAGTAAAGTAGACTGAAGATTTGAGTGTCCCATTAGCCAACCAAATACTGCAGTCTGGTTTTGCAGACGATTGCCTAATGCTGTTTGTGTTTTCTTTCCTTCCTGTTACCAGGGCGTTTGTATACCTGAGCAATCTACTGTACCCGGTGCCTCTTATTCACAGAGTGGCTGTTGTTAGTGAGAAGGGAGAAGTACGAGGATTTCTGCGAGTAGCAGTGCAAGCTATAGCAGGTGAGATACTCTGAGAGCTTTACACTGCAATTGTTTGGTACACTGTAAGTAGCTGCAGCTTTAAGAAAACAGGCAAACAAATCAAACCATTCTCTCTTATAGTCAAATCTGAATAATGCAGTGTTGCAAATAGTGCCTGTTCTTTATTATTAACTTGTCTTTGAAATTTTTTCATTGGCATGAATCGTGTGGACCAAGCATGAATAAATCTTGAAATGATGCTACTGATCAGAAGGTTTTAAAATGATGACATTGACCACTGAAGTTTATACTTGGCAGCTAATGCAACACTGCTTTTTAAGATAGTGAAAGGGCTAACTAGTGTCAGTCAGTATAAAAACTAAAAATAAAGCAAAGTTTTTTTTGTTTCTGGCACCAAGAATTAAGAGCGGACAAAGGTATTTGCAAGTTTGGTAGTTGTGATGACTTGCAGACAAGTTAAACGTACCAAGTGTTTGCTCTTCTCAAACTATCTTTTTAAATAATGTGCTCCTCCATTGTCTGACTGAAGAGCATGTGTAGAATTTCCTGGACTGACAGTTTTTGGTGTACTATAAACAGAAATCAGAGCAGTTTTCCTTTTTGTTGCCACGCTAAAATGTGTTGAGACTTGGAAGCTGCTTTAACATACTATTTCATCGCTAAGGATTGTCAGTTTTTCCGAAGAAAAGGGTAGATAGATGGGGGACGGTAGCTGCCTCATCCAGTTTTGAACTACCTTTGTAGGCATGCAGAGTTTAACTGCAGTCCGCTAGTCAGCTGCTAATATTTTATGCTTTTCCCATATGAGATGAGCCAGTTGAGTTATACTGTCGGTGGTTAGCCATGTCTTACCCATCCTGGTGAGAGCACAGATACTTTTCATGTTTTGTCCTTTCTAGCAGTGGCTAACTGCCAACATCTCTTTTTTGTTTAGATAGGGTAACCCTGGAAGTTTCACTCTCCATGGGAACGTATAATGAAATCTCAGACTCTGAAGATGTGTAAGAATCACTCTGGCAGGGACTTAAACAAGTGAAATAAAATCTGCTTTAACCTGTACAGAAGTCTCATTTCTAGTTTGGTTTGGTCTCCTTGGCACTGGCCAAATATTTCCAAATAAATATTCTATTCATCCACCCAAATAAATGGAATACACCGTGGCTAATAGAAATTGAACGGGGGATATCTCTTGAAAAAGGGCCGTGGCATTATTTGGTCCCTAAGTGAAGCTTTGGAACTCATTCTGAATCTTTTTTTCTGCGAGCATGCAATTACTGTGGAAGAAATATCTGGCGTTTAACCAGGCCTTGTTGTTACTCTCCACAAAGAGGAGGGGGTTAAATAGACAGATTGTGCAGACTGAACCACCTTCAAATTTACAGCGTGTACTTGTGAAGCTTTGTTAGTGTTACTGCTTAGTTTATGGCTACAGAATTTTAGATGGCAGTTTAAATGAATTTATGTGGGTTGTTATGGTATGTTAATTTACCTTGGGTATAATAATCAAGAGTAAATAAATAATCAAAATGAGTACTCGGTTGTTTTGCATTCAAAATTCTCTAAAGTTTATTCATGATGAAACTTCAAAATTTGTCTTGTTGGTTTACCACTCAAGTCCATGATGGATAGATTTCTGCTGTGACTTTTTCCAGCACTTACTCTACTCTGTTGCTGGATGACTGGAACCAGGCCTCTTCTGCTTTATGGACTGGTTTTCATTGTAATCAGAATTTCCATTTAGAAATCGGAGGGTTTTTCGCTCTCCTCCCCATAATTTTTTTTCCTTTTTCTTTTTTTTTTAGCTGATGAAGAAGCCCCAGATTATGGATCTGGTATTCGACAGTCTGGCACAGCTAAAATTTCATTTGACAATGAATATTTTGATAAGGTAAGAAGTCTTAAAATTGAGTTAGGTTTCTTTGAGTGCAGTAGTTTCTGTTTCTAAATAAATAAGTGTTGTGGGGGAAGAAGGGGATGGCAAAACTGGAAACTGCAGGAATCTGTTACATGCTACCTCATTTAATTTTTCAGAGTGATTTTTCTTCAGTTACGATGACTCGGTCTGGACTGTCTTTGGAAGAATTAAGAATTGTGGAAGGGCAAGGACAGAATTCAGAGGTTACCACTCCTCCGGAGGAGATCAACAGAATGAATGAGCTAGGTAAGTAAGAGATAGGTAGTAGCTCTGGGGAACTTAAGGGAAATCAGTGATAGGGATTCTAAGTGTCCTTCAAGAATATGATAGGTACAGAAAGGTGTAACCGATGGGTTGCATACCATAGATGCTGGAGTTCTTAATTTGAGGAACTGTGCAGAAAAACTGTTCCCAGGTATTTGTATCTTTTGACTATCAGCAAATAATTTGGGCTCAAAAGAAAAAACCCGCAATATTATGTGACTAAACTGTTGCCTGAAGGAATATTTTTAAGAAAAGAAAAGAAGAAAAAGAACAAATGATTTCATGTGGGATGTTTGTGTTTCCCTAAGACTTGAAGTCAGCCACTCTGGATGGAAAGATGACTATGGAAGGATTCACCGAGGAAATTGGTGATCACTTGAAACTGGGTAGTGTGTTTACCTTTCGTGTGACAGTGCTGCAGGCCAGTGGCATCCTTCCTGAATACGCAGATATTTTCTGCCAGTTCAAGTAAGAATTTATCCTTATTTACATTAGGCAATTAATGGTTTGATAGAGAGTGCAAATAATAGTGGGCAATGGAGGGTCTGATTGAGAGCTTTTCAAATGAGTGGCAGTGTGGTATAGCAGAGAAAAGTGCCTTGTCAGTTACTGGAATTCCTTATACGAGCAGTACCCGCTTTGTGTTAGCGTGGTGTTAAGGAATAGTTTTGCAGAAGGGAATCAAGAGTCAGAGTGGACTCTTAAGTTACTATTTTGTATGTATCTTTTAAGTTTTTGCTTGATAATGGCTTTTAGTGTGAAAACTACAATATTGGATTGTACATATGCTCAATTGCAATGAAAGCTACATGACCCTTGAGTATATCAGTAGCTCTTAAGTAAAAGGGTTCTTTGTCTTAGTTTCATAAGAAAGAAGAAAAAATGGGAGTAATAAAGACATAAAACAAGTACAGGAATTGTGCTCCCAGAGGCTAGGGTATTCCTGGCTTTAAGTCATCACTCAACTCCCTGCAAAGTTCTAACAGAATAAATTAATGGGTTTCCTTTCAGTGTTGGGTTCACAGCACAGCAATCTTTGCTAAACTGTTCTGTAGTGGTTTATTTTTGTTTTATTTTTTGTTGTTTTGTTTTTGCTTTTTTTAAAGCTTTTTACATCGACATGATGAAGCTTTCTCAACAGAACCTCTCAAAAACAATGGTCGAGGGACTCCCCTTGGGTTTTACCATGTTCAGAATGTAAGTAAAACTTTACAGGAATAGTAAGTGCCTGTTTTAGCACTGGGGAGTTGTGTGTATCCTTCTTGTTAATCTCAAGAGAGGTGTATGGGGATAAGGGGGACAAGGGGAATGATTAAGAACAGGCAGTAGGAGGAGTGATCAGGTGACTGATATGGTGCCCAGTGGAGAACAGAATGCAGAATGGTTCTGTGTGGCAGATTTAACTCTGCTGTTTCACCTCTACTTCATGCCTTTGAATTCTGTTGCCTTTCCATGGTATTTAATAAAAGCAGTCTAGAATTCAGGAAATAAAATATGTGTGAATAGCAGTGTTCTTGATCTCAGATGAACTGAACATACTGTTCTTATGGTCTGTGTAATCCTTTGGTTACATGCAGTCACCTCCAGCTTAAATGCCTGATGTTGAGGTTTTCATTTTCTCCTGTATTAGAGAGTAGAATTAATGCCTAAATCAAAAAGGAATGCAATTACTTTTACTGTGAGTGGCATTAAACCATGTGAAAAATACAAACTCCTAAAATTCACGCTTAGATTTCTTTTTTGCAAGTCTCATTTTCTTTCTTACTTTGCTTAATAGATTGCTGTTGAAGTGACAGAATCGTTTGTGGAGTACATCAAAACAAAGCCTATTGTGTTTGAAGTCTTTGGGCATTATCAGCAACATCCTCTCCATCTGCAGGGACAGGATCTCAACAGGTATTGTTCGCTGCTCTGGCATGAAGGCTGCCTGCAGTCATGCTCGCGTTAGCTCTGCAGTTCAGGCAGTACTTTCTCATACTCCTGAAATTATATAGTCACACCCTCACGACTAGGATTCCTGAGCAAGGTCAGAGTGCTGGCAGGCACCTTTTTGCCCAGTGCAGTATGTTTTGTTAGTGAGTGATGGAATTGCTTTGCCTTCTCAAACATGGAAAGCTGTTTGGCCAATACAGTTGCATCCATGCTACAAACACTGTGGTGATAGAACATTGTACTCAGAATTTCAGCAGTGGTCTTGGTGAGTTCTGGGTAAACCTCACCAGTGTTCCCAAGATGCAGTGCCTTGACATAGTCATGCCTGAGCATTTGAATTTTTGGAATCAGGGAAAGGGCCCCTAGCTGTCATCATCTTCATAGCTATAAGGGAAGAGGCTATTGAAGCACATGCTGGTTTTAAGAGGAAATGTCAGCTAAGACTCGTTTCTTTCTTTTAAGTTATTTTGGGAAATGTCTGTAGTCTACTTAAATTTTCAGTGCAGAATGGGGGTAGAGCAGTTGGAAATTGTAATTTTTTTAAAAATTTATTATTTTTTATTACTGACAGGTAGGATTAATTAAGATAGAGAAAGGACATAGGTTAGTCTGAGGAGTGTGCTGACTCCACTTGTTTTCCTGACAGGTGGTATTTACCTGTCTTCATGCGATTGTGAGGATATTTTTAGAGACAAAAATGGGTGGAGGGACTCTACGAGTGTGTGTGTACATAGATGCATCTTTGTGTATCTGTATATGTTTTTCATGATTAGCTGCCTCTATACTGATAACTCTTTTCATTTCTCTGTAGTCCTCCACAGCCTTCCCGAAGATTCTTTCCTCCCCCTATGCCACTCTCAAAGCCAGGTGAGAACAGTTCTCTGATTCAGTACATCACATGTCTGCTACCGAAAGTGAAGGTTGTAGCGTATTCATAAGCTATTCAGGACACCAAGAAATGCAGTGGAGTGGATGTTGTGAAGGGCATTAGTCTGTCTTTGCTGGCAGTCTTCCTTTTGTTTGTGTTCTTTTCAACCTCTGTTTGCAGGAAGTGCTTCTTGGTTCACTAAAGGGTAGAACTTCATTCCTTAGGTGTTCACCATATTCCATCAGCTCTGGCTAGGGCTCTTTATGTGCTTACTGAGCACTTGACTGGAAATTTGCTTATTCATTAACTGCTTCATCTTTTTGCTCTCTCAACATTCTTCTTTAGTGAGTCAGTCTTGTTGAAATGATCCTTTTTTTTTCTTTGCTTAATTGTAATAATGCATGCTGAACTCCTGTGTTTTTTTTCCATTTCACCTATTAATTTCCGCCTCCTCCAGCTTTCTCTCACCTGCCCATTTCTACATCCTTTTTTTGTGTGTGTTCCATTCCCTTTGCAGACCATGAAAGAAAAATTGAATTGATTAGGTATCTTATGTCTGGCTATGTAAACGTGCATGTGCTGAACACGCTATCCGAGCATGCCAACGTGCTTGCATCCTCTGCTGTGGCTGCTTTCCAGGATGGAGCTGACCAGCTGCCACCTTTTCTCTTTCTGCCTATTCCCAGTTGTCAGAGTGAGCGGGCTCCTAAACGAGATGGTTAGTAGCCAAACTTGATCTGTAGTAGATGTAGAAGTAGTTCCAACATGTGCTGCAGAATTCCGTTTTCCTTTATCATGTAACGTTCTTGGGACTAGAAACAGCCATGACTGCAGTCATGGAAGGTGATGCTGTGCTTAAGTTTAGGGCTATTCTAGAGAGAACCATATAGTCTATGAACTCCAGTGCTAGGTATTGCAGATTTTTCTGTGTCGCTGGATCTATTCCTTGAAACTTCCTGGACCTCTTGATATTTTTTTTGGTGTGTTCTGTACATAGGTTTCTGATACTGGGATGAGAGATGCTGCACATGAAAAAACAGCTATGTAGAGAAACATTCTGCTGTGTTCCATATAGGTTTCCTTTTTGCTCATCATGTTGTGGTGGTTTTTTCTCCTACTAACATTGCCGTTCCTCGTTTACATTTTTATTTGGTTTTATTTAAAACAAACACACAAAAAAGACAACTCGTTGGTTATTAATTCTGCCAGAGCAAGTCCATGAGAACCTTTAGAACTGGCTTTCGTGTTTAGTTAAATGTGTCTTTCTGTTGTTTTTCTCTTCTGAATCTTTTGGGTTGCTCTGCTTAGCAATAAACTTGATTGACTTGTCTTTGATGTACCTCTCGCTTTAAGTCCAGCTGTAATGAATTCATGTGCAGCTATGTGATGTGATATGCATGTAAGAGAGTGAGTGCCCTGAGTAATGAAAGGGAGGAGTAAATGGTGACACAGAAGCTTGCTGCCTAGTGTGATGGAGTTGTAGTGCTGTAAATAACAGATTCTTGTCTGTTATAAATCTGTCCATCTGAGGTAGCTGCGATTTTTACCCAGAGAAGAAGCAGAATTCACTTTTTTTTTTTTTTCCAAAAGAGACTGCACAGGCACACGTATAAGGACTTTTTCTTGACTGGGGACTGTTAAGCCCTTCCGCTGCACTGGAAATTAAGTTGTGGTGGAGGCTGAAGGATACACAGAGGTGTGAAGATCAGAGAACCTAGAAGAATACTTGAGCAAGGGAAGAATGGGGCTGGAGGGGCTAGAAGGGAGAATAATTATTTGGCTTAATAAAAACAATAAAGTTAGTATGTGAAAGGAAAAAAAAAAAAGGAAAATCAATTGCAGAGTTACAAAAATACCTGTCAGAGTACACAGGAACTAGGCTTTTAAAATATTCCCTTTCACAAAAATTAAATGAATGAGTAGATAAGAGAGGTCATGTAATGATAGCTAAAAGATCCGATCTAAGTATATGTGAATGGATATCGGATTATTTCTAGATTTCAGTTACCCTGTTATTTTTTTTAACATGGTTTATCCCTACATTTGTATGAAAGGAATTAGAGAGGATCTGGCCAGTAGTAGTCACTAATACTAAAATGTAAGGAGCCCAGAAACATATCTTGGCAGGATTATGGCTCTGGAATAAGTCTTGTTCAGCCTTTTTACATATTATCTAAAGTGGTTCAGGAGACTAGCATTTGTAACATGAAGAAGCAAAGACTGAAGTTTTAAGTTCCTCTTCCCCCCCTCCCCCCCTCCCCCCCCATTCTTCCCCCCACCTTGTGTATGGGGGGGGAAATGTACTTTATTGGTGAGTAATGTTGTAGAAGAACAGACCTAAGTAATTCCAAATCACAAACTGTTGTACGTCAGTTACTTCATGGCGTATTTGTGGAAACTTTTTCTGTGGATCTAGAGAGACTGCATATTTTTACAAGTTTTTTTGGATACAGTTTTGGTTTTTTATTTGTGTTGGGTTTTTTTCTTTTCATCTAGTAACTTACATTTTAAAAAAACAACACTTTGAGAAATGATTGCTGTAAGCAACATAATTTTCATGGAAAAAGATGTTGTCTGCGTATGTACATAGAATACGTAGGATCACTGAAATGACTTGTTTCTGTGAGCCCTAGGGTAAGCTTTACTTGTTTAGTCTTTGTAAACCATTCCTTTTCCTCTTTCTTTTTATTTTTAAGTGCCAGCTACAAAACTAAATACTATGAGCAAACCCAGCTTGGGCCAGAGTGTGAGCAAATACGACCTCCTTGTGTGGTTTGAAATCAGCGAATTGGAGCCGACAGGGGAGTAAGTCCAGTATTAATCCTTTATGTTTTAAGAAGAGTCATTTATGGGAGTCTGATCTTTTGCCCTTTGTTCTGGTCAGACCAGGCTGATGTTCAGCAGTCGTTATTGGGCAGTGGCCTGGGTGGTCTGTAGTGATCGGGTGTAAATTCTGGTGACATTGGTTGTCCCCACTGGAAAGGGCTGAAGAGATAAAATGACATTTCTTTCACGCTTCAAGTAATCTTTCCATTTTGAAAGCCCGTGCACACCAGCTGAACAGGCACTGGGAAAACTTACCCGATGCAGGCAATGAGTTTAGATTCTTTGGGTCGCTAGAGATTTTATGCTCCAGAAGTCATCTACCAGGCCCTGTTTTATGTTCACCTCTGCTACACAGAAGGTTTTTCCCTGACAAGTTTTAGGGATTATATTGAGAAGCGAGTTCCACAGAGTTTTCCAGAAGTACTGGAAGTGCAGTGTATGATACTTCTGTATTTTACTGATGCTCTGGTGAATAAAGAGTCTAGTCTGGGAGTCAGCAGAAGCACTCATTTCTTCAGGTACTATATGGAGAGGTAACTGTTGGCAGTCACTGTACTAGTATATCTTTCCTGCCTCTTGATTTCACTCTCTCACACAGGTATATTCCTGCTATTGTGGACCACACTGGAGGCTTGCCCTGCCAGGGGACGTTCCTCCTTCACCAGGTACTAATGAAGGCTGTAGAGCAGCAAGTTTCATCTCTGTGGGGGGTTAGAATGGCTGGATTTTGCATCTTCCATGTCCCTTCCTTTCCTACGCAGCTGTCTAATGATAGCTGTAGGGTCAGCCATCCTTCAGTCTGTACTTAGTCTGTTAGCTTTGGGCTACGAAGAGAGTACGTTTGGCCCCTAGTGTATTGCTGTTTCCTTATCAGTGTGCATCCCACTCATGAAAGATGAAAGCTTTTCAAAAAGCAGGAACCTTTGGAACCAGATTTGTGCCTTTAGTGTTCTCCAGCATCTCTACCAAGGACCCAGAAGGATCTTGTGGACTCAGCTTTCGTTGGTTCTTTCTCACTGCATGTGGCTGTGAGACAAGTCTACAAAATGACTGTGTCTCTGTGCATTTTAAATGCCTGTAATAATCCTTAATAATAATTTGTCTTTAGCTAGATTCTAAAGATAAATCTCAGTTAAATATTGTTTATAAGTTTGTTATGGTTTTCTTCTACTCTCAAATTCTCAGTTCTTTTCCATGGAGTTTACTTTGACTTGCATTTCCTCTTTCTTAAAATGATAGGAACAGTCCGTATAGCTTAGGAATAATAATCGTATTCTAATAATTTCCTTTTAAAAAAAAAATAATGTTGCTCAGTTCTAGATTTACTAATGTGCTCAGCAGTTACTCCCAGTTCAAACCAGAGTAATTCTAACCTGTGTAGTTCCATTGCCAAGTCCACAATGCAGGCAAATGTTTATCAGCTTCTTTGGAAACAGTTGCATGCAAAGCACCTTCTCCCTGGATAGTTGTCCTCTACGTTTTGAAGAGTGAAACCTGTTGCAACCAACACTTGGGAATTTTTCTTTTTTAGATGTGGTGTTTACTTCTATTCTACAGTTGTACCTTCTTTCCAGCTATTACAGAGTTTTACAATATTTTGGCTCATAACAGATACATGTGACAAAGGAGGAGAATATCTGCATGAGTAGTTTCTCTTTTCTAGTAACTTCTTTTGGTATATATGTTCTGTTTTGGTATATACACTTTAATGTAACGTATAAGTACATAAGAACACATTACTCAAGGATTTGCTTGGTTTTGTGGTCAACTGATACATCCCAGGGACCATACATACCTTCTTTGAGAGTGTATCAACAGTTTAAGGACAATTTTAGGTTAAATCCTCTGCCTTTGTGGAATGAGGAGGGAGAACTGTAAATTCTGTTATTTAGGAGAGTGTAATGTTTCTCTTAAGTCAGTTTTAGGGTCCTGAAACATAGGTGCTTGTTCACAGTTTCAGACTAATTTAAATGATCTTATTTGCTTCGTTTTTGCAGTATAATTGCAAAATAATGATGTTAGAGTATGTGTGTTGGTGGGGAATGCTTCACCAATGTTTTGGTTTTGAATTCTACCAGGGAATCCAGCGTAGAATCACAGTCACCATTATCCATGAGAAGGGCAGTGAGTTGCACTGGAAAGATGTGCGAGAGCTGGTTGTCGGTGAGTGTATTGTTTTGCATGTTGCTGTGTAAGGAAGAAAAAGTACTAACGGTAATTTCTTTTTGTATTGGATTCTGACATCTTTATGAATATTGGCTGTGAGGGGAGAATTTTGAAAAATATCCAGAGGAAAAACTGAAGTTGTGCAACTTCCACTTAAAGCTGCTTGTTAATCATATAGTCTGAAATTATATTTGGGAAAACACTTTCATTCTGTGTTTCAAGTTTAATTTTAGTTGACTCCCCCTTCTACCTTTTTCAGGGCGTATAAGAAATAAACCAGAGGTAGATGAAGCTGCTGTGGATGCTATTTTGTCTTTGAATATTATTTCTGCAAAATACCTGAAGTCCTCTCACAGCTCCAATAGGTAAGTGAGTGAAGTGAGCACTCTAGGAGGAATCTGAAATTTCTTTGACTTCTGAGATACTGGCAGGATGTTTGGAAAGCTGGGAATATTGCTGATTGTTAAATGTAGAACTCTGTGGGCACAGGGCATACAGATCGAGAATCAATGTTACCATGAACTCTTGCTAAAGGTGAAGCCCATTGGTCTACATGGAGGATTTCTTGATAATTCATTTGAATTACTTTCCATGTGTAAGCACCAAAAAGGGAGGACAGAAGGGAACAGCTTAAGGGAGTCTTGGAATTTAACCCAGAACTTTTTCTACTGACATCAAAGTTTGTTGCTAGAATACAGCATTGAAGTACAAGGGCAGTCTCGGGGGATATATTTATGGATGTGTACATACCTATATTATTCCTGGAACAAGGATGTGACAGTTTAAGCAAGAGCCATGCTTTGTAAATTGAACTTAATGGTTTGTGGGTTTATACAGATGGACTCCGGCCCTAAGAAGGGGGTGTCTGTTCCGTGGAACTGGTTGCTGCAGCGGCCGGGCCCCTGTCTGAGAGGTTTGGGGCTGTGTGCGCTGCCTCATTAGGGTGCATTGCTGTACAGATCAGGCGGATTCTGCATTGTTTGGCTTCAGCGTCTGCAACAAAAGGGCAGCGAAGCAGAATGCTGCATTGCCGGCACAGCCTCTCCCTGCTCTGACATCAGCCAAGTCACTTGACCGCTCCATGGCTCTGTTTAGCTGGTGCAAAGCAGGAATATCTCGGAAATTTAACTATGAATGAGTGTTTCCGGAGGTTGTTTTGGAGCCCATCTCTGCTGCAGCTGCTGAATGCTGGAGGCGGTATTCCAGGCGCTGAAATGGCCTCTTCCTTCTGTTAGAGGCTTGGACTTTGAATACCACTGCGATATTAAAGGTGGATCCAGGACGCTGCTTCTGCCTGCTGAATCCTTCCTGCCACCTCGTGTCTGCGGCAGGCGCAGGGACAGGGCCTTGGCAGTTACTCTGCCTCCCACTGAGAAGTGGGTGTGTTAGTGTGTTTGAATTAATGGGTCGGTATAACTGGGATGTAAGGGGATTGCTGCTAGTTTCCAGTCTGATTACTATTGTATTTGAAGTTGGAAGGTCCTATACTTTATGTTGTACAGGAATTTCTTGAAATTCCTATATAGCTCTACAGTTTCTATTAGGTTGGCCACTTGGATGAAGGATTAGTGTGAGTGAAGTAAAGTAAAGCTGTTGACCACCTCTTGCCAGAATGCCAAGGTTTAAGCTGTGGGATGAGTGCGTGGCAGGGTGGTGAATTGGAAGTGAATCCCTGGTAAAGGATGTGTCTTACATTTGCTCATTGTCTGCAGACCTGTTTTCTGGTTGGTGTGTTGTGTGTTTTGGGTTTTTTTTAAGTCTACTTGTTCTGTTCCTCTCAGCTGTTGCTTTTCTGTTCTGCTTTTGGCTGCACTAACTGAAGCTCTTTCTATGTTTTTACAGGCTCTTTCTTGATAAGGATATGCCTAGGTATTTTCTGGTTGCTTCCTTTGTACATAAAGCATTCTATTTTCAAGAATCTTTATGTCCCATTTGTCTTGCCCCCACTTCCCTTTTAGCTTTTACTGAATTTTGTTAGCACACCTCTTTGCTCTTGCAGAAGTGGTATTCCTCCTCCTCCTCCTTTGTGTCAGGGGTTTATTTGGGTACAATTCAGTGTGGGACTTGAGAAGGTAAACTTCCCTTCACGTGTAAGAAATAGCCTTCTTGGTTCCGTCTTTCTGATTCTAAAAATGTGCCATGAGAATGTAGTCCCTATTTGTAGCCCTTGCTATTTTCTTCCTTCGTTCTGTATCAAAGAACTAAATTTGGAATTTCTTACTGCCTCTGACTCTGTAATGCTTGCCATGTTTGAAGTACCAAGTCAAGGACTGAATGATTAGGTTACTTGAAATTCCAGCTCTGAATTGCACTGAACAAAAAGCAGTGGCAGCCATGTGACTGGCATTCAACCTCTGTTCTTAGGTTGGATTTGCATCTGAAATTTAACCATGTGGTTGCTACTACTTACTTCACCAGTGTGCAAAGACGCAGAGGTGCAGTAGCTGCTGGGACTGGACTCCTCCTTCACCTTCCAGACCGGGGCATGGCCAGGTGTGCTGGCGGCACAGTCTGGGACAATTTGCACTCTGCTTTCTGTGGTTTGCCTCTTTGAAAAAGAGCAAACTTTAAGTCTTCAGTGCTCTCGGTTCACCACCTCTCACTAATACTAAAATCCACTTAAAAATCAGTCCCAACTACACGTTGGTGCTTTTAACCTGTTTCTCCTGTTTTTCATGCTTCGCTTGTTCTGCACTCCGTTTCCCTCCTTGTGCTATTAGCTATGCTGAAAGAAGTTTGCTCACTCCTGGTTTTTTTTGTCCGCCTCTGTAACTATTCTAGCAAGTTCTGGTTTGGACTAGGCCAGACTCTGTGTTTAACTCCCTGGCTAGACAAAATCCAGTAGAGTAACTGTATTTCAACTGTACTTCAACTTTGTGTTCATGAAAAAGTCATCATTTTGCTGATGAACATCTATATCTGTATTCTCTCTTTGTGATGAGAAGTCCTGGTTGGCAAATGGTGGCGAGCTGATTCAGGGGCCAGGTATGCCGGCTCTCGCATCGGTGAAGAGCCAGTTTACCACATTTTCTTCCACCCAGAGAGTAGATCTGGAGCTTGCTAAAAAAATTGATCCCATACCTAAGACATGATGAAAGACTAAACATAGGGACTCAACACAGATTTGTAAAGGGTTAGAGGACAACCTGTGCTGCTTGCCTAACCTCACCCAAATAAGGATGATTCTGTTACAGTGCTTTGGCAGCTACCAATTACTTCGCCTTCAGAATATTTTTCTCTGTAGCATTTTTAATAGAAGCAGGACATGTAGAAGTAATAAGATTCTTAAATGTGCTACTTCCAATGGAAACAGTATTTAGCAATACTCTCAAATTACACTACTTGACTGCACAGTTCATGGTGTCTCAATGTATTAGCTCAGAATTATGCAACTGGTATCAGGAGAAGGGGTTTCTTGGGAACTCTGTTTGGGATCTTGGTTTCTGATATGTCTGCTCTTGGGCTGTTTGTGATGGTTTTTTGGTTGGTTTTCGTTATTGTTATTTCTTTCTTTCACCCCCACCCTACTTTTTGTCGTTTGTCTTTGGTTTCATTTTCCATTTTTCTGAGTTGGCCTTGGGCATTAGTGCAGAAGCTCTTTGGAGATACAACATTATAAAAAATTAATACACATGACACACTTTCTTGCTTTTAGTACCACATCATTTGGACTCAAAATAGGATGGAAAACCTCAGTGGCAAGGGGCTTTGGGAGGGAAATTTTATAGAGGTGATGAAGAAATGGTATCATCTTTTTGTTATCAGTGTAGAGAAGTGTGCTGTATTCCTGACTAAGGGTATAGGACTTCTTTCCAGAGGAGCCTACGTGAAATCGGTCTTCGCCTGTGAGAAAGGAGAGAGGTCATTTCCCTAAGCTGCTGTTACAAGAGGGGAGAGTGTCATGGTGACTCAAGGGTCTAATGATTTAGCTGTCCTGTGTATGATGCTGTCTCTCACTTTTTTAGGTGTTTTTTTTTTAGTTAACAGATGAACTTTCCTGATTGCGGGGGTAGAGCTGTGGAAACTTCAGCTCCTTTCATTCCATGTACCAAACTGAAGAAATTTCTTACAAAAGTTTGTGTTAGATCTGCAAGTTTTTACTTGAAGCTAGTAAGGGCATAGAAGGAAATCTTTGTCACTTGAATATAGGACTTAAATTACAATGATTGATAGGTAGGGTTGCTATCAGAAGCTGCTGGATTTGTAAGACTCAGTGTTAGAGGGATCTGTTTTGTTGCTATACATTAGTCCTAAAACATGGTGTAGAATGAGCGGTGCTTATAGAAAAGAACCTTGCCATGCACTCTGGAGGTCCAACTGGGCTGAATTGCACCTGGAGCAATAGAAAGGAATTCTACTGTTTAGAAACACTGTTCTGTAGTGCTGACTTCCCTGTAGTGTTAAGACAGCTTTTGTTCTGTTCTGTATTTACTTTTGACTCTGTTACATGAGTCTTTTTTCATAACAAGCAATGTTCTCTTATGCCATGGTATTTGAGGGTAGAAGTAAGTGATCTTGGGAAAGAAAAGAAGGTCTTTGCTTTTGCTTTTTATTTGTTATCTAAGCCGCTGAGAGTTGTAGTGGATGATGTCAAGAAAAAGATGCTGTACACTGAGGGCTAAGAGGGATGCAGAGGAGCTCTTACTGTATTTTTTTTCAGGACTTTCTATCGGTTTGAAGCAGTTTGGGATAGCTCCTTGCATAACTCCCTTCTCCTCAATCGAGTGACACCGTATGGAGAGAAGATATATATGACCCTTTCTGCTTACCTGGAGGTTAGAGACCTGTGCCTTTCTTTTTGCTTGTGGACTCGAGTATAACTTGAGTTATTTTGAGACAGCAGACAGTATGTAGCCAAGATACTTACCGGACTAAATGATTTTGAATCCTGAAGCCAGTGAAAGTCTTTATTAATTTTCTGAGAACAGGGTGGAAAAATTAATTCACAGTTAGCATCTTGATGTCAAGGTATTACTGCCTTGTACCAAATGTGAAGCGAAACTGGTGATCTCCTTTTCTGTGCCTCGTTTTGTCTATTTTTGTATCTGAAAATCCACTGAAATCAGTGAACGTTGCTGTGTAAGTCCTGCTTATCTTACAAATGCTGGCCTAGCTCTTGGCTTTGCGTGCAAGTCACTGTTCTTTTGTATAGTACAATTCACCCATAAGATGCATTGAGAAATTTGACAGTTCTCTTTCACAGAAACACATGTGAAAAACCTCCACCAAAGACCCAAATAAGAATAAATTTCAAAAAGCTGTCCCCCCACAAGAGGGAAGCAGTATAACTTGGTATAGTTGTCTGCAGCCAGTCATTCATTATTGTTTTTTTCTCTTAGCTTGACCACTGCATCCAGCCTGCTGTTATAACAAAGGATGTTTGTATGGTCTTTTACTCAAGAGATGCCAAGATCTCCCCACCGCGATCACTACGCAATCTCTTTGGCAGTGGCTACTCCAAATCTCCAGATTCGTAAGTTCCAGTTTTGGTATTGAAGTTTTATGTCGGCATATACTTTTTCTCTTAGAGGGCATGGGGAGAATGTAGCTTAGTTTTCTTTATTTCTTCCTTGAAAGTCTACCTACAGTTCTCCAGTCTGGTTTTGAGCATTCTTTGTTGCATTTATTTCAGTAAAACTCTGGTGGCTTTTCTCTTTACTGATCCTTTTTCCGGCCTTCTGACTGAACGGTTGGGAAGAGAGATCCATTGTTCAAACTTGCACATAGACAACCCTGATCTCGACCTGGAATTTACTGCAGCAGCTGCTCTCTGAATCTGATGAGGGGGGTGAGGGGGAACATGGGGGAAAAGCCATTTTTAGAGATCTTGCAGTCTCTCCTGGTTATTTTCTGTCAAGATTAGAATTCAGATGTAGTTCTAACTAAGAACTATACTTGAACTTCTAATTTGGGGACCGGTTTACTAAAGCTAATGCACACAATTTTTGAAGATAATAGGTTTTTCTTTTTCCCTCTGGTTTCTTGTGAACAGCAATCGAGTGACCGGGATCTATGAACTAAGTTTATGCAAAATGGCAGACACAGGAAGTCCAGGTAAGCAGTGACTGGGTGTTCAAGTGATAAATATGAAACATTGCAGAAAATTTCGTAGGTGGAAGAGAGTGATTCTGTGGATCTTCTGTCCTGGTGGGAAGAGTTTCCTGTGTTTCATGGGAACAGTGGCACATTGCTATTGCTTAAAAAACTTAGGCAAGCTTTTACTTTCAACTTGGGTCTGTGTTCACCAGTGGTGAACCAAGGATTCACTGAAAACTTTACGTTTTCTGACATACCAGGAAACTGGACCTTTGTCATAGACTTAGGTTGCATAATACATGGCCTATGACTAACACAGCTGAGACTTGGTTTTGCATCAATGCAGTTTTCTCTTGGTCTTTTGAAGATACTGCTGCTATCTGATGCAAACTTGGTAACTTGGAAGGAATGTAGATTGTGTGGTATCAGTGTATTTTTCCTCTAAGAACTAGCAATTGAAGTTCCTGTATTGAATTAGACTGAACAGGAGTTTGCATTATATCGTGGTCAATGGAAAGTATCTGAATCAAGTAAGAAAGCTGGACTAAATCACATCTTTGGAATGTGTGATTTCTGTCAATGAAATCATTGCCTTGTGTATTTCCAGCCAAACAGACGGGTTGGTACTTCACAGCTTGCTAATTGTTAAGTGTTTCTTAGTGCTAAGCCTCTGGCTGTATTTTTAACGCATCTTATGTTGTTTTTTTTTTAACTGCTTAGGAATGCAGAGGAGGAGGAGGAAAGTCCTGGATACATCTGTGGCATATGTGCGAGGAGAAGAGAACCTGGCAGGTTGGAGGCCCAGGGGTGACAGCCTCATTCTCGAGCATCAGTGGGAATTGGAGAAACTGGAGCTGCTGCATGAGGTGAGTAAAGAAATCGGGGAAGTGAAAGAAAAAGCATAACTGTACCTTTGAATTTGCCTTTAGTCTACCCTCTGTGAGACCTTCTGAGCTGAATGAGTTCCCGGATTGGAGTTTGTTCTCAAAGTCGAGATATAATTAAATTCTCCAACAGAGAAGGTAAGGTAGCAGGTGTGTGGCTGGCTGCTGCATGGAACCTTCAGCTCAGAATCTCAGTGTGTTCAACAAAGGCAGATTCTACTTCTTGTGCCATTGCAAACTCACTTACCTGGGGAGAATGCTCAGTGTATGAATCTTAAAAGAATGCGTAAGAATTCAGTGCCTGTAAAGCAGGCAACATCCTGGAGCAGATGATACTCATTTCTTTTCTTGCTAGGTGGAAAAAACCCGACATTTCCTTCTGCTTCGTGAAAAGCTTGGTGACAGCATCCCCAAGTCCCTGAGTGACTCACTGTCTCCCAGTTTGAGCAGTGGAACCCTCAGTACCTCCACCAGCATTTCCTCCCAGATCTCGACTACAACGTTCGAGAGTGCTGTGACACCCAGTGAGAGCAGTGGCTATGACTCGGCAGATATAGAGAGCCTGGTGGATCGGGAGAAAGAGCTGGCCACCAAGGTATAACATGGGAAAAGCATCACGGGCCTAAACTGAGGTGCCAAAAACGGTTAAAGATTCATGATGAGCTTTTCAGATAGCATGGCGAATATCCAGTGTTGCATGAGTTTCGTTTTAATATGCTTTATAATGAAATAATCCATTCTCACTAGCCCGTGCTGGTGGCTGGGTTTGTGCTATGGCTGTACCTCATTCCCCTTCATTAGTAATTCTGTAAATGAAGCTTTGGAAGTGATTATTCCCTTCTGGGATTTTTCACAGCAGCTTAGAATTTGTTTGTTCTTTCCTGAGCTGCTCAATATGTCTTGACAAATTGCCTCATATGTTCAAATTTCCCTGACAATCTAAATGTAAAATTTTTCTCTGTGTTGTTTTTTCGTTTGTCCGTGTCCCTCAGTGTCTGCAGCTTCTTACTCATACTTTCAATCGGGAATTTAACCAGGTGTACAACAGCATCAGTGATTGTAAGGTAAATATTTCATACAATATAATACGCTATATTTGTAGTACAACAGCAGTGTATTTGTGGTCTGTGGAATCTGTTGATAGTATGAAGAGACAAAACACTTCCTGTTAATTTGTTATTTTCAGTCTATTGGAGGCATTTGGCTAGTCAGCATCAGGTTCTGTAGACTGGTGCAGGAATTAGAAATGGTGTGAACTTGGACTGTAGCATAGCTTCTAGTTCATTAGCAGACTGGAAGTGCTCCCACCTTCTGTGTACACTTGCCCTGTGTAAAAGGGTAAACTGGCTCTTTTAGAAATTCTGACTGTAGGCACAGGAGTCACCAAGTTGCAACTGTGTAATCTAATACTCTATTGAGGAAGTCAGGATGTGAACCATCAGAAGTGTAGGAGGTTAACAACAAGCGGTGTCTATAGAAGTGCCCTTGTATTTTCACCCCCAGGTGGGTTTATGATGATTATGTCCAAAAATTTGGAGCAGAGAAATGGCTGATAGGAACACTGATAGGAATTATCTGAGCCTCCCGCAGGCTGAATGCTGTGTGCTGCCCGGGACGGGACACCAGCTGCAGAAGAACCGCCTCTGTGACACCTTGCCTGTTTGTCCTTGTAGCTGTCAGATATTTCCCCCATTGGGCGCGACCCGTCTGTGTCGAGTTTCAGCAGTGCTACCCTCACGCCCTCATCTACCTGCCCTTCTCTTGTGGATTCAAGATGCAATTCAGTTGATCAGAAGTAAGTAATAGGGTGTTAATAGAAAAACGTTACTTCTCGGTGCTTCACAATCTCTTTCCTGTATTTCCTGATTGCATATTTTTCTCCCCCTTTATTCCCTTTCCCTACTTTCAGATATTTCTCTGTATGGCTTCCCTGCCTTATTCTCTACAAATACTCGGTACAATTGTTTTCCCCCATTTTGTTCTTTTGAAGTGTTGTGTATTTTTTCGCTTTTTGCTGAAAGCAGTCAGCTTGTCGTTCCAGTGACCAGTGCATCGTCAGTGTGTAGCGTCCACAAGGTTTTTTCAGTTCTGTTAAAAAACATTATCTTCTAATAACAACCCAAAATAAATCAGTTTGGCCAGTAATCCCTGTTTATTGTTCTCAGCTGTATCTCTAGAAAATATTTTTGATGACATTTGGAAAAACTACTTAATGAAAGATAATGTAACTTGTACCTTCTCAGTTTGACATCCCTGAGAGGAGGCGTGCCAATGTAGTAGTACATTTTACATCAAACCATAGTAAGATGTATTTCTGTGTTGTGACAGTGTTTGGCAAGAGAAACAAGGGACAAGTAGTGGGGAAAAAACCTACTAGCAGTTACAAGTTTTGTTCCATAGATTTCAAGGGAAATGCTATTCAATAGCGTACAAAAGCATCCCAGTGTCATACAAAACAACCTAGACTGGAGGATGAAACCTGTGAGACAGGCAAGGCTGTAAATGCACTTTCAAGTCCATTGTCACATTCAGTTGGTTTGTTGTGACTTACTTTTCTTTCTCCCTTTTTATTTTTTTTTTTTTTTTTTAGGACACCAGAAGCAAATTCTCGTGCCTCCAGTCCCTGTCATGAGGTGGAACAGTTCCAGCTAATTCCTGCGGTAGAAACTTCCTGTCTTGCCAGAGCTGGAAAGAATGAATTTCTAAACCTTGTTCCTGATATTGAGGAAATCAGACCAGGGTAAGTTTTCTACTGTTGTGTGATCCTGGCTTCCTGAGAGCTGTCACGGGGACTGCCTGGCACTTGTAGTTTCTTTTGCCTCGTTTGAGGAAGGTAAATGAAACGGGTGATTGCAGAAATGCAGGGTCCTGTGTAATGGAGGCAGGACTGATGGAGGTCATGTTGGCATTTGATCTCTGCAGCACTCATTCCCCACATCCACTTAATGAACAGGATTTCCATTGACCTAAACATACCTGTTACCATCAAAACTGTTGCTGAAGTTCACTGTCGTAGACATCTTTGTGGGTCCTTTTCATCAGACTTTTGCGTTGTTCTTGAAGACAAAATTCAGCTTGCTTGTGGGAGAACTTTTTCATAATACTGTTACGCACAAAACACGCTATGGACCAAGAATCTTATGCAGTGTTTTGCAGCTAATACGGATACCTGGGTGCCTTATTTAGGGGACAGTGTATTCCTGTTTATTTGTGGGTTTGTTTTGGTTTGTTTTCCAGCTCTGTGGTCTCAAAGAAAGGATACCTCCATTTCAAGGAGCCACTTTCCAGCTCCTGGGCCAAGCACTTTGTGGTGGTTCGCCGTCCCTATGTTTTTATTTACAACAGTGACAAAGATCCTGTAGAAAGAGGACTCATAAACTTATCCACAGCTCAGGTGGAATACAGCGAGGATCAACAGGCAATGGTAAAGGTCAGTCTGAGATCTGTTGTTTATTTACCCACAGAACAGGATCACTGCAGGTAGTAGTGCACCCATACCATCCTGTGCATCATCTCTGGTCAGAGATGTCTTTGTCTTGGAGGATGGCTGGCATCTGATGGCTCCGCCCACAAGGTCGCCAGTTTGTTCAGGGTTTCTTATGTTTTGGATGCAGCTGTACAAGAGACTGAGACTGCTGTGACGCTGCATGTTTGCTTTAGTGAGCATGTGTGGGTACCACCACCCTGTGTGTTTGGTTTTTGCAGTTTCCTTTTTGTGTGGTGTTTTGGGGTTGTGTGTTTTGTTTTGTGGGGTTTTTTTTTTTTTTTTACACAAACAACAAACCCAACATACACAAACATCCTGCAAGGAACCAGGTTAACTTTACTGGTTAAAGTCCACACTTCTGAGTTAAAACTGTATTTTGTAAAAGACGTCCCTTTTGACTGTCTAATGTTATCCTGGAAATGAGCAGTGGAGCTTAAATGAAAGACCTTAGGTCTGGTGGTTTTTAGGAATGTGACGCAGCAAATTCTTCCTCACGGAGGGAGTGTGCATCAGCATCTGTGCTTGGAGGCTTCAGCATTTTAAATTGTCCTTCATGTTCCAGACACCCAACACGTTTGGTGTATGCACGAAGCATCGTGGGGTCCTGCTGCAGGCCATCAACGACAAAGACATGAATGACTGGTTATATGCCTTCAATCCACTTCTTGCTGGCACAATACGGTGAGAGACAGATCATGGGTGGGCAATGTGCAAAGCATAAAGGTAGTGCGATAGTTTGTCACAGAATTTAATCTTGTTCGAAGAATTTGACAAGACAGGTGAAATGAAGGAGGGACAAGGGCGCACAACAAGAAAAAATAGAAAATTGAACAAGCCCCATATTTCAGGGCATGCAGCGCCTGTTGCACTGGCTTGTGACGTTCTTAACAAACGTATCCAGTTTGAACATGTGTGGTATGCTTCATGTAGCACTACCTTTGGAGGCTGCAAAATGGTTTTCTTGTATTGCTGTTTTACAAACTTATAAAGCTTCTTGCTACCTCTGTGCAGACGGGTCTGGACTGCCTTTTCATTGTGTTGATGGTGAGCTGGAGTAGAAGTTCTCATTTCCTTCCCTTCTTCAAACTTCTCTAGAAGCCTTCCCTTTAACACAGGTCACAGACATCCCCTACTTGCTATCTTCCTACTCTACTACTGTCTTCTACTCTGTCTTACTATGCTACGGTAGCTCTTCCTTTCAATAAAAAAAAAAATAAATTAAAAGCTAAGCTATTACTATAGAGCATCAAATAATATTGTCACAATGCAGTCCTTAAAAGATCCCATCTTCCTTTAAAGGAGCACAGCAGGAGAGTGAGAAGTCTTTCTCATTTCAGCCCTTGATACATTTTCCTTTCTAAGCATATGGAGTAAACTAGGACTATATGAAAGGATTTAAAAAAAAAAAAAGTGGACAAACTGTGGGGAGGGAAGAAAAATAAACTTCCTGAATTCAACAAATATTTTTCTACTTCTCTCTTGCACAGGTCAAAACTGGCTCGAAGACGCACGGGCCAGCTGAAGTACTGAGTCCATGTAATGTTCTCATCTGTTCTCCTCACTCACCTTCTGATAGACTAAGTGTTACCTCTCATTTTCTCTTTGTGATTCTTGACAGTTTCTCTTGTATGTAATCCTGTGGCTTAACATCCCCTACCTTCCCAACTCCTTCAGCACATTTTCTAGGCATTCTAACCCTACCTTGTTTCTTTTCACTTGTACTGAGAATCGTACTAGTAGCATGTGGCCAGACAAAAAGAAAGAAAAAAAAAAAAATCAAAAAACGCCCGAGTGATTATGCACGACTAAAAAGAAGAAAAAAAAAGTGTGGGTTTTTTTTTTTTCTTATAACAATTGTTTTCCCATTTCAACTGACCTTTTGGTGTCTGTCCCACTGTCCATTGTTGTCTGTCTAGACTGCTGCAGGTTTTTCATTCGATTTGTGACTTGGCAGTAGTCGTTGGTTCCCTCAGGGCAAAGTTCTAATGCCAGGGAAAGATAACTTCTCCTATGTAGACATTACCCAGACAGGAACTGCAATAGCTCCTCAGGCTTTCTGGATCCAGCCTCTAATTTAAACTCTGTGGAAAGCTGATATTGGACAAATCTATCTGGGCAGACTGAGTTTTGGACTTGGTGCAAGTTTTTGAGTTTGCAGGGTCCAACAGGCTAAGGCATGAGCTGGAAAAAGGTAGGGACCAAACTGAGAACGGCTGGCTGGAATAATCTGTCTTAAAACGCTTGCTGTGGGGTTGCGGGTGCACAGTGCTTGGCTTTAACTCTTTCCCGAAGCACTGACACTCCCTGCTCCACCTCTGAACTGAGCTGGGGAGACGGAACTCGTGCTGATGTGAGGAAACATAAACCACATCGCTGAAATGTTAGGTACAGTCCCTGAAGTTCTAGATGCTCAGCCTTGTGTTTGGCAGATGGAGAGTGTCATTACAGGGAAACAGAAGTGTGGCCGTTCCCCAGAGCTCCTTCGGGAGATCAGCGCAGGAGGGCAGCGTCTCCTCATTCCGCTTTTAGTCCTGACCCCCAGCTCCTATGGGCGCAGTTCTCGCCTCTAGTGGAAGAGACTGACAGCTGTCATCGGTACGTCAGGATAGGCTGCTCTACCTTCGTGTGTCCACCCCCGCTCTGCAGCACGCCGGTGACACCCCATCTGTTGGTGGGGAAAGCATCCTCTGTCTGCAGAACACTCCCCAGGCCTTGCACTTGCAGTGTTCTCCAGGGAACAGCAGGACGTTTTCACTTCTTCTGGAATAACTTTTGAATGTTTCCTGATTTCTCTGCTACAATTTTCATCAGCTAAAACCCCCCAGTTAGTTTTAAGTTCAGAATTAATCCTTCCTGGAGGATGTATCAAGTGGACTCTGGTCCTGGTTGGTGGGGTGGAATAGTTGGCGGCTTGGAGATGAGCTGGGTGGTGTTGGTTCTTGACCTCCGGTGTAGTTCTCCTTGTGGCTGAAGTTTTGGTCCTTGCCCTGCGAAGGGAAAGCAGGATGAATTTTTGTTCTGAGCAGTGAGCTCCTCTCCCTTGGTTAGGTTCAGGGAGGCTGGGGAGGGGGTGGTGGTTCTTTTTCCTTTGGCTGTGCTTCGGGCTGCTGTGCTGCGGTTTGTTGCCTTGCCTTGGGCACCGAGAGGGCTGGCTGTGGGCCTGGGGAGCACGCGGGGGTGTTAGCCTGCGTTCCGCCTCAAGGGAGAGGTACAAGGGCTTCGCTCCGCTGTGACGGTCCCACATCTGGGCACACTCCAGCTCAAGAGAGTCAGTTTGATTTGGCTCCATCAGCAGGTCACGTCACACATTGGAAATTCTGTGGCCAAAAGCGCGCGTGGGACTGGCATCAGCTGAGCAGTTTTTTAGCTTTATGGGGTTTTTGTTCTCCAAAGTGCAATGCATAATGAGGCCTCCTAAAAGCACAGTTGGTGAAGGAGCAGGGAGATGGAGTCTGACACTTGCTAGGACATACCTTTATATATTTTGCAATAGTACTGAAGCTAAAGCACTTGCTCATGCGATCTCCTGTGGTCCTCTGGTTTATTTCAGAACTGGAATCCAAAGTGAGGGAGCATCCTGGGGACCCGGGAGCGTAATGGCGATGTTCTTTTGGTGTTTTGTTTTTTTTTTCTTCTTTCTGGTTTTGTCGTGTTTAATTGTGTGTGACTTAATACAGTGGTAATGTTCCTTTTGTTATGCAATGGATGATAATGCACTTCCAGTGTGCGGATAAGTAAGACTGCTAGTGCTGCAGGAGGGCTCCTCAAGCTGGAGTTAAGCTGATCTCAAGAATTACCTATTTCAAGCACTAAGTTGTTGCTGCCATCACCACTGTTTGTAATGAAAGTGGAACCAGTTTGAGGAGACGTAGCAATTTAGGTGGAGGCATTTTGTAACACACTGAGAGCATTTTAATTTTTATCTTTTTCTTTTTTTAACTAGAAGAAAACTAGTTTGCTAAGTCTTTGCTTTGGATAAGCCAGAAAATTGACTAAGGGGATATAGGCATTGCATAAAAACATGATTAAGGGATCTTCCTTTAAAAGTAGGAAGAGACAGATGCTTATTTTATTCAGAGCTGGAAGTGTTACAGCCGTGTTGCGTAAATGTTGCTCTTCTATCTAAAGACTCCGAGCAGCTTCTGATGATTTGGTGTCTAGGTGGATAACAGATCGTCAGAAGAGCAAAATCCTGTTTTCAAGCATCAGTATCTCTTAAAGCTGCATAATCTGTGACAAAACAGGTTGCTGTTGTGTGGAGTTCAAATGGGCATGTTACTGTTTGCAGGTCTGGCACAAGGGCACACAGTTACAGTTTTTCACCAATTACTGAAGCCTACTTTGAGACATCGGTTTCCCTGCTTAAAACTGGACTGAAATAAATTCAAGGTTTCTTTAAAAGGATAACCAAGTGGATTTCCAGTCACTGTAAAGCTTTTTTTTGATCTAGCCCAACATGTTAGAAATCTCTTTTTAGCAACAGAAAGCAAGCAGGGGAAAATGTGATAAGCTGCCTCCTCTTGACATTGAAAAACCCGCTCCTGGTTACTCGCTGCGTGTGTGTGCAGTCCTGGAGTCAGACAGCTCTGGGGACGCGGCCGCTGGAGACGAGGCACAGTGCTGTGGGCCTGCCAGCCCGCCGAGCACAAGCACTGGTAGTAAATTTGACAGGCATTCCTTGGAGAGAGTCAGTGCGAAGCTGTGCCATAGCTTGGGTTTTTATGTTCCTCACTGAAAGGAAGGAGCAAATGATGTTTTTTGTCCGTTGAAAATTATGTTGTTGGTCTTGGAGGTTCCTGGATATTTTAAAACTAAACTAAACTTCCTATACTGTATTTTAGAAATGCACTTTAAGTACCTTTTTAAAGAAGATTCCTGTATTCTGGGATGCAGAAGGGAAGGGAATGTTATTTCCAGACTAAGAAAGGGTGGGGTTTGGTTTTTTTTTTTTTTTGGTCGGTCCTTATTATATTATAGTCCTTATTACTGATTAGCAAAAAGGTATTTCAAAGCAAAGACTTTACTTTTTGCTGCTTGTTATCTAATTTACAGGGATTTATTTTTATGTAATGTATTGTATATTTATACATCTGTAATTAATTGCACATTAGATAAGAGGATTAGCTTTGGTATAACACCCATTGGTACTATACAGTCAACTAATACTGCCTATGCATACGCATCTTCCTGGTACTCTCGCGCAGCCTTAGTTTGTGTTAGTTTATACCGTGGTGGGTGTTTTTGTTGGAGATGCAGCTGTTACCCTGCTGCTGGAGGAAGGATAACGGTGCTGCTCTGGAACGGTTGGCGGAATGTACGTTAAGTGGGTCTCTGACATGTATGCATTGCATCTCTCCATTGTAGTTGTTAACCCCAATGTGTGGTCTGAACTGTACTGTATGTAGCAGGAATGTATTAATTTTGTGCTTCCTTGTTTAAAAACATCAGCTGTTCAAGAACAGGATTGACTTTTTTGTTCAGAAGGCCATTTATGCGTTCTAAGTATTTGAAATCAAAACTAGTCCAACACTAACCAGATGGATGTGTCCAATGTTATTTGGAACAGGTTTTAAATTGCCGGGCTCAGCTGTGTATTCAGAAAACCGAGGGTACGGAGCTCCCAGGTCTTCGGTTCTTCATGTTGCCATGTTAATGGCCTGATCCTGAGCAGCACCCAGTACCTCTGGCTCGCCTTGAAACCAGGGACTAGAGGCAGAGGGAGTCTCAAAAGATCAGCACTTCCCAGGATCAGTTCTTAATTTTCCACTCCGCTTGTTCTTACTTCACGTGTAGTTGATTAAGGTTCTTGAATTGGGACGTTAGACATGCTGTTGCACTGAAATACATACTTTTTTAATTGCGGTCCCCATCTCCCTGTTCAATCTGTCTGTACACTAAGTATACAAGGTATATGCTGTATAAGTGGCCTTCTTGAACAAATCTCTTTGCAAACTGACTTCATCCCAGCAAAGGAGTGTATCAGCAACACTGTACATTAATTTCAGGTTTTCGTTTTCTTATTTTATTTTGTAAATATATCCGATATTTGGAGCTTGAGTATACAAAATGTAAATATAGTTCATGTATTTGTACTAATTCTGATCCATTTGCTGTATAGCCTTAGGTGTGCAATGCAGGTATCTAACTGTGTATGGTAACCTTGCACCACTGAATTGTTAGTGAACGAGGTGAAACAATAAAGGTACAACCCAACCAGTGCATTAGCAGATACAACATGTACTCCTTTTATTATGATTTAATTACTGGGACCTTATAATGATCACTTGTTTTCCATACCTGTCCTGAATAAGCTTACTCTTTTGTGAAATTTGCCTCAGCTGTTCTTGAGGAAGATGAGAGGCCCTTCTGCCCTCCCTCTCCTTCCTCACCCTTTTCCCTTTATGTTACACAGCATTTAGAAGTAGTTTCTGGGTGCTTTCAAAAGATTCTTTTGATGGAAAGATAAAATAAGTTGTCGTAGAGCTGCCATTAGACACTCGCTTATCTGGGTGTGGCTGTTAAAAATGAGAGGAAGCGTGTGAAATCAAACCACGGCAGGTAACTGCGGAGTGTGAGGCACCAGCTCTGTGGAGAAGGGTGTGCCAGGGAGTCCCTGCGCCTCCTCCCCGTCTGCAGGCAGAGCTTTGTAGTGTTACCAGTCACGGGGGGGAAGCCGGTCGGGGCCTTCCCAAAGCATCCCGGCCCCGCGGGCGGGGGCCGCTGCTTGCTGTCCGACACGGCTCCTGCCCCCGAAGCGCTGCGCCATGGCAGACGTTTGTCAGGCTGCTGGCGACATCTGGTCTTACGGGGGAAGCGGCCGCGGGTGCCCTGCCGGCTTCTGGCTGCTGTCGCCCGTCCCCGACAGTTTTCCGGTCGCACCTGGGTAACGACTGCCCCGGGTGGCCCCTGCCCCCCGGCTGGCGCTGCCGCGAGGCGCTGCCCGGCTGCGGTCACCTTCCTGCAGCCCCTGCCCCACGCCCCGGGGCTCGGCGGCCGCGTGCTCGCAGCGTGCCCTGAGCGGGGACAACGCGCCCAGGCGTTGGCCTGTCGCGATGGTGGACCGACTGTCGAGGAGCGGCGGCATGAAGCGAGCCAGCTTCTCTGGAGCCTCATTTAGTCTCGACGCTGACGCGAGCTTCCTAAGTTTTCCTCCGGCCGCATTCTAGGATGCCCCGAAGACGGACGGGGGCCTGGCGCCCCCGGGCCGCGTCCACAGCTGGCCTGGCGGCGCCGACCCGCTGACCGAGGCAGGGCGGAGGAAGGGGCCGCTGCCGGCCGCCGTTCTCCGGGCTCGCGCCGAGCGCGGCCACTTTAAGGGGGCGGGGCGCTCCCGCCATCGGCCCATGGGCGGGGGGCGGAGCCTGCCGGAACAGCCAATGGGCGCGCCCCGGCCGCGCGGCTGAGGGGCTATCCGGCGCGCGCTGCAGGCCGAGCTCCGCCGCCGCCAGCGCCGCCATGGCCCAGTGAGCGCCGGGGGCGGGCGGGGGGCGCGGGGCCCAGCTGCGCTGCGCGGGCGGCCCGCGGCGGGGGAAGGCGGTGGGCCCGCGGGGGGGGGGGGCGCGCGGCGGCCGGGCCCGGCAGCGGGGAGTTCGCCCTGCCCGGCACCCGCGGCGGGGCGCGGCGCGGCCCTCGCACGGCAGCCCTCGGCGGCACGTCCCGGTGCCGGGCAGCCCGCGCCGCGGCGGTGGGGCCGTGGCTGAGCTGGGTCCACCAGGGACGCGCTGGCGGCGCCCGGGCCGGGTATCGTGCGCACTCGCCTCCCGGTGCCGGGCGGCTGGGCCAGCTGCCGCTGAGCCGGGGCGCGGCTGTGCGTGCGGGGCCGCCCCGGGGCGCGGGCAGCCGGCGGAGCGCCCTGCCCAGCCCCGCGGAGGGGTGGGCTGCCCCAGCACGGAGCCGCCGCAGCCGCTCACCGCTCGCTTCTCTCCCGCCTTGCAGGGCTGACATCGCTCTGATCGGACTGGCCGTGATGGGCCAGAACCTGATCCTGAACATGAACGACCATGGCTTCGTGGTAAGGGCAGGACGGTGTTCAGGAGCCACTAGCGCCTGGGGCTGGAGCCAAGCACTTTACGGGGTTTGGGGGTTTCCTTTCCCTTGTGACGGTCTAATGAGTATCGGTCTAACGGGTATCGCTTCTCCTTTCAGTCACAACCGAGGCTGCCCCTTGTCCCGCTCCCAGAGCAGCCCCGCGGTGCGTGCCGCGCTCAGCCGGCCGCCTGGCCTGTTAGTTACGTAGGGTTTTTCCCTGAAGTTTGCTTAGGGCTTGGCCACGACCCGCAGGTTCCCAAGGCACGTGCAGGGACATGCTGCAGGTTCATCCCAGCTTTGTGTCTGTAGGGAAGGTGGAAGTGGGAGAGCACGTAGCGTTGAACCTTACTTAATTTCTACTCCAAGCTAAAGTAACTGCTCTGTCGGCAGCTTTTGTTAACGTGGGTTTTTTGCTCCCCCAGGTTTGTGCTTTTAACAGGACAGTTTCCAAAGTGGATGACTTTCTGGCCAGTGAAGCCAAGGGAACCAAAGTGATTGGTGCTCACAGCCTGGAAGAGATGGTCTCCCACTTAAAGAAGCCCCGTCGCGTTATCTTGCTGGTGAAGGCTGGCAGTGCAGTGGATGACTTCATCAATAAATTGGTGAGGCAAATATTCTATCTGTGATTCCTTTTGTCTTTTTGGAGAAGTTATGTTTAGAAGATCTCAATTATTCATCACTAATGAGGTTTGGAATGCATGGATAAAATCAAACTGCCAGTTTATTTTTTTGCAGGTGCCGTTGTTGGAGACTGGAGACATCATAATTGATGGTGGGAATTCCGAGTACAGAGATACCACGGTAAGTCTGTTTTCTGCCTGAAGTGGATGAATGAAATACACATGATTCTGTCTCCTCTGATCATCAGAATAGTCAGCTGATAAGATGCCATCTCCCCCCTGCTTGGGGAAGGATCTCTACAAAACCAGATCATGCAGCCTATTAAAATGCAATTGTTACAGTAGTTAAGGACTGTTATGTAAGTATATTTTTATAGAAGTTGCTCGAATCATCAAAGAATATTTTTATTGAGATCTTTTAAAGAGTGATGGTCTTTAGACAATTTCCTGTTACAATCTTAAGGTGCTTTCAGGGAGATTTGAAAATCTGAAGATATTTGTGGAGTTGTTGTTTTATCCCAATCCTACATGACCACAGGAAAAGCCTGTAAGACAGAACTGCTGGTTTGGCTGTCTCAGTAACGAGAACAGCAGAGTAATTATCTGTTTAAAAAAACAAACAAACAAACCCGCAACAAAAAAAGCTTGCAATAGGGCTGACCTATAGAAGTTAAAGGAGTTCCGTTAGCGTATCTGGGATGGTTCTGTGAAAATACTGCTTTCAGATTGGTACTTCTGAATCTTGGAAGGGGTGCCGATATTAGTCTTTCTGCTTTGGCATCCTGATTTTGGATGAGTGAGTTGGCCATGCCAGAGTAAAAAACAGGTATTAAATAAGGATTAATACTTGGGGAGCTTGCAGCTTCCCTTAAGGATCTCAGCCTGTGCTCCTCTCCCACTCAGAGGGAATTAGTTGCTCTTACAGTTGTTCATGCTTGCACCTTCACTCTGCAATGAACTCGGCAACTCCACCTCGGGCCTAATCTGCCTCCCCCACATCTTTGCACACAGCATGTATCACCTGATACTTAATTCCGAGCCTTTTCCAGCCTCAGTGCTGCTCTTTTCTATTCGGTGCTTCCAAGGACTTTGTTTTCTCAGCATGTCTGTTTTGCAGGGACCCATGTCAAAGCAACTGCACGTTTCCTAATGTTCACTTTGGTGCATGTACAAACTTCCTCTAAGGTTGTCTCTTCTAGCATGTCCAGAGCAGCACTGAAACCTAATTTTAGCTCTAAATTTCTAACCTTTGTAGGGCTCTGGCATTAAAAGAAATTAAATAATGCTGCTCTGCTTTTTGTTCCAGAGACGTTGTAAGGAGCTACGGGAAAAGGGCATCTTATTTGTTGGAAGTGGTGTTAGTGGTGGAGAGGAGGGTGCCAGATACGGTCCTTCACTCATGCCAGGAGGAGCTAAAGAAGCCTGGTAAGCATGAGCTAGAATATTCTTCGATATGATCTGTAACAAGCATCTTCTGTTCACGTTGAGAGCCGAAGGAGGGGAGGAGGAGGACGTGGGTGTGGAGAGAATAAGATATGTTGCCATTTCACTTCCTCAAGGCTCAAGATTTCTCAACCTAGTTGGGCCCATGGGGCAGTGCTGAGCTTCCATAGCAGGCAAAACAAAGGCACGTTTTTCTTCCAGAAATTCACAGGTGAAAGTAGGACCTGCACAGATCTGAAGGGAGAAATGTGTGCCAGGGGAGAAAGGAAGTTTGCTTAAATTTTAAACAAGTACTGTTTATTGATTATGATTTTTCTTTTGAGGCCCTATGCACTTGGAAAGCTGTTAACCATGAAACAGGCAGCAGCAAATATCCCTGCAGTGATAGACACCATAAAAAGAGCCCTCAGTATGTGTTTGTACTGGCTATTAAATACATGATTTTTTTTCAAGTTTCTGCCATGCTGCTGTGCTCTTCTGCACTCATGTTACTGTAAAGGTCTGTCTATCAATGTTCATATTAAACTTCCTCCCTGTGAACATCTGCCTGGTCAAATTTGACAGCGCAAAGCCAGAAACAACATCACAGTAATCTGCTGTCTGATAATTTTTTTGCCATAAGCAGCTCAGTAAAGACAGCTTCTATTTGCCACCCTTACCTGAACTTTGTCCCCCGCCCTTTTCACAGCACCTGCGGCCCGTGTGCCACCCATGCTCCTTTCCCAGTGCTGCTCCAAACTCGACATTCTGTAACGCTGTCCTGTTGGCTAAGCAATTCAGTACGCTTGAGGAGCCTGGCAATGACAAAAGCTCCTGCTTCCTGCAGTAATGCAGATAACTGTATCCTCACTTGCATTTGTGGAGTTTCTTTCCTCCTTCCCTCTATTCCACCAGATCACCCTGGATTTTTCTTGCGGCTATAGAACAGAATGGGATTTTGTTCCAATTCCACCACTAATCCTTTAATGAGTATGAGCCTGTATCATAACCTGCCTCTCTATTTCTCCATTTCTAAAATAGAGAATATAGAGAATAAAATAGAGAAATTTGGGTTCCTTTAGGTATATTAAGCTTGTTGCACAGTGTTGCAAGTGTGACATTGGGTTGTCCTCATTTCTTGCGAACAGTGTCTTGTTCTGGGAAGAGCATACATTTTATTTGACATCGCTGTGTGGTAGGTTATCAACCTACCAGGATTCCCTCACACCGAACTGCTTTTTGGCAGGTTACAGAAGGATGAATCATACTGGTGGATTTTTTTTGTTGTTTTTTCTTTTTTTCGTGTGGTGTTTGTGACCTCTGCCTATCTGCTGAGGCGTATTATTTCTCCCCACAGGCCCCACATCAAGACCATATTTCAAAGCATTGCTGCTAAAGTGGGATCTGGGGAACCTTGTTGTGACTGGGTAAATATTAATCTGATACTGACCTTAACTTGTGGTTAGATCCAGGCTAAGATAGTTTGGTTGATGAAACTCATGCACGTTTGTCCTTAATAAGGCCAGCGACAGTGGGTTGATTTTCTGTCTGGCTGCATTCGCTTCAAATCTGCCATCTCTGGTAACTTAGCCCATACAACAGAAGGGAAAAGCTCTTTGGCTGGATCATGTGCTGGGGGAGCTAAATGGAACTGTGAGCCACAGTGTTTTCAGCTAGTAATGGGTTTTTTTTAGGCAGGAGGAAGCTATAGGCAGGTATTAAACACTGGAAGTGGTGGCAGTGCTGTTGCCAATGCCATTTTTTGATATTTCCTGACAGGTAGGAGATGAAGGTGCTGGACACTTTGTGAAGATGGTGCACAATGGGATTGAATATGGAGACATGCAGCTGATCTGTGAGGCCTATCACCTGATGAAAGATGTGGTGGGCATGGAGCATGAGGAGATGTCAAAGGTGATCTGTCATTTTTGGTGTCTTGCCTTCCTGAGCCAAGTGGCTGTGTCTGCCATTGAAGGAGGCAGCTGGGCTGTTTGTACATCATGAGGTTGAAGGTAAAGCTGCTTGTACGTCATGAAGTTAAATTTTCTGATGTGCCTTCTACCAAGGGCAGAGCACGATATTCCTGAGCTTTAAATGAGGCGGGGAGCAGCAAGCATGTACACCTGAATGTTGTCTAAAATCTCCCATTCTATGGCTGGTTTCTCCCCAGGGAGCAGCTTCTTGTAGAGAGAAGTGAATGATCTTGCCTGAAAAAAGCTAGTAAAACATCGAATGTTATAATCAAGCTGGCAAATCTTGCAAAGTCCTTGTTGAAGCAAGTCAAATAAGTATGATGTGTCTTGAAATGGCAGTTCTGTTTCCAGCCTTCAGTGCCTGTGATGATAGGCAGCAGGACGGGCTATGCCTCTGCCTTCCTGCTTGGAGATGGGTGCTCTCGGCTCCGACTCTGAGCTGTGCTCCTTCCAGTGCAGGGCTCCTGCACAATGGCCTTCCAGCAGCGCTGAAATTGTTGGTAGATGTGACAGGGTGCCAATAACCAGTAACTGAGATAGTATGACCCCCTTTTTGTATGTATATATATATATGTATGTCTGTGTACACATACATCAGTAAATCGGTTGAGATACATAGTAAATCAGTGTGTGTACATATATGTGTGTGTATATATATATATATATATATGCTTTTTTCTCCTTTTCCAGGTATTTCAGGAATGGAATAAAACAGAGTTAGACTCTTTCCTGATCGAAATCACAGCCAATATCCTCAAATTCAAAGACAGCGATGGAAAATACCTCCTCCCAAAGATCAAGGACAGCGCGGGACAAAAAGGCACAGGAAAGTGGACAGCCATTTCTGCCCTGGAATATGGGGTCCCCGTCACACTCATAGGTAACTGGTTCCTTGATCTGGCCTCGTCTTTCCTGCTGGCATGTACCACATCACAGTAAGGAGCACGGTAACGGATAATCTCAGAAATAAGCCCACGCTAGGGCTTGGCTCGAAGAGGCTTTTCTAGGTGTAGCCATTGCAGTCTTTCTGCCCATGAGAGCCGTTACTGTTTTTCTTGCTGGGCTTGGTTTTTACTTTGTTTCTCAAATGTTGGCAGTAGTGTTATCATGCCTTCGTCCGTGGTATCTTCATAGTGCTGGTGATGACTCGGTGACAGGTGAATGTAAGTGCAGTGCTAGAAGTGTCACACTAGATTGATGAAATTAATGTCAGCTCCTCTCAGTAATACTCCACCTTATCTGCTACTCCAAATCACATCATAGTCTTAGAAATATTAAAAAAAAAAGAAAAAAGTTGGGGCAGGACACTCTGAAAACCTTGTTGCTTGACCATTGCTTGATAAGTACTTAGACTTCTCTGAAGGCATAAGGATTATTTTTCAGGTATCTAAGTCTTCTATTTCGGTGTTTTGTTATAACTTGGCTAGCCCCAGCATTGGTGTGACTAAACAGAAACACGAGGGTTGGACTGTATTATGGGTTGAGGAGCACAGACAGATTTTTTTTTTTTTTTTGAGGCTAGCAGCAGACCACCACCCTAGGATGATGGTTGCTGTTTTTCCAATACAACAGTTAATTGTGGTGTTTCTTCATGCACTCCGGACTACTGCTGGCTTTTGTTTTGTGGCTAATAAGGCTGCTGACCCAAAACCAAACTAAGGTGATGGACATGTATTTTGTAATTGCTTTGAATTGTATCCCTAACGTGTGAGAATTTACCAGCTCACCTACAGACCTAACGGTCTGGGTGCTTACCCTTTTATCTAGCCTGGCTTTTGAATGGAAGTGTGACATAGGAGTTGTAATACATCTGCAACGCATTTAGAGTGCTCTCTTACCACAGGTCCAATGTAGACTTTCCCACCGAGTAAGTAAGGTGACTCAACAGGTTCTTTGCTCTCAAATTGGCTTTAATTTTCATGCTTTCTCTACCTCTATTTCCTTTGCCTTGGCTGGTTGAGTCGTGTTGTAATAGAAGATAAGAAAAACTGTATTCAGTAGGGTGAAAGAGTAACTGCAGTGACAGCTATCAGAGAAATATAGCTGCATTTCAACAATGTATTTTTACAAAACAGGTTTTGTAAATGGTTTTAATGTTCTACTACAGCTATAGTCTTTCAGTTCTAGGCTTGAGAGTGTGTTTCTCGCTTGTGCTGTTAATATTCTCCCGTTTGGGGTTCTTGCGAAGATTAAGGGTGGAGGAAACCCTCCCTAATTAGGCCTCTGCAGTGCCAGGGGAGTGGTGTTAGGTAATGATGTGTTAATAAGGAAGTATGTGCAATAGCCCTTGTGCAAACTTGGCTGTTCATAGGGCAGTTGCTGTGCGTGTGGTTTTACTGCAGAAGCATGACTTGCAGACTTCTGCTTGTAAAAGCAAGTCACGCTGCTCCTCCTTTTTCCTCATTTCCCCCCCCCCCCCCCCCCCCCACTTCTCTTCCCCGGTGCAGAAGGAAGTTTTTGCAGAAATGGAGAGGAGGCAGTTCTGATTTTGATAACAATCTATTAATCGAACTGCAGGGAAGATTCAGGATCTTGTGAAAACATTACTCATTCATCTTGGTTTTGGTTAGTTTGTTTTGAGGGGTGTGGGGGTTTTTTTTGGTAATTCATGACTCACTTAAAAGGTGGAAGAAAAGTTCAGTATGAAGACTATAATAAACGTGATTACTTACCTTCCATCAGACCCTGGAAACTGTTTTGTTTGAGTGTGGCGTTGATTTGGTTTTGGTTTTTTTTTTTTTACCATTAACAATACTGTCTTCAATTGCAAGTAAGTACAGCTTAAACCACCATGATTAGGAATTGACTGAGCCAGATCAAGGGATTTCTCTTCAGGAGCTACTTGGCTAACACCCTAGCCCTGGCAAATGACATTTAGTAACCTGCTCAGTGATGTTATAAAACTTCATTATGGGCTTCTGAATACCAGTGTTACAGGCCTACCAGATTTGTAAAACTTATTTCCTCTTATAAGTTAACCTGCTGAATTTATTCTTGATTTTAATTGCTCTTATTTTGCATGTGTGTATTTCAAAGCACGTTTAGTTAATGTCACTTGGCATTTATGCAGCAGCTTTTTATCTTCAAAACATGATACAGTACTGAGTGAAGTCTTCAACCTTGCCTGTCCCTAGACTGTCATGCAGCGCTGTCTGTCTTTTTGTAGATCAGAGGAGATTTTAAAGTAAATTCTTAAAACTAAGGGCTGTTGAAGTTTCCCAAAGATAAACTTTCATGTGGATGACTTGTGGCTTGTTTTCTTCATTGTTTGAAAGCTGTATTAGTCAATATTTACCCACTGGTTATGCTGACAGGCAGTTTGGTCCCTCAGTAATGCTGTTAAAATAATTCATTTGCACACCTCTCTTCCTGTGTGACTCTGTTTCGCTATGTATGTGGTTCATCATTCAGTGACGTGCTCATTGAGTGCTTGAGGACAAGTATCTCGGGCCTTTACAGCGATGCTGAACTTTCTAATTATCTCCCCTTTCCTGCCATACTTAAAGGTGAAGCTGTGTTTGCACGGTGCCTGTCTTCCCTCAAGGACGAGAGAGTACAGGCCAGTAAGCTGCTGGATGGGCCTAAAATGACCCAATTCAGTGGGAACAAGAAGGCCTTTCTGGAGGACATACGCAAGGTGAGTCACTCTGCTTGCCAGGGTGCTCTATTCAAGCTGTGTATCAAAGCAGGTTTTGGATGGTGAAACCCTGGCGAAGAGCATCTGTGTTTACACTTCATGACAAGTGGTTCGGCTGTCCCATTGTGCATTGTCTAGTGATGTCCACGAGCATAGTGCGACCAGTTCCTTTCCTGACCAAAGAAGGAATTAAAGTCAAAGGCACAGTGGGCAGCGACAACTAGCTGGGGTGCAGGAGGTCAGAATTCATGCAGAGGAGCTTACTTTTTCGCTCCTCAACACTCTGTAGTGGGGGTAATAGCTCTTGAACTCTTTCTGTTGAGACCAGACTTTCCAAAAATTAGAAAGGATATTTTGGTTCTCAAATAGCAGAGATGTGCCTACTGTATTCATCCCTGATGAGATGTGGACTAAACAGAGCATGCAGACACTGAAGTTTCTCATTCAGCTTTGTAGGACTTCACTGGGAATGTGAATTTGTTTTTTCTAGGCCCTGTATGCTTCCAAGATTATCTCATATGCTCAAGGCTTCATGCTGCTGAGACAAGCAGCCAAAGAATTTGGCTGGACACTGAATTATGGTGGCATTGCACTGATGTGGAGGGGAGGCTGCATCATCAGAAGGTAATTAAGATAATGAGGTAACTTAGGTGCGGAGGGGAGAAAAGCAGGCAATTTAGTTTATGCAGTTCTAGACTGACAGGTCTAGAGTCTCTCTTGGAAAATTTATGGAGTCAATCTGCTGTTAAGATACTGAGATGCTGTTTCTGTAGACAGCACTAAAGGTCACCAGATGAAGCCAATTTTCTGGTGGCTTAGCTACTGCAGATTTTCTTTGGTCTTTGTTTTGTTTGCATTTTTCTCAATGTTTGGAATGTGAGTCTGGCTGAATCAAATTTTGGCACTGTAAGTTTTTTGTTCTGGGCCTTTGTTGGAAGCTTTGAAATTTTATTCCTGGTTTACATGTGTTCTGCCTAGTGTGTTCCTGGGAAAAATCAAAGATGCTTTTGATCGAAACCCTGAGCTCCAGAATTTGCTGTTGGATGATTTCTTTAAGACAGCTGTTGAAAACTGCCAGGTGAGTTTCCAAGGAAGGGAGAACATAAAAGCAATAGTTTACAGTCTGGACTTACTCAGCTGCTTTCTTAGGAGTTACCTTTACAGGTCTATTTAGACTGAAAAATGAAAAGGCAGAGAACACCCTTGAAACTGATTTATACAGCATCCTTAATCTAAAAGATTTCTAAACAATCTTTAAGCTCTTTGGGATTGTGTATGTATATCTGTACGCATATAAGGTATGGGTGCAGGAATTCATCATCTATGGCTTCAAGGTACCCTTCTTTAGTAGAACATATCGGGTTTTTTCCCATCCTGATCCTGTAAGACTGCATAGTTGGAGTTGGCTGAAATTGAACAAGAAAGTTACTGTGATGAGGCAGGCTATGCTGAGGTCCAAACTAGAATTCTGCCAGACACCAGGGTTAGCATCCTGTTCTTGAAAAAATGCTTCTTGCCTCCGTTTCATCAGCAAGTTGGAGAACGGTAGTTCTAAATGAAGGAAAAAAAGGGGGTTGCAGCACTGAAGCGCTGCCTTATAAATCAGCATCCAGATACATCAAGTGATGAACTGAGATCTCATGTAATGTTGCAAGGTATATTTGTACTGTTGACCTAAAGATAATACAAACAAACACAGAGTCCTTGTTGTGTCGTGGTTCTTCTCTCCGATGCTAGCCAAGCTGCTGTTAGGAGGTTTCCATTTTAGTATTACGGAAGAGCCTTAGGCAGAGATCTAGCCATTCAGAAGAATTGTGACATGAGGAAAAAATGTCTAGCCTCTGTGAACGTTCTCATCACTGCCCTGCATCTTGTGCCTACTGTGCATTTGGACTTAAGCTGTACAGAGTGCAAAGCTCTGTTCTATTACCACTGTTTGCAGGAGCACCAAAGTAAGTGTTCCAGACCTGCTGTTTGTTTGACCTAGGTCTGTTCAAACAGTGTCCTGATTTTTGGATGGAGTTGACAGGCAGAACTAAAATCACATTATCTGACCAACAAAGAAGTAGTTTCATCATTAATAATTCTTTTAACTGAAGCTGAGTATTCCATGCAGGTTACTAAATCAGATGTACAGTTGAAACGGGGATTACCCACATGTCTTTGAAGTGTTGTGCTGACCTGCTATGCCCTTTGGCGAGCTTTGTACTGTGCTTGATTAGGGGTCCTAAAAGTGCCTCAGTGTTTCCTCAGCATGTTCCCCACTGTGTTCATGTTTTTGGGATGCACTGATTATGTTTATATGAAAGAATAGCATCCTTGCTCGAGGCTGTGGTTTGACTGCACGTGAAGTATATGTTTGCGCGCTTAATGTCCTGTTTGTTAACTCTATCTTACTTGCCATTTTTTTGGATCGACCTCATTTATGTAAAATCAGGAATCTACTGCTGCATTTGCTCAGACTTGGTCAATAGATTTCATATAACGTGAAATAGCACGTCCTGTTAGACTAGAATAGTTCATATGCCTGCCCATACCTCTGAGCAAGCACTGATTAGTTTCTTTCTTTCTTCTCTGTGTTTCCCCCCCACTCCCTTTCCTTTCTTCCAGGACTCTTGGCGACATGTGATCAGTACTGGAATACAGATTGGTATCCCTATGCCCTGCTTCACTACAGCACTTTCTTTTTATGATGGATACAGGCATGAAATATTACCAGCTAACCTGCTTCAGGTAGGTGCCTGAAATAGTGTAGCCAGTCTTCTGCCTACTGAAATACCATCATGTTGTTACTTAAATACTGGTCTAAAGGCCCTAATGGCAATATGTCCTAATCACTCCAACACTGTAAAGATAAAGGCATAGACTGCCTAACATAATTCTATTAAACCTGAAACTCACAGCAATAAAATACTATGAGATACCTGGATAAAGAACATCAGAGATATGGGTATGACAGTGTTACTACTCCATCTGTAAACCAAGGGTAAGATATCTTTGAATCAAAACAGTTTATAAAGAAGTAGGTATCTTTGAACCTTTGGATGTATACTTGTTTTTGAGATTACTACCTAGCAGAAATAATACTTGGTTTTGAGATTACTACCTAGCAGAAATAATACTTGGTTTTGAGATTACTACCTAGCAGAAATAATACTTGGTTTTGAGATTACTACCTAGCAGAAATAATACTTGGTTTTGAGATTACTAGATATTAGTAAGTGTTTAATTGCAGTGGTTTTGCTAATAATGAGAAAATAAGTTTGAATGTTATAATATCGGAGTCGGATCTTACTTCTAGAATTCCTATAGTCAAGTATCAGTAGGTGCAACTTCTAGTACTCGTATGACTGTGATATTCATGTGTCTATTTTGTGTGTCTGTTTTTATTCTAGGCTCAGCGTGATTACTTCGGTGCACATACATATGAATTATTATCAAAGCCAGGTGTATTTATCCATACTAACTGGACAGGCCATGGAGGAAATGTGTCCTCTTCTGCCTACAATGTCTAATGGAAATATTTCCTCTTGAAGCCAAGATACTGTAGATCTCAGATATTCCTCCTAGAATACCACTTTTTACTGTACTGTGCTAGAACTTGTGTTTGGACACTTTTGTAATAACTTGTGGGTATACTTATATATATTATAAGAAAGCTAAATAAATTTGCTTATGAACGCATTGAAGTGTTTTCTTTCCACTGCTGTTGGGCAAAACCGGCTAAAATGTCTTTGTGCAGTATTTAATAGAATACATTTTATAATGATAATATTTTTATTGTATTATAGTGCATAAACTTATAGGGATCAAGATAGAGATGACTGCGTTTCAGTAATTGCTAAAATGGAGAATGGAGATGGCACAGTAACACTGCCCAAGATTCCAGGGAGGTAAGGGCCTTTTTTTTTGTTTCTGCTATTTATTCATAACAGGCAGTAGCTTGGCGCTTAAAGATTAATTCCTGGGTGTTGACCTGCAGTCTTTCACACTGTGAGCTCTGTTTGTTTTCTGTGAAAGTGTGAAGGGTGGGATGGATCATGGAGAAGAAACTTGAATGCAGCTTAGAGGGTGTCAAGATGGATATTCCTGTCACCAAGCTGTTCTTCCTCTAAGTGTTGTTTGTAGTTTTAAGCTCTGGCATAAACTGTTGGCTTAGCTGTGCACCTGCACTATTTTCCCCAAATCTCCCTGCTTCTTTGCCTCTTCTTTCCATGGGGCAATTAAAAATACCTGCATTAGCATGCAAAGTTGGCCCTGTTTGAGATCCTCTTCCTGCAATCCCACTGCCAGTCATCTTTAGGATTTCTGAAAATTCACCTGGGTGCCTGTAGCTTTTTTTCTGCTTTTCTCAGAACCTCTCAAGTGTTACATTTTGTGCTGTGCACCAGTTTTTCTGGGTGTTTTTTTCCCCATTTATTTCTGTTAGGGCAGCTACCTAGTTGGGTATCTGTATAATTACCAAAAGATTGCTTTGCGTTTAAAGCAACTTTTCTGCAGATTATGTTGTAAGATTTAGGAATTCTATAAAATAAATGTGTGACAAATTGCAGGCAATACTGATAACTGGAGGGTGATGAACATGAAACCTCCCCTGGTGCAACATGCGGCTGTTTCCACTTGTCCTGTCACTTCTTGGGAGAGGAGACTGACCCCACCTGTCCCCAGCCTCCTCTCTGGGAGCTGTAGAGTGAGGGGTCCCCCCCCGAGCCCCCTCCTCTCCAGGTTGAACCCCCCCTCCGCTCCCCATCAGACTGGTGCCCAGTCCCCCACTCCAGCCCCCAACGTCCTTCTTGCAGTGAGGGGCCAAACCTGAACCCAGGATTCGAGGTGCGGCCTCACCTGGGCCGAGCACAGGGGGCCGGTCACCGCCCCGGTCCTGCTGGCCACACTGTTTCTGCTACAAGCCCGGATGCTGCTGGCCTTCTTGGCCACCTGGGCACCCTGCTGGCCCATACCCGGGCGGCCAGCTAGCCCCCGCCGGCAGCTCCCCAGCCCCTCTGCCCACAGCCTGTGGCGGTGCCTGTGGCCGTGCCCCGCGGGCAGGGCCCGGCGCTCAGCCCTGTGGCACCTCGTACGCTTGGCCCTGCCCCACGGGCCCAGCCTGGCCTGCCCGCAGCGCACCAGCTGGCTGGTGTCTGATCTCTGCCGGGCACGATTAACTCCTGACGGGGACGATCCGGTGGTGCAGGTACCTCGCAGGGCGTCTGAACAGGCCGGGTGTCGTGAATCGCTGCCGACAGCCGCGCCACGCCGGTTAGTGCGCGGCGCCCGCAGCCCGCCCGCTGCCGGTCCGTCCCTGCCTGGGCGCCTGCCTTTCCTCGCCGGAGAAAATCCTTTGCAAAGCGCCGCTGTTCGGCAACAAGGCGGGGCGGCGGCGGCCGCCTCCTCTGCCCGCTGGGCGGGCTCGGCTCTCCCTCGGGGCGGGAACCGGCCCTGCGCGGGGCGGCTCCCGACATGGCGGCGGTGCGGCCCCGCCCCGCCGCGCTGGGCGGGAAACTGGGCTGGCGGCTGGGATCGCGCGCCTGACGGGAGCCCGCGGCGCTGAGGGGGGATCGCGGCCCTGAGGGGAGCCCGCGGCCCTGAGGGGAGCCCGCCCCATGGAGGCGACGGAGGAGGAGCGGCTCCTGCTCACTCAGGTACGACGGCGTTGGCGTCTCCGCCTCCTCCCCGGGTCCCCAGCGCCAGCAGGATGGGGCTCGCCCGGGACAAGATGGAGCCATGGCGGGGGTGTGTGAGGGGGTATGTGGCCCTGAGTTATAAACGTGGTGTTGCGGGGTGTGTTTGGGTCCGTAAACGGCTGCTTATGTTGGGTCCTTTTTGACGATTTATGCAAGAGCTAACATATCAGTCTGCAGAGACCTGAACTCTCGCTGCCTTGGCTCCTTTCAGAGGCTGAAGGCTGCAGTTCACTACACGGTTGGCTGCTTGTGTCAGGATGTGGCAGAAGACAAAGATGTGCAATTCACCAAACAAACCATTGCAGCTATTTCAGAGATCACCTTCAGGCAGTGCGGTACAGAAGTTTGCATTCTATCTATTTGTTCAAGAGTAGTTGCCACAGGAATGATACTTTAAAAAGATACCACTAGAACTAGGTATCACTGGTGCTTGTTTCTTCTGTTACACCTTTTAAAAGTACAAGAAATAGTGATTTGCTTTTTCAGACCTCGGAAAAGTATTTAAATGTGTGTGGAAATACTGTGTGGGCCACCTGCCTGTGCAAGTGGCACATAATAACAAGTTGTGGTCCCTTCTCCTAATGAACTTGGATAGTTTACGGTCACACATTTGTGACAGCTAGAACTGCAATATATCTCTTCCTACTCAGCATTTTAAAATATGTGATGTCTTTGTGTCTTCTCCAGACAACTTCGCAAAAGACCTTGAAATGTTTGCAAGGTAGGTATTGTAACGCTCAGTTCTTACAAAGGCTTTTTTTTGTTTGTGTGTGTGTGTGTGTTCAGCTGCAATAACTAGATAATCTTTAAAATATGTCTTGTAATTCAAGTTTTAAAGGATTCTGTTGGCTGATTAAGTAGTGGCTGTGAAGTTAGGAAACATACTCCCCTGCAGGTTCTCCCCGATCTTGGAAGTTCATTTATGTGGTACAAGTGATTGTTTAGATTAATGACTGTATTGGGTCTGGCAGAGCCCCATAGCAGCCTTCACAGGGCTGTGCTTGTGTTGGTAGCTAGAAAGGTGGTGATAACGCAGCAGTGTTTTGGCTACTCCTGAGCAGTGATTGCAGCATCCAGGCTGTCTCTCCAACCCTTCCCCCCTTCACCTGTAGGCTGGGGGTGGGCAAGATCTTGGGAGGGGACATAACCAGGACAGCTGACCCAAAGTGACCAACGGGATATTCCATACTGTATGACGTCTGCTCAGATAGAAAAGCAAAGAGAAAGGAGGAGGAATAGGGGGGCATTCGTTATGTATAATGTTTGTCTTCTGGAACAACTTCTACACATACTGAAGTCCTGGTGTCTGGGAAGTGGCCGAACACGGCCTGCTGATGGGAAGTATAGAATAACGTATTTTGTTTTCCTTTGCTTCTGTGTGTGAGCCTTTTGCCATTGCTTTGTTAAACTGCCTTTATCTTGACGCATGAGGGTTTTTTCAATCCTATTTTCTTCCCCCCCCTGTTCTAAGGAAAGGAGTGATAGAGCGGCTTGGTGGCCACCTGGCGTCTAGCCAAGGTCAACCCACCACAATATAGTTGTTAAATGTGTTGATACCTAGCAGTACTGGATGGTTTGGGAGTGACAGATGCTTACTAGCATGCCTGTGTTTCATGTGGTTGCTCCAAGGAGGTAAAGGAATGTTTTAAGGAGTCAGAGCTTAACACAGTGACCTACTGGCAATTAAAAGGGAATGGAACAGTGGTGCTTAAAGTTCTGGTTGTTGAAATTCTAGGGTTTTCACAAAGAAGTGTGGAAATTTAGATATACATGCACAAATTTGTAAAAAAGGTTTTTGTGCATTACAGTTGGAAAAGTTAGGCATGTTTGGTTTACTGGGTCCCTATTAAGCCCATTTAGTTAGTGTTCTTAATTAGATGCTGCATAGCCTTTTACAACTAATGTTGGCAAACCCATTAAGCGGTATTTCTTTAATTTTATGCAGGCATGCTAAACGAAGCACAGTCACTACAGAAGATGTGAAGCTTTTGGCTAGAAGGAGCAATTCTTTGGTAAGATTCACTGTATATTCTGTCTTGCAACATTCTTAAATCAATTGGTTAATTCCTAAGAGCATTTGAGTGAAGGCTATAGATGAAGCAACTGTTGCTTCAGTAATTTCACTAGCTTATTGATGATGGATGGGTACAACCCAGTGATTTTTAAATTTTCGTCTTATTTTGCTTCATGACACTGCTTCAGTGTGGGAATGCAGATCTGATTGCAAGCAGCAGTGTTCTGGTTGCAGCAGGGTTGCTGGGGTTCCAAGTACGAAAGAGCAATAAACAGACACATTACAGCATTGCCAGTCTTGGAAGTAAATGATTCCGTTTTTTCTTGATGTTGTGTTCCTTTGTTTTAGCCTAAGGTCAGGAATACCTTGAGGTGCTAAGTCTGCCAACATTAATACAGGGATAATTCACGTTACTGTATTCTCTCACGTGCTGATCTGTATGATGTTCAGACTTAAATTCACTGGTCTGTTACAACATACCTGTAAATGCTTCCATGAATAATAATAATTTTAATTTTATGTGAGATTTTTTCCTTCCATGAGATTTGAAATACGCAGTGTGAACTTGTCTGAGAAGGCACAGTAAACGCTGGAGCTGAATTTTATGTTCCTAACTATCGTGTGCTCTTACGTCAAGTGGGTGCAGAGTAGTCTTGCAATATTTCTGTACTTACATAGTATCTCTGCAAACTACAGCTCTGAGTACCTGCTAACATTGCTGTCTCAGCAGTAGAGATGGATGTAACATAATTTATAAATCCTAGTCTCGCCAGGGCATTTCAGTATCTGAGGATATTCAGCTTAGACTGAGAGCTTTGTGCAAGAATTAAAACTAATTGATGTTTGTCAAGCCTTTTTGGAGTGTCTGTCATCTTTTTTGTAGTAAGAATTTGCCCTGTTAATGTCTCTTAAATGTTTCTCTCTAATTTCACATGAAGTTCCTCAGTAGATGACCGATTAGTTTATTGTTCTCAGCTAAAGTATATCACCCAGAAGAGTGAAGAGCTTGCATCAAGTAACATGGAGCAAAAGGAGAAGAAGAAAAAGAAGTCCAGTGCAGCTAAGGGAGGGAAAACTCCTGGGGAACAAGAAGCAGCTGTGAATGAAAGTGAAGATTCCAACATGGCATGATTTACCTTTCAAGTAAAGTTTCTGGTCATTTTCTCTTACTCTCATAGAGGAACTGAAGTTAGTCTATTAGAGATTCCTCTTGCAGGTTAGTAACAGTAATGAATCTTTAGGTTTTTAGGTGAACATTAGTTAAATTTTTTTTGTTCCAAAAATGAAAAGCCTGCCAGAATTAAGTAAAGCTTACAGCCAAAATGCCTTAATTGCTCACAAAAAGGTATGTTGCTGTTATTAAAAAGAAAATTCTTCAAATAAAGAGTTTAAAGCAGAACACTTTCACTGACCATGTTACCTCAGTATGTGCAACACCTTCCTAGTCTGACTTCCTTCTTCCTTCCATTTTTGTTTTAATAGCCATATTTCTCACTGTCTTGACAATTAAAAGTTTTGTGCCGTTTTTCACCTGTGACACTGCTGGTGTACAATCTTTGCTTTCACCAAGTTGCATTACATTTCTGATTTTACTATAGTAACATGGCTCTGGGGTGGTGGTCAGAAATGCATCACCGTTGCCCTCTGCTGCACTGAAAGAGGCTTACCAAATGCTGTTGATTCAAATGAAGCAGATTTCAAGTCCCGAGCTATTTAGACAGATACAGCCAAGTGAAATGAGAAGACTGTTGAAGCTACTGCATGGGCAAACTTTATCAAGCAAGAATATGCTTGCCAAGGATAGTCTAAAATAGGCAGCAAGAGAGGAAAGACTCAAGCACTGTTTTTCTTGCTCAGCCCTTGACTCATGAGACAAGCTCTTCCTTGAAGCCACTTGTTCCTCCTTGAAGGATACAGCTTGGGGCAATTCCCCAAAACCAAGTTTAAAATCATCAGGTTCTAATTTTAGTAAGACTTGTACCGTAAATACTACCCCAAGATAAAGAAGGTACCAGATGACAGCATTTTTTATCACCCTTGAGAACTTACCGGTGTAGCCTTGCTCCTTGTTTAAAGCCCTTCTCTCGAAAGAGTGCACTTTCTAGAGTAGAGTCACTCAGCTATACATGACACAACAGAAAAAGAATAATGCTCTGGTCTGCTTACATGTGGTCTCTTTTATTCTTGCTCTGTATTTGAGCTGTTAAGCAGTAGTGGATAGGGGGGAAAACCTATGCCTTTTGTAGGCTGTAACTATCCAATATCGATCAAGTGCTACTGCATAGAGGAAAATAGGAATGGCACGAATCTCTGTGTCTGGCTCTATACAGAAAATCTTACACAATGACACTTAAATACCCTCCCTTTCCCCTATCCCAACCTGTTCCACTTCCAGGGATGAGATATCTTTTAGAATTCTACTGACTGATATAGGCTAGGTAGGTAATAAACCAGTAATTTTGTAATCAACAGGAAGTAAATCCTCTTGGCATACCAGTGCTTACATTATTCAGTTTTCATATAGGTTTTGGGTTTAGGTTTTTTTGGTTGGTTGGTTTAGTTGGGTTGAGTTGTGGTTTTGGTTGGTTGGTTTGTTTGTTAATTTTTATTTTTTTAATTGTTTTAATGCTGCTATACATTACTTGCTTTCTTGAAGTTCATGTATTAATGTAAATAAAGAGCCTTTATTTACATTAATATGCCCTGGTTATCAACCCAATCCCACAGGAGATACAAAAGGTTTTTCTTGGTACTTTAAGGGAAGAATCACTAATGCAGTGCTGAAGATCATTAACTGAGGATACTCATTCATGGCAAATCTGTTGCTGAAGAAGGAATCTGTTACAAGGTAGTTTTGTCTACTTGAATGTATTAATGATGAAGACTTTGACTCAAGGCTTTGATGTTCTAAAAGTTTTACCCTGAAAAACGTCATGGCAGCCACCCCAGGTTTTCACACATCTTCTGGCTGTGTTTTAGACCTTTCATAGTGTGTCCTTCCCTCTTGAACACCTATACAAAATCTATCTTTATGAATCATAGGCAGGTCAGTCATCCTGTTCAAAAGTTACAGCTTCTTAAGTACTACAGGAATAAAATCAAGGAAATGCTAATTTTTGCATAGTTAAAAGTGTCTGTGCAGCTTAAATAAGCTCAAGTGAATCAAAGATACTTCATGTCTACAAAATGTACATCTAGTTTAAGGTTAAATTAGATTACAGAGCATGTTTTAGGTGGATGGTTTCTCCTGACTTGCGTAGGTAATATAAGCAAAATATGATCGAGTATCTTTTGCTCTTATCCACTTCTGTCTCTGAAGAAGCAACTTCTGTAGGGATCTGGTTACTAAGACATGCATAGTTCTATTGTAGTTGCTTCTATTGTTCATCCTATTCCTTTCTTGAGTAGAAAATTGGTATTTATTTCACAGGACTCCTTGGCCTTTAAAAGCATCAAGCATTTTGAAAACATAGTAACTATCTTTCAAGAGGAAGGCCTAGTGGATGTTTGTTACACAGCTGTTTGTTGGTGGGGTTTTTTTTTGAGGTCATTACGCCCAGCATCACAGGAAGAGAGATCATGTCTTCAAGTTTGTTAGCTCTGATGTTCTCACTTGTCCTCATATTAAATCTCCTGTAACTTCCTCTCCAAATACACATACGCTAATGGTATACAATACAGAAGGTGCTGGCTAAAGGCTAAAGACAGTTTACTGAAAAGCTTTCTCATTATTTGCTGTGGAAATACTCTGTCTGGCAGCATCTCCTTGTTATCACCAACAGGGAATTCTAGTTATGAACCAACTTTCCCAATGTAATGATCTAAAGATCTATAGTAAAGTCTACGGTAAAAAAAAGATCAATTTTTACAGGTAACTGTAAAATTTAAAAATCTCATTAAATGGAGATGTTTTAGCAGTTTTCATTTTTTATTGTGCTATTAAGAGAGATCCAAGAAGCAATACATAGTCTATAAATAAAAAAACCCCAAAACATAAAACAAAAAGGATTTTTGATAGAAATTACAAGGTGATATGCAGCATTGAAGTCTCTTAGCCAGTAGTTAATTGCTGCGTATTCTTCATGGAAACTTCTGAGCTTTAAAGAGAGTTAAGTATTACATACCTGCTCTTTTTGCAAATAATAGTCAATATTACTATTAAACTGCCAGCTCAGCTTTAGGATAGAGTAAAACTGCAGCCCCTATCAGATTATGAAAATCTGATTTGTTAAAATTTTTTGTTCTATTAGAACAGAACACTTAAGACAAAAGTAACAGTTTTAAATCATACTGGGCTAGGTCCAGTTGACAAATTGAATTCTGTAACATAAGAACGGCAACATTTAATAATTTACAGACAACTAAAGGGCTCTAACCTTGATAAAAGAGGAAAAAGCAGCAATGAAAACCCTGCATTTGTTTTTTTCCTTAAGGCTAGACTGGAAGGACCACCACTGCCTTCCTAACAACAACGATCAGCACGGTCCCTCTAACTCCATGTCAGAGTTTGCCTGGAATTAGGTGAGTTAAATATTCTTAATAACACAGGATAGAAATAATTATGCTATCTGCTATATTAAGTAGATGTGGAAAAGCCACAGGTAAAACCCTTCTTTCCTCTTTGTACAGCTTGAGGAGTAGGATTTCCATTGCCAAGCTGAGCTTGAAAAAAGCAAAAGCATTGCAGCTTTGAGCAAGACTGAAAAACTGGCTTACAATGGAGGGAACAGTAACCGCAAGCTGAGACATAAGCTCACATAAAAAGCTTGCTGACAGCTGGTCTGCTCAATGCGTGCTATCTCAATTGGTAGCCAGCATAATTAGCTTTGAGTGCAATAGAGTGTCCTTCAAAAATTCTGTTAATGCACAGACATGTATGCTATTTCAGAAAGACCTGAACATAAAAAGCTTGTAATAAGTAGCTATTTAAAGCAGCAGGAAACTGTTTTACCTGCCATGGCCTATAATGTTGCAAGGCAGAAGTGTATGTTCTAAGAAGCAATTACTTGCCCTAGCAAAACCGATGGACCAAAAAGTTGCCTGCAAGCTTCCCCCCTAAAGCCAGTCAATTCCCATATGGGTAGGTTCATCTGCAGTTACACCCAGTATTTTTGCTTACCTGCTCAAAGGCACTAAACTGTTTTTAATATTTATTAGTTACACTGGCAGTCTAACTTTGTGTGCCGTAATTCAACCAGAATGTCTCCATGCAGTGCATTCATCTGAATGCCTGCTGTAGGAATACCGATCAGTTGGCATCCCGTGCCATTTAAGGTCACGTTAAATCAGAGGGTTTTGCATGATATTAGAAAACACTGGCACCTACTAAAACCGTCTCAGGAGTTTCAGCTCACTTTTCAGATTTTTTTCATACACATCTTCTGTTCTCACAAGGGAAGAAGAGATTGTGCCAGGTGAGAGTTCTGGTGCAGTGCAACCAGTACAAATATGCATTCTACCTAAATACTTTGAACAGGTTAAATATAGAGTACTTCTGTATTTAATTTCTTCTTCCTCTATCTTTAAGGTAATACGGTACTTACCAGCACATTCTTTAATCATAGCAGGTGGTGGAAATATCAAGCCTAGTCCCAACAGTAAGGTAAAAAGGTTTTAATGGTATTAGAAAAGATGACTTCAACACATTTAAAAATAAGCCAGTTAATACAAAAGCATCATGATACTACACTAATGATTAGGAGAGTAATACAGACAGGCCAAATACAAGTCTTCTCCCCACAGCCTTAGAAAGCAAGTATTTCCACTTTTGCTGTATTTTACAAGTTAGTGCTTACACGGCACCCAAGAGGCTAGAGTTCCTTACAGAAAAAGCACAGAAGTTGATGGGACTTTGAATTTACTTTAACTGATTAAATCGGCATAAGAATTCAAGTTCCTAGACCCCAGGCTGGAGCTTAAAGCCAGACAGCAGCTGGCTAACCCCTCTGCCCTGTTCATGAACTGTGCCTCAAAGCGTCCTCCAGAGGTCTTCCATCCTTCACATGCAAAATGGGAGGACAAAGTAAGCAAACTGCCTGGGGCTTCAGAAGGTAGATCCATCATTATCAGATAGAAGCTTCTGGCTCCCAACCAGGCATTCAAAGCTGAATCCCTACATGCTGTGTTTAGCAATACCATTGTTCTAGTATTCCGCAAAAAGTCAAAATCCTTTTTGTTACACATGATTTTGAATCATCACAGGATTTTAAGCCTCAGGACAATGTCCAGATTTTAGTTCTCTATAGCCAGACCACAGTATGACCAGCAAACTACGGCTCCCAGCATATACCTTTGCTTGTATTGTTTTTTCTTTTGCATTCAACTCAAACTGCAAGCAGCACTACAGTCTTATTTTTTGCGTTTTGAACTAAGCCAGTCTCCCCAGGGTAGCGTTTTCTTGCCCTTTGACATGCTCCTCAGGGAATGCAAAGTCTGCACTTGCTGTAGACGCCTGGAGAGCTCCTGATCACAGGCTTGCTGCAGCGCTTCAGCTTTCTGCTTGTCCCATCTCAGAGCCGAGGCCAGGGCTTGTGCGTCTTCTTTCAAGACCAGCTGTAGCAAGACAGATTTCTAACAGTCTCTGCTACTGATGCTCCTCCACCACTGACCCCTCTGCCCACATTAAGAACACCCATAATGAGACACCTGTTTAGTACGGGCCGTTTGGTATTGAAGATGTTCCCAGCTTTCATCATCTATCCTGTGGGCCAGTGGATTTTCAATATTCTACCAACACCTAGAGCTTGAAGCTATACTCAGACATTCAAAGGAATAGAAAGCAGTTATGTACTTTCTACAGCAGGGAAAAGCAAGAGTAGCAAGTTCATAGCCTTAGAAAGAATACACTTTCTAATGGTTAAGGTTTACAGAGAATTTCCTTTCCAAGCTATGGGCTTATTTACACTGTTTTTCCAAAATAATGAGTTTTAATTTTGACTTGGGATGTATATAGGAAATACAGCTAGATGCATCTGCGTACAAAAAATCCCCTTGCTGCTAAGTTGGCTGTGTGAAGCACTGGCTGACAGTGATTTGGCAGAGATCAAAATTATATTTGTGGCTTTTCTGAGGTTGGACTAGAGTACTTGGGAGTACTCAGAGCTCCAAGCAGGGGGCAGTGTTACTGAGGAAAAGAAACAGATTAAAGCTCCCCACTTTTGAGACTGAGATATATTGACATTAGCACCTCCAGAAGCAAGGACAGCTTCCCCTGTAACCTCTCTCTCCAGAGGGAGAGATTTGCCAGAATATGGTTATGTCATTCTCACCTACCTCTAGATCTTGACTGTCCAAGCAGAGCTCTGGTGCAGGCTTCTCTTTCAGGGCAGCAAGGATCTGGTCACTGAGCACTGTTTTGGCTGAAGTGCCTGTACTGCTTGTACCTGTGTCAACCACATCCATCTCCTTTCTTGGTACAGTCTCGGATTCTGAAAAGTAGCAGAATCACTACAGCCCGTGACAAACACAGGACAGGAAAAGTGGCCCGGATTGCTTGACCATTTTGAGATTAATAAAATACACATTTGATCTATGTGCATTCGCTGACTTAAGAAATCCATAATGTTAAGGATGACAATATGATTTAAGCTTTTCCCCCAGTATTCTACTTTCAGGCCTTGTGAAAAATGTGACACAGCAGTGAGAGGACTCTGGGTCTCACCCAGTCAGAGAATTCTTATGCAATGCCAGCTATTACATCCACATTAACAGCTGCTAAGCAAGTGACTCACTCCAGTCCTTCACTCTGCCTTGCTTATTCCACTCAACTATTTCAGGCATCTCTGATAAGCTCCTTCTCTAGCATCCTAATGCTCCCTACCTGCGACTTTGCTTAAGATATGGTCTTCGTTTTTCAAGGCCTCTAGGTAGAGTTCCAGGAGTTGTCTTGACTGGCGTTCTTCTTCTCGCCTGTCCAGCACCTGCTGCAGGGTGTCCTGCAATACTTGGATTTTGGTGTGACTTTGGGCAAGTTCTTCTGCCAGGTCTGAACGTGGTACATCAATAAGCACCTTTAAAAAATGGGAGTGCTCCTGTTACACAGACTAACTCATTCCGTTACACTGATTACAGAACAAACAGCGAGCCACCTGAACAACAGAGCCTCCACCTTCATGAAACCCAGCTTGTTTCACAAGGTTTCTTGTCATAGCAAGCCAGCCTAGTTATGAGAGGCTGTAGTGGCACTCCACCAGCCAGAAGCCAAAAGCATCCAGGAAGGTGTCAAATTATGTGCATTTTTAACGAAATCCTTTAACTCCTGGCAATCAAAGTACAACTTCTTAAGGGTGCACGGGAAAATGAAAAAAATGAAAGCAGATAGCCTGGCGCCTGGGAAGCTGTGTGCTGCAGGGGGACAAGAGGCAGCTGTTGCCATGCCTCGCCACATACAAGGCGTTAAGCTGCCAGACGCTCAAATCCATCAGCTATGGAAACTACCAACGGTATGAATTAGAGGTTTCCCTGCTGTACCTGGAGATCTTCTTCAGACATCAAGATGATATTAGACAGGTCATCCTTCAGTTGCCTGGCCAACTGCTTCCACTTCTCTGTGCCACTGTCCACTTCATCTGCAGGCTCCGAGAGCCAGGCTGTTCCGCTATCTGACACAAGAGCCATCAGTTTTGTGGGTCATTCCTCATCCACCTGAGACAGCCTAATGTCACCAGGTGTGTTGCAGACGCCCTCCCCTTCCCTGCTCCCTCATCCACACAGTACCTAAGCTTTTGCCAGACCATTTCTCATTCTTGGCCAGCGCCACAAACTTGGTGTTAGGCGGCAAACACAAAAAGTAATCTTCGTCATCCACAATGGTGCCATCCTCTGCCAGGACCAGGGTGATGGGCTCCCTGGCCTTGTCAATAGCCAGAACGCCACTAGCTGCAGAACAGAAAAAAAACGTAACAGAACGCAGCGAGGCGCCGCCCGGGTGCCGCGCCCACCACAGGCGACCCGCGACCCGCAGCAGCCGGGACCAGGGGGCAGGGGCCGGGGCCGCGCTGCGCCCGCACCGCCCCCCGTCCAGCCGCGCAGCCCGCTGAAGGCGCGGTGCGGTGCCGTTCCCACGCCTCCGCCCGCGGCAGCCGCCACCCGGGCCCCGGCCCGCCGCACAGCGCGGGCAGCCTCCCCTCACCCTTGTCGCGCAGCTCCCGTAGGCAGGAGGCCGCCACGCCGTGCTGCTGCCGCCCGTCTCGCCGCCGCACCAGGCAGCGCTTCAGCGGCACGGCCATGGCGGCGGGCGGCGCGGGGCTCGCCGGGACGGGCCGCGCGGGGAGGCGGGGCCGAGACGGGCCGCCGGGAGGGGGAGCGGCCGGGGGCCTCGCCGCTCGTCACCGCTCTGCCGGGCCCGCCCCCCGGCCGCTGCCGGGCCGTTGTAACGTGAGTCCGCGGCAAATCCCGTCAGCCTCGGCAGCGGCTGGATCGCGTGCCAAGCACGGCAGAGGAGCGCGCCTGGGCGTCTGCAGAGCGCCCAGCCCCGCGCAGACCGCTGTGCTGCCCGTGGCCCTCCCGTATAGGTGCGGCGCAGTTGTAGCATAAGCAGAAAAAGCCCGGGCACGCGATAACGCCGCCGCGGCGTGTATCAGTACCGGGGCGCGAGCCCCCGCGCTGCCAAGCGAAGGGCGCCCCTCGGGCGGCTGAGAGCGGGGCCTGCCGTTGTTTGTGCCCCCGGGCAGGCCCCGGCAGCCGCAGTAGCGCGACAGCAATGCGCGGTGCCGTATCCATGGTTACGCGCCGAGGCCGCGCACGGCGGGCTCTGCCGCGCCGCCCAGAGCGGCGCCGGTTTTGTCAATGGCCCGGCTGGCCAGGCTGGGCAGGACGCTGCGGCCCACACGGTCTCGCAGTCCCAGGCGTGCCGTCCTCACGCCTGCCCCGAGTCGCCCCACCCGCTGGCTCCCGTCCCGGCGGTGGGGGCCGCAGAGGCCGGGGATTCACGGCGGCAGTGGGTCCCCGCGGGGCTCATCGGTGCGCCGGCGTTCGACTCGTTCTGCCTGCAGTGCGAGCCGGTGGGGCCACGCGGGGGAACGGCGGCGAGGGCGTTCCATCGGTTGGGCGGGGATGGATTAGCTGGGCCTGGGAAGATGGCCGCTTCGGAGCAAACGGAGCAGCCCGGCCAGGTAAACGGGGCCGGCGCTCTGCCGAGCGAAGCGGTGCGGGCGGCGGGGCCGGGCTGGGGTGGGGTGAGGCCGCTGCTGCCGCGGGGAAGCGGGCGGGGGGGCGACGGGAGGGCACCGCGCCTGTCCCTCCCGTCCCTCCTGTCTTCTGCCCTCCCCGCCTCCCCGCGCACGCCCCGCTCCCCGTGCCGCCCCCGCACCTGTCGTAACGGTCGCCGCCGCCGCGGGGCCTCTGGCTGCGGGGGCCCGGGCGCCCGGGCGGCAGCACCGGCCCTGTGAGGCGGCGGCGGCCTCTGGGCTGCGCGCCGCGCTCCCCCGTCCGCGGGCGGCCCTGGGCGCGGGAGAGGGAGTCAAGGGCCGCTGCCCGGCGGCGCCTCCTCACGGCCGGCTGGCGGGGGGGACGCAGGCCGCCCCCCTGAGCAGCCCCGGGCGCAGCCTCTCCTCCCGGGGTGCGGGTCCGCCGCTTGGCTGCCTGCCCCGCGCGGCGGCGGGGGCTGGTGCGGGCCGCCCCTCCGCAGCCACTCTTGCCGGGGTGCTGACTGCCGGGCCCGGGCTGCAGGCGCGCTTCCATCCTGGGGGTCAGTCTGGAGCTCAGTAAAGCTCTTGAGCGTGGGGGGGGGGCAGTGCAGCCAGAGGGCAGGGGGCGGCTGGATTTCGAGGTGAGGTGGAGTACCAGTTAGAAATGTTTCTGCCTCGCCACTGCGAGGGGGGAAGGTCCTCGAAGCAGCAGCGTGAAAGGGCAAAGCAATGGTGGATGTAGTGAAAGCGTTGTCAAAAACTGAATGGGGAGGATAAAAGAGAAATGTAAGTGCTGGCTTGAGTGTGTGCTCAAGACACATACTGAAAGCTTAAAATGTTTTTAAACTGGGAGCTGAAATGAATGGGGGAGCCAAAGGGAAAAATGGAACTATGAGGTACTTGTATGCAGCATAGGTTTCCCTTCACTGGCCTGCTCACGATCCAGGGTAACTTGTATTTAATTGCAAACTCCACCTAGCTCAAGTTTAGGGACCTCCTGGCAGCTCTCTCACCTTACCTGTATCTCGGACAGACTCCCAAGCAGGAGTTTTATAAAATCCTTTAGGTGGGCACAGAGGGCCATCCTGCAGTCTGCAGGAGATGAAAGGCCTGGCTGTTTCAGCAAGAGGTTAGAAAACAGCAAAGTCTGCCACTGACACGCTTTGGTATGCTATCATTCAAATCTGCCCGCATTTGACTAGATCACTGTGAATCTCCCTGTTGAACCTTTTATTCTGGACTGAGGGGGCTGAGTTTGTAGGGAACGTTGTTGAACAAAACTGAAATAGAAATCAATTCCATAAAATTCATACTCTTGACTAACCAGATCTCCTCCTAGGTTATGAAAGGCCAAGTTACCAAACTCACACTCAGCTTGCTGGGCGGTTGTGCCTCAGCCATGTGCTTTCATCAGCCATAGTTTGAGGTGCAGGCATTACAATCCATTCCTCATGCTTTCAGAATGAGGAAACCTGAAACAACCTGCAACTGATCCATAAGCCGCTTGAGCAGTCAGTCTGCAAGGCAGTTGACTAGAGGTTTCTGAGAAAGAAATCAGGTTAATTGGCAAATCTGGTTGCCTGAGAAACTTTGAAGTTCTCTTGTTCAGATGTAGTATCCTCCCATTGCCCCCCCCCCCCCCCCCTTTTTTTTTTAACATTTATTTAGTGTAGCTTTACCTCAAAAGAAGGTTTGATGTTTGGAAAGTTAAAAGTCTTGTGTGTAGCCAGAGCATCCCCTGGGTTTTAAAATTAGGGACATGAGGAAAGTCACTCTGTCACTGTCTCCATAGTGAAAAATGGGAGCAGTAACTCTTACCTTACGTGTAATGTGGAGAGTTTTCCAGGTATTGTCTGTAAAGAACGTAGTGCAGTTAATGCTTGTGATTTTTAACATAATCCAAGTTAATGCTTGGAGTTAATTTCTAGATCAGGAAGAATCTGAGATAAGGCAGAATACCCAGGCCACAAAGTTAATTTTTCACCACAGAGAGACTATTTTGTGTCAGCTCTGATGAGGTGGGAGGTGGTCTGAAGCCACTGTGGGTGAAAATGGTCAATTAACTGTTCCTCTGCTGGATTCTGTCATGTTGTACGTAGACATGTTGGATTTTCCGGCAACAGCAAAATGGTTGCACCCCTTTTGGCTCCTGGCCTGTCATGACTTCATTAGTGGCAGAGTTTGTTTAAAGGGCAGCTCTGGGGGTCTGCCTTTAGTGCTCAAGTTCAGCTAAAGGGTGACCACACAAACATCTACCCCCTCTACTCACACATCCAGAGCAGTCCTTCTTCTGTATTAACTTTCCTCCTTCTGCGCGTTGTGTGCTTGTGTGGAGACAGAAGGTCGTTCTGGCTATTGGTGGCTGCTGCTGACAGATACCCCCATCTTCACCCTCTAGTGTGTGTCTTAGACTAGTTGCACATTCCTCATCCAGAACTCTAGCTGAGCAGTGTTCATTGCTCTCAAATTCTGTTGGCTTGGATGGGATTTGAGAGCAACTTGCAGCTTTGGCTGGAGCAAGGGGGTGTAGTAATTGAAGAATATATAGCACAGTAGATAATTCTTAAGGGGACAATTTTGGAATAAAACAAAACAATTAAAGTATCTTTATTAGTTTAGCAGAATGTAAATGACACCTTTCTTAGGCAGCCATTGCAGTTTTGGTGCTGTATCAATGCGTGTAAAAGGTTGTCCCCATTGCACACTAAAAGTTTAGAGAATTTTACAGAATATTTACAGTCTACCACTGATGATGTTTTTTATTGCCAAGCATTCACCGTAAGGCTGTGAGTGGTAGCACTGCCTTGCTTAACATGTTAATGTTTGGGCCCTATCATGTTTTCGATTAGAAATCTAGTCAGTTTAGATTCTGAAAAGCGAGTATCAGATATCTTTTGGCTTATTATCTTTTTTTCTTTGTTTAATTTTCTCATTCTTTTGAATTAATATATTGCCCTAAGGATTGTGGGGAGGAGGGGGTGCTGCAGCCCAAATGAAATCATTTACATAGATAGAATTGTATTCTAAGGGCAATGAACATTTCTACCAGAGATTTTGAAATACTTGGTTTTGTTTAGAAGTTATGTTCCTTGGTACCATGAGCAAGGTCTATATTAAAAAATAAATGGAAGAAAAGATCTCACTCTTTGTTACTGTTCCTTATAGTAAAAGAAAGGGAAGAGCAAGGTGATGGAATAGCCTGTGAACAGAATAACGGATTTTTTATTTTTCTTGGCTTTCGGTATTTCTTTGATGCTGAATACTTTGGCAGTGTATTTGGTGAGTCTTCTTGGCTCAGCCAGCCAGCAGCAACCCAGCCCTCCAGCATTCCGTTTAACTGTAAATCCCAGTAGTGTGAGAGATTGAAATTCTTTAACGTTAATTGGCAGTAGTGTTGTTAGTTTAAATAAATATGTCTAAATTTTTTGAAGCTGCTTAGTTTGGGGCACAAAATGATACCTAATTATCTGTACGATTACGTGCAGAAGCTGAGAATTCTGTAGCCTGGAGGTTGGTATGTAGCTGGTCTGCGTGAGTCATAAAAGGCTTGAAACTGTTAAAGGCAATGGCTGAATTGGACTTGGTACCAAAATGGCAGCACCGCCATTGAGGTGGGATAAGCAGAATGGGTTCTGTATGTGGGATTCTTTTATTTGTTTCATAACACTGGAAGGGTTACTATGCTAAAAACAGACTACATCTAAGTTTAATGTAAGAGACTGAGAAGGGAGAGATGATAAGGTGAACAGAATGCATTTTTGTTCCAATATCATCTGTACTTGGTGATGTTCTTATATGTGGTTTAGTGGGGAAACAGGCAGAGAACTAAAGTCTGAATTTTACTTTTCTTTCTAAAGCTTCATTATGCCCACTTTGGATTGTAGTCTGCCACCTAGCTGTGTTTTTTCATGTAAGGAGTTAAAGCAAATTTCAAAGATGCTGAAAGATGCCTGATTTGTTGCTCCAGAGACTTAATTCCCTAGTTGCATTGTTAGTCAATATATAGGGAAATTCCTCCCCTCACTTGCCTGAGCTCTTGCCTGTTAAGCCACTGGATTCTCTGCCTTGAAGGATGATTTTTATGTTGAAGATAAATGGTCTCTGGACTGTGATGCCCATTGTTTTCCTTAAATACAGGCTGTTGAACAGCTGTTGTGAGGAAAGGATGCAATCAATCTTCCTTGACTTGTCTTGGAGCTAACATGTTCTAAAGGGTTACTGTCCCGTACCCTATAAGACTAGTTCTTTTGCTGTTACAGTGTGCTTTGTACTTGGAAATCTTGCTGGAAGGAAAATGCAGATCTCATGTAAAATGTTGGCATCTTTGGACAATGCAGTCGAAGCACCATAAATTATCCAACTCATATATCATCTACAAAAACGTCAGAATTTTTGCTTATTTGTCTTCAGGACAAAGACTCTCTTACCTGACAATATAACACATGTTTTCTTGCAGTAACCTAGGCTGCTTTTCAAATCTTCCATCGGTCATTTTCCTGGGTTGGACAAATTCTGTGTGGAGTGACAGTCCGTACATACTAGTGCAGCTCCTTAGGGCAAGAACATACAAGCCCTAGTACTTAGGATGCTCTGGGAATTTTCTGAGGTGAATTCTGTGGTGGTTTCTTTCTTTCTTTGTGCCTTTGTGCCTTTTTACTGTTTGCACCATGCTTCTGTAGTTTTTCTCTTTGCAAAGTCAGCTTAAGTAGTTAAAATGCTGTGAATATTCCTTGAAACATGCTACAGAACAGCGAAATACATACATTCTTAGAAAACTCAACACCTAACACAAGTGGCTTGATGGTACAATTCCATGGAAATAGTAGTTAACAGCTATAGGTACTTTTTTGAAGTTCTCAACAGGAGTTTTATCTGTGCTCTTCTTGTCTGCCTCTTCTAAGCCATTCTGACCCTGTGCTAACTGAATCTGATGAGAATCTTTTCTTTGACTTCAGCGTGCTATGAATCAGGCCCCAGTATTTTAGAGTACTAGCTGTAGTAAGATACCTGTGTTAGTCCTGGGATTTGACTAAAGAAGTAGAGATATGCACCAAATAAGTTTATCCACAACCTAAACAAGTTCAGTTAACTTATTAATAAATCAAGCAAGCCATATTCTTGTGTTGATTCTTACATGTTTTTCATATTTTTGTTGGAGTGGGTGGATCTTGAGATTGCTCTTATTTTTCCTTCATCCAGCTATAAAGGATTTGAAAGCAGATAAACTATGCGTATAAAAATGGGAAGCCAGTGACAAGGCTGAAGAGAGAAGTGCCCTTTTCTTGGTACGACATAGCGTTGTCCCCACTACAGACCAACTGGGCAGTGTGGCTTCCAGTATGGTGTTGAAGCTGATATTTGCAGTGGTTATGTCAGGTGAATTCTTAGTGGCTGGAATTTTTGCGTATATATATATTGGAGTTACAAAAATGGTGGTGACTGGACAGGAAGAGGCTAGGGGCTTCTGTGGAGAGTCACTGCCTGGGTGTGAGATCGGCCGGGCCTGGCGGTGCTGCTGCTGCATGGAGGCAGTCCGGTTGCAGTATATTTGAGTTTCTGGCACCCTCTTGTGGTGAATACTTACTTGTAGCTATATTTTTTTGCTTGCATATTTTGTAGATGCGGGGAAAAAAATGTCTTGAGGTACTTCGAGGGTGTGGTATGTTGCATAGAAGTGTTTAATAGAATTGGAGAATGAAAAGTCACTTAGGGACCTTGATGCTATCTATCACTTGGGAGTTTTATCTTTCCCTATACTCAGTGAATAAGATCCTTTTTCTCTAGCTGAGCCTTAAAACTTGTCTTCATTACTAATAAAACTGCATATTTTTTTTTTTACCGTTGAGGTAACCAGTATGTGTCACCTCTGCTAAGATAAAAAAAACATGCAGTGAAGGGCAATATGGATTAGACCATCTTAACATCTTGTGACTCCCATTTGAAAGTAGCTGGTTGACCAAGATAAGTTTATTGTATGGTAACACTTAGGTGTCTCTACCTTGGGAGAGCTGATACATGCTAGTTACACAGAAATCAGACTGCTGGTTTTTGGCGGTGAAGGAAGCCCAGAGAGTAATTCTGTAAAACACGGGACTATGCTAAAGTGTTATGCCTGTTCTTGATGAGTGAGTGAATATGAGCAAAACTTCAGGTGAGCCTGGAGAGTGGTAGCTCCTGAATTTTTAAGTCCAGTCCAGCCTTTGGCTTGCTGTCCTGCTTGAAACAAACAGTTGCTTTCCTCCCGTGTACCACCCTTTCCTAGTGTGCAAGGTGAGGTGTTCAGCATCTGCCCTTCAACTATGTCTCTTCATTATGTGTAGGAAACAAGGATGGTTACTGGCATTAAGTCATAGTTGTTTGGAAATCTTTAGAAGAATAGTGCAGAAGACAAAGGGTGCTTTACTGGATCACGGAAGTGGGAGAAACTGGGTGTCAAATTAGGTTTAGTCCTTCTAGAGAGGAAAAAGTGAACCATGGAATCGGAGTGAGGTACTTTTGCATCTACATCAATAGCAGTACTTTGGGCTTCTGCAGCATTTCTTCCCTTTAGTATTGCACAATTCCTTGCAGATGTCGAGGACTCATCAGGTCCCTTTGAGACCAGTAAATTATTATCATTTCATACATGATGAAAATGTCCTGTCTTATACCATGCAATGTGACAAGGGTTGCAACCAAGAGTTTAGCAGAGGGACTCCCAGTTTCATGCCCTGTTGGTTCACTATGCCAGGTATTTCAGAATTTGAGTTGGGGTGAACATTTCTTTCATGACATCTCTCACAGTAGTCTCTCTGGCTCTTAACTGCTGGCTACCTAAAGCAAGTTCTGAAGATTCTATGGATTCTGTTGTTTTAAATGGGAACTGCTGGAACTAATTTTTTTTTCTGTGATTCTAACCTTTTTTGTCTTCAGTCCATCACAGAATTGCTGCCGATAGCAGAAGTATGTCTGCCAAATCCTAAGTATTTCTAGTTGTGTCCATCGGGTGGCAATGTAACCTCACTCTTCTTTTCATTTTACAGGCTGGCTCCTGCCCTGCCACTGAAAATGCAGCATCTCGGGAGCCACTGGTAAGTTCTTCAAGAAGCAGCATATAATTTCTTGCTGATAATATAACATACATGAGTTGTTCTCTTTGTGGCATCATTTTGCATCCATTGTCTTGCTTTTCTAAGGAGCTCATGCTTGGTGAAAAAGGTGTAAACTACCTTATGTTGCCCTGCTGTTGACCTCTGAATTCTGACCTGTAGCTGTAACTTCCTGTATTTCTGGGGTTAGACATAGGTCATCTAGGCCACTGAGCTGTCCTTGAGCATGGACTGCCTGTCCTAAGTGTGTGCAATGTATGCTTTTGATCAGTGCTTATTTAGTAGTCTGAAGAAAGACCTGTGCAGCATAATTTAAACTGAGATTCTTAGTGCTATTGTCTAATAAAAAAACCCCTCTGCTGCTCAAAGACCTCATCGAAGTTGTCTTTTTGTTCAGATGCACTCAGAGTGAGCTTAGAAGTGTCTGGCAGCTGGCAGTGCATGTGATCCAATGTTTTCACTCTAGAACCATTTTGGAAAGAGCTCTGGGAATTTTTGCATCTGAAGATAACTAAGAGAGCCCTGTTCTGTTTTCTTTTTTATGGTGACACAGAGCAGGAAGTTAGCTACCACTCTCTGGAGCTGCAGTATGGGTTTGGGTGGGGTTTTTTTACAACCTTCGTCTCGTTTTCCTCCCTCTTCAGCCATCTATAACTCAGTCAAAACCTTTCCAAAATTCTTAGGCCATGTTTATTGTCCTAAACATATAAATCTACTTTAATTTCTTCTCTGGCTTTCATTCAGTGGTCATAGTGAATACAAGTGTTTGCAGCGAGAAGACTCAAGTATTTTCCATAATGGTGTGGCACTGACCGCATCGAAGTATTTTTACCTTGTAACTCTTATCTGGAGAACCCAAGAGATGATTTTTAAAGGAGAGAGATGTGAGTAAGGACTGTGACCTGGGAAGGGTCAGTAAAATGTTTCTAATGAAGGTGCTGTGCCTGAATTCTGTTAAGCTCTGAAGTGAAAATCTCTCTAGTGTAGTAATGCTGTGCCATCCCTTAATTGCGTGGACACCTGTACATGAGATTACCTGAAGTTGTTACTGATGCCGTGTGCTTTGTAATGGATTAGGTAGTTTAGTTTTGGGGGGGTTGGTGTGTGTTCCCCCCCCCCCCCGCCCTGGAATGTCATAGCAGGCAGCAGATTATGCTGGTCAACAGTTTGTTCTCTTTCTCAAGGCAGATTCTAACATTACCTTTGACCTAATTAATTTCTTACTGTATAAGCGACTGAAGAGTTGCTTAGAGGAAGCACATAGCGGTTGTGTGTCTTTCTCTATAGGTGTGTATTCCTACCACATAAAAATATTTATACACTTACATAAACTTTACTCTCACAATGGTGTGTCTAGCACGTGAGCTAATTAGAGATCTTTGAAAGGTGGGGGTTTTCTCCTTTTATTTTCATTAATTGCTTTTTGGTTTTTTTTTATATTAAACTCTCACAGTCTTTGTCACGTTTGTTGAGGAGTCATTATTGCTTCCAGCTGAGTGTCTGTAGAAGTCTTATTAAATGAGCAGTTTAGTTCTGTGAGCCAGATGACCTAACTTCCACCACACTGCTATGGCTTCTCTGTAGCTAGGATCATGCATACTGCCTTCTAATGTATGTAGTATCTCGGTCCATAAAGCAGACTTGTTGGCACATGGTGCCATGTCATAAAAAAGTTTACAGAAACACCAGAACAAACTGTGCCATGAATCCAGCAAATGGCTCTGTATGGGAAAGCCATGTGCTCAGGCATATCGTTGGTGACTTCAAATCTGGTGTTAAACAGTTGAAGACTTAGAGAATCCAGAGGAGGGAGAAGAGACTGTCATGACCAAATTCTTCTCTGTGCCCCCTCAACTTTTTTGACTTAATTGGTGACTGAAAGTACTTAGTGCTTGACAATACTGGGAGACCTGTTTAGAACATAGAACTGTTACACACACCACTGATATGAGAAAGCCATAGAATTAAAACATCTTGCATTGTATCAGCAGATGTCATTATAGACTCAAACTGTCTTTATATTGCATTTGTGATTCTAATGGGCACTGTATCATGCAAGGTGCTAAATACTTTCTGCTCTTTCTGTATACTCTGTATGCCTTCAGCCTGCTGCTTTCAACAGGAATCCAGCAGAAGCAATGGTTTCTAGTTGTCTGCAGAAGGCTTCAGCATGATCATGCCAGATCATGTAGCAGAAGCAGTCTGACATCATATTGTGTAATGCATTTTGGGTCTTTAGAGCACACCTTGCTGAGGTTTATGGCCTTACTGAGGCCTTCAGAACAGAGCTGTGCAAGCTCATGTCATACTCCTAATTGCTCTTTCTTCAGCCCACAACCCACTTCTGATGTTTTGAACTACTAAACTGGAGATAAGGGTCTCCACGTCCATGCATTAATCCCTTGAGTTATCCAGTGTTCTTACAATAAACTGTCCCAACTGAAAAATACTCATTAGTAAGAGGTCATTGAGTTGTAGTACTGTGGAGAGTGAGTTGAAGGGGGATGGGAAAAGCTATAATTTTTGCAGCAGAGAGCGGACACTCATTTCCCTACCTGTCGGTTTTGGCCCATTAAAATTTGCCATCTAGCTCCATAGTGGGAAGTGTAACCTTGTGTTAGCAGAGTGTCAGCATCTCGCTCTGCTGCTGTTTACAGCCACGTTTGTCATCGTCAGTGTGGGATCAGCTTCTCCTTGAGTCCAGCTTATCAGTGAACACTGCTGCATCCCTTTCTGCTTGTATGTGCAGCCACCTCTGATAAGCCTCCGAACACTTGTGGAATTGGAATAGGTTTGTCTTTTTGTAGCCATTCAAAGCAAGGTCCTGGGCTGTGCAAAGGATGTAACTACATAGGACAAAACCGTTTCTGTGAGGTCAAAGCATTAGAAAATCCCCTTTTCTTCTTGAATATTTAGTTCTTTGGTCTAATTTCTCTCTTCAGTGTAATTACGTCATCTTTTTTCTACTCTTTTTAGCTTGTTTTGTCTCTCTCTAGCAGCATGTTGTAGCTTTTTAACTATACTGTGCTGCTTTTGACATGTTTTCAAGAGCTTGAATATGTTTGCTGTTGCTCCTTGCTTCCTGCCGAATCTGCTTGCAGTACAGCTGTGAAGGTTATACATATGAGAGCCTCTTAACATGAGCCTGGGTTGTAGGAAGAACCTAAGGAAGCAGAGCTTACAAGTGAGGCTTTTCCACATGCTGCTTACTCATTTGTTTGTTTCATGCCACAAAACATACTCATTCCCTTGCTGGTGCTTTATATCTGGAAGAAGTACTAGTTGTAAATACGAAAGTACTGGTTGTAAATGTAAAACACTCTCTGGATTTCTCACTAAGTTACAAAATCCCTGGATTGTAGTAAGAGGAACAGGATTATTTAACTTTTCTTTTATTTTTAGCATGTGCCATTTCTTTCTGTTCTTGTAGCAGTTAGCACTGAAATACGGACATTTTATTCCCTTTTTTACAGGCTGTTGAATGGGACAAAGTGACAGGAATTACTGCTGCCTCTATAGCAGTTAATGTAGTTTGTTGGGATGTGCCAGAGCCCTCATGGCTTTTCCCCTTTGGTAAACTGATTTTCAAATTTTTAAGGGTCATCATAATGATCAGGATACTTTGTAACACCTCTTTTTGTGCAAACATCATAGGGTACGCTGCAGACATTAATTGTTGTGTTTAGGGAATATATCTGTTTTATCTCCATTTTCTAGAAAAGTTGGTTGAGATATACAGGTTAACTTTTTAGACAGGTTCATCCAGCAAGTTGGTGGCATAGATGTGAGACTTGGTCTGTTGGCCTGGGTAATGAGGTAAGTTCTTTTTCAGGGGCTTCATTCTGCCCCATTTATGTCTTTGGAAAAGCCTCTAGCCTTGCACGTGTACATTTTTAGAACTGATTATTGTATACTGCTACTTCTTCAGTTCATCCTTTTTCTGGTTTTGACTACTTTCCTGATAATCAAGGAATAATGAAAAAAAATGAGAGCAATTAAGAGACTTGACATTTCCATATCCATTGCATATCCACCAGCACGAAGTCACATCAGTTGGTATGTCTGTGCTGAGCACATTTGGTGTTTGCATCTGCCTTTGCTTTCCTGAGCCATCAGTTGAGATCTCAAATAGAAGCCATGACTGGGGCTTGGTTGTGGGCATATTTAGTTCCTCTACATCTTTTGTATTTAGTTGCTAGGTTTCCTTGGAAGTAAATCAGTTACATTTAGGATATGTGTTTATAATGGTTAAAACTATTGAAACTGAAACTGGACAGTTACTTCCCCTTCTCTCTGCTGCCTGGATTTGGGTGCTTGGCATTCAGTGACAGACAATAGAATTATTAGATCCTCTGTTCTGTGGCCTCCTTTTAAACCTCATCTCTTGTGTTAAGCTTCCTCTTATGTAGACTGTGGTTAAAGAGAATTTAATTTAGGCTTCTGAGGAAGGAGCTTTGCAATTGAGATTTTAAGTTTGACGACTTTTTTTTAGCTCTAACTGGTGTAATTAGAAGTTGATGGAGCCTAACACTAACAACATGGTTGTCTTTAACCATGTCAACAAAACCCTGAGTGGGAATGAGCAAAGGTTACAGAACTATGTCATAAGATTTGAGAGAGCTTCTTGGGGCTAATGTTACTTTGAGAGCACTCAGAATCCAGTTTTTATTAACAAGTCTTTGGACACATGAGAGCCCGTGTCCCTCTTCTTAGGAAGTAGTAGGCACACTTTCTGCCCTATCAAACCTTACAGAGAATGAGAGATGTCGGAATTTTTAGAAGATTCTCATTTGCCTCAAATTGTTGTTTGAAATGAAGACAAGAACAGTATTTTCACTGAAAAATTCATACTTTGTGTTCTGGAACACATTCTTATGCAAGAGGCACCATGTAGTATCCTTATCCTTTCTTTTAAAGTTCAGAAGTCCTAGTCTAGATCTGTAGAAAAATGTCTTTTTTCTTTCATAAGGACTTTTGTTTCCAGAAATTATGTGATGGACTGGAGTGTACTGGATGGACACTCCCCATTACACTTTTGTTTTCCATTTTTCCACCCTATATTGTTTAAGACAAGATTTCTACCTGTTTACTGTACAAATTTTCTGTCTGTCGGAATGGTGGCCTACACTGAATGATTCTCTAAAAGTACATCTATCCAGAGGGGTTTTCCAGACAGCCAGAGTCAGTAGGCAACTAACTTACAGCCCCCAGCGAAACATTAGTCAGGATAATTTACCACTGTCAGCAGGCGAGAAAGAGGCTATCAGCTCTGTGCCCTCCCATATGGGCAGTAACCTTAGCGGGTGATAATGCTTCAGCTTGTTTGGGGAGGTCCTGAATGTGTTGCTGTGGATTCTCAGAGCTGGACAATAATTCCATCAGGGTGTGGAGGGCAACTGCTGTGCGGATTTTGGTTTTATTGGGCCATGAACAGGGAGCCAGAGATGAGTGGCTGCCTAGCACAGTATCTTTTGATTTGCTGGAAAGAGAATTCTGTTATTGACTAAGCAGACCTCTTCTTGTGTTTGACCTTCTGATAAGTTTGGGATTATTAGGGTTTTGCGTGGTTTTGTCTCTTACTTCTGTGTGTTCATCGACTTACTTTCTTGTTCATGCAAAATGTACTTGCTTAATCTGTCAATTCCTTTTACTCTGTTGATTTAGACAAGTATGTTAACATGTGCAAAGCACGCAGGTACAAATTTACTTAGTGCACGTGGTTAAAGGAGCACTGCCATGTCAAGTTAAATTGCCCATCTGAGGTCAATGGGAAAGTTTTCTGGGAATTCCTTTAAACCCCAATTTTAAAAGAGGGTGGGCTATAACAGTTTGGGATATAACTTCTGTTGCAGCTTTATATGTTCATGTATGAAAGTTAGAAACTTGTAGTAGCGGGTAGAGACCCTACCAGACTGTACAAAATGTAATAATGGCTTTGCCTGTCCCTAAGAGCTTACAGGTTAAACAACACTTTAGAGCCAGCTTAACAACTAGGACAGGTACAGTCATTTTCTGTTACTAACAATGTGGTGAGTTAGCAGCTTATAATCTTTTCTGTGCACTTGTGCGTAAGAGAGCTCTGAAAGCCATTCCTACTTGCTTTTCAGACAATGCAATATTATTGGTCAGAAGACTTAAGAAGGTTTTGAAATAGTTGTAACTCTCTAGGTTGTGCTTCACAAAATGTGCAAGGAAATTAGAGCTCTAGGAGTCAGGGTAGAATCTTTTTTAATGTTAGGTATGATTTGCCTTCCAGAGATCCCAGATCTCTCACTGAAGGTAAAATGGAAGCTACAGTGCTTTGTGACTTTGAAAAAAAACGCCGGCACATGTTTAGGAAATACTTTGCTTAATATTTTCCCTTTGAGAGAAATTAATTTTTTTGTTTATGTTTACGTGGTGTTTTGGAGGTCTAAACCTGCTACACCTACAAACAATTTTTCACAGATCATGGCTTGCTTTGCTGTCAGCTGGCTGTCCTGTATGGGCTGACAGCCCAGCTCTTTGCCTGTTCAGACAGATTGAGAGTGCTTTGCTGTGTGCATCCCAGCTGTTGGAGAGGGTCCCTATTAATTTCAGACAGGTGATGGCACACAGCAGAGAGGTGCCTGCACAGTGTGCACGTTGGTAATGATGGGTTATGTGATCAAGGTGACATAATAGTATCATTTCAGCTGCACGTGTGTGGAACATATGCTATGTGCAGAACAACTTATAGAGGGCAGCAATTGCCCACAGTTATTTCTGCTTAGGGAGAGGAGGGGCCAGCTTAAGAACTTTACAGAAGTGTCTGCCTTTCTAGTTTCTTCAAGTAACTTTATGCAGGAGACTTGTTCTTCGGAGTGCCTCTTGACTCCACATTATTAAATCCCTAATCTGGAAAGTGTTGCCAGAGATTCTTAATTCCTGTCCTACCTCTGATATCACTGAACAGCTGGACTCCTTTCACCTGTGTCTAGATGTTGACTGTGTTGTTGTTACGGCAATCAAAAAGAGTCTAGTGACATCTAGTAATTCTTACAAGTGATTCTAACTGCCTACATGTGCTAACTTCCTTCACTTCTTGGTTTCCTCCAGGGAGATCATGCTGTAAGAAAAAAATTGCAATGTCTATGGCATCTTTGCGGTGCCTCAGAGCAAAGGATATGTTGCGTCTTAAGTAAGGTAGCTGGGGCACAAAGGGCAGAATGGCTTATTGAAGAGCTTGAAAGAACTTTCCCCAAATTTGATGGACAGAAATACATCCTTCAGATACTTCCAGTGCCAGCAACCTTAAAGCCAATATTTGCCAAACTAGGAGGTTGAGAGTTGGTATAATTCTTGGATTTGGAGTTCCTAACCAGTTTACCTGGGGAAGAGACTTGCCCTGCTTTTCATGTTTCTTGTATTTCTCCCTGTGTCACTTACACTGCAAATCCTTCTGAACATCTTAATTGCTGTTTTTTTGTTGTTGTTATTTTGGTTCTGTATGTGTATTTACATAGCTTTTCTCCATGTTATAATTTTACAGACCATGTCCTCTTCCCAGTTGTAATCCCATAACACACCACTACTACTTTGACAATTTTGCATTTCTGGAAAAGCAACAATGGAATTATGCATAGCTTTTTAGTAAAGGGATTTTACAGCTGGAGAGAAGCAAGAGGGAGTGCTTCGTATCATCAGCCACACTCACAATATGCCCCACTTTTTTACATGATCTGTTTTGTCTTTTGATCAGAGCAGGATTTTCTGCTGCTGTCAACTTCCTAGTGTTTTGTCAAGCATGTGAATGGCCTGAATGATAGTATTCCTTGGGATACAATTCTACAGCAGAGTACATCTTGCTGGAGTGGAGTTTCTTTGCTGTACAGTGAGAATTTCCTGTGTCTTCCTTCCAGCTTGCTTCTCCTGTTTGTTTTGTGTGCCACCCTAAGTGATTCCTTTCCTCCTTAAGCATCTGCACCCTTCAGATGTTTGCAGACAGTTATCACATCATTTCTGCTTTCCCCCACCCCCATCCTGGTCTCTTAGCCAAGCTCTACATATTTAGCTCATTTAATCTTTCCTCATAAGTCAAGCCCGTAATTGACAGCTCTGACACGAAGAGTCACATTGGTTACACATGCTGCCAACAGGATATAAATACTTTCTGTGCAGTGATTGAGAATTACAGTCAAGAGTGAGACGAGCTACACCCCCCACCCCCCCACCCCCCCATATTTTTGACACCACCCTTTTCAACATCAGGTTGCTACAATCCCATAAAGATGAACTTGGTTCTCACTCTAGTGGTCAGCTGCCGAGCACCCAGTATGCTTCAAAGTAGTGGTGTTCAGTGCTCAGTGCAATTCAGTAGTAAAGCCCTATGGGATTTCAGCCTGACCTTAAATTCTTAGAGAGGCGGTGCTCCTCTGCAAGCTTCTCTTGCCAGGCATGCAGGTGCCTCTGGCTGCTGATGGTCCTTCCTTTTGGAAGGCAGGGCTGAGCTCTGTGCAGCTGAGTGTGTTACCTGAAGTGAGTGGGTCTTGCTATGCACGTGCAAAATGAAAGAGGTGTTGCAGCCAGTACCCCCTGCACATATATTATGCACTGCTGTCAGGAGGCTGTCAGGGATCTACTGTGCAGATACTTTTGGCACTGATGTTCTTCACTGTCTCTGCCAAGGGGAAGCTCGGGATGCTATTGATCCGATTGGCATAGATGTGAACAAGTTTGGGGATCTTGCTTATACATGTAGGATCTGGGAAGAGGCTTTTAGTCTTATGCAGAAAGGTATTGCATTGGAGGAAGAGGTAACTCCATACTGCACGTCCATGTGTTGGTACATACAGATCTGTTTCCAGCTAAACATATTTGGAGGTTGCTTTAGATTACTTGTCTCCTCATGTTTGTTGCATTCTCTTGAAGAAGATAGGTGCAGCTAACAGAAGTTGAGAAACTGGTAAATGAATTGTTTAGCTTGTAATGTTGTATTCTGTGAAGCTTCATATGATACAGCTTCCCCAGCGGGGCTAGTTCACAAACATTACATGTATTATTGCAAAGCATGCAACATAAAGAGAGCATTTATGAAAGGGAATATCAGAGGAAACATTATAGCAGAGACCTTTATAGCCTTTCCATTATTATGGTTTAAATCTTGACATGGTCTTTATTTGCAATGACACTGGGACCAGTAAAGAAGTGGTTTTTTTCTCTTCCCCTCCCCTCCCGTTTCTTCCATCTCCTTTTCATTCTTTTCTTCCACATCCTGTTCTGAAGCTGTGGTGCAGAGATACAAATCGTTAAACATGCAAGTAGTCAGAGCGCCAGGTTTCAGTTTGTGTGGAATCAGCCCCTTTTGACTCAGAAGTTGGAAACCAGATGACTCACTGTGATGCATGTTTGTTGTTTTTAATAACTGTCATTTTGCAAAATATGGTCAAAGCTTCAAACCATGACTTCTGCAGTAGGGGTGGTGTGTATTTATTTTTAATTTGGGAGGCTATAAGCTGGAATGTGTTTGTAGCTGCAGTCTTCCCTTAAAATCTGAGATAAAATAAATTAAAGCATTGACAATGTGAAAGATTTTAGAGATAAGTTTTTCCTGTTACCTGAGAAAATATTTATTTTCTTGATCAATTACTTGAAAAGGCTCCAGGTGCCAAACATCTGGTGGGATTGTAGGCCCCTGGTTTATGTTTATGTTTTTTAATATATACCCAAAGGGACAGATTTCTTAAAAAGAAAGCAGGCAGATGTTTTTCATTTGTGGAGTTTTAAAGAATAAATGCCGTTCCTGCTTTATCATTCCATTTTCTAACAAAATAGTCATCTATCTCTTTTATAAGAAGCTAGCAAATGTATTATTTTAGTGGCAGAATCCCCTGTCAATAAAATCTCTCGGCAGTATGGAAAATATGAAAATAGCTACACATTTAGTTTTCTAGAGATTTATTACTGCTTGTACAACAGTTTGTAAACTATAAGCTCAGTATTAAGTGCTTTATGAGTTTTTTGTGTTTTACTTTCTAATTTGCCTCAAGAAGCATTGTTTTACTTAGTTGAAGTTCTACAGGTTTGTTTTGCAGGTCAGTTAGTTTGCAGTGTAAATCTACATCAGTCCATCACAGAAGAACAGATGTATACCAGTATAAAGTCTACGTATGCAAGATCAGAATTTGACCCTGCATATATAAAAACATTATGTAGTGGCCTTATGACAGAATTCATTGTGGTCATGGATTTTCCTACAGTTCAGTTTTCAGATTTGGATGCTTTATAACCATTTCTGTTATGATTTATATTATGGCCTTTTGCAATTACTATTGCAAAATGATGTGCTGGGGTATAGTCCAAGGGAGGTAGACTCCTAGCCTACCTCAGCCTGTTGCTTCTTGTTAGAGAGCAAAAAAGAAGCCACTGATGTAAAACAGAGAGTTCAAGTTCAGGTTCTGCTTTTAGACTGAGATGGGGCATCTCTCAAATGGTAAAGGTGACAGGAAAAGCATAGTGCTTTTACTCTGAGGAAGTACAGATGTATGTGCTGGCTACTCCTGGACAGCTGTGGTCTGCCTGATCAGTTATTCTGATCAGGAAAGAAATAGGTTTTGGTCTTTATTTTTTAAAGTGAATGTAATTCCTTGTGAAAGACAGTGAATTGATGGCTTTGGAGGCTTAAATCATCTCAAAAAATTAAACTGCAAGCTGTAATAGCAGTATTGCAGGATTCCCCACGAGCATGATATGGAAGGGACCCCCCTCATCCCCTGAGAGATGAGAGGAGAATTCAGTCTCTAGGCCATTTGATGCTTGGCTTCTCTCTGAAGCTGCCAAGAAGGATGCCAATTTTTCCATTTAGCTGACTATTGTATAGACCTTAAAAGGGAAGGTTTTAATGCAGTTGGCTGCTATATAGACTGTTAAAGGGAAGTTATTTATTTTAACTGGCTGCTGTATAGATTATTACAAGGGCATTCTTTTAGCTGCAGCTGCTATATTGACTAGTGAATGTGCCGGGCTGTATTGCTAGTAGCTGTCATATTGACTGTTACAGAAAAGATCTGTATTTAAGCCATAACACTGCACTGGGATCTCCCAGGCAGGATATTAATGCTAATTCATCTGCTCACCCCCTGCTGTGAGTGTTATTTGTTTAAATCTGTAGAATCCCACAGCGCATTTATATCCTCGCTAGAGTGAGCTCCGCTCCCTGTAATTATTTAACATTATATGCTGATATAAATTGTAACAGTTAAAGAATGGTAATGAGTAGCAAAAAAACACAAACTTAACCTTAGAAATGGCAGAGTCAGCTCTTAAAACAACAGCCAGCAACTTTCACTGTTCTCTGTCTTTTCCCAAGTCCATATGCACAATATTGTGCATACATTATGTGTGTGCGTGTATGTTCATGCTCGCACTGGCAACTGTGCCAGGCAAGGCTGTAATTATGCAGAATGCACTGTGAAACTTATGCACACACTCTTAATTACATACAGTGCCTACATACAGCAAGTTTTATCTCTCTGCAGTTCAGCTTCTTGATGAGTTGTTCTGATAGGTGATTTGAGTTGGGGCTACCGCACTGAGAGAGGAAACGGAGCCCCTGGATTCTCCTTGCAGGGAGCGCATGTCTGAAGGTTAAGCTGAAAGCCATCGGGTGTCACTGTTGCTCTGTGTAGGCTCAGCTGGCAGTGGATTTGTCTGGCAGTAAAAACTGGACTTTGAAAGTAGTATTTTTGGCTATAAACATGTAAGCCATTTACACATAATTTATATATAAAGTGCATGTCCATACAACACCACTTATGCGTGGGTGGAGTGAGCAGAGGTAGTAGATCTATTGTGTGTTAGCTGTTTTTTTTTTTGCAGTTTCTGTTGCCTATTACAGTGTTCTGGTCCCAAACTGGCATGCAAGGTGGCCAGCTACTGCTGAATAGCTGTTGCATTCTGCTCTAGAAGTGACTGTGGTTCAACAGTGAAAGTGACTTGATCCCTGTAGATAATTTGCCTGTGAACATTAAGCTGTAGGCAAATTTTTGGTTTTATGATGTGCACAACTGTAGTGTAGAAATAAGAAAATTATATTCAGTTTAGGTTTTTGAAGAGCTTTGGCGCTAGTGGGCTTAAAAAGTACTGTAGAAATTTTTTAACTGTAGTGTGCGTGTCAGAGCTCATTGAAAAAACAAGTTTGTTTTAAAACAGCTCATCAATAGCATAAGAAAACTTTCACCAACTTAAAATAGAGATGACAGAGAAAAGCCATGTAAATAGCAAAGAAACTGTATTTTAAAAAGACTTCTTGGTAGTCCCTGTCCCTTTTGATTTCAGGTAGGGAGTAGAAGCTGGAGTAAGAGGAGCTGAGCTTGTACTTGATTTGCAGAGTAGCATGATGGTCGCTTGGGCTGCATTGGCAGCATGGACCTGTGCCAGACTTCACCACAATTCATACTGTGTCAGTTTAATAAATGCACTACTTAAATTATGAAATTACAAAAGAAAAAAGAGAATGCACTTATTCAGACTCTTAATACATTAAAAATAAGGCATTAAAACACTGCCTTTTTTTTCCCCTTCCAGAATCAATAATGAACAGGAAGGGTTGTAGACATTAACAGTCATGGACATTCAAGCTCTTATACATAAATTATCTTAGAAAAATGCACGTAAGACTTGAATAATGTAAATACATTAATGCATTTAATAATTTAAACATTAAAGCGCATTCAGGAATTCGTGGCAGAAGCTGTTCTGAGATAAGGAACGGTCCTGGAAGTTGTGTGTCCCAAGATCGATGGCTGGTTTCTCCTTGAGAAAACTCTCTGGGGAAGTCAAGCTGTGCAACTAGAGTGACCGCCTGTCCTGAGAAATCCCAGGACATTAGCCAGCTCTTTCGCTTTTCACCTCCCATTGTCTCTTCACCATATGCATGAACACTACATACAAAACATCTCATGGTCCAGAAAAGGCCAGTGTGCATTTTGCCATTTCTTTTTTGCATGTGTGCTGCAGTTTGTCTAGAAGTTAGTTGAAACAGCTTCAGAGAATGAAAGTGTCTTGGCTAAAGGTAAAACACCATTAAATGCTAAAGAAACTGCCTGCAAGAGGTTCCATGGTACCATGCAGATTAGGAAGATGAACTGTTTGGGCACTGTGTGGACTCCGATCTAGCTGTTGTCCTGGGAGAAAGGAACATGGAGTCTTAAGTACAAATGGTGGAATGGGAATCCTCTTCTTCTAGGGCATCGCATGGACCTGTCATTCAGACTCCATCCTAGCTGTTGGTAAGAGTGTCAGTTGGAGACAGTGAGGCTTGGGGAAATAGTGCTTTCCAGGAATGCTCAGCTTTTTCTTGGAGCCCTAAAAATCACAAGGTTGGCTCTGGCGCACTGGCATGTAAGGGATTTTATTCTGTGCTTGCCTCTGCTTTTTGGATTGAAGCACCTTCAGCACTGCAGTAGCACCTAACTGGCACACCGAGGTCCCTCTCATGCAAGGCTTTTCCTGAGGATTTTGAATTGTGTCATTTTTGCTGGTGGTGTATCAACCCCTCATGCCTTTTCTCTGTGGTTCATAGTCTTGCTTTCTTTGCCTCTTCTGCAGGCAGGTGCTTTGGAGGTCATTTGCACCCTACAGTCCCACTCACAAAGTGGTATAAGGTATCCTGCTTAGGCCTAAATACTGATGGAACTAATAAAAAAGAGCTTAGTCTGATCCCAAAGGGAGAAGAGTTGGGTTGGTTAATTAAAGGAGCCTGGCACAGGGCACCTAGTAATTATAGGTGCAAGAAGTCTGAATTTGAAGAGGACTGCGCAGCTGGAAAAGGATAGGGAGGCACCCAGAACTCTGCAAGCTGTGGGCAAGAATGCAGCAAAACCAGATCTGGAAATCAGACTCTGGCAGAATTCCTTGGTGAATTCTTATTTATTCCATTTTTTAATGAGGACCTGAATCTCTCCCTATGCATTTATGTTTTTGCATGCACATGCGTATGTACAATTCCAGTTACACCCTATGGCTGGGAGGGTGATTTTATTAAAGACCAGAAGATTGAGAGACAGATGTTTTAAGAGACACAGGCCTTGCCCTATAGTAGTTTGGAATAATTAATGCTGACTGCTGCATTAGTGGTATTACCGATTCTACTGGGTCTTTATCTCAAGCAGCATCTCAACACCCATGAGTCTGTATCACCGTAGGGCAGAGCTTTTGAAGGCAAAGGGGCTGAGGCCACCAGGACCTGCTGGGAAATTGCTTCTAAACTCTTATGTAGGTGTGGGGTGCGGAACAATGCTGTGTCATCATATTGTCCTTACCAATGCAATGTCTCTTGATAGTTAAGTTCCTTAAAGCAGTGTTTCTCAAACTTAGGTTATAACCCCCAAAGGGATGCAAAAGGCTTCAAAGGAAGTCACAAAGTCACTAGCCAGTAAACAGCTTTCTACTTGTAATTGCTTTCAGGAGTTCTGTTCCTCCTAGTTTGAAGAGTTAGCATTTATTCCAGTAACTCTCATTTTCCTGAAGGAACTTGCTGCCATCTCAGCTGAGGAATGTGGGATGAGCCACCACAACAGATGAGTGAGTGCAAAAGGGAGTCAAGTTTGCATGGAGTTTTGAGAAGCAGTGCTTTAGCAAATCTTGTTTCCCAGGGAAAAGCTCTGCAAATGTTGCCCAAAATGGATCTGGTAACTTTACCTGAGGAATGATGAAGACAGTTATTTTGTCCCCAGTGGATTTCTCAGTAGGCCCCATTTGGGGAAGGTAGGACTGTCTGTGCAAAAATGTATAATTTGCTTTAGTGCTTAGATCTAACTAATGAGGCAAGGAGATTGTAGCTCTTGTTCTACCCTTACAGCTGAGGTACTGTACTGGTAGGTGGATCACACTAGGAAATGAAATGCTAGTTCTAGGGGATTCTAGGTCAAAAGGTGAAAAGCACCAGTTTTGTCAAACTACAGAAGATGGTCCACAGAAGAAAACTGCTTTGAGAATTTGATTTGTGTACCAACTGTATACATATGTGCTCCTTGGCTGTCCTAAGTGTAAAACCCCAACTGTTAACTTGAGACACTAGCCCCACCCCCACCACTTTTTTTTTTTTTAGATGTATGTTGTAGCGGACTAGGGGAATGCTTATGGTGGTTTTTTTTTCTCCAGTTCAGGTGACTTTATAGCTTCTGATCACCTGTACAAAGCCAGAGCTGAATGCCCTCAATTTTCCCATCTCAAGCGGGCAGTACCCCTGTGTACCTGGAATAAATTTTGAGCCTCCCACACGTGAAAGGAGAAGCATCGCTGGTGGTAGAAAAGGGGTGTGTCTGTTGCATGTGGGAAGCTCCTGCAGGGGATTTTTCATAATCCAGGGCCTGCTGAGGAGAGGGCTTGAGAGGTGGGATGCTCTGGACGTGGCCTGCAGGGAGAACAGAGGAGCAGGTGGGGATCTCCCTAGGCTCTCATGGCTTAATGGCAACATTTAGCTGGATTTAAGAGGTGTTAGCATTTGTAGTAAATTCTACTGCTACATCTCGGCCTGCTTTCTGCTTTTCTAGCTTTGTCTCCATGGTAGTATTCCATGCTTTATCCCATTTCACAGCCTGAACTTTTTCCTCTACGTAGAGGATTATGTGGGGCAGAGATGTAAAAAGAAAGGGAATCTTGCCACTACTCCACCTCTTTATAACTCCATGTATATTTATCTGTCTGCTCTCACTGGGGCCAAGCTTTCTGCCTTCCAAAATCCCGCTCTGGAACTGCTGATTCAAGCAGGTAGCAACTTTAGGACTCCTTGCAGAATAAGTGCCTCCTGCATGCTCCCCTGGCACTGGGATTTCCTCTCTGATTTATCATGCTCAGGTCTGCTAATGTCCCTTGACTAAACTGGGCATGGTGTGATGGTGTGAAGGTCATTGTAGATATGCCATATACATTTCCGTAGACATGGTGGGGAGGGTAGGACATGTGAAGCAACATATCCTGCTGGGAAAAGGAGGAAGAAAAGGGTAGTCTGGCTCTTCTTTTCACAGCCTCTTGTGGTGGGATGAAGGTTTTGACAGCCTAATTCAGCATTTAGAGAAAGAACCAAGCAGAAAAATTCCCCCTCACCCACTCCTTGCAGCCCAGCTGTGACAAACTGACAGATAATTAACAAATCAAGACCTCCTATTAGCCTTGTCCCTGATGCATTAAAGCAGCTCCTATGTTGCATGTGTCCTTTAGCAAATGCTTCTACTTGATGGCTACAGAGTGAGGTAGGTAGATCACTTTAGAAAGGCAAAGGGTTCTCTTAAGATGTCAATGCACAAATATTTCCAGGAACAGGTGAAGTTGTTTCTGAAAGAAAATGGTAGGCAGTAGGTGGGAGAGCTGTACCGTGGCTGAATGGAAGCTACTCTAATGGTACAGTGTGTGTAAGGAGTATCTCCTGGGAATATAGGACTGAAAGGGATGTATGGAATTATTACTGAGTCCCTGTTGTTTTTACAGAAGAAGACATAAGTTGAAGCAGCAATTTTTTTGACTGGTACTAACCAATCCTGTAAAAATTACATGCCAGGAAATGTGGTTTGTGGTAGAAACAGATCTAATGTTAAGACCTTAATATTATGTTGACAGTAGTATATTGGTGCCCTGTCCTTTCTGTCCTCAAGTTGAAACTGAATGGATAAGCCCCAAATGAGCTGCCTTCTCTTTGCTTTAGCTCCACTCACTTGGAGAAGAGTGAGGAAGAGTGTCAATATCCTCCTAGTTCAAGATGTTAAATAGACACGAGCCGTTGGTTCAGCTTAACACATGTTAAAGGAGAGAGAGATATCTAATTGCATCAAAGCCACTCCTAAGTTCATGTATGTGGAGCCCATCAAGCTGAAAGCATCCAGACAGCATCTGCTGTTATCAAATCACTCTTGAGTCGAGCTAATTAAAATAGAGCTTCATTTTTCTGAACCATTGTTTGGCAGGAATTCGAAACAGGTCTAACCCAATTTCTGTGTGTTTATGAGCCTTTATTATATCAAAAGTACTTTTCTGTAAATGTACAGGGCAGTGTTAAATGAATTGATCCACACTGTATCACTGTAGATGCACTATGGACTTCCTAATGATTTCTCTTCTAGCTTTTTCCAGATATACCCCAGAAAGCTTGCTTTGTCCCTTATCATGTCATCTTCTTTCTCTCTTTTCCTTTCTATCTCACTCTCAAGAAAGTAAATGTCCTTGTATTTCTTTCTTTCATATCCTCCTCCACCACTCTATTGGGATTTTTGTATTATTAAAACATTTACACATTTGCTGCCACATGCAAATGCAGAATAATAAACCAGGACTCTTTATACTCCAGACAGGAGCAGGAGGTCTCTCACCACTGATTCTTACCCAGTACTCATCACTGTTGATTACAGGGGACAGAGAGGAGGGGAATCTAAACATTACTATGTTGAATCTGTTTGATACAGGATTTTTTTCCCCATAATTTTTTATTTTAAACATTTTACATTTCAGTGTGCGAATTCTAGGTATCACATTCCTGTTTATCATTTGCTACATACCAAGCACAAAAGTTAAAGAGACGAAAAAATTGTTCCCTGAAGACAAGTTGTACTCTTTGGCATCTAAAAGCTAATTCATGAATATTCTCTGCAGAAAGAGAATACCACACATAGGGCCAGTCAGTTCAGAACACATGAGTGTGAATAGCAGCCCAATGAAAGAGTGAAGTCAGGAAATAACTATTTTTCTGGTATCCGGTACAATCCAAGCTGTTCATTCTTAGGTCTTAAATTTATTTCTGAGCAGTGGATTCATATTACAAAAAAAAGGAAGTTAAGGGTTAGCATTAGGTAGAAATCCTGACAGTGATCTGTCATGAAATCTCCCTAGGAGGGTAGTAAAGACTTTTGGACTTTTAAAAATAGATGGACAAAATACAAAATAAAAAAATCAGTAATATAAATACAAATGTACTTTCTGTATAGTTCAAGGAAGTTTGCTTTTTTTAACTCGGTTATTTGACCTTGGAATGGAATTTAAGTGCATTTTGTTTTGCATTTAATGCAGTTTATTCTGAATGTGTATGTTCAACTCCTGTGTGTAAAGCTTAAGAGCAGCATGCATAAATTGATAGTAGAAGCAAGTGTAACATGTTGCTGGAAGCAAACCAGTGGGTAGGGTTCTATTAGATGTTCCCAAACTTATGAAGTATTATTGTCTCCTGTTCTGTGGTTTTAGAGAAATGAAGAAAATTTTTACTCCGAAGTTTGGTCTTCTGTTCATTGACAGTGACTCTCCCCTGATTTCTCTTTTAATAAATTTTAAGTTAATTTAATGCTGACAAAAAGCAGCCAGGTCACCATATCTGGAAAGATAGAGCAGCGACATTGTACTGCATGCTTTTTCTTTAAGTCTTGTAAGCAGGCCTTACTGCAAGGGGTTCAGCTAATCTCATTATTTATTCAGTTCCCATCTTCTTTTCTGAGACCGTCAAGGTGTATAGCAGGTACTTGACTTTCTAGCAACTGTCTCATCAATATGGTCACTTTCCCAGCCAAGGGACAGGAGGTGATGGCTTTGAGAGAAGAATTTCTGGTAGAGCACAATAATAGAGGTAAATCCAGATACTCTTACATGCAAAAGTAATTCAGACAACATCTCTGCTCACATCATGGTAAGTACAGAATGAACGTGTCAGATCGAAGTATATCTTCATAGGCTTCTCAGCATTTCCTGCCTATGCAATTGTTGCTGTAGTTGCTACTGGAGAAAGAAGTTTGCCATTCTAGCAAAAAACACTCTTTCTTTTTTGTTTTTTACAACAATAACAAAGGCAGGCGTTTGGTCTAAGGATCCAAAAGCCCAGGAAATGCATCTCTAGGGCTCCTCGTCAATTTGGGACCTAATGAAATATAGAAAATACTCAATAAAAGCACCTTTATTACTTTAAATGTTTAAATGTGGAGTTTTTAGCCATCAGGTTAATGTTTTTGTATCTTTTTTTTATTTGATTGTGAGCACTTTTCCAGGTATCTCTGCCACTTGAGCACTAATTGGATTTCCACAGATAAACGGTGCTAGCTGCAGCCCTTACATCACTGTGTTTTTACTTCATCATTATTTTATTTGTTTTTACTGTAAAGGTTAATAAATCTTGGTATGTTTAGAGTATGAAACAAGGCAGGCAGGCTAAGAACTGCAAATGAAGGGGTGAAGTTTTATATGCTGCTTTCTCAAGTCTGAGGGGTGGAAGGAGAAACACTGTGCCCTTTGTGGTATTTCTGATGGGCTGCTGGGTATGTTAGTCAGCCAAATAGTGATCCATAATCCTTAAGATAAAAAGCGTTGATCTCTCCACTAGTTCTCAGACAGAGCTGTAAGGCATTTGAATTGGGTTACCATTGATTGGAGGTGGGGAGAAGACTGAGTAGCATGGGTCTGCTTAAAAAGAGATATGTGGGTTTTATTTAACTTTATTTAATTTTTTAAAGAAAATTGGAAGCCTTTCAGTGCAAGTGCAACTGAGTTCCCTCTGGATTCTCAAGGAAGTTAATATAGAACTTGCCAATATTTTAGGAAAGAACTAATTGAATGGCAGATTTTAGTCAAGATTTATGCTGCAAATAAATTTCAGTAAGAATTTATCAAGGTCTCACACGTTTGCTGTCTCACCTATTTGTTCCGGAAAGCTTGTGTTTTTCACCATTCTCATGGTTTCCTGGGAAGCTGAGCTTGACTTCCTACCACAGCAGAGGCCACCCTTAGTTTCCAGCCACAAAGGCAGTGTGGAAGCCCTTTTTGGCCTAGCAGGTTTGAAACTAGCGCATTTCAAACACTTACCCCCGAATTTGGACTTTGTAGCTTAGTAGAAATTGATCGAACAGCCTGTACTTGGGCCAAAGCAGCATTAAAGAGTCCATCTACTTTCTTCTGTTTCAAAGATAGATAAATGTGTTGTAGCTCCAATGGATCAGGTGCAGATTCTTAAGAAAACTGCAACATTACAGGCTCAAGCTTTTGGTTGTGCCAGTTCTCCGGAGCAACAATGGCCATTCTTACATTGGTGTTAATCCCTTGCTGTGGTATGGACCCAGATTTCAAAGAGATTGTTGATGCTTTCTGTGGTATTTGTCAAGGAAATGGCTGCTTTCTTTTTTTTTTTTTCCTGAAGTGAGTAATTGTTTATTAATTTTTCAGCATTTAAAGGGTATAATTATAATAGTCCCTGACATGTGCTGGCTATGCCAAAGTTTAAGGAGAACAAAAACCAGTAAAAGTGCCATTTTGAACCTTCTCTGATTTTGTAGGCCTTCCTCGTGTGGACCCAAATTTCTGTGTAGAAACTAGGCAGGAACACTCTGGCTTGAGTAAAATTCTCTGTAGAAGTAATTCTCTTGGACATTCTGACTCAGTTTAGAATGGTGGGATCTTACTCAAGTGTTTCAACAGAGAGGAGCTGGTGATCAGTACATGCGATTTTTTGGTACATACAGTGCTGTATTGGTTGAGCAGCATCCTGAATTTGTCCCGACACCTATATGCTTTGTTTCTTTAAGTAGTGAATATAACATCCATGAAAAATGCCAAACTGACTCCAGGGGAAAATGAAGTGGACCCACTGCTTGCAGAATATTTATGGTATGGACAGATACAGAGGGTATGTTCCGTGTGTTTACCCTTATATTGGGTTTCACTGCTATTGTAGAGGAAGCATCCTAAGAGTTTGCAGGGAAGCCCAGTTGCTTTTGAGGCTGTTCATGCAAGTTCCTACATATGAAGGAGAAATTCTGTGATGCGAGCTTCTTCCTGTTGAGAACTGGACAAAGACAAGGGACGCAGCTGCTTTCAAATCTATAAAATTATTCCACTTGCAGTCCCCACAGACTAAGCAGCTCTGGCCAATCAGATTTCTTGCCCCTTACATAGTTTTTCCCTTAATGGGGCAATTAACAGCAGGAACAAAGTGCATGGTCTGCTCAGTCTTTATTATTATTTGTGTTGTAATAAATGTCTAGGAGGCCAGTTGCAGACCAGCACCAGGCACCGTGCAAATACAGAGTAAAAGGACGATTCTTGTCCCAAAGAGCTCTAAGTAAAACACTAAATTTATATAAAGGTCTTCCAGTGTTCGAAGTCCTTCTTTTGCTATTGTTTGCCAACTGCTGTGGTTTGCATGATTTATTGTGCACCTGTCACGATTTCCAGCTTCTTAAATTGTTTCCAGCATGAAACCTTTTGTTTGTTAGGTTCTGGTGATCCAAGCAGTTTCCTCCAGTACCTCCTTATTCATTCTATCGTTCAGATCTTCCATGTAATAATGCCATCATAGCCCCCTGACTTCAGTCCTAATTGTTTGGGGTTTTATTGCTGCAAGGAAAACCCTCGCTTTCTAATCTACATTTCCCATGGATTAAGAATTCTGTTAAATGTTCTTGAAATAGCAAGTTCAAGGAATAATAGATTGCTGATTTTTCCTGTCAGTTTCAGTCATTTCAGTCTGAAACATCTTTATAGCATCTTCCACAGATGGGTTCTACTTTTGATCCTCTTGCACTCAATCTAAACCATTGTATTACTACTATTTTCCAATCCCTTGACTGTGGAATTAGAAGGATCTAAGTAAGTCTGAACAATGATCCTGCTCTGGTGCATCTCTTTGATTGATTTAGCTTTCTGGAGTCTACCATTCAGTAGTGATTTTAAGTACTCAGGCACAATTGTTAGATGTGACACGGACTTCCTATCCTTACGTCATCTTCTAGCTCCCTAGCATGTGAATGAACCTCCAGCAGTCCTTGTCTGCCCTGTAGTTAAAAGAATGAAAATGTAATAAATTACAGCTTCATTGTTTTTTATGTTCCACACATGTGAAGATAATAGGGTAAAAGAGATTTCTTTCAAAAGCTGTTGTATTTTAACTCTTTAGTAATGGCAATATGGAGAGAGGAGTTAAAAAGGTAAGAGCGGAAGTGCTGCCATCCACTCCCCTGGAAGCTGTATCATGAACTTTTTTTTTAGTTGTGGAGCCATGGAATGATCTTAGTTCTGCTGTAGTGAGCATCTTGGACACTGAGTCATTACATTCCTTTGGAGTGATTCAGCTCAAAAGCTTGACGCTTGCATTAATTTTACAGCACAGAGCCTCAGTGATCCCTGAGCCTCCTTCTATAAGAAGGGAGAAACAAGACGTATAAATTGGGTACTGTCATGAAAAGTTATAAAAATAAAATTCTCCTTAATAAGTTTTGACCCTTTACCTTCTCTCTGGCATCTTTCTTAGGTCCTGTTGAATCGGTTTGTTAACCTTATCATGGCACACTGGCTTCAGCCATACTTGAAAGCTAGATACCTTACCTACTTGCATGAGACACTGACCTTTTAGTCCATATATTATCCACAATGATACAGTACATTCAGTGCTGAGGTTGTTGCTGTTTTTATGTAAACAGAACTTCAAATAATTTGCTGCCAGTTGGATTGCAAATATTAGTGTGTGTCCCCCGCGCCCCCACCTTGCTCATCTTGCTGCAATACCTTCTTTGGTGGTAGTGGTGATTATAGGCAGCTTGCAACTTAAGCTTAGGCAGAAGTACAAGAAGGGGATTTGTAAAGTTTGTTTTTCCTCTGAAAGTGAGATTATATCTTTAAAAGTTAACATTTTTGAACTCTAGAAAAAAAGGTTCATGCTACTCATTGGTTAAAGTTTATTATGGTTGCACTATCAGTTTAATACATTTAGTTTGTTCTTCTGCTCATATTTCTTATGTTTTTCCAGCATTTTTCACTTGCCTGCAGGTTTGCATTGTGTTAAATGTGTGCGAAGTCTCATTTGAAGGTGTATCTCTTCCTCAAATAAATACGTAGATAGCACATTTTCTCTGTCTATAAAAATAGTTATCATGTGTTTCTTTTAAAGCTTGTTTAAAAGTTTCTTGTTCTTCGTAGTTGTATGCATATAAGTATTACTTGTATATTATTCCTTTTAAAAAGACGGGAATTTTGTCAACATGTCCACTATGTTTTAAATTGAATCAGAAAAAACTGAAGATGGCAGAGATATTTCACTTTGAAAGGTGACTACTACACAGACGAAGTTGCTACTTTTCATAAGGGCTTTTACTCCATATATCAATGTGTTTTAAGAGAGACTTGGGTCAATAATACCATGCTTTAGAATTCCCTAAATACATATTTACACAATAGACCTTAAAATATATTAGTCTATCATGTCAGCTACTGTACACTTCTATCAGGGATGTTTTATGTCCTTAACATATGATACAATAAAACTTTATTTTATATAGCATTTTTCATACAAATTGTATCCTAGAATGCATTGTGGGGTTAAATAAGACTTTCACAAGGTTAAAATTAAAAAAAGCTGAAGGACACAGGAAAATTAAGGGCTTTGCATAGAAAATATTTATTTAACTGAACAATGGGAATCTGAATGGAGAGGCCACCAAGCTAAGACAGCCTGTAAGTCTGATTCGAGCTGCAGATCAGGATCCCTGGAAATGGTAAGGTTACGTGAGGAAAGACTGGTTCTGTGTGAATAAAGAAGGTGGAAAGGTCACGCCTTTATGAACAGCTGGAGGAAGTGAGAAGTGGCTGCTGGAACAAAGAAGTTGAGAATAGGGACTATATAGAGCCACTGCTTTATAGTGAGAATAGTAGAAGAAATGAGGGAGAAGTATGTCGAAGGGAAAGAACGCATCTGAAAGCATGCCTCTGTAGCTAAACTGGTGGGTGAAATGAGTGGGAATAGGATAGCAGTGTATGCTGAAGATTTTTCAGCCTCTTCATTTCTGCTCATTCCAGCATGTGTAGGGAGTGGCAGGGGTCCTGGCTCCGTGGAGGCTGTCCCTGGAACTAAGTAGGCACAACAAGGTGACAGGAAGACAGCTTGGCTTGGATTTTTTCTGGCTTTTATCAATTTTTTTTTTTTGGGTCACCCTATTAATGTAAATTAAGTAAGGCTTTTTTGTATGTGATAATTATAGATAAATGTATTTAAAGTAGATCTGGATTTTGTAGTCCTCAGGAAAAAGAGGAAGAGTAATTTTTCCCCCTGTCCCTGTCATGTGTTCATTTTAATGAGCAATTTTAAAAAATTGAAAATAAAAGAGGAAAATGAATAGGTGTTGAACCAGCCTGTGATATGTAAATGCCAACTAGTAATTACCTAAAACCTCAATTTTCTTTCTGTTTCATCTTGCAAAACATTTCATTTCCACTGAGTGAAAACACTTAATTTGGGCTCCGCCGGTGGGTGAAGCCTGCCTCTCCGTGCGGGCCCGCGGCGGGTCTCGGCAGGGGGAGCGCTGGCTCTGCGCTGGCTCTGGCTCGGCGCTGGCGCTGGCTCTGGCTCGGCGCTGGCGCTGGCTCTGGCTCGGCGCTGGCTCTGGCTCGGCGCTGGCTCTGGCTCGGCGCTGGCTCTGGCTCGGCGCTGGCTCTGGCTCGGCGCTGGCTCTGGCTCGGCGCTGGCTCTGGCTCTGCGCTGGCGCTGGCTCTGCGCTGGCTCTGGCTCTGCGCTGGCGCTGGCTTTGCGCTGGCGCTGGCTCTGCGCTGGTGCTGGCGCTGGCTCGGCGCTGGCACTGGCTCTGCGCTGTCTTCTTTGGCTCTGTGCTGGCTCGGCGCTGGCACTGGCTCAGCACTGGCACTGGCTCTGGCTCTGTGCTGCCTCTGGCTTGGCGCAGCCCTGGCTTCCCTTGGCTGCCTGTGCAGAAATCCGCCTGCCCCGAGCCTTCACCCCTCTGTGCCATCGGGAGCCTTGCTAGTGAAAACTGGGTGATAAATACATGGCTAAGGTTTGCTTTCTTACCTTTCACCTGGTTGCTGTTGACATCGATTATTTTGAGTTACATGTCGTTCATGGAACTCTGTTGTCTGAGTTTCCAGGCACCTGGGATTTTTTTTCCTTTTGAGCTTGTATAACCATTTTTTGGTTATGCTTCTGTGTTCCTTAAGTTCTGGGTTCTAATCTCAGATAAGGTTTGATGCTTGTTTCTTCCTTGCTTTTGTCCTTTTCTCATTTTGACTCCTTTGAATCTTGCTTTAAATTGTATTTTTTTCTTTGCTCTGTTTTACATGAGGGTTTTTTAAATTGTTGTTACTGCATTTTTAAACTTTTCTTCATCTGACTTTGAGATCTACCACACTTTGTATGTGTCCAGGTTCTCTCACAACAGAAATAATTTTTGGGGTTCTGTATGGTTTCATACAAATGTCAATGAAACCATAGGAGCTTTCCTGTCTCCTGACTGATCGGCAGGTAATTTCTTTAGAAATAACAAGCAGTTTCTGTGAAAGAAGAATTTCATAAGAATCCTGTGGCCCAGAACACTGAACTGGGACAAGGTTTGTCCTGGGAGAAGGAGACTTGTGTTAGAGAACATTGTGTACGTAGTGTCCCAGGACCCCGACTCAGAGAGCTATGCTTAGAATCTCAAGGAACAGTGCCTCTTTAGTGAGATATATGGCTTCATAATTAGCCCCTTGCATTTTTTTGCGAGTGCTAGCATCAGCGTTCTATGATGTGTTTCCCTGATTAACAGCTGCTTTGCAACTATTTCCCTGTGCCACCAATAACCATATTTGTCAAGTTAGTCCTGGCAGAGCACTGATTTCTCACTAAAATGCAGCATTTCTGTTAGAAGGGGGTTTCTTGTTCATTGCAGTGCCAGGCTTTTAAGTCAGCCCTTGTTAAAATGTAAGTTGGCTTTAGCCTGATGCTTGTTAACAGGATTCTGGGTATCTCCTTTAGAGTAGGAGTGCAGAAACCTTTCACAGACAATTTAATCTTCTGAGCCTTGCAAACATACAGCCGTACACTGAGGGGGTGTTGCTGTAGGCTAATATATTGATCAGTTCCATTTGCCCTATAGCTGTGGCCTTCTGCTCTGGCTGAAATAGGTTGACTGTTTGTTGATACTGCCATATTATTATTTTTTAATACACTGGAAAAAAATTAATTCCAACTTCTTTTACATACGTCATGTATATTGCCAGTGTTGATTGCTTCCGCACATGTAATGTAAACTGTCTGTGCATAGTTCATGGCCTGTGCCGCCTCTGCTTAATGAAAAGAAGTGTTGCATTTAAACAGATACAGATCCACTCAGAAAGACAAAATACCATCCCTTGCAACGTATAATTCAGACCCAACCTTTACATCACAGGTCATCTCAAAGTCTCAGTCTATCAACAAATGCTGTTTAGTAATAACCTACCGAGGGTTCCCAGTATTAGGAAATCTATTAGAGCTCTTATGGGCTGTGCTCCTGGTGCCTTTTGATTCTGTTTTCCACATGGAACCCTGCCACCAAATCCTGTGGAACTTTTATTGGTGAAGGTCATTTTCTTCTACATTTTTGTTAATTGATTGGGTTTGGGGGTTTTTTGAGACTTAGGAAGTGAGCATTTGTCACAGTATTTTAAATTTCATGGTTTATTTTTCTAATACCAGTAACTGATAAAAGTAGCTTAGATTGCTTCATTGGAAACTCTGCAGCTTTGAGCATAATAAGAAATAAAGCTGGCTCTACCTTCCCTATTAACATAAACGGGAGGGAAATTAGGAATGAGGGACCTTGGCTATAATGTCAGTGCTGTGCTTTGGCCCAGAATTTTGCCAGCTTGCTGCACTCCCACAACATCTGCAATAAAGTTCCTGTCTCTGTTTTATATCTTTGACATTGAAGCATAATATTTGGCCTGAATTTATGTAATTTGGCCAGACACAAATATAATCCATGAATAGTTATATTCATCTTCTGATTAGAAAATCAAACTGTAGGACAGGACCTGCTGCAGGATTCTACCCATCACCACCCAGTCAGAAATACATCTTTGTGTATTGTATCGCTGCAGGAGAAGTGGTGGTGGGATAGCAAATTGGTGGAACTGACTGACTTTTAAAAGCCAAGTATGCTGTCTTTCATGATGAGTGTAATGTACCTGATCCCCTAGATAAAACTAGTTTGCTGGCCAGCGTGTGCTGACAATCTTAAGAATCAGAGTAGTGATACAATGCACGTTATTTGGCAGTGTCCTAATACTATGAAAATTTGGAGAACAGTTACAAACGATACAGAAATAGTATGGAACAATGTTAGCAGCTGAGTCAGAGTGCTATTTGCTGCATGATTTTTTTGGCTATACACAGGACTGCAAAGTCTTCTCATCTTCCTCCTCCTTTTTCTGTTGTTTAAATTATGGACGCTGCAGTTGCCCTTGTTTGTGCAAAGAAAACGATCCATAGAAGGTAGGAAAGTTCTTGTGTATGTTTGTTGAAAATATTGGCATTTTGACATGGCCAAAATTGCTTCATAAGTTGCTCATGTATACAAGATGAATTATAAAAATGAAGGCATTTCGGCTGAGCCTATAGGAGGAATATTCAGAGGTAAATGCAAACACAAATATGAGAAACATGGATTATTGGGAAGAGGAATAATGTCCAGGATTCTATTTTATGAAGTCTGTTGTTGCTTGTAATTTTACTTTGTTTCTAGATTAAAAATGTTGTGAATAATGGAGGAAGTGATGCAGGGGAGAGATAAAACAGAAGTTTATTTTGGAGTGAAAATTACTACTGAAATGTTTACATTTTTACAAGGCAAAAATAAGTTTTAATAAAGGGTTAGAATCAATAAAATGTTCACAGGGTTATGATTGAAATAGCAAAATGAAAAATACTGCTTATTTCTTACAGGTTTTTTAATGCTTAAAACCTGATAATTAAATACGAGAGCCTGCAGAATTTCAGGTCTGCAGAGCCGTTTGTGTCTGTAGCTCACTAAATGTGGGAGGGAGTGTTGAGGAGTTTCTGAAGAAACAAACAAGTAATTATTGTTAGAAGGAAAGTGGTTTTGATATGTTCACATATCTGTTGGTCTGCTCATTTGGGCATCTTTCTTATTCAGCATATTATCTTAAGGTTATTAGTTTGGGCGCTTTATATTTCTGCATCTGGCATAGCAATATCAGCACAGTTTAAATCTGTGATTTGCCTGTCACCTGCATTTCAGCTGGAGACAGATCAAGTGCACATAAATGAAGCAGAAGTGTACTTTATGCGGGGCATTTTGCTATAGTATTTTATGGTTCAAAATTACTGAATGTAAACTTAAGGGAAAAAATGAAGGAAAATAAGAAAAGGAGAAGAATTAAAAATACCCCATTCATTTTATCCTCCCAACTTTGAAGTGTGCTGGGACTTTGTCAAATTCCCGTTAAAATAAATATGTCAATTTCATCTCTCTTCCAAATTCATTTATCATGCTTTTTTAAAAGGTGTTTTCTGCTTTACCTGATGTTTAAATTGGATTCGCTCATTTATGCTGTTCTTTGCTGTATCCCCCATGTTTTTCTTAAATGAATTAGTAATGACAGCGTACTCCATCATACCCTCTCTACAGCCACTTTAAGGGAAGCCTGGTGATCTAAACCTTTTAACCTATTAAAGATGATTTTCCCCAATTGAATCAGACCCACCACAGGTGTAATAACTAATCATTTAAACTACACCTGCTATTATGTATTTTTAAGCCATTATGCATGTTGGATAGATGATAATTCATGTTTATTGCATTGTCCAATGGATCCGTTTTGCCTACACTAGGCTGATTAATGTATTTAAAGAAATAAGAGATGCAATTTAAAAGAAAAAAACCATTGATGGAATGCACTGAGGAGTACATTGAAAGTGCCATTAAACCCATCAGAACTTTGCTCTCTGACCAGAAATGCATATTCGAAGGGTTTGATTCAAACATAAAGTGAAACTTGGTGATTTCAGTAGTGGTGCTATTTTCCCCCTTCTTTTTTGGCTGTGAAAAGTTTTGAAGAGCTTTTTGGAACCGAATTCCAGAAACCATATTTTAAGGTAAACTCTTCAAGACCTACCTAACATAGGTCTAGCATATACCACCATTTTAGGAGAAGGTTTATGCCACTGTCTGGGGAGAAAAACCTCTTCCATGCATATGCGTGGTTGTTTTTGGCCCTAGAGGAGGGAAGTAATCTCTTCCACTAGTTCACATGGATGTGTCCATCTCCTAAGTGCTGCTAACTTCACAATCAGAACAGATGTCTTTGTGTCTTTGTGTAAAAGTAAAGTGAATCACTAGTGCAGGAACATGCAATAATGTGTGCAATAGTAGAGGAGAGCGTGTGGAAAGTTGGCCTACCATACAAAGAAAAAAAACAAGTACCTTTCATTGGTACTAAATGGAAGTGTAAAAAACTAGTGCCATTGTCATTGATGCCATTGAGTGTTATGCCATGCTTTACCCTTTGTTTGACTAAGTGGTTGGTTTTAAGTGCACTGTCACGTTAAAGAAGGATGTAGAAAGATGAAGAAGTCTTTAGAAGACAAAAGTAATCTCTGATTTCTGCCGGTATGGAACATAAATTTAACTACTCACCTGCCTATTTATGTCATGAAAAGTGACTTTTTTGATATTTTTGTTATGTGATCCAAAACATGTGAAGTTGCTTCTTTCCAGTCATGGCAAGCTGAAGTTTATTTATGGCTTTCGGTAAATGAGAATATTGGCAGAAAAGGCCTTAATCTCTTAGAATTTGCAGGGATTTCTAAGTAAGATAGAAAGGAAGCGTTCTTGCTAGTGAGTCTACTGTTACAGATCATGTGCATTGTCTCAAGGTTGCTTTCAACTACAGGAGCCAAATTAAGTGAGAAGATCACAGTATAAATGACAGAAACCCCTAGGAATCTTAATGGAGTTCTTTGTACAGGTTGAGATGCTCCAAGAGTAATTCAACAAGAAACTCCTACGTTAGAATACCATAATTGTGCTTTCTGATTAAAGTTGAGCCACAAACTTTGATTGAACTGTTTCTAAAAGTTGGATCGGTGTCAGCTCCAGATCATCTCCATGTGTTGGATGCGATGCCTTACTTTGCAGTACAGAATGCATAATGTAAAATAGGAATCTGACCATTCCTAACACGGATCTTTTCTCTCTTCTGTTTCTCCAATCCTCCTACCCTCATCAGATTGTGACAGCAGTGAAGTTTTTACAGAATCCACGAGTCCGCCAAAGTCCTCTTGCAACCAGAAGAGCATTTCTGAAGAAGAAAGGTATGGACTCTTTAAGATTGTGGTCTCAGTGATAATGAGGGAGCTTGAGTTAGTGTAAAGCCAAAATGTGTTGCTATAGAAGACTGTATGTTAAGGCCAAGGCAAGCAGTCTGTCTTAAAAAAAAATTGACTTTTGTAAGAAATATCAGTCTCTTTTCTTCCAAACTGACTAGAGCAATATTGGCACCAGATGTGGAGTTACAGAACACAGAAGACACATTGGAAGTTTGTGGGTTAACTATTATCATATCTTTTTTGCAATGAATTTAGAGTTGTGGACTAGTTGGTCAGTTCTAACCTTAGTGACAACGGCTTTAGAGTGACCACCACCTAGGTGAAAAGGTCGAATGTTTCTGAAGAGTGAGAGAGAGGAATGAAGGGCAAAGGACTTGGTGAAAGTAAACAAGGTCAGGTTAAGGTCACGCTTGGGAGCAGCCTGACTTTCAGATTGAAATGGTAAACTACTGACTGAGTTTAGCCCTTTTCTATAGCAAGGATAGAACAGATCCTGACAGATCCTATATCATCTTAGACAGATGGAACATAGTTTGGCCATTGCCTACTGAGGATTTATTTTACTTTCTGACTCACAGTGAATCTATCTTTTGTTCTTTTTCTTTCTAAAGTTTTTAGTCCACAACTTACAGTGCATTTCAGGTGAAGTTCACTCCATATTATGCTACCCTCCCAGGACCATATTGCTTAGATCCTTACCGCAAGATGTAAATAATGACAGCCTTACCTCGGAGTTAATTACGTGCACTATGGAGCACATTAAGCAGATGGAATGATACTGAAAATACAAACTCCAAACTTCAGAGGGGAGCGACCCATTTATACGTTGAAGTCCTAAGTACTTCAGGGTACATCAAATTTGATAGCTAAAGATCTTGAATTTTGAAAAGTAGGGAAGCCTATGAAATATAAATTATTCTGTTTGGGATTATGAAATGTTTATTGGAGACGCCTGAGACCTGACGTCATGAGATGGAGGGTCCAAATATATGCACCACTTTGCTCATTTTGAATAGCAAAGGACCTAGAAGGCAATGACAGTCTTGTGTTTTAGCAATGATGTCATCACAAGTACTTCATGGGTGCATCATTTTGTGTGATCCTCTCACTGCTTGTCCTAGTGCCAATTAGAGAACATTCCAGTCACATAGGTATGTTGCTTGCCGTGCCCTGCCATCAAGATGGCATTAAAATTTGGAGACTGTTGGCCGCTGTGCTGCATGAGTTTTTCCTTGAAATATGTGGACCTATGGGGAGTAATTAATCATAAAAGCTTGGGGATTTCAACTCTATCATTGAAGCAATGAAGCAAGGGAAAGCTGAGCCTAAAAGCTGTGCTGATTACCCGGGGTAACCTGATACAAAATCTATTGTTGCCGAGAGATCCTTAGCCCCCAGTATATCGTGCAATATTATAACTGCCTGATCTTCTTCTGTGCTGACAATGACCAGTTATTCCTCATTTTCTCTCTCAACACAGCTGGGTTAGAATTTCATTTGCAGAAGGTATTTAGAGCAATTTAGAGACAAATGTCTCTGGTGTTTGTTCTGCACTTCCCCACCGCAGGCTTCACTGAACAGTTTTTAGTATCAGGAGCTTCATCTAATCTGTTTAATTTTAATAAATCCCTGACTGGGAGAAGAGCAAGGGTGGGGAGATGGAGGCACAGAGAAACTGTGGCCCGACTAATACTTCTTATGAATTACTTGGCTAATAATTACTAAAGAGCAGAAATGGTTTGGCAGAGCTGTTTGTTTGTTCCTGTTTGTTAATTAGCCCTCCTTCCCTTTGTGCTAATTGTTTGTTTGAAAACTTAACAGTAGGAGATAGGAGGGAGCAGGGTCCGGTAGTGCCTCTAGCCAGCAGTCACTGGAGATATGTCCATATGGGATCTGACCACTGAGCTTACAACATGACCTCTGTTCCGTGCTGGAGAGCAGAAGGTACGTACTGTCATGGTACCTGTGTGCTCTAGCAGATGGAGGCAGCCATTCCTGAAATGTAGATGTGGCTAGTTTAGTCCTGGGTAAGTGAAGGATTGCACAGGTTGGTAGGCTGTTCCCCTGTTCTCTAATATACAGTCATTGTCATCCCCAGGACAGTGTGCATCCCCGGTTTACAGATAGTTAGGCTGTCTGGTAGAGAAGTCCTCACTGCCAGTCAAAAAAGCATTTTCTGTAGAGAAACCATTTCAGTTACAAGAATCTCTTTTAAAATTATCTTTGTAGGAAATAATGCAGAGGTACCCTTGTATTTTTTTCCACAGTTATTCTGATCCACGTTTCTTCAAACAGAAATTGGAGTAGGAAGATCTTTTTATGGACCCCGGAAGAATTTCAGTGGAGTTTTCCTATCTATACGTAGTTGAACCATGTATGGACTTGTCTTTTGTAGTTACTTTGGTGGAACTGTACAGGAGAGATGTATGACTCCCCATTAAGTCTGGTTAAAAACTCCTGCAGTGGATCACCGTGTGTCTGGGAATGCAGTGGGAAAAGACCAGGCGCTTTACCCCTGTGGGAGCCTTCCACTACCCCAGCTACAGCCTGTGTAGGCTGCAGGGATAGGACTGGAGCATTAGCTGTGGCTGAGCTTTCAGGTCCTGCAATCCTGACTTTGCCTAAGAAATTTCACTTCTGAGACTTGCAGAGATGGTTCCACCTTGAATTATATTTTTTTTCTTTTTTTTTATAAGTATCTTCTTCCTAAAAAAGGCCAATAACATTTTATTTCAGTTTATTATTATTTAATATAGGAACTGGATTTTGTTCAATACATTTCAGTGCAGTGAGAAATTAAAGTTTATGCAGGATCATGAACTGGACAGTGTTTGGTTTCTTGTGAAACAGTAGTTGCAGAGGCTGAAAGTAGGCTTTCCTGGTTACTTGCAGGTCAGGGGTTTGCTGAACTGCGCTCTCCAGAACACGGGGTGATAGTGTTGATGACAGTTGGGAGAGTGAGGGTGTCCTGGATTTGTAAAAGGTCTTTCAGAAGTTGGATGAGATTTCTCTGTTGTCTTAAGCAGTTTTAAACTCCCAAATACAGAGGCATTAATGAGAAACATGAAGTTATTAGAATCATTTATCATTTTCTTTGAAGCTTACACTGGCATTTTGTGTAATTTATGACATTTCCTCCTTTTTATCATGAACTTCTTCAGATGAAGGGAAAAACAGCTGTTTCCCCTCAGAGTATCAGAGAAAAGAAAGGAAAAAAAGATGCTGTTTGTTTTTTGTCCAACTCGCTGATTCTGCTGATGACATGCCACAGAATCAGCGGCGCCTTGGGAATAATTAGACAGCATGTGGGGTTTAAACCCTTGTGGAAATGTGTCTGTCATCTAACTGGTGTGCTTCAGATGTCCTGTACTGTTCAGTTACCCATCCGGTAACTCATGTGGCTTGTTGTTAATCTTGCGTACTCTGAATCTGTAACTTCTGGCAAGATAGAGAAAAAGGGTAGAAGTGCACTGTACATGTGGAACTCTTTTTTCAGGGTACTAGTCTTTTGGGGCAGGGAAGAGAAAAACTGCTAGGTTACAAACTTACTGTGTAATCTTGGATGAAGAACTTTTTTCTTAGTTGCTAGTTGTCTTCATCTGTATAACAAGTACAGTAATGCCTTCCCAGAGTGTGACTGTGGAAACAGACATAAGCATATGAGGAGCTCAGAAATAATGGTGATGGGAGAACAGAAGTGCATTAGGGCAAGTAAATGTGTAATTGTTGAGTTATGTTGGGAAAATGTCCACCCAGAAGGTTGGACAGTCTTCAGAAGATACACTGTCTGGATCAGTCTTTCATATATATATATGCAACATAAGGGGCTGCATGCTTCCAAATGCAGTCACACTCTTGCTTGGTGAGATGAGTTGGAGGTAGTGGGAAGCGTTGCTCTTTTACGTGTTGTATCTACTAACCTATTTCATTACTCTGTCTGGTAGGAATGAGTTACTGCACAAGGTTTTCCTGTAGGACTTGTGCAGTATTCTGCAGCTCATCAGAGTTCCAGAAAATTTTGCCGGTGTCAAGATGCCAGGCTATGGTGATTTCTGAAGAGATGAATGAATTATTTAATTGTACACACCCCTCCACAATCAAAGCTGAAAGACACTTGATTCTCTGGAAACAAATATTGTCATCCCTAGAATCTCCAGTAGAAAACTGACATAATTTTCTTCCTCTTTCGGTAGTCTGCATTCGTGGAAGTTGAACCCCTGGCTTTTCTCCTTGGCTAAAGAAACCCAAGTGGATCACCTTAAGGACCCGAGACAAGGGGGCACAGCCCACTGCCGGAGGGCTTTAAAGAAACTAAACTCTTCAGCAGATTTCAATTTAACCCTCTTTTATTACTTTTCTTTTTTATAATTTAAGTCCATTTCATGAGGCAGTTTGCATGTCCTTGAATGGAATCTCGTTACCATGAAAGCTTTTTTAGCATTGATTTCATAACAGTCTTAATTTAATAGCGCCATCATTACTCAGAAGCCCTGAGAGTGAGGCCCTGGCTTTCCAGGTCACTGACCTTTTAATTACAAACCTTGTTCTGATGGCCAGGTTATCGACTGGACAGCTCCCAACTCCTGCCCCCAGCATGAAGATGAAAATAACTGCCTTTCCTCCCCCACTTCCAGAAAAGGGAGGAAAAGAAAAGTAACCTCTTGTGTTTCCAAAATTAATTTTCTCTTTCAGCTTTACTTTGTAATTAATTCTTTAACATGTCTCAGTGAAGCTTGAACAGTTTTTACAAAGCTTTTCTTTGAGAAGAAAATACAATGCAAGCCAATAGAGTCCAGCGACAACTTGTACAAAAAATATAGCTAGTAACCTATGCTGTCAAAATACCTATTTGAGCCAAACTGCTGTGGCCCTCCAAGCCTTATGCTTTTCTAGATATGACCGTGTTTGATACATGAATGTGTGATTGGGCCAAGAATGTAGACTATTCAAGGAATGCTAGATGACTTGCCCTTCTCCTCAACCTTGCTGACAGGATATGGATTTAAGGGATGGTGAAGAAAAGGAGTGAAGATTTCACTGTTGTGCTGGTTTTGGCTGGGATAGGGTTACTATTCTTCACAGTAGCTGGTATGGGGCTGTGGTCTGGATTTGTACTGAAAACAGTATTGATAATACAGAGATGTTTTAGTTACTGCTGAGCAGTGCTTGCACAGAGTCAAGGCCTTTTCTGCTTCTCACAGCACCCCACCAGTGAGAGGGCTGCGGGAGCACAAGAAGCTGGGAGGGGACACAAGCAGGACAGCTGACCCCGACCCCGAAGGGATATTCCATACCATATGACATCATGCTCAGCCTATAAAGCTGGGGGAAGAAGCCCTGCTTTTCTGGAGTGGTTTAACCCCAGCTGGCAGCTAAGCACCACACAGCCGCTTGCTCTCACACACACCCCCCTTCTGCCCCCAGTGGGATGGGAAGAGAATTGGAAGGGTAAAAGTGAGAGAACTTGTGGGCTGAGATAAAGACAGTTTAACAGGTAAAGCAGAAGCCATGCATGCGAGCAAAGGAATTCATTCACCCCTTCCCACCCAGGCGGCTGTTTAGCCATCTCCAGGAAAGCAGGGCTCCATCATGCATAAAAGTTGCTTGGGAAGACAAACACAGTCACTCCCAGTGTTCCCCTGTTCCTCCTTCTTCCCAGGTTTTTGCAAGAATATTCTTAGTATGTTATCAAATTCTTCACTATGAGAGTGGTGAGGCACTGGCACAGGTTGTCCAGAGAAGCTGTGGATGCCCCATCCCTGGAAGTGTTCAAGGCCAGGTTGGACAGGGCTTGGAGCAACCTGCTGTAGTGGAAGGTGTCCCTGCCCATGGCAGGGGATTGGAACTAGATGATCCTTAAGGTCCCTTCCAACCAAAACTCTATGATTCTGTGATTAAGCACCTTGAACAGATTAGTTTAACACACAAGAGAAAGTTCACTGCCTTAGGTAGAACCAGGGAGGGTGTGCTTTCTGATTAATAAGGAAGCTTGCAACAGGTGTTCAGGTGGCATAAAGTCAGTCTAACAGCTTGTGTAGACTTGCAGAAATGACTGTACAGGTTAAACGTAAGTCCATGCATTCTACATTTTCATAACACTTTTCATCTGAGGATCTTAGAGCACATTGTACCCATTAACTACTGAAACTTTGCAGCTATTTGCATGGAGAATGGTTGATGGTGTGTATAGGGTTATCTAGATCTCACTGTGCTTTCCACTAAAAAACATCCACCTCTGAGGCAGAGGACATCAGTGGCTTAACATCACTACGTGGTTTTTAGGAGAGGAAATGAAGAATACTTTACCTAAGTGATCTTGCAGGGAGAGGGAGCTTTAGGGATACAGACTGTAATTACTGAGTAAAAAATTTACCAAGATTCTTGAAAAGCACTATGGGATATTTAATTACCAAAGATGCTTAGGCCTCTGTTTATGACTGCAAGACAGCTAATGTGCCTTATAATGTTTTGCTTAGGTTAAAGAAAAGTATGTCCTAAAACCGTTCATGCAACCAGTTTGTTCTTTTGGGGCCTCCCATCCAAGCTTTGGGTCAATACAACCCTGCATGAATGGGGAAATCTAGTTGTCTCCCAAGAAATTTATTAGGGATCTGAAAAATGAAGAGTGCGAGAATGAATGCTTCTGTTGCTAACAAACTCACAGCAGTTCCTATCTGAATCAGCGTTATCAGTAGTCACATCCGTTTTTGGCTCTGCTGTGTTTGCCCAGTGCTGATAATGTTCAGCATACAGGGAAGATTTTCACTGCTGGAGCCTTAGAATCCAGAAGAATAGATGTGGTCACAATCCAGAAATTAGTTCCACATTTCTGTATTTTGCATTAGTTGCTTTCTTTTTTCTTCCTGAAAATTATTGAGAATCCCTATCCATGTGCTGTGAAGGAGATGTCTCCCTGTCCTGCCAGTCTTCCGTCTGCATATCTGTCACTTACTGTTCAGTACCAGCCTATTCATCATGCTGACTTTTCCCCCCCATCAATTTTACCACTGTTTGTGATATTTGAACTTCTCATAAACTTCACGGATTTTTCTTAGCTTCTTTGGCAAGAAGGGACCTGCAGCATTAGCACTAACAAAACGCAATAAACCGATCAACCTTATGACAACCTGGAGAATCAGATATGGCTATCGTTTGGGGTTGTCAGGGTTTTTAGAAGAAAATCTTTATAGTTGATAGAAAGCCTTCACTATCATTCCACAAGATTTGGAAGGAGGTTTGGAAAACGTAATCTATCTAGTCCCTGTCCACGTGGAAAAATCAGTTCATATCTCATCTTTGACTCTTGTCCCTGTCACTAGTAATTCACGAGAGGGCAGAAAAACACCTGACACTAGTTTAGGCATAACTAGCCAAGTGATGCAGTGTACAAAGGCAGGCAATGCTTTCTTTTTCCTACCTTTTTATATTTGTAATAGCCAGATGCTTAAGAAAAGTGTGTGTGTGTGTGTGTGTGTTAGATAGAAACTACTTCCAAGTGAGTTTGTTATTTTAGAATAACATTGTACTCGGTGTACATTTCATTGTTTTATAACAGGGGGTTTTTTATAGCTCAGTGGTATCTAGAAACTAGGTTGAACAATACATTTCCATTCCACTGGAAATTCTGAGATTTGGAAATTTGTTTCTATATTAGATAGTGATTAACATTTAAAATCACAGATTTTTTTGAAAAAATGAAATATTATAGCCCAGATCAGTCTGTATTGATTGGACCGGAGTCTTTAATATTGTAACTGATATTAAAAGAGATTGAGAAGTATTATGATATGTACCATAATATTACAGTGAAAATATTTGGAAATTTTTTTTGTTTGTTTTGAAATCATTACTTTTTTCCAGAACATTTTGGGGGTTTTTGAAGAAAGACTTTCTGTATTTGTCCTAGAAGTTTGCTGATGAGCTCTGCTTGGAACTAAAGAATTCTCTCATAGAAGTGCTTTTCACCAGCAGGAAAATGTATCGTTGTTACTGGATAGTTCCAACAAGCTTGTCATCATGCAGTGTTTTGTACTTGCACATTTGGCTTGAATACTCTAGACTACTCAGTACGTTTCTGAGCATGAGGGAAAAAGTCCTACTTGGGCCCATTTAAAGGGAGCAGAAGAAAAGTCATGGAATACAGAAGGACAGTGTGTTGGTTTAAGCAAGATTATTTTAAAGGGCTTTGATAGAAGATCTGCAATTTAATGTTAAAAACATGAAAATCTCAGTGACTTTCTCTTTGGTTTCTGTGTGAAGTGTTGAGAAATTGTATCACAAGAGGCACCCCTTTGGTGTTTAATGATCTTGTGAAGAAGACTGAGGAAGCAACTCTCAAATTTTACACCCTCTAACTGCTATATATATGTTCTGTAATGGAGGATACAAGTCACATTAGCGGTAATATTCTCACTTCAACCCAACCCATAGTGATCTTGAACCATTTAGATCTGTACTCCACTGAACAAGAGAGGTGATTCATTTAGAGTATATTGGGTGAACAGTCTGCTACATCTGTTTCCATTGGGCCACAGAAATTCCTCAGTATTTCAGCGAAGAGTCCATAATCACCTTTGCCATGTTTTTGTAGCTTGGAAATTATTGATAAATTGAACAGACTGGTTTAGTGCCCAGGAAGTTGTGCATGCTACGAAATATTGGTTGTAAGCTTAATTTTAACAAATAATTGGAATGTCATGGGTTTAATGATGTCTCTCCACTTGGCCGTCTGACAGTAACTATGTAATGTAAAAGAGCTGTTAAAAATGGCTTTGCAAAATTAACTCCTATTGCTCACTGAGTGTGTTTTGAGTCATATCTGCCTTGTTTACTGTCAAAATAATATTTCCATTCTTGGTAGCATTGAAAAACCAGTATGATTACAGCAGAGTGAGTTGAAGTCTGTTCTAGAAGACAGTGCTAAAGTAGGCAGTTATATTCTGCGTCCTGAAATTGTTAGCCTCAGTGATGGGCAAAAAAGACCCAGGCCCTAAGTCTGACTTCTAATTTTAGTAACTTATTTATCATGATTTCAAGTGAAAGTAAACGTGGAGTGCCAAAAGAAAGTCACTTCTGTATTTACAATCTAAGAGCAGGCATTGGAGATCTGAGATATGACTGCTTGCTTGGCTTTGGGCAAGTTACTCATTCTCAGCTTGCCCATCTGTAAAATGGGGTTAATTACCACTTTTGCATTATGGACTTAGTAAGATTTATGTTAGCTATGGTTATAAACTGCTTTGATATGCTTGTTTCAGAGTTCTTGGTGCTACAGCGTGTGATTTTTGAAGCTGCTTGCTGCAGTAAAATCCACACTTGCAGAGAGGTTGAGAATTTACTTCTGTCAGCTGTGTATGGGAGAGCTACAAACTTTAGAATGTCACAATGTCAAGGCTCAGGCAGATTGCGTGCAATCCTAATCCAGCCCTGCAGCTCTGACCTTTGAAGCAAGATTCACCTTGAGACAGTTGAAGGGAATCTTATGTTCATTTGTATAAAATATTTTTGTGATAGAAGGAATTTGCTCTTCATGGTCATCCAGCCCAGGGTTTCCCCACAGTCTTCCTGGAGCAAGTAAAGGAATTCAGTTCCTGATTTTCTCAGTGAATGAGCCTGGTATTTTAAGTCTAAAGAGACAGCTTTCTCTCTTGGGGCTAAAACAAGGAGTGTAATTAGAATAATCGGTGTTGCTCTTCTGCTGAAATCCATCTCAGACTTGATGATACTTTCCTGCTAGGAAAGATAAAATAAGTTCCTGTACGAGATAATTCTCTAGGTTCTCTTAGACAACATTTCTGCTCGGTTTAAAACTATGTCTTGGGTACCCATGAACATGAAATCCTACTGTTTGCTTTTCTGCTACACACTGTTCCCTCTTGATTTTAATCTGGAGTGCAATCATTCTTTCCTTAGCTAAAAGGGGAATTTAGTTTTTCTTTCTGATGGAACCTAGTCCAGGCGAGACTCCGCTCCCCTAGGAGCAGAGCAGAGAATTCATTCTCAATGAAATCTGAGGCTCTCTGAAGTAAAAGCTGTTGACTTTGTCATACCGTGCAAATGTGCACTGCTTTTAGCAAGACAATAAAGGGTAAATGGGGTGATCTCTGCTCCTGTGGAGAGGTCGGGTGGTTACATTACACAATCTTCTAGAGCATCTTGCAGCAAATACATGGGTTATATTAAAAGTTGCAATCATATCATTTTTTAAAAGTAAATTGCTGACCTTATGCAGTGGAATCAGCTTTATTGAATTTCGCCAAAAATGCGTTTATAATCCCCCCGCCCCCGCATACACATGATATTCATGTCCTTGCTGCCCATGTGGAAATGTCCCTTTTTATGGTGATAAAATTAAATTTGTCTTTGTCTCTGCCTTGCCTCACCTTTTAAGATTCCATCCTTAAGAGACACCAGTGGATATCTGTACCAGAGAATGAAGATGGGCAATATCCCTGCATGGCTGGCTGGCTGATTGTGAGCCAGCTGCCATGGAACAAATAAATAAGCTTTTCAGATTCAGAGGATAAATAAAGCTGAGGACAGGTGTAATATGGGTATTTTTCTAGGAGTGTTGTGGCCTTAGCATAAGTTGGAATTTATTTTGGCTTGGAGGTACTTAGGCTTTACTTCTGTACTTCTTCTAATTGCCATGCGATACAAAGTGTAAAATCCACAAATAGTTATTGTGCTACTCATGTAATACGGTGTTGCGTGTCCTCCTTCACTAATAACTAACCTTAAAACCATCTAGTCTGTGGCCACCTACAGCCCTCTTCCTGAAATCACTCAAGAAAAAAAGGGTTTTGCAGCATGCGCAAGAATTTAACAAACATATATCCCATATTTCTATACCAATTTGAATATTCAAAGTAGTCTGCAAATATTAACTTACTAAGCTTGTGACATCTTTTGTAGAATGGCAAGATTGTAAGATTAATTTAATGTATTTCTGATTACATTTTCTCTTCTTTGTTAGACCTTTACATTCTACGAACAGTTTGCAAACTCTGAATTTCAGTGGGTAACAGAGGAAATACCATCCCCATTTTAGATGGAGAAGCTGAGTCAGGTATAGTAAGAACAGTTAGATCTGAGATAATTCTAACTCCCAGTCATATATATATATATATATATATATAAATAAAAATAGATATAACCATACTGTGAAGGTGATGTGTTGATGTTTATAGCATTTTCAGTAAAATTGCTCAAAGCATTTTTGTGTTTATCCTCTCCAGGCCCCAGCTGCTTTGGAAGGGTGGGAGAGGTTAAACTTAAGTTTTGTTCAATAAAATCAACACAAACCATCTAAGTAGATGAAGGGGCAGATTGGCCTCTGCAGTGTTAGCATGTATCCCTTCTAGAGCATCTCCCCCAGCCTGTCTTCCTTGTTAGGTAGTATTTAAAAGGCTAGTTGCTCAGAGGTACAGAGAAGCATATCAGAATATCATTCCTCCTGCTCTTCAAGTAACCAGGAGAATGCAGCTGTTAAACTCAGAAATGTAAAATACATGTTTAAAAGATGACTCTGTATGTGTTTAAAAAAGAGAGCGAGAGAGGATTCAAGGGAACCAAAAAATAGCAGGTTCCATTACTGTAATTAAATGGCAGCATTTAACCTATCAGGCCGTTGCGTGTATGTGAGAGACGAGCAGGGAGCTGCATTTGAAATGATCACTGTCTTCCTTGGGGGATAGAGTAGTTAAATAATTTGTTTGTGAGGTGTGAGTTCAGTGTAGGGTAAAGCAAGTGCCTGTGTGTGTGTGTGTGTATCTTAGAAGCTAGGGATGGCTGTGTGTTTACTGAGAATACCCTGGAGGTTGGTATTAACTAGCACGTGCACTGTCAGTAAGAACACAAGCTGCTCTTGCCCATTTATTAGGTTATCTGCAGAGTCAGGGCCTCACCTGGTCCCAGATATTGCATCATAAAAGGAGAGCTTTTTTTCACGCTAGGCCACCTGAGACAGACAGGAGTGGCAGTAAAAGAAAACCAGGGAGGAAATCGGGGAAGAAAAGAATCAAAGCCCTTTTGGGTGAGCTTTATCTGCTGCAGTGACTGTAAAGGGTAAGTTGTTCTGTCTGGTTGCTGGACTTGGCAGTCAGGAATGTGGGGGCTTTGTCATCCCTGGGGGACCAAGGGCAAAGCTGCTGCTCAGAGACCTACCCCTTGCACAGCACGTCAAACAGTTGCTTCCCCTGCAACAGTGTTCTGCCTGTGCCTGACATGATTTCTGTGCTTCAAGACTGTAGTGTGCAAAATTACATGGAGAGAGGGATCTGCAAAGTGCATCCTCGGCCCTTCATCATTGACCCCGACTCTGCAAAAGGCTCTTTGAGCAACCCTGTGTAGTGGTGCTGATGAGGAGCATCCTCAGAAAGGAGACACGTTCTTATATAGTGCCCAGAAGGGAATATCTTCCCATTTTTATTCACTCCCTTTTTATCTGTGAGGCAATTCCTTTGTTTAGGGGATATTTCCTAGTCCTGGAACTCGCAAGAGCTATCCTCATACAGTATGAGTTCGTGCTAGTAGCAAGTTTTTCAGCTGCTTCAGCTGCCTCACCTACTGATCTGACTTGCGTTACGTTGCAGGAACATGCCCATAAATGTTTCTTAATCTTCACTGCCGTTTCTGTGTGAATTCTGTGTAGCCGCTCCCATTTTAACTCCTGGGCTGGAGCTTTTGTGAGGCTCCAGAAGACAGCAGACAGTGTTAAAAAAAAAGATATTTTAGTATTTCCATTTTGAACATTCAATCCCAGTGACTGGATTTTGAGGGCAACACTTGGCTGAAAGGAGACCAGAGAAATGCCATGTGTTTTAGCACCCAGTCAAAGCAAAACATGAATTTGAGTCCTTGTGTACTTTGGTGAGAGTGAGAAATCTGTAAATATTTCCAAAGATGATCTGCAAGCACCAGAAAAGAAAAAGGACAAACTTGTTACTTGAATAAATCATTTATTGTAAAAGCCTTACCTAGCTCAAATGCATATGATGTAGGTATAGCTTCTCAAAACTGTCAGTTAGTCTTTGTATGTGATAATTGTGTCAGTCTCAAACATTTCACAAAGGATATTGTGTAATAGTATTCCTGTTTTACAGATGTAGAAACTGAGGCAGATGGAGGTTAAATGACCTACACAAGGTCAATAGCAAGGCTGGGAATAGAACACAAATGTGTAAAGGCTTTTTATTATACTAATAAGGAAACTCTGGAGGTGTGTTTGGCATGGTAATCGGAACCCTAGAGAACTAGAAGCAGTTAGTATGTTCTGTGCATGTCCCGAGGGAGCAATGATGAAACTCCTTTCCTACCTTACCACTCCAGTTCTCTGTGTGTGGTCACCACAGTTTTTCCACCACTTAACCTCGTTATTTTTAGTATTGTTAGCATTAGTCGTCCTTTGGGCATTTAATCCAGACTCCTTTAATTTTCTCCAGAACTCTGAAGACCTGTTGAAGGCACATGGGGAGAAAAAATTAACAATAAACAAACCAAAAGATGAAAAATGATCTTTTGAAACTTCTGCTATTTTGTTGACTTGTCCCCTAATGTTTTTGTCTTAGCTCTTCTTTTATCACGAAGGACCATGCTTGAATGTGTAATCTTGGTTTCTTAAAAGTTCGTTTGCTATTGTTTCTTTCTTCTCCACCCAAGATTAACATCCTGTGTGATGACATAGATGGTTGTTGTCTAAGTGGACGCGATGTAACCAACAAAATTGTGAAGGGTGGGTGGAGAAATATTTATACAGTTGTGTTAAAAATTACAAAGTAGGTTTGCCTTTTAAACAGAAGGTATTTCAACACTTATTGGCAGCATCAGCCTTTAATTTTACAGGTGGCTAGCTTTGTAGTAGCATTCAGCAAACAATATTTTAATGGCATGTAAAAAAATTTCTCTAAAACGAAAGAAGAACGAGGGTGATTTATAATCTGTAATGAATACTTGCTGACATGTCTTTTTATAATAGTGTATTAGCGTCTCTGTCTTTCTGGGGGAAGTGCAAACCAGATTTACCTGAAACATTTGTACTATAGTAATCAAATACCTAGTATTTAGATGTATTTTTCTTAATTGAGCTTATCTTCTCAGTATGGGTACCTGACTCCTAGGTGTCTAACATCGATTCCACTTTAAGAAACCAGGTTAGAGGAGCAAAAACATGCCATAAGGTTGTGAGAAAATAGCTGTCAGGAAAAGGACTTACTCATGCGTTCGTGGCTCCTTCACCCAGTGTTGACTTCTTTACGTTTCCTTATATTTTTGCACCATACTTGCATGTATTTTTGCTTTTTTTTAGAAACATGCAGCTGTAGTGACTGTTTTCCACGCTCCTTATAGCAACTTCCTGAGAGAGTGTACAGTATGCACTGTTGTACTGCATATTCGATGTTCTGTTCTGTGCGTTCTTCAAACACTAAAACTTCATTTAGTATACATTTTATATGTTTTTTTTTCGTGTGATAAGTCTGGACTAACAGGTTTCTTTTCTTCCTTTCTAAAGTTCAAAGTTTTGAAAGTAAAAGAGGAATGACATTGAGGCAAATTGCTCTTTAGATTACAGTTAATCTTAGTCTGCAGAGGCTACTCTCTGACAGGTGTTTCTAGTGTAGAAAATAATCCACATGCTCTTGGTAGTGTGTTTGGGGCAATCAGTAATTCCAGAGTAATATAGGGAACTGGGAATGGTGCATCAGGACAGACTTTCTCATTCTTATATATAAAACAAAGTCATCCTTCCAGATACTCTAAGAAATTTGGTTAAAGAATTCCTTAAAATGGCTTGAAATTGCTGCTGTTTTACACAATTCCTTTCTTTTGAATGCAGAGTTGGGGGGAAGGAGAGGCTGGTTCTGAATTGCAGGCCAGCCTAGTCCAGTAACAACAGATCAGCAGTGACTTCTAACCTGCAGGAATTCCACATTAGGGCCAGGCTGCTAGGTCAGATGGAACGTGGACTGTACTTGGGCCGTGCCACTGAACGGCCCTGGCGCAGGCGCTCCTCTGCTGCGCTGACCAAGGAGGGCTTGGAGTCCCAGGTGTCTGGATGACTGCAGATCCTCCAGGCCAGCTCCTTCTACTTCAGTGATGGAATTCTTGTGATGTGCTGGTTCAAGTTGTTGAAAATGCAGCTTAACACAGAGTTCCGAAGGTAGATCAAAACCAAACCTCTTATATAGCCAGTGTATAGCGAGTGTTTACCTCACCTGAATTTAAGACAACCTCCAGCTTTCTCCTTAGAAGCTCCTGAAGATAATATCACAGATCAAAGAGTAGCCAAAGGCCAATCATTTTGTTACTCTTGCTCAACAAGCTGCTTAACGAAGTATTTCTCTTCCACGCAAAGTAAATGATCTGAAGCACAAATGTTTTCTGACACTGCTGTTTTTAAAATTTGTGGTAAGTTTTGGTAATGAAGTTTAGTTTCTAGGTTTTTGAAGTGCTGTGTACCAAACTCTTCTACTTCTGGAAATGAACTTGTAGAAGAAATTAATAGCCTTTCACCTTTATAGAATGATTTTTGTTTTAGTTCCCAATTTAATGGAAGGGGAATTTCATAGACCTGATGTTTGCCCTGGGTAAGTTAATTCATTTGTGTATGCAGTGTTTTTCTTTCCTTGACATAGACTGTTGAATGCTTTGGGTCTGACTGCCTTCTGCTCTTTTTCTGCACAGTACCTGGCACAATACCTGCACAGTGAATGCCTTTTGGGGTCTCTAAAGAGTATTATAATACAAGTAATGAGGATCAGGAAACGTCACCATGAGACTTGTTTCTTTGAAGGAATAACAGCAAGCATTTGCAGATAACAGGTTGGGTGTGCTTAGAAACTTACCTGTTTAGTGTATCTAATACTGGTTTTCTCTGAATGCATAGTCTTATTCATAGGAAGGTTGTCAGCTGTGGTAACAAATTATGACAGCACTATGGTTACTAGAATAGTGTCTCTTCCATTATCTGGATTTTCTGCCCTATATGGGCTTCTTTTAAACAAATGTCAGAGCCCTGGTTATGTTCTATTCCTGATAAACTGCATTAGAATTGGCATCCTGGCATAGAGTCTTAATTTTAGAGATCCTGGCATAGACATTAATTTTAAATCCTTTCAAATATGCAGAGGTTTTTGTTCTCTGTGTAGTGTTTTCACATCATGTACTGGCTGAATAGGATGTCTTGTGTTCCCGTGTTACAACATTGGCTTCCAGCTTAGTCACATGTGTTGTCTTTTCACCCCTAGTGGATGGAATGATCCTCAGGTGGACTTACTCTACCATTGTCCATGCTAAGGAGGTTTTCCATCAGGTACTGTTCTTCTGCTTGAATGAAAATAGAAAGGAAAAACTGAAGGCAAGAGAACTAAAAATAAAACCCACAGATGATGATAAAATACAATTTCCTCCTGTTTTTAGAAGGAGATATTTTTATTTATGTTACAGAAAGACTTGTTTCTTCCGTCTTTTTTGCTGATCATGGTATTCTTAGAATAACTCTGCAGTACACAGGTCTTCAGAAGAAGGCACCCAGGACTGAATTTTTGCTGTGTTTTTGCCTATGCTTGTTGTGTAGGAATTTAACTGGGCTTTGTAATAAAACTTCTGGTGCTGTAATTCAGGTTACTGAGGACTTCTGGACACATCTTGTTGGATTTAGAGTCATGTTGCTGTCAGCCTTTTTTCTAATTTGAACTTTTTGTGAAGCAGAAATTATGCGTGTTGAATTATGCTGTCTGCTACCTGAAGATTTGTTGTAGATTAATTGAGAAATGAGGTGTCCAAATCCCGTTAAGGCTGTGATAGCGCTGCATCTAGCAGGACTTTTGCATTTCAGGATCCTGAGTCCGAGTCCCATTACCCAGCCATTTTGTCCTGCATGATGTTCCTTGTATTCTGCTCTTAGTGCTTTGGCCCCTGAAACATATAACTTAGTATTGGGAGCTTTTACTTAAGATACCCCTTCCTTGTCTCCTATGTGGAACAGAGATACCATACTTCATAGAAGCAAGGAGCTTACTTTACATTAGAAGAGGGAGACCTGACCTCTCTTACTACAAGTGAAACTGTATTTTCCCTGCCTTGAAACTACCAGTGAAATACATTTTGCGCTGACTTACAATGCTGTGATTTATGCTGTGATATACTTTGTGATATTACAATGTCCTTTCGCCTTTGTGTTTGATTTCCCCCCCCTCTAATACATTTTAGTGGGTATGTTGTCAGTGAATGGGGGTATTTACCCAAAATGCCCATAGGAGAATGAGGCATTCTCCCTGCTGTTTGCTGCCTTAGAGAAAGAATCCTCTGCTTTTTTTCCCCTCCCATTAATATCACTGCAAATTTTTTTTTCTGTATCTTTCCTCCTTGTTTTGAAATAGTATTAACAAGGGAGATATTTTTAAATAGAAAACAACTCTAAGGAAACACATTTCTCTTTCTCTGTCTCATGTACACACACCTACTATGTGTTACACACAAACCTGAATGAGTGACCAGAAGCAACTTTTTCATTTTACATTTTGAACTTCTCATATATAGAAAATGGGGAAGAAAAGTTGTGGTACTTGTTCCTGTTTTTTGCATTCCAAGACATGCTAAGCAAGTTGCTTGCCCTTTCTTATGCAGAGTGAAAATACTTTGATCCAGTTTTCTGAAGACAATACTCATTTCATAAGAATATTTAATCAGTAGAAAATAGGGAGGATTTAGTTTGTTTGTTTAGTATTTAACCAAGTGAATAAGGCAGATTAGGGGAAGGGGGGGGACACTGGACCCATAAACAAGGTGATATATAATATTTTTTTTCGTTCTCCTTTTAAATAAATACCGATCAGCTTTATGTTCAGAGACAATAGGAGCCGTTGGCTTAAATTTGCAGTTTACTGTATTTATGGCTGTAATATCAAGGTGCTGCCGTCGTAATTTCATGCCCCAATGAGAAGAGCAAGGTCGAAGCAAATGCTTCCATCGGCATCTGCTAACACACTAACTCATAAACAAGGCCCGGCTGGATCAGGTGGCACGGAATAATACAGGCTAATGAAATACAGCACAGCTTTCCATTACTGTTAGTTTTTACAGTGTCGTCATTACGTGTAATTTATGTTTAAAAAATTCAATTTTATACAAGGCTCTGGGAAATAGGGGTCTGCAGGTCACCCGACGACTTTTAACGGCTCTGAGAGTCCTTATTGCACTCTACTGTTCCAACAAAATGTTAATAATAAATAAAAAAAAAATCCCTCTTTTACTTTTTCTCTGGTTTGCATATCTTGCTCTGTCTTTTTAATTACAAGTGGCTAAGGAGAGTTTGGGGCTCTAGATGGTGTCAGGAGTTATCCCCTCTACTGATGCTCCCAGAGGGGGGTTGCTATCTGCTTGCTTTTCTTTTGTCTGTCTATCAATCACCTGGGGTCCTGTAAATGGAGTAAACACAGCTGAGGAGAGGGAGATACTTAACAACCTCTCTCCCAAACCCTCACCCTCTGACATTGCCCTCCTCTCCTCCATTACACTTCATTTTATTATAGACTCCAAAAAGCTTGCCCAGGAAGAGAAACTGCTGCCAGATTTATTTATTTATTTACATTTGTTATGCCAAAATACTTTTTATTTTAACCTTTTCCTTCCTGGTTGCCTCACTGTAATTCGTAGTTAGCATTGTGCTGTCAGACAGGTTTCCCTTACTTATTCTAGTGCCGTGCAACGGGAGGTTAGAGCACCTTTATCCGTTCTGATTGCTGCTTAGTCACCCTGATGGGTTAAAGTATATAATGTTTCTTAAAGATTGCAATTACATAATTAACAGTCTCGTAGATAAATAAAGCTGTAAGAATTCAAAGCCCTTTCAGTAGCTTATCAAATTACTTTTACTTTGCATTTTTCGGCCTGACAGTTGAGGCTAGTCAGTTTGCCTTTGATGTTTGGGTTCCTTTACACAAAGTTTGAGCTGGAAGTCCAGCAGCAGGATGTTTACATTAAAATAGTGTGTATTAATGTAAATGAAGGGTAAAAAAAATCAGAGTGATGTTTCTGAGACCATAGGTTTTGTTAAAACTTTGGGTTGGTCTCAGCCTTATAAATGCTTTATGAACTAAGACATGGGAAAGAAAATGGATCAGGAGACTGTGCCTTTCTGACCTTTTTGCAGTGTGTTCAGCTAAGCACAGAGTAGGATATAGGACAAACATTTGATGAAAGAATCACCCAGCACTGTGTGTAACTGACGGAACAGGTGGAACCGTTAGTCTGGATCAGATCCCAGAAGGTTTTTACGATGATTCTTTTAAAATGTGGCCATGTTCTTTCTGAGCAGAGTTGACTCAGTGGCTTCCAGGAACAGGAGTGTAATGTCATATCAGGGTGTCTACCCGTAGATCTTCCTTTTAGTCATATAATACCATGCTCTAATTTCGGGTAGCCTTATAGTTTGTTGTAGCTAAACAAGTTGTCCTGTCCTGTTGTGTTTTCTTCTTCATGGAAAGTGTGTGCAGGTCTGAGAAAAACAACAGTAGATACCACGCCGCCCTGCACCCCTCCCCTGCCTTTTGTCCCTGCAAAAGGATAGGTGTGATGATTGCTTCAGGGTGGTCTGTCAGAGTGGTAATAAAGCTGGCTTTGGAAACCCACAAAAGTAACTTAATTCTTTCCACCACCTTTCCCTATTACGGCAGAATTCTTAATTTCTTCCTAACCAGAAATTTTCTCCCTAAAACTAATGTTGCCTTCAGATTGTGAAAATCTTGCATTAATTACTGGATTGAGCAACACAAGGAAGAATATAATTAAGTATACGATACACTCAGTGGATGGGATAGGGAAAAGAGTTGTCACTGGAATGTCAGAGCCTGTGTCAGAGAAGGAGAAGGAAAAACTTAGTGGCTCATCTTGTTAAGCTCATACAAGGGTTTTGCATTGCAATTATTGCTACTGTGTTTCCAGAAAATAGAGAAGAATGGGTTTTTGGTAAAACTATAGATTGGGGCTCACATCTGAATTTGTTTTTCAGACTGTCAGAGGTTTGGTTTTGACCTTGGAGCACTTCTCATACCTGTATGTCTCACTTCTTCCTCATCTCTGAAATACGGGTAACAGTACTCCTCTAAGTGCTCCTCTACTTCAGAGTGGTTGTAAGAGGAACAGCATTTGGATGTACATGAGGTCCTTATATTAAATAATAGTAGATATTATATAGAAGTGCCTAAACAGACAGTCAGGTCTTAAAGTTCTTGGGTGAAGGAGTTTTTTATACAACACCTGAGGTACAGGCACCAAGAGATGCATGTGACAACCTATTTTATTCTCTGACTTGCTCTGATTCTGTGTTTAACTACAATTTACAGAGGCTGAGCAATCCCTGAAAATTGAATGGCAGCAGTGACAATCGCAGGAGAGGGTCAGCAAGAACCTTCAAGTGTAAAACAGTCATGGGTGCTAGATTATTCAAATCAGCACCCTGAAGCCTGAAAGGAAATTTTAAGGCTTTGTGAAAATTATGACTAATTCTTTGCAATGGCTGTGGTGCTGTGGAGGAATGAAATGGATGGCTGGGGGAAGGGAATAGGTTTGCATTCTGTAGGGCTATGAAGACAGTTTCCTCACATCCTTCTCCTCAGCTCAGTCCTTGCTCAGTACCCTCTGTGGTTAGATTATTCCTTGCAGATAGCAATCAACTGGAAGGAAGTGTGTGTCTAATTTGCATGAGATTATTTAAAACAAAAAAAAAGGTCTGCATTAGTCAGGGTGATGGTAAACAACGCAAAGAGATGCCTTTTATAATATAGCCATGGCTCAGCTTTCAAAGCCAAATATAATTCACTTACAATTGGCAGTTTCCTTTATTGTTCCTTTTAACCTTTTGCATTCTGTATGGTCTTGATCTTGCTGCAACTCCAGATAAACTAAAATGTTTGTTTTCTGAAGTGTTGAGAAAGTGGATTTAGAGCAATTCTGTTAAACTGAGGTGATTTTCTTGACACATACCTCTTAGAGAGTTATATTCGACACAAAGCTCCAGTTTTCATGGCACTGCTTTTTCATCCAAGGGAAAAGGTATTATTTTTGGATTACCAACATCCTGCTAGATTAGAACAATGAATGGACCATGGATACTTTTTTATATAATGTGGTGACAGAAGGACTGTGGTAAAATAAAGCAAGGTGAGATATTGAACAGATGACACTTTGATCTGGTTTAGAAATGCCCACTTTTCTATGCAATTAATATATCACGGTTGAATAATTTGGGGCGTGGAAAACTCGTACGGTGTGCATACATGTGTGTAGGTGGTGAATATGAAAAAAATTCCGTCCAAAGGGAATTTTGATGAGTTAGTTTCTAATTGCCTGAGGACAGTCTTAGAATATCTTGTGTATTTTTGTTACTGTGTCTGAGAAATGACAACTATGAAGAGAGGTGTATTTCTGAATCCACAGATGACTAGTTGCAGTGCAGATTTATTCCAAATATGTGCTTAAGGAATTGGCTCCTGGAGATTATTCCCTCGATGCTTGGGAGGCCAAGATGACAGTGCCTTAAAAACATCTTGTCCAGAAGAATAAAAAGGAGGTGTTCTGAGGTGATGGCACTCCCAGTGTTCTGCTCTGATAATTAAGAAGGGGTGTTAGTTGTGGTGTTCTTTTGTGTAATGCTACTAGTACCATGAACGAGACCACTTCGCAAGGCAGCAGAATAGTCCAGGGAAGTAATAACAATTTTAATTTGCACTACTTTGCACAGGATTCAGGCCAGGAATTCAAATGTGAAAGGTTTCTCATGACTCTGTCATTCACATCACCTTTTTGTTCACAGTACAGCAAGGTTTTAATGGAAACAGTGATACCTGAGTGTGCCTAGTTGGCAAGACCAGAATAGTCCCAGAAGTGCATTTTAACTGCAAAAGGCTTTAAGTTGTTTTTTTTCTCAAGCAAGATGAGAATAGAAGGGGCAGTATGGTTAGGAAACAATAAGCATTGGTTCCTGCTCTTTTTGTGGAATGAGGTAAGGATCCTCCATAACTTCTATACGTTTCAGAATGTTAAATATTATCAGATTTGCTATCTTTGCATGGAAACAGAACAAAATACCCTGCTCTACTGGGAGCCACATTTGCACCCAGCAGCTAATGTTGTCTCCATCTTTATGACATTCCATAGTTGCTAGTGACCTGCAGTGCTGGCATCTGTTTATGCTTTCTCCAACATTGGATAATCAGGAGCTGGCTAAAATGGTTTCTTTCTGATTAGGACTTTGCTTTTAACATGGATTAGACACCATAAATACTGGTTTTTTTTGACTAGAGCAGTAGGCTGAGTTGTGTCATGTGCCTTTTATTACTCTGACTGCAAGTCTTGTTCCATATTGTTATGTGTGGTTTTGGTTCCTTACTATTTGAGGCATGCATCACATGCAAGTAAAGGAGTGATTTGTTCAGATTGCAGGACCAGAGATCAGGAAATTCAGATTTCTGATACTGACACTGACAATATTCTGTTACAGTAGAAAAATTACCTAACTTCTCTGTGCATCAGTATCTGCACTGTAGAGTAGATAGAACACTATCTCACAGGAACTCACAGTATCTCATGTACTCAAAGGAATAGGGAGAAGACCCGTTAATAGTTATAAAGCCTTGTGAATACCAGAAACACTGTGTTAGTGCTTTATGATATTAAATAACACTTCTGAGGCAGACTTGTATATATATATATTTCTGGCAATATTGTTTGTGCTACAGATTATTCTGTCTAGACCCCCAGTATGCAGTGAAGTTTAAGATCCTGAACAAATTTATTGAAACTTGGGTAATACGCCCAGAAGCCTGGCCATTGTCTTTATTGTATCTCTCTGTAATGTTAAAAAGCTGAGTGTTTTAAAGGATTAAGTTCAGGAATTTCATCTACCAGCATGGATCTGGAGTAGAGGGGATGGAGAGAAAGCATGCCCCGTTTTTCTCCCACTGCTGTCACATTCATACCATTTTCCTCACTGTGCTCAGTCCCTACAACAACTGTGTGAGGATCAAGTGGTCTGTCTTTTCTAGATCTCTTTCCTTAAATCTGTATTCTCGCTTCCAGCCTTTCTGAATGCTGTTGCATATGTGCTGCATGTATAGTTAAAGGTGCTGGGTCACTTCACGTGTTCCTCATAGCAGGGACACTGGGTTTTGTCTGCCTCTGTGCAGGAGAATAACATAATAAATGATGCAGAGCTGTCCAGGCCCCACAGCATGGTGGCCATCTGAGGACTAAATTCTTTTTCTAGAGGTTGTTTTCTTCTGTTGGAAAAAACAATCCAGCTGTGCTTCCTTCTTCACAGATGCTGGTCATCGTGAATCCTTTAGCTGCTTTGCTTTTCCCCCGTGTTGGCCAAATCCTTTCCGTATGTTGTGGCCAATTGCAGATGGTCATCCTGGCATTTCCTGATGGCAGGAGTGACTGCACCAACATGTACCATGTGTGCAGTGTTACTACAGCTCTGCGTGAAATAAAATCCAGGCTGCCCTAGGGCAATCTAATCATGCAGCAATAGGCCGGGGCAATGCTAAGCTGAAAGTTTGGGCTTGGCCTTGTTTTGATCTGTTTTGTTATAGTTTTATTTCCTCCTTACATTCTGTGTCCCATTCATACTAATCACAGTCAGTCCTGATTTTTTCTTTTTATTTCTGCATTTGTCATAAAATAAAGCAAATTATTCCCGTCTTCGGAAACGATCTAGACTAATTAGTCGTCTAACCCAATAATTAGTTTTTTGTTTCCCTGTCTGTTTTCATGCATTATTGTTAGTTTTTTCCCCTCTTTTTTTTTTTTACACCATTACAGATTAAAATGAGCCACATTTGCAGTTGATGGTATCTTTTTTTCGGGGGAAGAATGGAGAATTGCAATAGAAAGCTACTTCAAAAGCAGCAATAAACTCAAGGATAAATTAAGGAAATTGAATGAGCCACATTTGGAAGCAGCGTTGAGGCTAATATTCTGTCGCTTAAGGTTAAATTGCAACAGAGAAAGAGAGAGGGAGACATTCCAGTGAATCCAAAATTGGGGAGGCATTACTGCTCAAGTCATTGCCAAAATTCTTTGCAGCTTGAAAGGGTTCTGCCTGGCTTCAGAATTTAATTATGCGTGCATCAAGTGGGTAAAGGTGCTAAACTGATTTCATTTCCTCTGCTCCCCCAGGCCTGACAGATGAAGAAATTGACCTGGCTTTCCAGCAGTCGGGCACAAGCACCGATGAGCCACAGTCCCCGGGTCCTTCTACACAGCTGGTGCCAACTCAGCCCTCTCATCCTGTGGTGTACAGTAAGTAATACTTTGAAAAACATCTGGTCCTGTTGCTTTCTGCAGTGATTTCTGCAGCACTTTCACAGATTTCTGTGCCAGATCCTAGATTTTAATTCGGCTAACGCCATACTTTGTCAGAATTGGACACCAAGTGCTACTTTTGAATGCACTTCATGGTTGTTGATGCTTGTAACAAGATCATACTATGCAAGGAAAATGAGATACAAACAATCAATCATCATCTACAAACAAACATTGTAAGTACTAGCTTGTGACACCTCTTGACCTGAAGGTGTACAGTCAATACGAATTAGATTCTGACCCACTGTAAGGACCTGAAAAAAGCATTTAGTCAACTCAGGACTAAGTCTTCCCTTCTAAAATGTCAGGTCATGCTTCCCTTCATCAGTAGGGTTTTCTAATATTTAGTTCGCTAATACATGATAGAGCTGATAGATTCTTGGATAGAAGGTATTATAAAAGTGCAACACTATTACGTCTTTAGTTATTGCAATGGTAGACTCTGTTCAAGAAACTGTTGGACAGCATCACAGAGTTTAGTTTTTTAGTTAGAGGACTTACTTTCTTAACTAGTCAGGCAACTGATCAGTTCACAGAATCATAAAATGTCTCGGGTTGGAAGGGATCCATAAGCATCATGGAGTCCAACTCACTGCTCCTCACAGGACTACTTAAAACTAAACCATATGACTAAGAGTGTCATCCAGATGCTCCTTGAACTCTGTTAATGCCTTGAGCAGTTACTTGAAAGAGGTGTATTTTCAGCACAAACAGCAAGCTAGAATACAAGGTCTGCAGGACTTAGTCTGTTACTTCCTCTGTGTGAGTTGAAGGTCTGGCTCAATGGACCCCCAGTTTGAATGAGTTTTAAGAGCGCTGTCAGGTTACAAATAATAATAAACTGTTAATATGTGTCCTTAATTTTAACAGGCTTTCTCTCTCCAATCTTAAATAATCTGAGGGTGACAACAGAAATTCTGTGTAGACCGTGTGGATGTGATTGTATGATTTTGTGTACAAAGTACACTCTCAAAGAATTTTTAAAGTCCCAACATAATCTGTGTAGACTCAAAATTTACATATGTATTTGCATTTTAAAACAAACCTCGCAAAAAAGTATCTAAGCTCCAAACAATAAAAACCAAAGTACACACCATTAAAAATCCATCAAAAAAAGCTGTTCAGCTCACATGTGTGTGTGGCAGTTTGAAAATCACTTCACTTACCTGCCAAGTATTAAGAATAGGATTTTGATATTGCTCCTAAACAGCTCTCGGTCAGATACTGACTGATGTAACAGTCCACTTAGGGCTGTGTTTATTAGTTTATGACGTAGTTTTGCTATTGCTATAGAAAATACTAGACTTGCTTTCTGAGTTTTTAAATACTCTGGTTTGGCACAGTGTGGGAAGAAAAGCATTTGTGATGAAGTTGGGCTCAGAACTGCAACATTTCAGACTGTTGTGTTTGGTGTGCTGGTGAACTCCAGGACTGAATTCTGCCTCCTGGGCTAATACCTGCCTGCTGTAGTTCACAGAAAATGCCAGAAAAGCAAAATTTGCTCTCTTGCCGAAGAAACAGTGCTAGATCCCTCGTAGTGCTATTCATTGCTTATTCAGCTAACCCTTATGACAACCCAAATTGGAAGAGTTAATCCTCCCTTATAGTGTTCCACTAATATGAGTAGGGCAGGAAAGAAGTATGGGATTCAGACTGGAAAACGTTGTCATCACTGTTCACCCTTGCAGCTTTATTACTGTGTGGGTTTTTTTTCCTTTTACTATTTTGGCTTTCCTCAAAGCACCAGCTCCCAATTTTTTCTTACTAGTTAAGACTCTTAACTAATATTTAAACATAAAAGTGTTCCCAGTAACAGCTCCAAGGAGAAGTCTGAAAGTACCACTCTGTAATGCTCAGAAACCAAAGCTGAATAAAAATACCACCAATGTAAAGCTGTAGGGGTTGTAATTGTAAACTGGTGCTCTAGCCTGGTGATCTGGTGGGTGCTTTTTAAATAATTTCAACCAAAAGCTTTTGCCTGTGAGCAAGTCCATTTTAGCAGCCTCCAAAATTAGGGAAATGATGACAATACGTTCATTAGGTATTGTTCCTCCCCTCTCTAGCTGTTCTTTTTAGACCTATTTAAGCGTAACCTTTAAATAGATGTATAAAGAGAATAAATAGCTAAATATACACGGTATTCCTTTGACCAAAGTATTTGTTTTGATTAGTTGTTGTCTGTGCCCTGTTCTAGTCCTTGACTGGTGTAGTTCTGGTGTTGTTAATTATGTTGTTAACCATCTTTGTGTCCTCATGGTATCAGAACTGCAAAAAGAATATGTGAATTTCTCTAGAGCTGATGGATGAGACTGTGCGAAGGCTCAGTGCGCTTTCAAGGTGCCTTGTTTGCTGTAGGTTATTTCATCAGTTGGATGCTAATCCTGTAATGATTATTTCTGAATTGGTCCAAATCTGCTCCAGGACAGTTGTTTCTCTGATAGTTTACTAAGTCAATTTATCTTTCACAGGTTTGTCAGGGGTTGTCACGTACAGAGAATGACAGATACTACTTTTTCTATCCGTTATGCTCATCTTCTTACAGAGTATTCATGATGCTAGTGTTGGAATGCTTCAAGGTTTGAAGTTCAAAAGTACTAAAGGACTAATGAGATAGGTAAACTGCTGAAGCTGTAAGTTGACTAGTTGATGGGAACAACTCGTATTGGAAGAGCTTATACTGAAAAAGACTATGAGCTATATTTGCCTTTCCCAAAGAAGACACCTGAGTTTCTTATGAAGCAGCATCCAATCTGCTGGAGTTTAGGTCTCGAAGACTGTGAAACACTTTGTGCTTGATATCTTTGACTCTTTTTAAGTTGGGTTTTTTTGACACCTCTATACAGAATCACAAAACTAGAGGAAGATAATTACCCCGCACAGAGCAAAAAGGAGAAACAGTTGAGGAGGGTACTGTGCTGAAAAGCAGTGGCTAGTGTCTTAAGAAACCTAATTTCTCTCTGTCCTCCCTCCCCGCAAGGTGTTGCCACTTAATGTTTAAAAATTACGTTAAAACAGTGGGTTGTGAGTACAGAAGTTCAGGATGGCTTCAGAACCATCTCAAGAGTTTATTCAGCAGGAATGAAGTAAACAGCTGAGTTGGTGATCTGGGCGGCAACACTAGAGTAAGATGTCCACTTTAGTGAGTCAGAGCAATAAATCCTGTGCACACTTTTTGATTTTACCTGCCTGATCTCCTGCTGTTGTAAACTCAGTCTGTTCTGATTTTTGAAGCTGCAGGAAATAATTCATGCCACCTAAATACTTCCTTTTGTACAAATTAAACTGCTAGTATAGGTATTACTTAAGGTTCTAATGTTTTGTTGGAAATAGCTGTTACCTATGTAAGTACTTCCTTATTCATGAAGAGTTAACGAGAAAGAAACATACTTCTAAGCCTTCAGAGTAGCATAGTTCTTTTCTTGAATGCTGAACTCCTGGGTTTGGTTTAAGAGAAACAATAATAACTTTTGGGCGAAAGAGACAGGAATTAAGTTTCTGTGCACTGTATTTTAGCTCAGTACCATCTCTACTGTTTCTCCTCCTGTTCTGGAGGAGTAATTCCTTCCCTCCAGTTTGTACTTTTGCCAAGAGGTGTCAAAACTGCTTTAAAAAAAAAAGCTTAAAAAAAGCTTGAATTTGATTAATATAGAGAAACAAGACTTTGCCTGACTGATAATAAAACTGATAAATGACATTTGAATTACTTGTAGCAGTAATTTATTACATAAAATATCTTTTATTTGACATGCGATTAGTTGCTGGAAGCATCACTCAATCTGACTAGTTTAAACATGCTCTAAAATGAACCCCCAGTAAAAAACCAGGGCTGTCAGCTGTTGGCGTTATGAAATATACTAATCCAGCAGTGAGGACAAAAATCTGACTTTAAATATTTAAATGATTAATTGGGTTTATTTTTTTTTTTACCTTTCTAACCCCTATAATTACAGGCAAACTCAGGGGAGTTTTTGAGCAAGGTGTGCAAAGATGCATGCTTATCATCCAGGTATTGTCTGTGTTCTTCCCCATGGTATTTACGGTCTCCATTTACGGGGTTTTGTGAAGATTTTACACCTGCTTAAAAATCAGCTCCAGTGACTGTTTTTCTTGCCATTTGGATCTTCTTCTCCCACCCCGGTGTTCATAATGTGGGAGGCTGTGGAATACAGACTGTTTCCTCTTACAATTAGAAATGGTAACTAGAATCCAAACTCTTTCTGCTGTCCCCCCGCCCCCCAACTTCTTTCCATGGGTTCACTGTTTGCTCCTGGAAAATCACTTCTTCCAGCCTCGGTTTCTACAGTTTTAATTGTGGATACTAGTGAGTCTGACCTTAGTGGATGCATAAGGCCTAATTAATTGATGTCAGGAAAGTTAATTCTGAGATGAATGGGGATCTTAAAAATAGTAAGTGTTTTTACTCTGGCAGTGCAATTTACAGTTGCTGCTGCAAAAATTAAATATACTTACATAAAATGCAGAGTTACAGCTGGAGAAGATGTCTGTATCCCTTCCGTTTGCCTTTTGAGGGTCTCTTACATAGAATGGTTTGTTGCTTCCCCGGTGTCTAAACTGAAGAGTAACTGGGCTATTGGTGCTTTTTCACTTTCTCTGAATTTTGGTCTGGTTTTACAAGGGAAGAAATTGAGGATATGCAAAGAAGTCGGTGTGAGCACTGAGGTTACAACTGAGAAACTTCTAACCCCCTTTCCACCCCACATTATAGATTAGAGCGTTGCAGAGAAAAAGGAAGATTGAGTGTGGGTTTTAGGTAGAGCTGTGACATTCTTCATAACATTGTAAAGTTGATGTGGTCAATGCAGAGCCTTTACTGCATCCCTCACTCACTCACTTTCCCTCTCTACCCGCCTCACTTTTTTTTGCCACAAGACAGAATTATTTCACACATCTCTAAAATGAGTAAAATGGCATTTCAGCTTCTTGTCTTTATAGACTCTCTGAACTTTAGGAAAGATCATTCTGGTCCCTTTTCATTAATAATGAAAACCAGGGGGCAATAAAATGTTCTTAGCTCGAGCATTACAGGAATGGAGGGGAGAGATGAGTGAGGTGAGAGGGCAAAGCGGACAGGGTCCTACAGGTGTTTCTTCTGTCGACTCAGAGGTCACCCCAGCTGGGAGGTAGTTGGGGACAGCCAGTCACGGGCTGCCATGGGCTGGGCACAGCTGGACCCACAGACCCTCTGAGATGAATTAACCCCTTACAATAGGCAGCTCAGCCTGGTGTGAGTTACGTTGTCATAGAAGGATGTGTTAGTCAGAAGTTCAGGGCAGAAACTGGACAACCAAGAGACTTCAGAGACCAGAGATGACGGTGGGAGCAGGGTGAGGAGGGGAAGGTGCGATGAATGACTGGGGTTTGCAGCAAGATTAGTCAGAGATCATTTTAAATCCTGACATGTACACAGCCAGTTACTGCAGCTTAGCTGATGTGTGTTAACTCATTAAGTTAAAAAGTTATGATAATTTGATCATGTGCCTAAGCTCCAAAACTGCAACTGCAGCAAGCCAAAATACTCCTGGTGACACTATTCACCAATTCTGACAGAGCTGCTTTAATTTGTTCAGATTTCTAGCCAGTGGATAATTTGAGGAGTTGTGTCGTAAAATGTAGCAAGAAGTGATGAGTGCCAGCGTTTGAGAGTCAGTGCCTGTCTGTAGAGCCTGAGGGCTAGGATTAGGAATAACTCTTGCAATGCAATGCTTGTAGAAGGTCTCAGCAACAGGAAAAATGGCAGTAGGTGAGCAAAGCAGAAAGGAGACACGCTTCCAGCCATTTGAGTTAGTTAAGCCTCCCTTTGAAAACCTGAATTGAAAGTTTGGAGAACAGAATGAATTTCCAAGACATTGTAGGTCACATGCAGATTTGGTTCTGTCTGTTTGGAGTTTGTGCACCGGCCTCCACCTCATCAGTTCTGCCCACATCCTGCCACTGAACTTTAGGAAAGATCACTCTGCATCCTCTTTATTATTAAAGAAAACCGGGGGCAGTACAAGATTCATTAAGGAAACTGCGAGGGAGGTGAAAGGATAAAGCTGGTGGAAAACTACAGGTGTCTTCTGATTCTGCTTGAAGGAGCAGAGCATACTATATCTTTGCTTTGCGCTGTGGAGGCTCTAAGCTTCTGTGCAGAATTATGTCTTAAATATCTCAAGCTTTTATCTACTTCTTTACCTCTCTCGGTAGATATTTAATTGCATATTTGCTGTCTTGTGTTTGTGTGCTTTGGTCTCTATTCATAACGCAGGGTTGAAAGACACTGGATCCTTCCTTATTGAAATGGTCTATAATTGCTGACAGTGTTCATAAACCCATTTATTGCCCTGACAGATTTCTTTTCTTTCTCAAAACACTTCCTTCTTTCTATTTTGCTGCATTCCTCTGGGTTTCTGGCTCTTTCCCCATTTTCAAAAATTATGACAGCGGAGAACAATAGGTATTCAAGTTATGAGTTAACCTTAGCTAGTACTAACACCACAGTTATCTGGGGAAAGTGCAGTAGGGTTCAGAGTGTCTTCTGCAAGGAAAGAGTAGGGCAAAACATTTTGATTTGTCTCCCTTGGACACTTTGTGCAAGGCAGTGTCAGTGCTAGAGGTTGGGACAGATGTTTCAGTGTCCTAGGGCCAGAAGCCTGCACGCTGTACCTGAGGTACTACCAGCATCTTAATGCCCCTTGCTCAGTAAATCGATGTCTGCTAAGAAACAGCAGAACTGGCATTGTTCATTGTTCCTTCCTCTGACAAAATGGGTGTATGAAAATGTTGTCAGCTGCAGTTCTGACTATGGTTGTTTCTTGATTTTGGCCTTTAGGTCCACCTGGCTCCAGATGGCGAGATTATGGGGCTTTGGCTATCATAATGGCAGGAATTGCCTTTGGATTCCACCAACTCTACAAGGTAGTATCTCCCATACTACTCTTACACGGTACTCTGAGAGAACAATGTTATGCTGCTTGTGTCCAAATGATCGTGTTGGTTTCAAGTTGGCAAAGCATCTCTGTTCTTACTGGCACAGCCACTGGTATATTTGAGAAATGTGGACAACATGAAAATGCAGAGTCAAAAAGTGGCAAGCAAGCAAAACTAGTTTTTAGCAGTGAGTCTCAAACTGCTGGGTTTTGGCAATGGATCTCAAACTGCTAGAAACAAGGTCATTTTCATCATGTATATGTTTTGGAATTTTTTTAAATTGGGGAAACTGAGCACAGTTCAGTAAGGGCATTCTGCCAGCATTGCTGTCATAGCCTCAGACTAATGATTGGTCCACTGGTAATCCTGCACTGTGGGTAGAAAAGAATCTTTTTTGACTGATCAGAATATCAGAAAGAAGGTGCTAGTTTCCAGGTCTGCCATACATCCTGTAGTTCTGCTCCAGTGTGCTTAGAACAAGGTCAGGCATGTGTGTGTCTGTCTGTCTGTGCATTGCAGAGACAGCAGCCCCTTCTTATTTCTTGTGCGATGTTTCTCCAGTTGAACATATTCTTTCACTCTGGATTTGCTTTCCAGCAGTGTGGTGAGTGAATTAGGTGTCTTTGGTAAATAATCATGTTCTGTGGCTACATAGAAAGACATAAGTGGTTCAGGTCAACACAGCAGAGTGTAAAGAGCTTTGGTCCAGTAGAAGTTGTGGTTTATTTTTGAAAAAGGGACAGAGGTGAAGACTTAGCAAGAGGTTGATGGTTTTCATATTTGTTTGTTCTGTAACAGTTACTGCCTTGTTTAGTAAAATCTGTTTTACAAGTAAAATTGTTAGCCTCCTAGTTTAAAACTACTTTGCTTATCCTGTCATTAATTTTCTGGGTCTCAGGCTAAGAGAGAGAGGCCAGATTAAGCAACACGTTCCATCTCTGCAATTTACATGACTTAAAGAGAATGGCTTTTTATTGAGATACATGTTCCCTATGTTTTTATATTAAACTAGTGTTGCTAACCTTACTGATCTTTTCATTCTTGCAAAGAATGGTGGAGCTGGTAAGTGTCCAGAGAGATGTTCAGACAACAGCTGCTGGGCCTTGCAGACCTGAACATATTGCTGTTAGTAAATGACACATATCTAACACTTTTTGATGATTTACATAAATTTTTTGGCATAATGTCACTGATGCTGTTAATATATCCTACTGTTGTATTCTTTGTTTACAGAACTTGCTCTGCTTTCTGTCCAAACATCATAAGGCATATTATGTGCCTAGCAGAGACCCATATTCTTTTGGGTCTCTTAGGGCATCTTAGGAAACAGTTGATAAGTTCCCTCTGCCCTTCATGGGATTTTGAGGGAGTTTGCAAGCAGTAAATAAAAAAAAAATATGATATATAAGAAAGATAGGATACTAGGATGCAACATAGCTGTCCATGTGTGTTCTGTGAAGATAATAGAGAACTTCTGTGAAAGTCATCAAAAGCTACTTGCTTTTCAGAATGTCTGGGTGTAAATAGGTACGTGCACATGTGCTTTGTGAGGGTAAGAGCTGTGTACAGCAACACAGAAATCTTAAACCAGTGCTATTAAGTGTAAAAGAAGGCTGTCCCATGCATGTCAGTTTGGATAATCAGCTCTGTCTCAGGAACCATCCAGTATATATGCCCCTGCAGTGGGTGTACATGGATCAAAAGCCAGGATGAAAAAGAATTGATAGGCATTACTAGGGCTATTGCCACACCCTAGACCATCCTTCTCTCACTTTTTTTTCACCTGCCATGTTGTGCTTGGATGTGCCCTTGTTAAAGTGCATGTTCAGTTCGTAGGAGCAGTGCTGCGGAAGGGTCTGTGCTAGTTAGAGGAGCATTGTGACCTATTACATCCAGTCCATCCTCTGCAAGGGCAGAGTGAGGTGGATTTCGTGACTGTGTACAGGTGTCACTGAAGTGCTTCCCATCCTATACTAGCTTGGTTCTCACTTCCTTTAGCCCTGGTTTCTTAGTTCTCTCCTACTGTTGTTAACGGCTCCATTTCCTTTCTTCTCCCTGTGCTTCAGATCTCCACTTTCCCCTCCATGACTTGTAATCCTTCCCCTGCCAAGGTTCAGAAGGTTTTTATAATACCCCTTATTCCTCAGCTTGTGCTTCCTCTGGCCTTTCCTGGGCCGTTCTCCTCTTCTTCCCACTTCTGCATTTCTTGCCTTGTGCATGTAGCTCAGATGTTGTGACACGTCAGTGTGAAGGTCTGACGTTGTACTCTGTGTGTGATGGATGTTTCTCTGGACTGAAAGCTGGGCCCAGGAAACCTTAAATGGAGTTAGGCACTGGTTTTTAAGACCCCCAAAAATGAAACCACAGAACTCATATCTTCTCTTCTGCAACTTCTTTTAACACTTAACTGTAGAGCGAATTTCTTTTCTCAGCCAGATGTGTGGGTAAATGGTCACTGGCTCTGTGATAAAGGCTGAGGTTTGGGTGGTGGGCTTTGAGGATGTTTCAGGTAGGTTAGAAAGACAGCTTTGCATATCCCTATTTTCCTAAAAAAGTTTCTGTACTCCATGCAGAAATACCTGCTTCCTCTCATCATGGGAGGCAAAGAAGACAGGAAGCAACTTCAGAGGATTGAGTCAAACATTTCTGAGATGAGTGGCAGTGTGACACAGACAGGTAAAGATTAATGACTCCATCAATTCACCCCTCAAAGCCTTTCTCCCTGTATCCTCCATTCTGCCAAGACCCCCACCCTTTTCTTTCCCTCCATCTCCACTTTATGTGGTGACTTCATTTATCTGCTCTGAGAATCTGTTCACATTTGCAAATGAAGCCGCCGTCATTTCGGTTTAATTTGAAATTGCTTGTTTACTGTCGGCGCGGCCTCAATTAATTATGTTTTTACGGAAAGGCTCCCAACCTCAGAATATTAATAAGGGGAATAAAATGACAGCCTTTCGGAGGGCTGTAAAGTTCATTTTTAATTTCTGCTTCTCTGATGTTTTCAGGGGCTTTTTTTTAGTGTTTTCCCCCCACCTTCCATCTGAAAATCCAAGGAAGGGTCAGGAGAGTCTGTAATTACTGTGCCTTCCTGACCTTAGCCACCTTCTCTGTTATTGACTCTATAGGGTGTCTGTTCATTACCTGATGCCCTAATGATGGTCTGGATTAGCTGTTACCTGTCACAGCAATAGAGTTTTTAATTTTATTTTATCAGCTTGTTTACCGCCTGGAAGCTTTGGATAAAGTACTAAAAGCAGAAAAAGTTCTACAGCTGGAGTTGGAGTCCAGCAGAAGTTCTTCAATGTTTGCTGGGGTGTAGGAGGGGGGAGTACAGGACATTCTATTGAAATGTGAAAAGGGAAAAGTGCAAAGTATATTCAGTTGGCAGGATGGAAAAAAGTGTGATTTTCAGCAGTAAGTTTGTTAAAGATGTTGGGGTTGAAGGAGCTGGTGGGTTGAGAGTGGGAGGATGCTAATTACACTTTTTAGTGGAGGGTGAGCAAAAAAACATTTTTCATTTCTCATGATATCCTGAGGTCAATCCTGAGACCAGCATCTTCCCAGATTGGAGCTAGCCCTGGTGTTTGCCTGCGTGAGGCCCAAGATAGATAAATGATACAAACATTGTGTAAGTTCAGGGAGATGTACAAATCATAAACCAATATAATTAGAAGGGAGAGGTTTTGGACGGATATACTGTGGGCTATAGACATCTATACAATGGAAAGATAAACTAGAAATACTGGAGGTTAGATGCAGTGCAGGTAGATTACCCATAGTGCAGATAAATCATATGGATTAAAGTGAGCAGGCGGGTGTAGATAAATTAAATATAGTAGGAATAGAGGCATCTTTGTAGCTAGACAGCAGGAAGGGCGTGTGTGAGTGCGGATATGTGCATGTATCCGAGTTTAACACACTCTCCTGCTTTTTCCCTCACAGTGACTCAGTTACAGACAACTTTAGCAGCTGTCCAGGAACTGCTAATCCAGCAACAGCAGAAAATCCAGGAGCTCACCCAAGAACTGGCTGCTTCTAAGGTATCCACTTCCAACACTTCACCTTTAGAACATCGCTATTTTCTTCGGAACATGCATGGCTTCTTTTGTGGGCAGATGGACAGCACCTTATTAGGTTCACAATCCAACCTTCAGCTCTGTGATATCCCCAGCCGGTGTCTCTGCACCTAACTTCTCCATAGGCAGTCTGTTTAAAGCACTGGATATTAACTGGGTACTCAGTGAAATGTATCTGACTTCTGAGAGGGCTTTGCTACATCGCTTTGTGTGCAGCCTGTATGCCTGAGGCCTCAGACCTGTTCTCAGCTCTGGTATCTTCTGCATTGCATTTGAGATGAAAGGCTTGTGCTGTTAGTCCGCTGACCAAAAGCAGTAAAGGCCAGTTGTGCAGATGTTTTATTTGTGTGTCGTATGTAATTTTACATGTTTATATTTTTCCTGTACCATTGTACATTGTCAAAACAATCACTTAATCCTGTTCAGCCAAACACACACTTGGAAATACTCTATTTGAGTCACTTGTTCCGATCTAGGCCAAACATTCTTACTATGTGGTTTCTTGTTTCAATGTTTTTGGTCATCTTGATGTAACAGCTGGCCTCATCACAACCACATTAGTGGTGCACAGTGGCCCATTCCTCTTCACTCCTGACTTGACCCTGGCAATAAAACCATCAGTTCTGACTAGTTTGTGTTGTTACAAGTGTAACTACAAGTAACCACTTTTAACCAAAATTGATTTTCTTTCTGGCCATGAGAGTTAGTGCTTTTCATCTCCAAAGTACTTTGCAGCCTTTGGCCTAAGCGTTCTATCAGTCAGTAAGTGGTGGTTACAGGTGAGGTGGGATGGATTTGAACCAGTCACACAGAGATGAAGCCTTGCTTTTACTGACAAACTTGTGATTATTCAGGGTCCAGTTGTCTTGTGGTATTCTCTGTACAGGGAGAGATTTTTCTTTTTAGTGTAAAATCCCTTAGATTGTACTTACAGTCTTTTACATATAGCACGAACTGTTGTCTTCTCCCCTTACCTATACTTTAGTCTCATACAAACCCTTTGATGGTGTGTAACTGGTGGGCCACAGCTGGCTCTGTGGTGTGCGCGCTGTACAGTAGGAATCCCTCAGTGGCACAGCTGTAAACCCAACCATGAAAGTCAGTTTATGGTCACAACACTCTACTTCAATTTTCCTTGGGAACTGTGGCCTGTCAGTGGCCTGGAGCCAGTCCGGAAATTGGAAAACTGTTTTCAGGTCTTAAGTGTTAAGATTAAGACCACATGTTGAGCTTTAAGAAGGAAAAAGGGCATAAGAGACTTGGTGGTTTAGAGAGTCTTGAAGAATTTTTTCCTCCCCCCTCTCTACCCCCTGCACTGAAATGGTAGCACACATTGTTAGGATATCTAAACCTCATGTGTACAAAGAAAAACTTGGGCAACCCCACAAACCAAAGAATAAAAGCTGTGTTTTCTCAGCTGTAATGTAAGTTTTTATATCTGCTTTTCAAACTCCTACTGGCATGCTGTAAAAAATTAAAAAGAGGGACTTTAAGTAATTAAAAAATGTACATAAAAATTCAAGGCTTGAATTTTCTACAAATGTTTTTTAAAGAGACTGGCTAAAAAGCCCCAGATGTCAGATTTTATTTCCGAATCCTAGGCATCTGGCACCATATGTGTTTTGGAAATTTGAGTCCTTTGCAGGCCAGTGAGTGGAAATCACTCCCTTGTTAATGTGCTGCTGTAGCTTTCAAGGTCTTGGAAAGCCAGAACAGTGGCTCCTGGATTCTTGCTGTCTGAGGGCTGGGAGTGTGAATCCCAAGGGGACGCATCTGTGTATATCACAGCTACTACAGACTGAGCCTCTCCCAGCTCACTGGGTTCACAGCCCAGAAGTCACTCTGAGGAGCGCCGGCTGTGAAGGTGTTCGGGGTTACTCAGCACTAGCTGAAGTCTGTTTAAAGAATGAGTAGGAACAACCAGTTCTGCCTACATTTAGTAGGAACTGCTGAGGAGGAGTTTTGTGGCTTCCTTTGACAGGGGATTTATTAGTAGTATCTCTGGAGCGGTGCGCACAAATGGGTTCATTCCTGATGGCTTTTAGCAGAAATTACTATGGGAAGTGCTAGACATGAGTGTTCTTTGGTCCCATATTCAGCCCATCTCTACAGGAGTCACTAGAGTGATAGGATGGGGTAACCATAGGCCATGATACTTCTTTCAGAACGTTCCTCCCATTTCTCAAATTCCCAAAAGGGTTAAAAGAAAGACTGCCAAAAGTATTATCTGCTGCATGTTCTTCTCGGATGTTCTTCCTCTAATTTTGCCTGATATCCCATACCAATTGTGATACAGTGCCGACAGCAGCTGCGCCAGGCTTCTGTGGGTGAGTTACCATCTTCCCCCGCCAAATTGCATTCAATACTTTGAAATATTCGAGAGACAGTGCCCAGTCCAGCTGCTCCCTGGAGATACAATCTGGTAGCCCAAGTATAGCTCTAATTCTTCTGATCTAGTAGGGGAAAGTTTTGTGACTTTCAAGCATTGATTTATCAGCCCACCTCTAAACACCACAGAGTGCAGGTGGTAGGTTCTTTATTTCATGATGTAGGAGAAATGAACAAAGTTTTTAATATGAAATACTTGAATCTGTTGCCTCAGCTAAGTGCAGTCACAGGAAAGAAGAGTAAAGGACCTGATTCAGTGCAGCTGGCACTGCCTTTCAGAATCCTAGTTCTAGTTCTTCTCTAGAAATCGTTCATTAGGTCAGTGTCAAAGGATTTAGTTTACCTCTCTGTGTGTTGGTCTCCATCTGATATGTTAGTGGAAAACATCTTATGTAGACTAACTTTCTTCTAAGTGCTGGCCTCCTTCTAATCGAAAAAGAAATGTCCCCTTGAGATGCTTCAGCAATGGTTGTGCATGGTATGTTGGAGACAACATTAATTAGTCCCCCAAACAGAAAGCAAATGTTTGAATAGTCTTGCCGCCTTGAGACAATTATTATCTCTGATCATCATGGGGATCCATTCAGGTCCTTCTTTACTGTGCACGTTGTTTTGCTCAGATCTGCGAGATTTTGGATGATAGATCTTACATGTGTTATCCCCAGGGCTTGAGATTCCCAGATGCGAGGAGGAGAAGGATAACAGAAAAAAGTTACATTTGTGTACTATCTCCCAGTTCATACTTGGATCTTTATGTTGTCTTTTTAATGTTCTAGGCCACAACTTCCACCAATTGGATTCTGGAGTCGCAGAATATTAATGAATTGAAATCTGAGATCTACTCATTAAAAGGACTTCTTCTGAACCGGTATGGGTGGAATATGTGAACAGATTATTGTGTGGGGAAAGGGTTGCTTTCTGGGATTCTCTCAGTCATGGAAAGGCATTTCCAACAGGAGCTAGCTCTATACCCTGTTATTGCTATTTTAATAATAACAACACTTTGCATGTCACTGTCACTTTCTATTTGCAGGTCTCAAAATGCTTTTCAAACTTGCTTTAAAATCACAGACTGCTTTGGGTAGTTAATAAGATTTTTCATTTTTGTTTACGATAGAGGAATCCTCTGTCATTCACCACAGTCAGGATGCCTCTCGCCTAGTTTGAGGTATTGACTGCCTCTGCACCTGTATTCTGTCACAGAGAGAGTTCAGCTGACCTGTTCATGGTTAGGGCATAACCAGGATGAAAAGAACCACACTTCAGCATAGCCTGTTTCTCTCTCTCTTAGCTAGGTCAGGTATAGACATCTTATAATGTGTAGATGTCTGAAATGAGGTGATATAAATCCCAGTCTGTGGGACAGTCCTAAGAACAGAGATCAGATCTCAGTTCTTGAGGAAGTTCATTTTTTTCCAAGTATATTACTTAAGACTTTATCTAGCTTTTCAGCTATTGATCCTTTCACTCTGATATTCAAACTCCCTTGCCTCCTACATGTAACTAAGTCTCGAGTCGTCTTTTTCCTAAGAGATGGACTTCAAGTATCTAAGATTGGCTTGGACATGTTCTGGATCTCAGCAAGCAGGCTTTTCAGAAGTCTTTAACATCCTTTTAAATTCTTGCTACACCTCCCATTACTCCCAGGAGTCACAGTAGAAAGCTTTGAAGGACTGAGGACATGTTTTAAGTTACTGTCTGTTAAATTGGGTCCTACTAGCATTCCTGCTGGGGAGAGAGCATTACTTAATGACACCTCTTCAGCAGTAGGAAGGTTGCAGTTGAGGGTAAGTGCTTTTTGGAAGTAAAGAAAACTTTCTGTGGGGGTGTTTTTTTTAACAAAAAGGCAAATCTTTCTGCAGTGAGGAGGCAGCAGCAACACCGGAGCCAAGAAAGCCTCAGTCTCCAGATTGAACTTGTTGATTGCATTTATGATACTGGTTGAATAATGCAGACATTAGCTTATTGCACTCACAGGAGGTGGGGGTTAGATCAGCAGAGTTCTTTGATGGCTGGTGCTAGCAGCAGGAAGAGGGAGGTGAGAGCAACTACTGTTCCTAGTTCAGTCTAAGGAAACGTAATTTGCTGGGTTGAGTACCTGCTGTAGGACAGCAGCCGGCTTTCACCGGCTCTGGTCTTGTCCATGGCACTAGCCAGCTCGCCTGAGGGGCACAAGGACTCCCAGCCACACAACGTCCTTTCCAGAGCTTGATCTGATACCTCTTCATACTCCACTTTTCACATACACAAGCAGGGTATGCAGAGGGAGTACTAGGTCAGACGTGCTTTTTTCCTTTGCTCTTCATGATTGATGACTTTCTGAGGGCACCAGTGCTCCCCACGGCACTTTCATTTGTCCTGTTTGGTACTTGGATTCTCCTGTTAGGGCTGGGCCACTGCCACTGTCAGATCCTTAAAGCCCGCCTGGAAGGGACCTGAGGACAGAGCAGCCAGCTTTCTCAGCTGGTGCAAGCAAGTAATGACTCCATTCAAGTCAGAGAAGCTGAACTAGTTTGCGGCAGCCAGGACCTGGCCCAAACATGTAAAGTGCATGCTGGGACTGGGAGATAGGCCCTGGACTGTAGAGAGCCGGAATGCAATAGCTGTGTATCACAGTGGAGGTGAAAGCCAGGTGGTGAAATTCCTTGGCTGAGGCACAAGGACCTGGTGTGTCTGACTGCTTGCTCCGGTGGGAATTTTCTTTACCAATTAATTAGTGATTGTTTTATAAAGGGACACCATGTCTTTCCACAGGCAGCATTTCAGAGTGCTAACTTACTCTGTGAAATTGGCCAAACCAGATCATTTTAGTACTTCAGGTTGCCCAGCTGTGGTATTTTCCTTGTGTGCAGGCTCGATTAACTGAGTGCTTGTAAAGCACTTTGAGATTCTGGCTGAAGAAGTGAAGTGGCCTTGGTTTTGTTCATTTATGGCAAAGGAGCCTTGCAATTTCAGTCTTCCCTTACATGACTTCCCCAGGGCAAATACCGTTCTCTCTAATGATAACCCCTCAGTGTTTTTAATAAAAGCCCCTTTCTCTCCTTTTCTTCCCTTCTTCCCCTCCCCCAAGGAGGCAGTTCCCTCCCTCCCCTTCGGCTCCTAAGATCCCGTCATGGCAGATCCCAGTGAAGCCGAGCTCACCCTCCAACCCTGTTGTTGCCAACCATAACAGCAGCAGTGACATCTCACCTGTCAGCAATGAGTCGACCACATCATCACCAGTCAAGGAGAGCCATAGCCCCGAGGGTTCGAAAGTCAGCTGCCATCTGCTGAGCACAGAGGAGGGCAACAAGGCAGTGATCGACGTCAAGAGTCAAGTGCGGATGGAAGTGCAGGGTGAGGAGGAGAAAAGAGAAACCAAAAGGAATGAAGAGGAGGAAGAGGACGATGAGGATGATGATGTTAGCCATGTGGATGAGGAGGAATGTCTGGGTGTCCAGACTGAGGACCGGCGAGGAGGGGATGGTCAGATTAATGAGCAGGTGGAAAAGCTACGAAGACCTGAGGGAGCCAGCAACGAGAATGAGATTGACTAAGGCACTCTGACTTCTGCTGCTGCTGCTGTACATCTTCCCTAGCCTCCTGCACTGTCCCTGGTGCCTCTCCCATTTTGTGGAGAGAGGTGCCACCATCCCCTCCAGTGATTTTCCCATGATTGACCTTGAGCAGGGTCATGATTGCCCAGTGAACAAGGTGGGTCCTGTTTCACCACAGGGCTTTGCAGTGTTGCAGTGGCTTCTTCTCCCCTCCCAGACCCACCTTCTCCCCATGAGCTGGGGTCATTGCCTAGGCTGGAAGACCAATCGCCTTACCATGCACCACAGCTACAGAATAAGCCCTCTTACAAAAACACTATCACTGCTGAAACAGTCAGCCTCTTCGCTGCATCCTAGAGTCCTGTCCAGTTTCAGAAACCAGTCTGTCCTGAGCTCTTTGATTTCAGAAGCCTTTAATCCCCACATAAGGCTTCTGATTCTCTGTTTCCCAAAATAACCCTCTGTTTTATTTCTCAAATTACTTGATATTCTGTTGCCAAAAAAAGAAGGTTTTAACCCTGAATTCCTCACCAGATCTCAGTCTTGGCTCTTCCAAGCCTTATATCAAGCTTCAAATTACTGAAACTACCTAGCATCTAAAACCAGTAAATTTCTGTGGGGTCCAAAGAACACTATTTCCACCCCACATGCTCATCCAAGTGGCCTCTTGCTAGGGACCAAGTCCAGGTTTCATGCCCACAGTAAAATCCATGGGAACAAGTGGCTTTGTTACTGATTGCTCCCCAGTAAAAGACGGCTTTAAAAGAAGTTGAGTCCACTCATCCCAGTTACTACCCTTCCTCCTCCAAAGACAAGGAGTTCACATCAGTTCTTGACATCTTACATTTTATTTGTAGCTGCCCTGAATGAATGAACGAGGTGATATCAGATGCTGAAATAGTTGGTTAATTCTGAATCTTTGCAATGTTTTTTAGCCTGTTTTTCTCCCTAAATGAGGAGAAAACCCATCTTAAATGATCAGCTGAGACCTGCACCTACCTGGTGATCAGCAAAGCAGTCTTTACAGAACAGAGAACGGTTCCAGTTTTGAGGTTAGCCACTGGCCCTTCTTGCCCAGTTCAGCCTTTTTCCCCCTCATTGGGCTATACACAAATTAAATCGGTGAATTCTGAGACCTCTCATTTGCAGCATTGTGTTCTCAGCTGGTAAAATGGTGGTATCCAATTATATTATTCACTGCATCAGAGCCTCTTAGCAGAGCAATTCTTGTAACAACTGAGTCTCACTGTCCTCACCAAGCAAGTGTGCTCGTCCGTGTGATCATGTATAGATTTCAAATATAAAATATGATTGTATATAATTGTAATAAATATGAGTTACCACTATTTAACACCAAGCTATTACTGGATTACTGTGGCTCTTATTTTGGGGAGGAAATATGCATGCAGGGTGGTCAAGGCATGAAAAGGAACTATTCCAGAAATTGAGTCCTTATAAAATGTTTTCTGATGGACATTTATGGTTGATTTTCTGACTGCTCCAATACTAGGTTCTGTCAGCAGGAGGCAGTGTAGAGGATGGCGTAGTGCAATACCAGGTGCATGCGCGTAGCTCCAGCAGCACTGTAGTGCTCGGTTTCCTCTGATGTTGCAGAAGGTGAGATGGATCTATAAACCAGTGAGTAAAATGCAGCTATTCCGGTTCCTTCGTTCCCAGCAGGAGGCTCTCCTGGGTGAGGAATGCAGCGCCCGCTCCTTTCCACCCCCAGCAGCAGGAGGTGCTGAAGGGAGCCTGTGAGATATCCCACAGCCCCTTGGTCTTATCTTCCAGCAGGGAATGCTGTGCAGTATCCCATGACTGGGCTGACCCTGCCATGTCAGTACTGAAGCCATCGAAACAAATGGCGTTCGGCAAGTAATTTGTAGCTACTGCAGTCCCATCTTTGCTCAACAGAAGTATTTGGCTCCCTTCTTAAAAATGAGGGATTTACTTGATTCCTGAGTATTTGGGTGTCTGGTACACAGTGACATTTTCCTGCTTAGGGGGAGCGAAAGGGACCTTCATATTACTGTATTTAGACCTGCTGCTGAATGTGATGATTTCTCATGCCTTAAATGGATGAATATCTTCCCCAGGAGTAAGTGAGTGAGTGTGTGTGTCTCTCTCTCTCCCCCCCTCTCCCTCTCAGTCTCTCTCTCCACTGTTTAACGTTCAGAAAGAACGTCACGTTTAGCTAAAACAGGGCAAATTTGAAAGTGTTTAAAAGGAAAGGCTTTTCTTAAGAGATGGCACTTTTCATTTCTCCAAGCCAAGAATCCTTGTGAAAAGAAAACACAACTGAACGCAGAGATGTGATGAAAAAGTATTGTCCTGCCTGTGTACATTTTATATACATAGAAGGTTTTGAAAATAGAAAGTGCCTGGACAACAGCAGTTGGTGAAATGTGGAAAATATGTTGCTGAGGTATGTGCCTTGCAGAGTGACTTACGAGGTTTACAGTACAAGCATCCCCGCGGGTTCATTTTTCCCCCCTTTTCCTCCATGTTGCCAGTGTTCAATTCATTTACCTCAAGATTTCTGGTGCAGCATAAAAGGCAGTTTTCTTCAGCTGCCCTTTTCCCTCCCTTAGTTTTGCCTTTTACAACTTTTACCAGTTCGGTAGGTCACAGTTTTTCCTTTCCCCCACCTGATGAATCCCAGAAAACTCCATTATAGCTGTTGTTGCTCAAAAAAGTCTCTCGGCCTCTGGCTGCTGATGGGCTCTTTGTGTACTTTGTTGAAGAGACCTAAGCCACCAGCAGAGAATTTGGAAGACACCAGACCTTCCTACCAGCAGGTATTGTCGTGAATCACAAATTTTGTTCCTCTGTCTCATGTTCTTTGTCTTTCTAGCATAGCAACAGTTGTAGGGTGAGTATTTTGGTTTTTATGAACAGTGTAGCTTCACTGCTAACTTGTAATTTTTTTTTCTTTTGGGGTTTTTTGGGTGTTTTTTTTCCCCCTAGAAGCAAAGATCTTAGGTCAGCTGCCCTGTGAAATGTTTAGCCTACTGGCCAGTAGGCACTGAGAATGGCATCACATTAGCTGAAAGATTAGCAGGTAGCGAACCTTTTTTCTGCAGAACAAGACAGACGGCAGCAGCAGTTACACACCGTCTGGCTTATTCAGGTACTCAATTTTACTGTGTAATCAGCCTCTGGTTTGACACAGGAAGAATAACAACACCCTGGCTGGTAAGTTCAGTGGGTTTGTAATGTGGTTTCTATAGGTCCTTGATAGCGCACAGAAAGCAGGCGGAAGGAGTTCCTCTGAATGGTGTCATTTGAAAATGTTTCAGTGAAACCCTGTGAGCCTGTGCTGTCCAAGAGGAAACGGTATCAGGCTGGTGCTTTCCAGTCATTTGAGGATATAAAAGCTCCCTTTTCAATAGCGGCAAGAGAAATGTGAGGAACTCAAAAAATGTGATGAAGTGGGAAAGGGTTAAGAGATGTCTCCTGGTCGTCTTTGTCCAGCCTTCCTCATGCCCAGATGTGATAAATAAGTCCTATGTGCATCTTCGTCAGAAGCAGGAAGGATTTTTTTTATTGCCTTTTGTGTGTTGGGGGTGTAACCTAACAGTGTTTGGGATCAGAAGGAAGAGGATGGGCTGTAGGATCCCTTCTGATCTTGCTGCTTTGCTGCACGATGTTTTGTAAAGTATTTTACTTATGTGTGCACCTCAGTTTCCACAGGTGATGGTAAAAAAACACTGGCTGGTAAATACAGAGATGCGATAAAGACAAGTTGCAGAGAAAGCCAACTTTGGGCACCAGGTTTCATGCCGGGTCCTGCAGCTCAGACAAAAACCTAAACCCTGCTGTACCCTGGGGCAAGAACCCATCCCCCGCTGCGGGCTGGGAGAGCCGGGCAAGGCTGCAGCGCCCGGCTGTAGCCACTGTCCCCTAATAGCCCAGCCTGCCCAGGTGTGGGAGAGGGGCTGCCGGCGCCGGAGGGGGGCAGGTATGGTTCTTCGGGCAAGCGCGTGCTTTGTAGTGACTGTGTTCTCCTCTTGATTTCATCTTTAGTAGGGTGGGGGACCTGGCTGCATTTCCAGTACCCACCTCACCCCGGTCTGGGGTTTGCTGGGAGGGTTGCCGGGTCTGGCCTGGTGGGTGCCGGTGGAGGGAAGCACGGTATGAGCTGGGCTCTGCCCGGCGCAGGGGGGGGCTGGGGTAACCCGGTCTGGGTCTGCTCCACTGCTTTTTGTCTGCAGTGCCTGCTGCAGGAACGGAGGCTGCCTTTGCCTTTCCTTTGGTGGGGCAGTGTGATGCTTGGGGAAAACAGGCTAGACAGCAGGTCCAGAGTAGATTTTTGTGGAAAACCCTTTTGTGTGGAATTCAGGGTCTCTGTGCTTTGCTAGACCTCCATAGCCCACAACATAGCAGGCTGTGGGGCATGTGTTTCCCAAGGGCTTTGACAACAGGAAGCTTTGTAAGGTCCCTTCTGTTAGTGGTGCTTCATGTTAAGCCCAAATTGTATGTGGTGGTGAACCTGCACGCCCCAACCTGGGGTAAACTTGAGCCTGGAGTCTGCCAGCCAGGACTGGACTTCTCATCCTGGTGGGTCGTGTGCAAGTGCAAAGCAAGCGAGGGGCTTGGCCTCCCGGCATTGAAAACGTAAATAAGGGGTTGCTGGGAGGTGAAGCACAGGCAGTGATTTACTAAGGGCACAGGAGAGTGTCCAGCTTTCTTCATTTTCCCTTTTATTGTCTTATCCCCACACTGCTGCTTCCTCAGGAGCCAGCCTCCAGAGCCAGCCACATCTCTAGAGCTGTGTCCACCTATTATGCTCATGAAGGGCTGGCTCTTACTACTATGTAACTCTAAACAAATGAAATAACATAATGGAAATGTACCTCAGACGAATTTTGGGGTATTATGGAAGATGGAGGGCAGGGCCCAACTCCTCCACTTGCTGTGTAGTAGAAGCTCTGAACTGCGCACTTGTCGATTTGAGGGGCTGGCATGGGCTCTCCCAGCTCAGGGAAAAAAACAATCCCATCCTCAAAAGGGAGCAAGCACTAACCTAATAAAGGCACCAGCTGGACGAAGGGAAAACCAGCTCTTTGGAAAAAAAAAAAAAAACAACCAACCTCCTTTCATTAGAAAAATAATATATTTCATCCAAATAAGGTAAAAATATTTGAAATGGGGCAGAAGTGAGCACTAGGCAGCATCTGTCAGGCCCTTTCTGAAAAGGGGAAGATTATTACACTCAATTACAATTTATTTTTGTAAAGTGTCTTTCAGACTAAAAATCTCCCCAAATGCTTCGCAAGGACTTCTCAGGGGTTACTTACAATATGGAGCATCTTAGAACACCCCTGTTTTCCCACCAAGCCCTTCTTTTCTGCATCTGCTGAAGGGTTTAACCCTTCAGGATTTTTTTTTTTTAATTCTATATTTGCACAAATAATGAGAGAGATTTTATGATGATGGCTGCAGGAACATGCCTGAAGAGGAGTAGGGGAGGATCTGACATTGTATTTTTTTTCTGTTTTAGGTAAAATATTGGCTTTTCCTTAGGCCTCTGTCTCCTGAGTTAAAAGGTGATTAGCTGGATAGGGCTGATTCAGATGATCTAGAAGTACGACTGGCTTATTTGTTGCCTGTTTTTCTTTCTGTGTCTGTCACTTTGCCAGCCTGCTTGTCTGTCTCTCAGTCACTTTGTCTGCTTGGCATGCCTGTTTTGTGCAGCATCCCTGTTGTTTTTTCAGTCTTCCGTCATGCCTGCCTGTCTCATAGTGCCTAGTTTCCTGTTTTTTTCTAACACTTCAGAAACTGACTGCTTCCAACTTTATCCCTCTGCTTCTGTAAGCTAGTACTGTGGTTTTATCTGTTTGGAGCTGGAGTTACCTCTTTAGAATGAATTTCTTTAATTGATTTCTTTAAACCAGAGCAAAATCTTGGGCGGATGTTCTTCCATCTCTTTAAACGGATTTGCTTTACTTAAGCAGTTTCAGCTGAGGTGTGCGCACAAAAGGCCATGGACTAAATTGCTGCAGCTTTCCTACACAGATGAACTACTCTTTGCTTCCTGCCTTCATACAGTATCTACAGTAGATTTCATCTCTGCACGCCTGTTTGCTCGCTTAGTTGCATGTTTCTGTGTGTGTGCATTGCTGTGCAATAGTATCAACACTCGCACTGCAGCAGCCAGCAGGTTTTGGGTGTGAGAGGGAGGCTGGGGCTCCCGCTTGCTTCCCAGTGTCTTCTGTGCCCCAGAACGAGCTGGGGATGTTTGACTGAAACTGGAGCATCACACTGTTGCATCTCTTTCTTACTTACTTTTTTCCCCAGCTCTAAAAACCATGGGCGGGGTTGGCTGGTTGGCATAAACCAGAGAAGCGCAGTGACTGCCCCGGCCGTGGGTGTCCCTCCGTGGCTGCGGGGGTGGCTGCGGTGCTGCCCCCAGCCACAGGCCACAGCTGGTCCCCCTCCATCTCGTGGGCGCAGCTGGCTCTAGCCCAGATGTGACTCGCGGGGCTGGAGCCTGGTAGCCCAGCTGAACAAACCAGCTTGCCTCTCTGCCAGAGGCTCTGGCTTGCTTTGGCCACAGACCAAACGGCTTTGCTTTACCCTCTTCAGTGCGTCGGACGGTAGAGCTGTGGTGTTTAGGCAGAGCTTGGCTGTGGGCTGGGACCCACAGGAGGCTCCTAGGGGCTGCCGGTGACAGCAGGGTGACAGCAAGGTGACAGCAAGGGCTCGGCAAACGGTGAAGCTGGCTTCATGGGGAGAGCACAAGGCAGCACCCTGCCCTGTGGGAAGGGGAGGGGGCAGGGAAAGGCTCAGTCTGCCTGTCAGATAAATCTTCATCTGTTTACTTAAATCCTCAGTGTTTCTTCATTTGTTTGTTTAAGAGTTTCCCTGCCAAAAAAGAGCAAAAGAAAGGAGGGAAGCTGCCTCCGTTGGCCACCCCTCCTCAGCCAGGATGGGCCTGGGGCACTTCAGGGGCAAGAGCAGGACTAGGGGCCACAGCACCCAGCCCTCCCCCCAGTGGGATAAAGGGGTCTGCCTCTGGAGGGGCTGTGTGAGCAAAAGCTTGGCCCTTGAAAGGGAAGATGCATGTTAGGGGCTCTGGAGAGCCCGCTGCTTGCCCCAGAGCTGGCATGAAGAACTTGTCATCCCTTCTAACACCTACTGTACCTAAAAATGCTGTTCAGTGCCTTTGTCCCCTCTTTGCCCTCCCCCCTTTGGTAGAGACTGTGGCCCCCGGAGTTAGGTGCTGCCAGCTTTCAGGTACTGGTGAAGTTTCGTCTAGACAGCAGACAAGAAACCCAAAAAGCAGGGTCTTCCTGCCTGAATGTTGTATTTCCACGTAACAGTGTCAGCAACAGAAGGACTCAAAAGCATCTTGCCTTTCCTTACCTTTTTATAGATATCCGTAAAATGTACCAGGTGTAGTACATACCACACGTGCAATTCCTTCTCGTGCTAACGCGTGCATTCACCGAAAGTGGCACACTTTTCTTGTCCCCACACAAGTATTAGGCAAAGCTGTGTATTTTGCTGTAGCTATGCATGTGCAGGTCTTACTCTCATGCACACTCTCACTCTTTCCAAGTTTGGTCATATTCAACTTAAGTTCTGCCTTGATTTGTGGAGAAAGGCAGAAATTATTTATTTATTCGTGTGTGTGTGTGTGTGTGCATGCATGTGTGAAGCTCAAAAACCATTCCCAACAACCTACATGCTTTTGCTGTTTGGAATAGGTACAAGCTGGTTGTTGACTTTCAGAGAAGTCTTTAAAGTTCATGTTCCCTTTGAAGATAATGTGAGATTTTATTGTCATGTTTGAAAGCTTCAGCCTCCTGTGTAGATTGCATGCAGATTGGGGGTGGGGGGTGGGGATATTTGGTTATAGCTCCTCTCCTTCCCTTTTCCCAAGAGCTGCTTCTTTAAAAGGGCTTCCCATGGTCTTCAAATAAGCCACCTGCAGGTTTGTGAACACAATTTTGCGCCTGTGCACAGCAGCCCAGAAGTGCAAATGCAAAGAGTGGCTGTGACACAAGCAGTCGATGCAGTCTGTATGTACCATGTAGCAGGATCCATGGTTCAGAACTTTACTTATTGCAAAGGGCTTGTGCAGGACTGTGAAGGAAGTTTTAGAGGTCAAGTGAAAGTCTTAGCTTTAAACACTTTGTCCACAGTCTCTTGTTCACTTCTATGTCATAGTACTTCTCTCTTGCTTTGTGTTATTACACCCAGTGCCCAGTGAAAATATTTTTCCCAGGAAGTCTCAAGGCGTTTATATCGATTAGCTAGTTGTTACCTGTTAAAGGCTGGTTTCTGTCTTGGCTCCCATACCTGAGCAACACGGACAGTTCCAAAAGCTGGTTCAATTAATTTTTTTCTCCATTGTCTGAATGTTTTTTCCCCTTTTTTGTCTGTGTTCTGTTAAAATTTCTACTTCTGTTCTCTTGTGCTGTTGCAGGGAAGGGGATGTGTTAGAATTAACTCTTGCGAGCCTTCTAAGAGTTAGGAGTTGCCAGTCCTGCCACCTGATCAGAGGCGTGCCCTGTTTTCTCAGCAGTAGGTTTCTCTAAAGCTGCAGCAGCACATGTGTGGTTCCCCTTTCCTGCCCTAGGGATTCCCCTGGAACCGCGCTCCTGCGGGCATCTCAGCCACGCTCATACCCAAGGACTTGACCACTTCTATGCTAAGATCCTGCTCAGCTGCAAATTTGCTTCTCAAGTCTAGAGGTGTAAATATGGGCTAATTTAACAGACCTATTTCCCTAGCAAGTCTTGAGGTCTTTGTTAATGGCGTCATGCCTTAGGAAGGCAGTGTTGAGCATTGGTCCTTGGAAGCTGTAAGTTACGCCCTGTGTATGTTGTGCATCATAACAGCTGCTTTTCCTCTACCAGTAAGCATCAGAATTCTGAATTTCCTTCTGTCTGGGTGTAGGAGGCATTGTGCTACTAGAGTAAATATCCTCCCAGTCGGACATGCTTTGCTGTGTTCTGTACTCAGCTGAGCAAGCTGTGAGGAGCATTTTGCTGGGCACGTGCGCCAGCACTGCACACCTGATGGTGTGGCTCAGGGATGATCGCTGGCTGCCCCACACCGGCCGCGCTGCGTCCTGGTCTGCACAGCTCCCTGGGAGGTGGTGGCTGGACTGAAGAGGAGTTAGGTTTGGAGCCAATAAGAGCTAGTAAGAAAGATTCCTGCAAATTAAATGAATGCCTACAAAACAGTACAAAAACTGTTCCTTGTAGGTCAGGGACATAAGGAGAGGTGTAACCCACAGTGGTTTTTTTCCTAGTAATCTCTAAAAATATGCTTGCTAGACTGTGTGTGAGAAGCACTCGGATGAGTAGCGATGATAGTCTTTCTGAGCCACTGTGATGGCTATTACCTTCATTTGTAGCCAGCGCTGACAGTCTGCTGTCTTTGTTTCTGTCCTTGTTGGGCAGCTCTTATGGCTTCTGCAAGGACAGGTTTGCATGTGCTGCGGCTGGACTAGGCATGTTTGGTTAATGGCATCTAAAAACCAGGATGATTGGAAGCAGCAGCAGAACCATCTGGTCTCCTGGTCTGTGTCCTAGAATACCTTGAATGCTGCTTGTTTATGTTTGAGGCAATTGAAATTCTGCTGCCTCTGTTGGTTTAAAGTCTTGAGTAGTTCGGAGAGGGGAAAGCAGTGCTGCTCCTTTTGAGTTTCATGTTTGGGCTGGTGCCAGGGGATACTCCTGCTGTGGGTGCATATGTTGGTGGGTGCTGCAGGAGACTTGGTAGTGTGCTGAAAAGCGGATATCCAGTGTCTTACGTAAAGCAGGCAGTGTAGGTTTGTGGCTCTGTGTGTAACCGTAGGGTCCTGGTCTCACCAAAAAAAATGTTGTTACAGAGTACGCTTGATGTAATCAAAGTATTACAACTGCCCAGTTCTTGTCCTGACGTTAGAACGAGCAGCCTCGCTAGGCATCTGCTGCTTTCCATGGCTCACCAGCTGCAGGGACAGGGTGCAGAGCCGCAGATGCACAGCTGCAGTGTCACCAGTTGTGAGGGCTTGGAATGTATGCAACAGTGAGGCTTCAATTTGTTCATCTTGCAGCTTCTCCCATGACTTAGTCGTTCTTTTATGAAGTGCAGTCAGAGTTCCACAGGGAGCAGGCAAGTTCCAGCAAGAGCTTTCAAGCAGCGAATGTCAATGTCGTTCACATCCCCTGTCGGTCCCCCCCGCCCCGGAAACAGAGTCATGTAAATATCCCATGTGCTGTGGGCAGAGCTCCAGTGAGAACAAACCTCTGTGCTCCAAGGTCGGATTAGGAGCGTGTTCAGATAATGACATCTGAAAACAGGATGGCTGGGAGCTGCAGCAGAGCAGTGAGGGGGCTTTGAAAGAGAGAGGAGTCTAATCCTCTCTGCTAATAAGAAGGCAGCTGCTGCCAGTGCATCAGGCTTGGCAAGCGCCACTTTGCTGCTTCTGGGTTCTTTTGGCGGGTGGCAGGCGCAAAGACCCAGCTGCTTTGAGATAGTAGGGGAAGAGCCACACAGGAGGGGTTTTCTTTGCTTTCTTTGAGTAGAACAAGAACTTTGCCATTGCTTCCCCCACCCCCGGTCCCCAGGAGCACTTTGGCAGGACAGGCGTCAGGGCAGTGTTTCGTGCCAGGCCAGTGCCTGGGAGCAGTTCAGCTGGCACCGCAGAGCCCGCGACCGGCTGCGCGGGCGTGGATGCACAGACACCCCGACACTTGCCATCGGTGCAGAACCAGTTGCAGCTCCCGAGTGCTCGAGCCCAGCCTTGTCAGGAGGGCTGGGTGCGTGCTGCCCTGTGTGCAGTCTCGGTGCCTCACCAGTGGATGAACAGCAGTGGGCAGGGTGGAAGGCGGGGGTCGGCACAGAGGCAGCTTTTGTGCAGTTTTGATCCGTTTACAAATTTCCCCGAGGACCACTGGGATGGTGCCTGCTGTGGGCTCCCACTGAGGGGGCGAGTACTCGGGGACATGTCGGGACCTGGCAGGTAGCGCGAGGGCAGTTGCTCTAGAGCACATGAAGTGCTGTGAACATGCACGTTTCCCCCCTCCTCCCCCGCAAAGTAACTTGCTTAGTTCCACGTAAAAATGGCATCTACTGCCTGTCCCCAGCTGCCTCGTCCAGAGCAGGGATGCTGGTGATGGAAAGCTGTTCTAGCCCCAGCTCCAGTGTGGAAGTGCCCAGGCCTGGGGTGAGTCTTGGGCAGGAGAACGGTGGGGACAAGCTGCCGCAAGCGTGCAGTGGTTTTATCTAATCTATTGTTCCTTTACAGTCAGCGTTTGTGACTGCTGGATCAGTTGCACCAAGGCAGTGTTGTGTCATGCTCTGGCTGTCAGGACACGCTCTTGCCTGAGAGACGTTCTCATCCCCGATGGCCTCGCTGTACTTTACAACCGCGTGGGCTATGCCAGTTTCTGCAGCAGGAGAAAACCTATGGAGTGGCCAGGTAAGGGGTGCTTGCTCTCAGATCTTAGATGCATGGCATACAGCTTTGTGCATTCTTGCCAAGTTCTGCCAAAGTATACGGCTTCAACCTTGCGTTTTGGTGACTAGTGGGTCTATTAGCCCCCCAGCCCTTCTATGCAGACAGGATGCCTCACCTCTCTCGTTAGGGTGACAGTCAACCGTCGATTGATTTAGTGGGCTTGGAATGTCATTGTAAGGTTTCAGGTGGGTTACAGCAAGCACGGCTCCACCACGGTCCCAACCCACCACCCTGAGTTTGCAGGCCAAGGTAGGAAGGGAAAAGTCAAAATGTGAGTAGTCACTTCTCTCCTTCCAGGTCCCAGTTTAGCAGATCATGGACACGTAAGTATCGCTTCTGTCAGGGGCCCCAGTGAGCGCTTCAAGTAAAGCTACAGGGCTGCATAAAAAGCTCGAGGCCAGAGTCCATATATATTAAAATGGGTGCAAGGCATTACTAGGACTCCAGTGCTTTAAAAGACCCCAACCGCTACAAGACTTGTTAGTTCTTAAAAAAATAAAACCCTTCAATCAAGAAGACAACTCGATCACTTAAAACTTTGGGGTTTTTTTTCCAGTTTTTATTGAGTGAAAATGTCAAACCTTGCATCAGTCATGCAAAAAAAAATCAAATAAATAAAACACATATATTAAATTTCTAATAGCACTAAATTCAAGTGGAAAAATATTCAGTTCTTAATAACGCAGGTGCTGAAGAGACCAGATTCAAGTAAATCAGAGCACACCATCCTGTTTAGGGTGTTTTTTTTTCACTTTCTGCATTTTTGTCTCAAAACCTATATATATATCTATATATCTATATATATGTATATACATATAGATATATACACACACACATATATATGTGCATACATATTATTTTTATATTTATATATATACACATACATATTTATAAAACATTAAAAAGAGCATTGGTGGTTCAAGCATTTATTTCCCCCCCCTCCCCCACGGAAAGAAAAAACAACAACAAAACAAAAAAAAATTACACATTTAAAATTCAAAATGAGCTAGCAATGGCTTATAGTCCTAGTGTGCAATATGGATATTACAAAAGGCTAGAATCCTCCCTCTTTGTCTTTTTTTTTATTTTTGTTTTTTAAAGTTTTTTTTTTTGCTACATTGGAAATTTTTTTTTATTTTTTATTTTCTTTACAAAATTCCTTCCACGCAGACTTTAATCCAGTTGAGTTTGTGGCTAGAATGAACAATCTAGTCAATAGTTTTTATTTCTTTCTTTTTTTTTTTTTTTTTTTTGCTCTTCAGCAGTGAATGGTAGCAGAATCAGGAGGGTCCATCTGAAGGTTTATTTTGTTTGGTTTTTATCTTGTTTTGGACAGAATAGTTCCATTTCCTCTCTCCTCTTTCCCCCTCCTCATACAGATCCCCCACACATACACAGTGGGATCCCTCTCTTTCTCTGGTCGTTCGTTTAAGCACATATTTCAATAGCGTTGTATTAACAGTCCTGTTGATATGATAGCCTGAAGTGAAAAGCCACCTCGCTGTAACAGGGATCTCTGTGCTGCTGAGGCTTTGTTCAGAAAAGCACTTAAGCATGGGCTCAGACCTGTGCCCGTTCAGAAAGCATCTGCTTAAGAGTTTTGCTGGATTAAAGCCTGAACACAGCAGAATAAAAAGACGGGTTTAACTTTCCTGACTTGTTGTTGTTGTTGTTGTTGCGAATAGAGACATAGTAAGAGGTTTACAGAAACAAGACTTGGCAAAGGCTCTGGGGGTCGGGCCAGCCTGCTGGGTGGCCCTGTCTGGAAGGGCAGTGGCCACTGTCCTCCGAGGGTGCCTGACCTTCTGCGCGTCAGGCCCTGCTCGCTGGTCACGTTCAGCAGTAGCCTGTTGGGAAAGCAAGCTCGTTCCCTGTGCCAGCTCCCGGAGAGGAGGCAATAGAAGTTTGGGAGAAAGGCTGAGATGTTAGGGAGAAGTAGGGTGCCTTGGGGGAGAAAATGGTGTGCATAGATAAACACAGGCCCTTCTGGCACACTTAGCCACCCAGAAGGACATGTGGAACAGGGCCCCATCCAGCACGGACCGCACCTGCCTAAGGCTGCCTCCTGGGACGGTGCGCTGCGTCCAGCGCCCAGCACGCCAGGCTGGCGTGAGCAGCGCTACCTAGTAGGTCTTTCACCCCTTTCTCCACACACTTCTGCTCTCTCCCACTGTTGTGCAGTGATTCAGCCAGTGGAGTCTGGTGAGATGTGTAAGGGGAGAGGTAAAACCGCTATGTCAGGGTGCAGGTTCCCAGCTCCTAACAGCAGGGAAACAGCCCGTCTCTCCCGCACCGAACCAGGGCCCTCGTGAGCCCCGTGCCTCGCCCCTGGAACCAGACCCCCCCTCGCCTTCGGCGCCAGCAGCGCGCCCAGGCAGGTGTCAGGTGAACCTCGCGGGGTGTTGTACTGAAGGCAGTAGGCTCGATCCTGCTCCCACAAAAGTCACTGACAGACATGTTGATTGCAGCGGTACAACAGAAACACATTTGCTTTGCAAGATGTGGCTTGTGCTACAGCCAAGGATTCCTCTTGGAGCCCATCACCGTACTATCTAAATAGTTGAATATGGGGAAAATGTACAAGTACAGAACCTGCAGCAAATGCCGTTAAAAGTAAAATCTTTTTGCCCCATGCAATTTCTCGAAATTCCAGGGCCTCATTCCCTCACTCTGCCCCAGGAACATGAGCTTCATTATATGCAAGAACTGGGTTGTGCTAGAAAACACACGGTTGAGGGCAGGGGATATACCAAACAAAACAAAAACAAACAAACAAAAAAAACACCCCTATAAAAATAAAAGCCACACAAATAGCTGATAGAGGAAAAGAACTCCAAAGAATTAAATAAACTACAAACTAGTAATAACAATATTTCATTTGTTTTGTTTTCATTTGTTTCATCTCTACAAAATTCAAGTTAGAATTCAGAATCGTGCAGCTCCGGTCAGTGCTAGGAGTGTGAAGTCAGCCTCAAACCGCAGCATTAAGGCCCCCCCCATCCCCTGCCACCCCCTACAAACAAACACTACATTGAAGGAGGGGGAAAAAAAAGAGAAAAAAAAAAAAAAAAAAGAGAGAGAAAAAAAATTTGCACACAATTAACCATAATCTAAGGGCTACCCAGAAGGCAGGTGACCCCCCCCACACCATCCCTCTGGCATTGGTGGTTTCTCTTTTGTTCTATATATAGTAATAACCTTTACAGGAAAAATACTGTACAACTTTTTTTTTTTTTTTTTTTTGCCTTTCCTTTTGAAACATTATCTGAACATTCTGTCCCCACATTTACACAGCTGAGCTGCTTGTTTATAAATCAGACCTGATCTGCACCAGTTCCTTAGGGAAATAATTAAAAAAAAAAAACACCAAAAAAAACCAACCTAAACTTCTCGAGGCTTTTATCTGTTAAGGGTAAAAACAAATTATGGGGATCCCTTGGAGCTGAAGTGCTCATGGAATTGGGGGGGGAGGGGGCGCCTGCATGACATTAGAAAAAAATAATTAGGGGTTTTTTTTTAAAAAAGGGACAAACTTCAGACACAAGGAACCTTTTGCTAGGCTGGTATACTTACAGACTGGCACTGAAATAACTTATTAGAATTAATTCATATGGCTAGTCCTTCTGGAGTGCAGGTGTATGTAGACAAGCCTCCTCTCTCTGACTCAGGTGAGGATTTGGGGTCAAAGCTACTGTCCCACCTGTCAGGAGTCCGGGACAGTATTCTGTAGTGTGTGTTCCCAGACTGGACTAGGAAAAGGGAGCAGGAAAGAGCTTGTAGCCAGGGGAAAGCCCAAGCTTCTGAATGTTGTAGCTCTCAACACAGTATCATTGCGTTTGCTTATGCAGTGCCCAAGCTATTAGCCCTACTTGTCAAAATTTATCAGCATGGACCCAGAAATCCCTTAATTCTTAGCTGGCTACATCCCGGCCTCAGCTAGCATCTCCCCCCATCTTCGAGTTCTCTGTGCTGCGTGGGCTGCGGCAGCCTTAGGCTTTGGAGCTGTAAGAGTCATGACTGGGCCGGTAGCTGCCCCCGTGCTGTGGAGCAGCTGTGGCCCCCCAGCCCCGTGCCGAGCAGGACATCCCACAGTGGGATCCTGAATGTTCGCCTGCCGCCTCCTCCCTCTTCAGTGGTGCCTTCACCCTCTCCCAGATGTCACCAGAGATCTGTATCGGTCCACGTGGAAAGACAGACTTGCCCGCCCCCAGTGAAAGGCTGGGGCCAAGGGCTCGGGGAGTGGGGACATACCTGTCATCGTATGACTGCTTGGTCAGAGAGCAAGTTGTATTTTCAAGGCTGCTTTAATGGCTAGGACGCTCTTCTGTGAGCACGGTGCTCCTGGTGCTGCACCGTGGGACAGAGGTCAGCTCACAACCTCCTGAGATGGGGATACTGAAGCACCACAAAAACGCCTCGCCCTCAACAGAGAGGAAGCACTGCGGGGTTGGGATGAGATGGAACTGGATGGGAGGTTAACCCCAGTCCTCCAGTGTGACAGACCCTGTAACTGCCCGCTGCGTTCTTCCCAAGTTACTTCAGCTAAATCCCTACAGGCAGAACAGCAGGGATGAGGAGAGGCATCCTACAGAGAAAGTGTAGACTGAGAAAGTTTTACAATATAAATAGCATTCAAAATTATTATCATTAATATTAAAAAGGATCTGGAAGAACAGAGGAGTGTCCCATTCCCACCCCTGCTCATTCATTAATGCATCCTCATTTATATGACAATAAATACCCACTCCCACCCTTGCTGTCTGATGCCATTCATTTAATGCTGGAGAAAGAAGGGGGGGAGGGGGGGAGAGAGAGAGAGAGAGTGCGCACCCCTCACCCCCTCCTTCCCACTGGCAAAAGCTGAGCTAGCTGTCTTTGTGACACCAATTCCTTGAATTTTATATATGTGTGTGTGTGTATACATTATATATAGAGAGACACACACACAAATATATATTTCTAAAATTCATTACCTGTTGTTCCCACCCACCCCCCTCCAAGAAGTGGAGATTATTATTAGTATCGTACAACTGAAAACATGGAAAAAAAAAACAAACCAGAAAGAAAAATGGGGGGATAGAGCCCCTCCCATAACAATGGGTCCCCAGATGGGCGCAGGCCCCACGCACCATGCAGGGAGCAAGGAAAAGCAGCTGGTACCCTCAGGGTTCGTGTCCATACAAAAGGGTATTTTTTGCTGTGTCCTGCCCCCAGGTTCTGTGATCTGCAGAATGAAGTGATGCAGCACCAGTCCTGCTGCAAACTTGTCTCTCTTAGGGGGCCTGTGGAGGAGCGTGGGTTTCCTTCCTTCCTTCCTCTCTCTCTCTCTCTCTCTCATGTGTGTGGCACGGAGTTTGTTTTTCACTTGCCATCCTGATCCTTGTTCTTGCCTCATATGGGGTCCTCTTAGTAATTCTGTGTCAGAGGAAAACCAAACCACTGCCGCTGTTGTCTCTGAGATTAAGGAGAAGCTGCTGGAGCAACAGTAGAGGCTGGGGCAGCAGCTGGAGCTGGAGCAGGAGCTGGGGCTGGAGTAAGGGCTGGCTCACCCTGTGGCCTGGAAGCATTGCCATGGTCTGTGGAAGAAGCAGCCTCCTCTGGTTCTCCATCTTCTTTAGTGGCCAGGCCCTCAGGGTCAGGCAGCGATTCTTCAGAATCTGTGTTCAGGTCTTCCTCTTCATCCTCCTCCTCGTCATCATCATCATCATCCTCCTCTTCGTCATCCTCCTCTTCTTCATTCATCTCCTCCTCATCATCCTCTTCATCCTCTTGGGAAGAGTCATCCTCATCCTCCACATCACCTGAGGCAGATGCCACCGCCCCCCTCTCCTGAGAAGCAGTCCCGGCTCTGCTCGGTGAGGGACCCTCAGTGACTTCCGACTGCTTCTTGCTGAGGTCCAGGGAATCATTGAGGCCCACACCAGCCGCGTTCTGCAGGAAGAAGAGGGAGCTGTTGTTGTCAGTGCTGAGGTTGAGGGAACTGTCCAGGTTGATGGAAGAGTTCTGGATGTCATACTCAAGGGTGGAGTGGGCAAGGCCCTCGGGGCCAGGAGAGATGGCAGGAAGCTCCCCTCGCTCCTGCTTCTCATGTTTGCGCTTGTGCGAGTCCATCTGTGACATGCCCACCACCGTGTGTTTGCAGCCAGGGTAGGTGCAATGGAAGTGGGAGCACTTGAGTTTGTACTTGCAGTCAGGCACCTCGCAGTCCACGCTTGAGCTGAACTGGCAGAAGCCAGCAGCACTGATGACATCCTGCTTGCCGTGGTGCTTACGGTGGGCTGTCACCTTGGTGCTGTCAGTGCAGCGGAAGCCACAGCGCAGACAGTGGAAGTGTGTGCTATTGCCAGAGAACTGACAGTCTGGGAAGTTGCAACTCAGTGAAGACTTGAAGCGTTTGAAATCATCCAATACCAGGTTGTCAACACGATCGTGATGCTGGGCGTGCTTGTACATGTGGGTACGGCCACAGAACTTGTAGCCACAATTCTCCCGCGTGCAGTGGTAGTGGGTAACCTTGAGAGAGAACTGGCAGCTGGAGTCCTTGCAGTCCTCGTAGAGGTCATAGCGCCGAAATCCCTCCAGCATCATCCCTTCATCCAGCATCTTGCGTGAGGATGCGGTCTTGCGGCGCTTGCCAAACGGGGACATGTCCTCAATAATCCAGAAGCGCTTTTTGGCCCCCGAGGCAGTTGGCATAGTGATGGTATTCCCTGAGGAGAAAAAGCGAAGAGTGATGTTGCTGGCAGCCAGGTCTCTCTTCAACTCCTAACCAGCCCGGCAAGCTCTGTATTTGCCAAGACACAATGCTGCAACTGCTCCCACCCAGCAGCTCATCCCTTCAGCTCTGAACTTCTCAAGGCTGCTTTAATGGCTCATTAAAGGAACATCCCTCAAGTAAGCCTGAACCCTGGGATCGTGGGCTGGCTGATGCCTGCCGGACATCGTGTATCCCACCTGGCCTCTAATTGCTGCTCTGGTGTACCTCCTGTTACCCGAATGCTAACTGTTGCTTCTCTGTTTGGCTACTCTCACAGTTTCTCCTGCTGCTTAGTTAGTCTCTAGTCCTGTTTTCCTCAATTCAGACTTTAATACAGACGAGCTGGCTTGTTCCAATCCAAGGACTGAGGTGTATTACTGTAGTTCACCTGGGCTGAAGTGGTAGAAGCATTTAAGCATGCTAAAAACTGGTACGTGTATGCAGCTTTCCCCTATCCAGGGTCTTGTAATACACTACAGTTGCCAAGGACAGGCAGGAAGTAAAGGAAGATCCCATGCGTGATTAAAACTGCAAGGGGGGGAATTTATAGAAATAGGATGGACTTTGGCCAGGAGACTGCAACATCCCTCACTGTAATGAGCCTACATATTACGATGAGTGCACTTAGAAAGACAGATGGACAGATGTTCAATGGGGCTAATTCTCATCATCACTAGCCAGTGGACTCTGAGAGAAAATACCAGTGCTACAGCTTTCCCTTGGGTCTCAAAAATCACATGATGCCCCTAGTAAATAAAGAGCCCTCATCTATCTTCCACTTTCATTCACGGGGCCAGCGTAACTGGCTAGTGCTCACGTCCCCTAGGATCAAGCTGACATCAAGGACTCGACCTCATTATATCTATTAACTTTTTTTTTCTTCTTTGCTTGCTATTTCCAGAATCAAACTACAATCTCCAGTATCAACATGCAGCACAGACAAGGTTGGAGGCAAGAATTTTTCACCAGGTGCAGAATTGTGAGTGTAATTGGAAATTATAGCTCGCAACTAAAACCCTAAAACTTACTCTTTTTTTTTTTTTTTTTAAACCTCTCTTCATGCTGAAACTGCCATCCTCCTAAAAACAGGCATGATTTGTGACATGCAGTGCCTGGGGCCTGAGAATCCAGAGCAGCTTGCATCCTTGCCTAGGAGACTGAAGAAACAGTCATCTGTTTGACTGTTGTATAAATTTTTTTTTTTCTGGCCGATAAGCAGGTATTAAAAGAGATTAATTATACTTTTGCATTATCTGGCCCTTCCAATGACAACCCTTTAAGAGAAGGTGGCAGTCACTGAAGAAGCCCCCAGAAGTTAAACTGGCACTGTACGGAAAGATACAAGTCAATGGACATGGTAGCAGCAACGTAATCTCCCACATCGTTGCATGGCTGGGCTATACAGATTGCAGGATAAGCAAAGAACAAAAGATTTTTCCACAGCCATTTGTTACACGGCACGTTTGCTTGGACTGAAATAAGGATGCTGGCTTGGGGCATCTATGGTGCGACCATCTCAGTGATACGGAGCTGGTGGAAACTGCACGTTAAGGCTAATTTAACCAGCTACCAGTGAAAGAATAGCTTTCTGTCACTGTAGATTTTAAATTAGCAAGCTCTTAGCTACAGAATCTGTGACCAATTAACTGTCTGCTCCCCCTCTAAACATCTGGGATTGTTAAACCTAGCTGTCCGCTTCCAGGCGACTAGTGTAAGTGCATCGCTGCTGGGACAAATTGCTGCTAACCAGATCAACTCCTCCTTCAAAAAAAAAAAAATTACAGCCAAACATCACATCTTTTATCATTAGTATGAATGCTCAGCTCGTCTGCCTTCAGACAGAAATAAGCATAAGCCATCTTAAGGGAAAGACTCTGCATGGGAAATAAGTACAAATTACATTTTACCTGGTTTAAACTCAGTGTTTCTGCTTAGCTTTTACAACAGTTCAAACAGATGTGCTTAAAACTTTAGTTAAACCAATTCTGTTTTCTCATACAGGCAAAGTTTCACAGCAAGGGCATGAAAGAGGTGTAACTTGGTCTGCTCTCCTCCTTTAGCCACTGGACAACGTTCAGTCCCTAGCACCCGAGTGAAGATTACAAGCCTCAACAGATGTAATCCCAAGGAAATCTCAATGGTAAGTGCATGCCATGAGCTTGTCTTTTCAACTGCTAATGATGTAAACAAAAAAATGATGTCACTATACAAAGGTAAAAAGAAAAATATATTAATATATAGAGGAAAGCACAGCACAAGGTTAAGATGTTTCAGGTTACATGCAAATCAGTTAAAAAAAACCAACCCAGCAAAAATACAGTTTCTTGTGAATTTTGTTCATTTGAACACAGTCCTCCGGACAGACTCCTCCTTCTGCCAAGTCCCATGAGAAAAGCCTGTAAACTTCCAAGGGGAGATGGCCCTCCAGCTGCACTCCCAACCATCTACCCTGGATTTGTGCATTACTAAAACTGGCAGGAAGAATGACTGGGACATTTGTAGGCTGCCAGAATCCTCTTTTAAGTGTGAACTTTAAGCACAAATATGCCCTTAATTAACTAGAAAAGAGCTGGGAGTCGGGAAAAGAAGCCAAAACTGAGACACACCCTAAAAAACACTCCCAGCTGGAATGAGAATCCCCAGCCTGAGACATCTCTCATCTTAGTCACACATGGGAAACACGGCAGCTTAAAACTAAAAATCTAGATGTATTTTCTGCAGCTGTTAAAAGCAGATATAAATAACAGTGAGTGTGAGAAACAGCCTGAGCTGTCTGATGATGTCATCGTAGTGACACTGACTGTACTTCACTCTTTTGTTACTTGTGCTGGGGAAAGCTGCCCTGAATTTTATGGCTTTGTATATGAATAGGAAGCAGTGAAGCTTACAAGATCGATAAAAATATGGGAACTGGGTTCATTTACCTGCTGAGATGTGTGCAGCAGCCTATGGTAGGGCACTGGGCTGGGTGGCCTGGAAAATCTAAACAAGAATTCCAAGCTCCATTAATGCTACATGAGCAGAAGTTTGCTTTGTGGCCACCCTGCTGTTACCAAGAGGCTGAAAGCGCATTTTAACTAAGGATTTTTGTTAGATTTTTCTCACAGTTTAGAACTGGTGGAAATTGCTCTCAGGTATCTGAATGTGTCTCAGTGGGTTGCTGCAGTTTTGGTTACCCTTAGCTGCGGTTACTGTGTCAGCCAACAAGAGGAGTAGGCATGGACGGGCCCTTGGGTAAAGTTAAATAAGACACAGAGTGACGTGTGCTTTTTTACTGACCCAAAGGTACAGAGAAAAAAGTGTGGGCAGGGTGAGTGGGGAAGGAGATGGGCACAGGACACTAAGAGAGAAAGCAAAGAAGTGTTACCTGCTGCATCCTGAACTAAGGGAACGTCACTTTTTACTGGAGTTGGAGTGGCAATGATGGGCGAAAACCCAGTGGTGCTGGCGGCAGGCATGACAATGCCTCTGCTGGATCCAAGAGTGGCACTGAGCAGAGAGTATGAGAGACAAGATGGAGAGAAGAGACAGGGGAGGGTGGGAAGAGGAGACCTAAGCAGGGCTTGTGAGAAAGATGGAGGCAGAGATGGTGGTTGAGGTTGTGGTGCATTGTGGGTAGCATCATCGGCAGCAGCGGTAGCAGTAGAAGGAACCAGGCAGCCTGGAGAATGTGGAGAGAAAAAAAGCAGAAAAAAAAGGAAAAAAAGAAAAAAAAAAACCAAAAAACAAAAAGCAAAACAAACAAAAAACAAACAAACAAAAAAAAAAGGAACTGAAATGAGAACCCAAGAGCAGAAGCAATATGATGAAAATGGAAAAATACATTCACAAATGTATGAAACAGAACTGTAACAGAGAAGGAACAGAAGGTGAGGAACTGACAGCATCAGGAAGAGGCAGCTTGTCTCTGCAGAAGGTAAGGTGGCTTTAGTGGCACAGGGCAAGAGCCGCAGGCTTTCACACAGAAATTCCTGCTTGTCTGGTCCTTGTTAATCTATATGGTGCCAGCTTCTACCAACTAATAGCTGTGAGGGTGGTCCTTACGCTTTGGGCCAGTGGAGTTGCTCACTACCTGAATAGCCGTGGCGGGGCCATTTCCTAGGAAGCATGATTTGGACCAGACGGCATACTGGCAAGGAGGACCAGGAACCACTGTCCCACCACAACTCTTTGGAGGAGCTTTAATGTCATGGGGCAACCACTGTCATGACCCAGTGGTGTTCAGACAAATGGTTAGATGTGCTATCTGATAACCTTCATCTGACTGGTGTGGGAAAGGAAAGTAGCAAAATGTGTATGAAATTAAAGCAAACTCAGTTGAGGCAGCCTATCTGGAATGTAACACTTAACCCTGGGAAGGACAGCTAAGAGATCCCTGGATCACCACTAGATGATAACAGAATCATAAAAGATAACTGACTACTGAAAAGATAACCCCATAATACAGGTCAGTGGGAGATGGCTACACGTGACCCTGGCAAACAGGAAACAACAGCAGAAACTTACTTCCAAAGAGGGGATGATGGAGGTCTCTGTGCAACACTGCACAAAGTGGAACAAGAGTTTTTGCAGGAGGAAGGGAGCTCAATGAGCTGCTTTATATGTTGCTTTCTAAAGATGTGGTAGGTTTTTTTCCCCTATATATAATAATTGCTGTTGTACAGTCTTTCTGTAACTCAACAGTACAGGCAAGTGCCTGACTCCAGATGCTGCACAAGGAAATACAAAAAAGTACCAGGGAAAATGCCAAGTACAGGAGAGGCCCACAACTTTTTTTAAAAAAAAAATCAGTTATTAAATAGATCCAACTCCAAGACACAGGGTAAAAACCTCTCTTGAGGGGAGCAAAAAGATACGCTGTTAGTTCATGGATGCTTGAGGCACAGATTTTGATGGATCTCTTCTCACAAATGATGCAGGGAGCTAGGTTAGTATGAGGCACTACTGCGAAGCTGGTACAGTTTACATTCTAAGGTGCAGTTGTCCTTTGGCCTCCCTTCATGAGTTTATCTCCCAAGACAGCAGACAACTGGTGATTCATTTCACCCCACCCCACCCCTCTCTCTTACCTGCTGATGTACTTTCATTGCCCACTGGAGTGCTGGAGCAGCTGCGGTCCATATTAGAAGATTCAGAGGAGATACCCCCAGGGCTACAGCCAGTGTAATCCATGTACTCATCTGTTTCAGTGTCCATCATGCTTGGGGGTCCCTGAAAGGAAGCTGGGGTTCCTGATGAGGCTGGGCTGGGTGCCATGCTGCCAACCTGGGGAAGATTTTCATTTCTTGGAGCGTGGCCAATAACCTGCAGCAAGAAAACAGGATGGGGACTTTAACACCAAAAGCAAGATGCCAAGACCAAAACCATCTGTCTGCACATTTATTTCTCTCTGTCACTGTTCATGAGGGATAGCTGGAACATGCTCGGGAGTGGAACCCATGGCACCGTGGCTAGGAGCATGAATCTTCCTTCATTGGGAGCTCAGAGCATTAAACTTGGCACATGTATCCTGGTATGTAAATTGTGATGCGCTCAGAGGCTGGGAGTGTTAATCTTGGCACCAGTATCCTGGTGTGTGGATTCTGATGCATTCAAAAACAGGAGGTGTTAATCTTGGCATTACTACCTTACTGTGTAGGTCCTGCTGCATTTAGAGACTGGAAATACGACTACTGACATGACTGTCCTAGTGCCTGCATGCTGAGACATTGCAACAGGGGAGCACAGACTGAAACCAGTGACACATGTCTATGCGGTGTTCACACGCAGCTGTTGCAGCCTGGCCTGGCCTGGTCTTCTCAGGAGAGTTACATGGGCAGGTACCCAGGAGCAACACATATCCAAACACACCACGAAGGCATGGGAAAAACTGGAAGCAGTAAGTTTAAATGCAGAAAGGCAGTGGCAGTACAGCAATGTGGTTAGCTTTGCCACATGCCCTGGTTTGTGGTTTCATCCCTGTTTTGTTGCTGGACTGCTCCACAGGCTAAGCCCAGCAATAGTGTACGACTAGCACTGTATGCTCAGGATTGCTCAGGCCACGATCACGACTTCTCCACTGCTGAAGCAACACAGGATTGCCAGAGAAAGGAGGTGGAGGTCAAAACTAGCATTTTCTGCTCAGCATGTACTAGATTTCTTGGAGCTAGACTTGGCTCGTACTGGAAGAGTAGTGAAGACAAACCTATTTGTTAAATCTCTCCAAAGTTTGATTCTTCTACCTAAGCTTATCTGTTAAGAACAAAAGTTACCACAACAGTAACACCAGTTCCTTGGCATCTGTGAACTCATTACATGCCACAGCAGCAGACTAAAACAATTAACTTACTGGCAGTACTTAATAACTAATAGGGACCTCTCATTCCCATGTTGTGAAATGGAAGGGGGTTCCCATCTTGCTTCTACAGATGGCCCCTTTTGTTTTTCATGTACGAGAAGACGTCCTTAGGGTCAGATCAGTCACAGGCATTTAAATAAAGCTAGCTTGTTTTATCTCCAGAGCCAACAGGAGTTAAAGCAACGAAGGAGTAAGAAGAAGCAGGAGGCTGCAGGACTGCTGCTATTCTGAGAAGCAGCTCAGTGCTGCCGTTGAAAAGATGCAGCTGCATTGGTCTGCTACTTCCTGAAAGAGGACAAGGAGTGCCCCAAACTAATTCCAAATCAGTAAGGGAAGAGAAATTTTGAGGCTGGTATTTCTCCCATCCTAGGTAGAAGCAGCAAATAATTTTTTATGTACAACAGGAAACATCTGCTTTACCCAGCACATTCAATTGTTCCACATCCTAAGCGTTTTAATTTTAATAAGCCAATTGGTATATACTGAGAGAGCCAGGAGGGAGTGTAAGTTGTAAATATGAGTATTTTAGTCTTATCCTTCTCAGTTCTTTTTCTCCATAATTCATAACAAAAAGCTGTTTACACTAAGTAATGCTTTGATGTCTATGTTTCATCATCTCGCCTCGTACTGTAGAAATCCAACCAGGTAAAGCTACCTTGGCTGAACTCACATACCCCAGTCGCGTCCCCCAGTGGAGACATAGATCCTTAAACAGTGTGGGTACAAGTGTCTTGGCACTAAAGCAGTTCTGCATCAAGCAACCAAAGGGACCAACGCTATCTGTGGATCTACAACTTAAATAACCAGTGAGTCACCTGAGTAGGAACACGATCAAAGTTCTTCCCCAGCATCCTTCTCATGTGCTTTCTGGCGTGGGATGTCATTTGGTGCTTGAGCAGGAAGGAGAACTGGCAGCCCTCTCGAATGCAGTGGAAGTGGCTGTTCACCTGGTTATATTTGCAACCTACAGACACAAAACCATTGTATGTAGTACGTGAAAGGTACCAACAGGGAAAGGGACTGTAGGGAAGATGATATGGAGATGGGCCCGACAAGGCTGCTCCTACATGAATTTCTGGTGGATTGAAGATTTATAAATGGTCACAGGTTCTTCAGGAACAGTCCTGAATGAAAGAAACATGACCTTTGGCCTGTGAGCAACTGCAAGAGACTATTACAATGGACACAGATCTAAGAAGTGAGCCTGAGCTGCAGACTAGTTCCATCCCTCTTTGGTTTGTTAGAAAGGAACATTACATCTATTAGTGCCTAATGGTCTCCAGTCTTAGCTAGTGCCTTTTCCTTTACAAAGAGAACAAACCCAAGATATTTAACTATAGCATAAAGTTAAAATAAAAAATGCACGCTCATGATTAGATTAGAAATGAAAAGTTCTTTTCCTCCCTGCCCCCCCCCCTTAACTGTGTGCTCTCAGAAAAGCAGTCCCTTAACAGCTCTAGCTCTGGACAGTGTATGTTCTCTGGTCAGACAGAAGTGAGCCAGGAAGTGTTTATTGCCACTCCAAATTTGTTGTGTAATAGGGGTAGCTACTAAACAACAAGCAATTTATATGGGTTCTGGCATACAGCACTTGACACATTTTGCTCCTCGTGGATAGCACCATGCATGCTGGGAGCTACGTTCTATAGCTGATAAATAATGCCTTTTACAGTTAAAATGCAGCTATATCAATCGTTGGGTTGTCCATCATCCCTTGGCTGTATCCTTATATACACAGTGGTACAGACCTACAGTCAGGCTTAGTTTTACTCGTCTGTCACCTGACTACATCCATCCACCTTTACTTCCACATGTATGTATTTTTAACCTCTCCCTCCCCACCCATACACGTGTGTATGTATTTATACATGCACAGACATACATACGAAAAAATCTATTGTGTTCAGACACATTCACAGCCCTTAAAGCAGGCCAGTGCTTTCTGCACCTGCTGTATATACATATGCAACATAAGAAGCATAGAGATGTACAGAGAAGCAGACATGCATTTATATATTGGTATGACCATATACACCTATACAAACACATCCAGCTACAGCAGCCCATCATGCTGCCTCTATCTACGTAGGCAAATGCAGACCCCTGGTATGTTTACTGCATGGCAAGCCCAGCCTATAGGCATATTTACATACTGCTGGATGCATGTGCCCCATCACTCCCCAAAATAAACACTGCTGACACATGCACAGCCTGTAGATGCCTTGCTGCCAAAAGACTCCTGAATCACCCAGCCCATCTTTAGCTCACAGATAGTGTTTTACGCGCATGCCAAGCTTATGTTTGTTTAGGTATTGCACTCCCCCACAGCCCCACCTCATGTGCCCTCCCCATCACGTAGTGCTGTTCTTTGGGATGGAGAACAAACAGTGCTGGCGGGACTGAAACAGTATCAGCAAAGGGCAGGTGAAGGCTCGCCTGTTGCTAGGGCATTCGAGCAGGCTGGGTGTCATGTATCATTGTCCTGCTTTGTCTAGCCCCTGCTATCACCTGAAACACCTAAAGTTGAGTAAATAACAGCAACTGCTCAACCTACTGACGTGTAAATGAGACCTAGGTAAGTACTGGCTCTGGTGTGTTGACACTCATTACCCTGGTTACCACAAACAAGCTACCATTTGGGTATACATTCACGATGTAGTCAAAGCTGAAAAGAAAAGTTTGGTTTTGGTTATTGTGGCTGTTTCCCTGCAATGTGAGAGAACAGCAGCTGTAGAAGTGTTATTCTGAACCCTGCTTTGGTTCAGCCTTTGCTCCAACCAGGAGTGATAGGGAGGACTGGGGCTGTGATACCGTAAAGCCAAAACACAACTTGAAGGGTTAAGTGAATCCAGGCAGTTCAGGATAGAGCTCTGCTGGAGCTGTGAGATTTCAGCTCTAGATACCTCCCTGGGAATGCATTCTGCTTTCTTTTCTTACAAATTCGTTTTGCCATCTTTACACCAGAGGCACCTAGCTTTAATAACTACTGCAGTGCTGCTAATAATTTTGGCAAGTGGGCATGCCCTAGTCTGAGGCTGTGCTGCTGCATCTCAGGCGCTTCCTTGGCCGGGCCTTGGTGGGAGGCCGGCACAAAGGCACAGCGCCGCACTCCCTGCTGCTCACAGGGGGCTGCGGGAATCGTCTTGGAGGAGGGAGCAGGCTACTGAACGCTCTTCTCCACACCTGCGGCTCCAGTTATCTGCCCTTTGCCCTTCAGTACACTGCACTGGCAATGGCTAAAAAGAAGTTTCATTTGAAACTGCCTGGAATCAGGCAAAGCAGCAACTTCCTTGATACAGAAAGAACGTTTGCACAAGGCACTCATCAGAACAGGCACTTCCCCTATGCATTTTTTTACTCCTAAGCTCACCCTTAAACTCTACCCAACACATGCAGTAGGCCCAAAAGACTACAAAGTACAAGAAAAGGTACTGACAAATAGATAAAAAGGAAAAACGATGGGGAAGCTGCACCTCAAGATGTGTATATATAAATAAAATCCTCTATATTACAGTTTCTATCCCTTTAACGTGGGTTTATTTGGGAAAACATCCTTCAACTCAAGCGGATCAGGAACTGCTTTCTGTTCTGTTCCATTTCTTGTTCAGTGATTTAATGACCAAATACATCTTAAGCATAACTCGCAGGCTCTAACTCATGGCATTTTTAGCCTGGACATGGGACAGACCACATGAGAGAGGCGACAGGGGAAAAAGAAGAAAACTCACCTAGTCTGCCACACTCTTCGCGCTTGGTAAAATACTTGAAGCCATTAGCTGCCCTTCTCTCTGCCTTCTCGTGTTTCTTCACGTGCCAGGGCAGCTTGGTGGTGATGTTAGTCACAAAGTAGCAGCCAGGACGAAGACAGTGATAATGCCCTCGCATCCTGAATTCACAGTGCTGGAGAGGAGCAAACAGGCAGGTTGCTTTAAGCATATCTAAAACAAATACACTCTCATCTGCTTGCTCCTAACGCTGTCCCTCTGAGACATGAGAGAGAGGCCTGAACTGATACTCTAGATCACATCCATTTTATCTTCCACATTCTGCAGCGCAACCTTGCTCCCTGTTGTGCATTTTGTATTGCTGTCATGTATTCTGTATTGCACTGTTCTACATCGACATATCCCAAACCTAACTCACTCACTCGTGGCTTTCCCTGGTATTCATCACAGATTTTTATCTCATCTCATGTCTCTTAGATCATTCCAGTTGCCTTGTCCACTTCACCCAAGTCAAAGAAACACAAAAGCACTGCAATTTTCATTTTGATGGAAACCAAGCATTTTGCTTGATCACGTAATTAAGACCCTTCCATGGTTCTGTAGTTAGATGAGGAATGAAACACTCAGCCTCATTTCCTATTGAGTGGTCTACTTATCTTTCTTACTCTTCTCCCCCACACACAGTCCGGCTAGAACACTGCTTTTTGAATGCTCTTACCTGGTTTGGACAGAGACACTGCAGTGAATAGTAAGCAAACTGGTCTCGCACGTTCACCAAATTATTGTTGGGGTTGATGTGGTCCAGGCAATGGGATTCAGCTTTGCCAGAGGTTTTGCACACATATTTGCAGTTCCCAAAGAGACAGTGGAAGTGGAATTTGTTGGCATACTTGCAGTCCGTTGCCAGGCAGGGATCGCTGGAATACATCCAAAATACAATCATCACCTTCACTCATTTCACACATTTGTTTCTTTGCCAAAATTTAATTCAAGGGGAGCCCAGCTGAAGCCTCTGTTCCAAACGTGGCCTACACATCTCCCATAGCCACCTTCCTCTTTAGTAATTGATGCTGGCAACACTACTGCAATTCCACCAAGCTAGTGCACTCTCTTAAGATTATTACAATACAGCAATGCATGGTGGGTTCTGTAGTCTTTCTTTGAGGGCCACACTCCCAATTTAAAGCTCTCTCAAGATCTGGATCAATGCTGTTTTGCCCCTTCTGCCTGTACTTACCTCAACGGATTCTCCCAACTCAATCTTGTGTAACTGAAATGAAACTTTTGGGCACACACAATTGCAAGATGGCAGGGCTTCCCCCTGATTAGACAAAAATCAGCAGTGGCCTCTTTAACCAGCTAAATGGTTTTGGTACCTTGCTCCCCCCACCCATTCCATGGATTTCTGACTGCACAAACAGAGGCCAGATTGGAGGCAGCTGAACATTGATCCCTTGGATGCCAAGCTCTTTACCCAATGGTACCTACTCAGATACGTGAAACAGAATGTACTTCTTTGAAAGCAGACAAACCATTGTCAGTAGACCACCCAGAGACTGATAATCCACCAGCCTGACTAACTGAGCTGTAATGCCTAACCTGATCATGGGCTCGTGTCCTCCTGTAAACCATGTAACTTCCGTGCCTCTTTCTGTGTAACAGAAATAACACCAACATCACAGCAACACTGTGGAACTTCGTTAATGTTTTAAAAGAAGTGCAGCAAGGTCTGTTACCTTCTGCCAGACACCTCCCTTGTGAATTACTTTGTAAACCAACACTACAAAACCAGCGGCAAGGAATTTAAGGGGACGCATTACACTTGTACAGAAGTTCAGCCAGGACAGCAAAATTCCACAAATCTGAGGTAAAGGGAGAATCACTCTCTGTTCCTTGAGCTGCTGAGAGACCCGTGGCTAGTATGGCAGAGTCAAGCACTTATGCCCCCTGTACTATCTGACCCCCCTAGTTGTCTTCACTGAGAAAAAAAAAATGAAGCTGCATTATACTGAGATACAGATGGCATTCCTAAGGAAAGGTCACAGAGCTTACTGGGGACAAATCCAGCAGAAATCCAGCAAGCTTCCTTTTCAGCAATCTGTGAAGATCTACTCTTAGTTAGTTCTGTATACTTTGCTGCAGTAACACCTCATCTTTGCATGACTGAGCACTCCGTTGCCCACCAAAGTTTGCTCAACCACAGAAACTCATGGTATGCCTCAGACATGTAGCAGGATGGAGGTGGGCTAGTCAGGTGTCCTGCTGAACACTTTGAAGATGCTATGCTTCCTCTGTAGCCTTCAGTGTCAAAAATACTGCAAAGATGCATGTATTTCTTTACACATCTCGTGAGGTATGAGAAAGGCTTCAGTGGTATGTCAGCAAGTTTATTTCCTCTCTAAACTCATACCTAAAGGTGCTCCCAGATGTGCTTGAAAATCCTGTTTTTTTCCTACAATAACTGAAGGTATTTTCTAGAATTTATAGAAGTAAATTTTATGTGAGATAAAACCCAGAGCACTTTCTAGACAGAAGGTCTCTCAGTGGGCGAATACAGAGGTAGTACTACAGCTCTGAGGAGTGGTAAAGAGGGGACTGCAAGGCTGGAGAGGGCATAAGGAGGCAAGCAGCACTGCAACTTACTTCTCCTGGAACTGGAGGAATCCGGGTTTGACCTGAGGCTTGGCATTCTCCAGCGAAGTTGTTGCCAAGGGTGAAGTTGCCAGGTTAGGCACTGATGCTGGGATCTGAGGCATCTGGGGTATAGCTGAAGCCAGCTGCTTCCAAGCTAGCAGTGTGGGGGCAGAGGGCACAGTAGCTGGACTTGGAGTGGGCACATCGAGGGCAGGAGCACTTGCCATGGTGACAGAAGTAGCAGATGGTGACGAAGGGGCCAGTGAAGCTTTATTCTCAGTAGCAGTTGAGAAGGGAGACTCAGAGTTACTTTTCACAGTTCCACCCTCAGTTCGGAAGTGAAAACTGCAAAAAAAGACAGTGTAATTCAGACATAAATTCTTGACCATTGCATTCAACTTGATCAAGCACCAAAAAGAATGTGGCAGGAGTCTACAAATTAGGTGAGGTTAAATTCTAAAAGGGCCCTGAAAACTTGATGGCTTGATTTAGGGGCCTCCTAGATTGTCTGTGAAGAGAAGGCAATTCACTAAGAGGGGTGGAGACAGAAAGGTGCAAAAACCATGTTTTGAAATAAGAGACGCGAGAATTGCTGCAGTCAGTAAGATCGATATGCCTACGAGGGCAGCTTCCCACAGCTGTTGTGAGAAGCCAACAGTTTGTTGCAGTGAACCATCCAATGCCAGAGACCAACTGTGCCAACAGATCTTTCTGTTGCAACATCTCCTTCCCTTTAAACCCCTTCAGAATCAGTCATGTGGCCAGCTGGTGAAGGCCTTACTCATTCTTTACTCAGGCAAATCTTCCATTGCCTGTAAAAGGAACTTGGCGTGGTACTGAACTGCAGATTATGCTTTGTAGAAATCTGCAACAGGGGAAATTTCCAGTATCCCACCCTTCCTTTGCTAGTCCCCTCACTGTAACAGTGGGAGCGTATCTTAAATTCATTCTTCACGCAAGAGTCATCTAGAGTTCTGAGCTTGTTGTACAGCCTCTGTAATATAGGCCAAATCACCTCACCTACAGTTCCAGCTACTAAACTCTGCGCTGTCTACTACTTTCCAAAATGATGTGAAATGGCAAAGGGTTTACAATATAAGAACATGGCAAGGTGAGAAGGAGGTTGCTGGACAGTTTGACTGCTTCGTTTCCAGATTCTTAGCCACATGATATGAACCTCTTAAACAAAACCATATAAACTAAGGGCTAGGGAAAACTTGTTAAAAGACATTTGTCATGACAAGACAAAGAACACTAAAATGCTTTCTAAACCGTGGAGCTGTCTGCTCCACGGAAAGTCTGTATCCAGCGACAATGGCTGTGTTTACAGGATCTTCTCCCTCCCGTACCTGCTTATTTCTTTGTATGGTATATTTGTGTGCTGTGAGAAATATGGGTCTCCTTGAACACACTGTCTGTCAAACAGGCTATAGACAAACACAAATGTCCAATTCCCAGCCTTGCCAACACTTTTTCACAAGTTGAGGACATGTATTGTAAAACAAAATTGAAGAGGACATAGTGTTCTGCAAAAATTTTAGCTGAGCACATTTGCCCAGGAAGCATGTGGATGCCCAAATTGCTGCCCTTAGGACTGCCCCCATTCCTGCTCTTGAATAGTGACTCAGTAAGGGCTCTTCTTGTCCTGCAGTGTGCGTCTTGTACGGTTTTCTCAAGGTTTCCCAAGACTCGCACTCTCCTACTTACTTGGCATGCTTGATGGCTCCATCCAGGGTGCTGAAGAGGGCACCGCATTCCTCCACGACACAATGGAAATGCACCTTATGAAGAAAGTCGCACTGTGCATCGCAGAAATCCTTGGTACCAAACCTGGCCAAAGCAGACAAGCAGGCATCTTACGGAAGGCCCCAGAAGAGAAGCAGTGTTGGAACACACAGATTTTGTTTTTCAACACTACTACCATTCTCTTTTCTAACACCACTGTCCCTGCTGCACAAAAGGCACTGCTGGCATTGTTGCTTGATTATTGCCTGTTATATAGATCTGAACATGCAGAACAAGAACCTAATTTCTCTCGAATTGAACTTGACTGAAAAACTCCCATTCACTTTTAGTGGGAACAAAATACAGAACTACTCTGAAACAAAAGATGAAAATCGTTAGTGATCTTGAACATCTACATACAAAAGCCAAGGTTCTGAGGAACGATCGAAGGTTAGCAAATTAAAGGCAATCCAGACAAAAAGGACACTGCTGAAACATTACAGGTCTTCCCCCTCTCCCCCTTTCAATTTACTGAGAGTAGCAAAAGGAAGAAACAACAGAGGTCCAAGGGAATCTAGATCCCAGAATCTGCCCACCCCCACACCTTGAAACAACAGGGTTATCACACTGATGGGAGAGACAAAGTATCACCTATATAACAATTACAGTCTAGTATGCACAAATACTGAAAAGCACGATCCCTGAAGTACAGAATAAACAATGCTGCCCTGCAAAAACCAGAGCAAAATCCATTGTCTAAGATTTGCCTCTTGTCATCGTGGAGGAAATGATCAAGAGGGCAAAACCAACTAAGCCTCGTTTCACTGCTTATCCACTGCTGAGATTCTCTGGACTTAGTAAGAACAGCACAAACACTTGTAATTTCAGGAAACTCCAGAATCACAGGGAATATAGAAGTCAAGTAAAAAACACTGGTAGGAAGGATTTGAAACTTAACAGGGGACTCTTGCATAATTAAGATACAACAAACTACAATTGCTCCGATGAGCAGGAAAGCAAGAAACAAACAGCAGCCTGTGTGGTCCCAGGAGGGACCCCTTAACAATTTGAGAGTAAAGGAAAAAGAAAATAAAACTTGTACGGGAGAAGGAAGGTCAGCGGATACAGAATACATGCAGTCAGTTAAGGCTTGCAGGGAGAAGATGGAAGGAAAGCAAAGGTGTGGTAAGAGATAAGAAACCAAGCTACTGCAAGCCAAAGGTGTTGTTTTATCAGGGACGAGAGTGTTTGTACTTAGGAGGAGGGTCCAATAAAAATTGGAGGTGATGAGTCAAAAATGACTGCCTTATAAAATTTGCTTTGGATGGGAAAACTAAAGACAAAGCAGACAATCGGGGATAAAACGAAGAGCTTCTAGAAGAGCAAATAAAAGGACTGGTTAGAAAATACAAATATGCACAAATCAGCCAGTCTGGATGATGTATGTCCTGAAGTGCAATGGAAATTAACTCACAAACTGATTCATTACTATTTGCTATTTTTTAAGCCATAGAGAAGAGGGAGGTACTAGGAAACTGACAAAAAAAAGAAAAATCAAAAATCTAGGTACTGATTCATTCAGGGGAAAAAAAAAAAAACCCCACACAAGTGATCTTTGGCAATTATCATACCTCTAGTCTTAACTTCTCCTTCCAGTAAAGTAATGGAACAAATATTAAGAGGGAGGAGAAAATCATTAAACATCTAGAGGATAAAGGAACCATGAGCAATAAACAGCATCAGGATTATAAAGAATAAATCTTGCCAGACAAATTTAATTGCTTTTTTTGATAGAATTACAAAATTAGTGGATGAAGGGATGCAATATATTTGGATTTTAGTAAAGCATTTTGATACAGTCTCACATATGCTTAGAATTAATTCAAATTGGCCTGGATGTGAATGCTACCTCATGGATTGAAAACTGGCTGAAGGACTGTAAACAAAGGCTAATGACAAACAGCAACGTATTGAGCTGGGAGGAGGCATCTTGTGAGTGCTGCAAGGATGACTTTGGTTAGGTCTGAGCTTATTTAACATCTTCATTAGTAATCTAGGAGAAGGAGTAAACAGCATGTTAATGAAATTCACAGAAGATACTAAACTGGGAGGAGTTGGCAACACCAGTGCAAGAGGAGAAAATAACACTGAGAGGCCTTGCAAGACAAGGGAGAAGGTTCAGAACACGAGAGTCATTTTTGAAACACACAGCTAATACATCTGGGGGTGGGGGTCTATTTTTACACATAGGGGACTCATGAGAGCAACGTTAAAAGCAATCCTGTGTAACAGGGGGTGGTAAACATGATACATATATATTATGCAGTATAGATGCAAACAAGGTAGCACAATTGCAAACTGCATATTATGGGGGCAGAAAGCTTGTTCTATCTGGTCTGGCGATACAGGAATGACAGCCCAGTTCTGCACCCATCCAGGGAACAGCAAGAACAACAACAGCAACAACATGATCAGCAGGCTGAAGGGAGTAATTTACAAAGTCAGATTAAAGTAAATAAGCTTGGTTAAACGGTATGCTAAAAGTCTGCGACTATCTGACCGAGGTGAACTCCAATTGCAGAGACGAATTATCTGCTGTGGTTCAAGGGGATATAACCAGGATAACTGCAACAAAATTACAAAAGGGAAATTCAGGCTGCATACCATGAAAAAAATCCTGACATTGAAACATATTAGGTGGTAGAATAATGCTCCCAGAGACAAGAAAATAGCCACACTGCTTGGCATAATTACAACTGGGCTGGACAAAATGCAAATTGACTGCAGGGAAGGATCTCACACTGGCCAGAGGCAGATGGACTAGAAGGCTTTCTAGCCTTCCTATCAAAGTCTGTGATTTCCAAAGTGTCCACAGGCATTTGCAGGCAACTATCTGTGTCAGAGCACAAACCCTTATATGTCTGCCTGGGTGTATCTGTGTCTGTCTCAAAGCATGTGTCTGTCTGGGCATGTATGTGCATGTGTCTGTGTGTGGGTGAGTTTTGTATCTCTTCCATTTTTCTTTTGAGCCTCCTCCTCTACAACAGAACCAGCAGAAACCATCCCATACCCCTTATACTCAGTTCCAGTGGGCTGCTCCCATGATCAGAGGAAATGCCACAGCAAGCATGTTAAGGCTTCTGTGATCTGTGTGTAATAACTAAACATGGCCAAACAGAAGTTCAGTGCTAAGAGCCAGGTGCAGCGGGTCCCCTGGACTTGCAGACTGTAAAGAGGTGCCTATGATGATGTCTAGGCTAACAGTGGAGGTTAACGTGAAGATCCATGCTCATAGGTGGTTCTCAAGATCCCTTTGCAAAATTATTCTATGTGGATAGATATTTCTTACAGGATGTTAACCCCTACTGCAGCTAGCTGGGACCAGGGACTAAATGCACTCCAGAAGGTGATCAGCACGTCACAGAATAAGGCTTTTACATTCAAGAGAACTCTGCATTCAAGTGAGAACTAATGAGCCAGACACTTTGCAAAGGAAGTGATTTTCCCTCCCCTCTATTCCCAGTTCCATGCTCTCCTTACCGGCGCAGGTACATCTTCCATGGCTCAGAGAGCTTCTCCTGGACAAGTGCCTTCACTGCCTTGCCCAAGTACTGTGTTGGCTCTCCAGCCCCAGCCTGGCTGCCATCTCCTTCTGTCTTAATGTTCAGCAGGTTGCCAAGGCTGGCACTGGTCTTGGACATCTGGAACAAGAACACAGACACTGCATCAGGCCCAGCACACAGCGTGGACACTGCCAGTCTGGATACCCTCAGGACTGTCCCACAGAAAGCTGTGTCTTCAAAGATTAAGAGAGAAGACAAGAAGTCTGCGCAGGCTGCCTCAACTGCATCAGCAAAACTTAGTAACACCTCACCTCTGCATCCTCCACCCAAATATCACAAAGTACGCGGCTGCCCATCTAATATTCATGGCTCTTGTGTAAAGCAGTGACACAACTTGTCTGTTTGATACATGGGGAAACTGAGGTGCAGAGAGACATACCCTCCTGGCGTATGGAAAAGGTGTGCAGGCTTAAACATTACCAGCCCTACACAGCTCCTATAAAATGCTGATCTCTTAGTACAGAGCTAGCGATAGAACTAGTAAGCTCTAATTTTTATTTCAAATCATCTTATCCCAGCCACAAGGATGTCTCCTTCTTTAAAGTGACTGTCAGGTATGTCTTGGGCTAGGGGGGGCACAGGGTATCTCACTCAACTGGGGAAAAATTCTGGCTCCACTGAAGTTCCTGGAAAATTCTTACTAACTTCAATAAAGAAATTATGTCACTTTCTGTGCTAAATGGACATACCCTCTGCAAAGCAGGACTTGGGACTCACAATTTGCATTGTGTGAAAGGCTTCAAATAGATTCTGCACAGAGACAGTTTAGAGGTCCAGGCATATGATGTGCAGGACAGAAAAGAGTGCTTAGGGAGAAAATTTTCTTTCAGAATAAAAACGCAATTTCCAAGACCCTTTCTTGCTTTGCTGTGTTCTCAGTTACCTTCAGTAACAACAGTGAATTTCACAGCATGAATAAAATGCAGGATTTGGCCCAATACTTGTGTTATAAACTCCACCCCACTTGAGGATCTCTAAGCCCTTTGTAAATATCAGTTAATTAAGCCTGACAACCCCCTAAATAAACTGCACTGCGCTACAGGAACCTTGGCTATTCGAGGCTCTCTTAATGCCCCCTGAAGGTAAAGCCCCTGCTGCTATGTGGAGACTGCAGCTCTTTATGGCTGGAGTCAGAAATTCAGCTCGTCTTTTTTCCATTGGTGTTTGCTGGGCATTCAATTCCTATAAAGGGTTCTTTTTCCTGATAAGTAATGAAGGGCTCCTCCACAAACAGAAATTGTGGGCAACAAGAGGAAGAAGCAAGCGTGATGTGTTCCTGAGCACAGTGAGCTTGATTCTGCAATCCTTAGTCCTGAAATAGGCTCCTTCAAATCAGCGGGCTCTATTCTCTGCTGGTTTACATCCTCGGTTAATCCCATTCCTTTAAAAAAGGAGCAGGCCTGAAGAACTCTTGTTTTGTACCTGTGCTGCACTTACTTTGCACTACAGAGTCTTACGTGGGACTGCACATAAATGCTTATTTCTGAGCATATGCCTAAATCTCATATTCTCCTGGAGTTTTTTTTTTTTCAAGTGATGTATCTATCGAAAGAGGACTTCTCTGAGCTAGGACCTTCAAAATGACTCAGGACCCCAGACTCACTAGAGAAAGAGCTGCATATTTGGAATCACTGAGGGGACAATACACAGGAATGAATAAGAATTTAAGTTTAAAAGGGAACATCAAAACCCCAGTGTAACTGAGAGCCAATGGAGGAGAAAAGTGGCATAAGGATAAAAGCAGAAATTAAACAACACAGAGAAAAAAAAAAAGAGTGATGAAATAAGAGAGAAAGGAGGTGAGAGATTACTAGGCAAAGTCACTCTGCCCCCTCCTGAGGGTTATATGGCCTCGATGCATGTAATGCCCAGAGCCACGGGGATGGCAATAGTTATGCCTGTAAAACCTATCACACAGCAGAATATTAAAGCATGGCTCAAAGGCTGCCCTGATCTCTACTGCAGTTGTATACAACGGCAAAATTAATCTTGGTACAGTAGAATTTATCATGTGAAAGGGAAATATATATTTGAGATGATGTATAATTTAAGGAAAAAGTAAGGAAAAAGAAACCGTGCATTATCCAAAATAAATATTCTAGAACATGGTAAAGGAGGCTCTGTTGGACACCATTACTCACACCAGAAAGACAGAAATTGATGATTTTGGCTCAAAACTTATAATTTTTTTCATCTCTTTCATAAAAACAAATTATTATCCTCCCCCAGTGAAAAAAAATGTTTTTGAGTAAATAAACAAAACGAGTAACTATAAAAAGACAGAAGTTGCCAGGTTCTGGAAATAAAAATGAAAGGGAAAAAAATAATAATAATAAAAAAAATATCTTTCGGAGCCCTCCTCTGTCTAGAAAGGAATGAAAAAAAAAAAAAAAAAGGTGTCAGAGGCTGCAATATATTTCTTCAGCCAGTTCATTAAATTAATTCGTAAGCAGTGGCTCTGAAATTATACCCGATGAAAAATGGTCTCAAAATTTAAATGGTACAAACTCATCTTATTAGAGGCAAAACATTAAAAAACAAACGCATCTCTTCCCCCCCTCCCCGCTATCGCAGCTTTAATTTCTCTTGGTGGGGGGAATGAAAGGCGTTTGATGGATGGCTCTTACCTTATTCATAAGCGAGGATAAAAGAGATGAATTTGCCGAGACTGTGTGGCCATTTGATTCATTACTGGAACACACAAACCAACAGGGTTTAGTTAAGATGTGCACAGGGACTATGAGCACTGAGATTAATCCTTCTCCCTTCAAGCTGCCTCACTCCTCACCTGCTACATCCGGAGGAAGAGAATGGTGCCCACCCTCCCTTGGGCAGGCCAAACTCATTTACTCGTGATGGCCAAGATGGAGAGCAAGAGGGCCCCAAGTCTGCAGAATTTAGTTTGTTCAGCTCTTGCACAGTCCAGACCCCTTCTCCAGTATCCACACCATCACACTTTCTCATTAGCTGACTCACAACCCAGCCCATGTTTTACTTCTTCATCCCGCTAGAACTTTCAGAAATATGCCACAAAACCCGGGGGATGTCAACGGAAGACTCACACCGCCAGGGACACAGGCCCCCTCGGCAGCAGAGAAGGCAAGGCAACAGTCCTTAGGGCCACAGCAAAGCATGCTGAAAGGCAACCTTAGTATTGCACGTGCATCAGTAACAGTTACATTTGATACAAGTGCTGGGGTCCCAAACTGAGGCTTGTTTAAATGGAACGTATGACACAAAGGTCAAAGTGGAGTGGGCTCGCTTAACCCCAGTATCAGTTCTTCCACAGTTTTTCCATAAAAGACAATCCCCAAACACTCCTATCCTGAGCAGAGATGCTGGACAAGGGGGATACGCACTTTGAGACAGATGCATTCACATCTGCGCGAGTGCAGATTCATCACCTGTAACCACAGGTCAGCACCCGCCAGACCAGAGTCAGCCTGACGCTCAGTTGTTTTGTGTGTCCCGTTTCTCAGGAAGGTGCCTCTCTCAGACCTGATTCAATGCCCTGTTACATCAATGCAAATGCTCCTGCTGGGAGCATGCTGAAATGCAGCATTGGAGAAGCCTTCGACCAGCTCTTGGTGATGACAGCAGGAATATCTATGTGAAAGAAGCTTTGCCAGTAGCTCGTTTTGCAGAGGGGAGCACAAGAGGTAAGGCTCTTGTCAAAGAATCAGTAGGTGCTTGTGAGCCCAAAAAAACATCTGGAGAACATGTGCTTGAGAGGGAGGAAAGAGAGCCTCCCTGCCTTCAGTTTGGGGGCATCCGACTCAGCCACTGTGAAACTGCCTTTCACCAACACGTTGTGTCCTCTCCTATTACAGGTATGGAAACTTCTCAGAGCCTGATGCTGGGAAGAGCTAAGTGTGCCTGCCTCTGCACTTCTCTCACCCGTGATCCTTGACGCTCAGGTCCAAGCTGTGCTCCTGCAAGGAGTCCTGACTGGTGGCAGATGATGATCCCATGGCCTCCACAGGTTCCTGCTTCACCTGAACTGGATTGAACCGTCCGGTAGCTGCTGGCTGTCCATTCCCTGCTTGAGAAAAACACCAAAATTAAATGCAAAAATTAAATGAAAAATGTAGGCCTAAAATGAGGTTACAATGGCAAATAAGTAAGTTAAATTACTAGCACAAGTGCATAAATGGAAAAAGCAAAGAAGAAGTGTGGGGGAAGGGAAGTGCTGGGATTGCTGGTCAGCGTTTATTGCCAAGCTGACATGATGGGTTCTGACGTCCACTCCAGCGTGGAAATTCTTCAAGTGATAATTATTGCAAAATTATGTCAAAGTTGTCCAGGCTATGGGCCCTTTAAAGGAGAAGGGCGGAAGGAGCGTGGGGGAGACCTGATTCTCTGCACAAACTGTCATAACTAATTTGCGGGGCTGCCTCTTAAGCGTTTATTAAAGACTCTGTTAATGCTGAGGCAATGTGGCAGCTTTCGACTGCTAGTCAAGCCCCCTTTCTCATCCCCAACCCCAGTGTTGCCGTAGCGACAGCGATGGCCCGCCACTGCGCCTGCCCAGCAGGAGCATCTGCCCGGCCCGGGCTATCGAAGGTGACAGCCAATGGGATCAGTTCAAACTGCGCGACCTCTCGCCACCACCATCACGCCGTCCCCCGCAAAATTCTTCTTTTTGGGGAGGAGGTTTAGTGCTGAGCCCATGAAAGAAAAATTCAAATTAACAGAAGAGAAAAAGAGGGAAGGGGGGGAACCAGGAGGACAAATTAAAGAAAAAAAAATTAGGAAGAACAGCAAAGAAAAAAGGAGGGAAAAAAAGTTGCTGACAGGAACATGTCTGCAGAGCTTTTTTCCACAATCCCCAAGTGACTAAAATATTAATTTACCCTCCGGCAGTACAGCTGACGGCGAGCTGCTTCTCAGACAGCAAGTGGCATTTTATTAAAGAATAAAGGAAAATAGTTCCCTCAATGACCTTTCTCTGCTTTAGGAAACAATTTTTCAAATAATAATTTTAAAAGTATGTGAAAGTTCCCCTCCCTCTTTAATCAGATCACTTCATCCTACTCCCTCGGTTGCTCTGGGTAGGAAGGGGACACAAGCAGCACCCGCGGGGCCAGGGGCCAGCAGCCTGCCCTGGGGCGGGAGGCTTGGGGCAGCCCAGAGCCACCGGGCTCTGCCAGGGAGAGCCTCCCTCCGTGACGCCCCATCACCCACCGCGAGCTGCCCGTGTTCAGCAGGAGATTGTGGCGGTACCCTCTGCTCTGGAGAGAGCCCCGCATCCCTGCTGGCAGCTGGGCATGGGCAGCAATCTGCCCCGCTCTAGCACAGGGCTGCAGGGACAGAGAAGCACAGCCTGCAGGAACGCAACAGGAGAAAGGTCCAGTTTGTGGGCTGCACCAGCGCTGTCTCCGAACCCACAGCTGGGACAGGAGCTGCAGCACAGAACCAACCCGGCAGACCAGAAATACAACCGGCAGTGAGCTACAGGATCTGCACCGCTAGGCCCAGCTAAAACTCAACACAGCCTGCAGACAACTTAGGCTGCCGTGCAGCTGGCAAGTACTGGCCGGGCATCTTCATTTCTGTTTTTAAAAACAGTGCCTCTCTCTTTTCAGCCTACAGCACGCCAGGCAATACACACGGCAACACTCCTCCTCCACAGCTGGTAAGCGCCTGCTCCATTTGTGGGCAAAGCTGCACTCCCTGCCTCTCTCTGGCCGTGCGAGCACAGCCAGGCTCCCCAGGAAGCCGTGCCAAGGCTGACCTCTTCACGGGTTCACTGGGCACGACTAAATTTATTCTCCTACTTATGTTCCTCTGCTGCCTCCTCCCCACCTCCATTCCCATGGACAACTGGGTGGCTTCTCATTCACTCCTCTCCAAGCCATCAGGCAGTGCTCTTCCTCCCACCACTAGCAAAACCGATGAGGGTAACTCACCTGCTTCAAGTGCCACAGAGGGCTTGAGTGCAGCTGCTGCCAGCCTGGCCATCATAGGAGAGATTAATCCCTTGCTAGCAGAGATCCTTTCCATTATAGATGCTGCTGGAGCTGGAGAAGAAGTAGCTGCTGGCTCACCAGATCCTGAGATGGCCTGGGATGAGGAATCCGTAGGAGCAGATGATGTTGGGTTGGTGCCAGAAGAACCAGCAGTCATCATATTAGCTGAGCTGGCAGGAAGCGGTGTAGAGACCCGACTGGGGATGATGGGGAAGAAGGATCCAGCTGTTCCAGGAAGTGTTGAGTTGGAGAGTGCCAGGGCCAAGGGTATATTGCTGGGAATAGCCTGGGAGAGCAGGCCGGAGATCTTGGTGGCTGGTGTCATGCTGTTGGCAGACTTGCTGGCCTGTGAGGAAGCAAGCTCAGCAGCAGAGGAGGGTGCAGCTGGGACTATGAGAGAAACGGAAGACTGCTGACTGGTGGGGGAGGCACTCAGGCTGGAGTTCTTTGAGCTCATAGCAGAGAAGTCAATAAGGTCATCATTACTGGACTCCTCTTGCTCATTATCCTTGGACCCCAGGAGAGAGGCAGGCAGGCCCAGCACTCCTGAGCTCCGGATGTGCCGGCGCTCATGTTTGCGTTTATGGGAGGTCATCTGGCTGGTGGAGGTGAAGGTGAAGCCACAGCCTGCCCTTATGCAGTGGAAGTGGTTGGTGGCCTTGCTGTAGACACAGCCCTCATACTTGCATTCCTCGTACTTGTAGAACTTCTTGAAGCCATCCTTGGCATAGGCATCATCTTTGATGTGGTAGCTCTTGTGCTTCTCAATGTCACACTTGTTCTTGAAGGTGAATGTGCACCCAGGGCGCCTGCAAGGGCATCGAGGAGGAGAGGGTGGTTGGCTGTGTGGGCCAGGAGCACAACGCAACTGCTGTCACCTGCCTCCCTCCGGGGTAAGGACCAGAGCCAGTAGGAGGCAATGGCCCCAGCAGCAGAGGGGTTGAGGAGCTTTATGCAGGTTAACCACTGACACCAAGGCAAGCAAAAATGCTGCCGTGTGAGAGAGCTGGGAAGCTCACTCTGCTCTGAGGAACAGCCACGGTAACATGGGGATGCAGGCACCCACCATGGAAAGTTCCAATCAAAATAGCAGCTGAAGGGGACTAAGGTACAAACTGTGCTTGGATTCCTACTCTTCCTGAGAACAGGAGCAATCAATAGAAGAGCATTTGTGTACAGAAGGCAGAGTCTGGCCCTGAAAGGGAAGAGCTGGCTGACTGTTGGCAGGAGAGAACTCTAGCATGGAAGTGCCATTAGCAGTGTATTAATGGCCTACTTCAGCCGCACTCTGAAAAGCCCTCTGATCTCTTTCCCAAATGTTTCTAGGATATATTTTCTAGTGGGTACCCTTCCCTCAGATCACCTCAGATCACACTCCTGCCTTCAGAGTGGTCTGTGGCAAGATCCCGGAAATCATATCTGCTCTGGAACATGAGTTCTCTCAAGAGCAGTACTGAGAAGGTCACAGCAGGAAAAAATCAAGTCCCTGTCTACACTCCTGAATTTATGACTCGGCAGGAGGCGGCAAACAGACCATGCAACTCTGAGGCAGGATTCCTCCCCTTCCCTGCTGTCTCACCTGCAGTGAAAGTGAGTGGTTTTCTGCCCATAGAACTGACATTCTACAGTGCCGCAGTCCTCCGTGGCACGGAACCGCTGAAACCCATCATTGATGAGCTGCGTGTTCTTCTTGTGAAAGTTCTCGTGGGTCATCACATCAGAGGTGCTTGTATAGACCTTGTTACAACCCACCTACCCCAGGCCAAAACAAGGAGTCGTCAGCACAGCGTTTTAGCAGCCTACCATTATTACCAGCAATAATAAACACACAAGGAGCACATATACATTTAACAGTTCCATTTATGCATTTCTGCTAGGAGTACTAAGCATCACTTTAATTCCCAACCTAAAGACTGATAGAGCAGCTGTGAAAAAACCCAACTCTCTGGGCATGAAACATTAAGAAAAAAATGGAAGGATGCACAGGGATTAAAAAAGCAGCTACAGATAACCATTCCTGCTTAGGGAGGCAGTAAGCAGGGTTCCTGCTCTTAAGGAGACCAGAACACTGACAGATGCCATTACTCCTTGTTATCTTGGAGCAACACGGAATGAATTAGGACTTTAATCTGTTTGGAGAATATAGAATTGAGTGGGAATGTGTTATTTACCTCTTTAGTCCCTCTGGGAGGTAAGGCAGGGTGGTGCAACACGAGGCAAATCTTTTGAACTTGTAACATAAGGGTTTCATTCTAGCAAAGCATAAACCCTATGTTCAGCTGATCTTAGGAAACCAGTGACTTTTTGTCCCCATCACTGTTCAAGACTATCACTTCAATAATTTTAAAACTCATGCAGCAAACAAGAATAGTGTGACAAGGACAGAATGCTGAAAACCTGCCTTCCTCTGGGTAAAGCGGGCAACTTTGCCATATTGAGTAAAAAAACACTGGAATCTGAAAATGTCCTCAGCCCTGCTGAGGGAGGATTTTTTTTTTTTTCCTTTTCTTCTCTAGCACAACGTGTGCCAATGCCTGCACCATCTCAGAAGTGAGGAGAACGAAAACACCACCTCTTAGTTCAGCCCAGGTTGATTCAAACAGGCAATAACAAAACCCATGACAAATACCCAGGGAAAAAAAAAAAAGGATCTCCAGCTATTTCCAATATAAAACAGCCTTTCTCTCTCCACACTGACACCTTGAAAAAAGACAGACCCTGCATGGCATTAAAAAAAAGAATTAAACAAAAACCTCCTTAGGAATAATTTGCAATACAGCTCTTGGTGCTAAAGCCTAAAAAAATGTCAGTTTATATAAACAACTAACTGAATTTTATCCACACCAATTATGGACAAAAAGAAAAAAAAGCCCATGAGATGGATGGCACAAATTCTGCCATTTAAGCAGTATTTTCTTTAATTGGGTGTTTATATTCAGACACCTTTCCTGTAAGACACTGCTTACATGGGCATTATTTTACTGGAAGACAGTGGGCACAGGATGGAATTAGCCATATATAGTTGTGTAAACGAGGGTCTCTATTCAAACTTGGTGTGGCTTAAAGCTGTAAAACACTTCTCGTGCTCTAAAGAAAAACTCAACAAATGCCATCCTAGTCAATTGAAGACACTAAACAATCAATATTATGGAAGCATAACAGAAAATGTCCTCAGTAGAAAGTCACATGAAGTTCCCAATTTATCAAATGTTGTAAGCACGTGTTTAAACCAGCCCCTATTCAGGACAGTACTCGAGTGCATGCCTAACATTTAAGTGTGTGCTTAAGCCCCATTGACTTCAGAAAGCTCACCTGACTTCAAGTTAAACATACGCTGAAGTCTATCCCAGCAAAGCATTTAAGCATGTGATTAAGGCCTTGTGACTTCAGCTTGGGGTCTTAAACTGTTGGGATAGGGCAGGAGGCAAGACCCGAGTTTTCAGAACAGAAAAGCTTTCCCCTAGGTTTGTCCTATTATTCTGTTTGTAACTACCGCACATTCTCATGGCACTGGTCTAGGCCACAATTCTGATGAAACAAGCACGTATCAAACCCTCTAATCTGAAGAATGATCAGGGTAAGACCTGAACAATCTGGTATGTCCGTGTCTAAAAACAGTAAGTGCGTCAGAGTGGCATCTATGCAGCAACTCCAACTCTGGTTACACTGCTGTTGAAGCCTGGCTGGCTCTTGCAACAAAGCTCCCAGCCTGTGCCACAGACCGATGCCACCAGGGAAGGAGATGGAGAACCAGGGGTGTTAAGTCTAGATATGTGACATTAAAGTTTAATTACTTTAGAAATTGATTATGGAGGAAATTAACCCAGTGTTAAAAGGCAAATGTGTCACTGAAAAGTCTGACTTCAAGGGAGTGACAGATCAGATCTGAGTAGAGGCAGTGCAGTGGCATCGCAGAGAGGTTCCCTGAATCTCAGAGAATGGGACTAGTTTGAACAAGTGAAGTCCAAGACTGAGGGCAAACCTGAAGACCTGCTTTGCCTCACTGCATGCACAAGGCTTATGAATGCAGAGAATGGTGCTTCCCTTCACCCTTCCGCACACCTGGCTGGGCGAGCGCAGCGAGGACAGGGCACAGACTCTTCAAAGAGGTGCCTGGATCAGAAGCGAGCAGGAGAAGCTATGAATGTCACCCCTTTGCTTCAAGACAGCCCCCCACTCTCTAACAAGGAAGTGCTGGGCTGCCTGAACTCGAGAATCCTTTCAGTCCACCCCAAAAAGGACAACACAGCTCAAACAATGGCTCTTCATTTGCCTTGTGCTCCCATCCCTTCCCCAGTCCAGCTGTTACCTGCATGCAGTGGTAGTGTGTGCTTTTCCCATTCAGGTGGCAGCCATGATAGTACACACTACAGTCATCCAAGGGGCTGAAGCGCATGAAGCCGTGCTGGAGGGAATTATCACGTTTCTTGTGCATGTTGTAATGCCGAATCACATCCTGTTTACTAGTGAATCTCTGGGGAGATACAGAGACAGACAGTGAGACACAAGTGATGGGAGTGGGTGAGCAATCCTGGGAGCACAGAGGTTTTTGTTGTTGTTAATCAAGTTATGGTACCAGGAGTTTAAAGCTCAGCGCTAATCACCCCAAGAGTCAGATTAAAGGGGAACTGTGTGCATGGATCTTCTTGGTAAAGGGAAAGTATCTATGCATGAAAAGTGGTAAACATGTCACTGGGGTGGTGTCCGGAATACATTCCCTGCAGCTTTAAGGCTGCAATTCTTCTAACGTAATTTTAGCTGCTACTATCTCAAGAACTGCTATAGTTAGAAAGCAAACCAGTGAACGAACTGGCCTACAAGAGAGTAATCCAAGCTTCCAAATCACTCACTGTAGTGGTTAGCAAGACACAGGCTGCCACGTTCATGTCAGACTAGAAACTGGGAAGAACACTCTACTCTCTTACAGTATCTTCCCATTGTAAGTCTTCTGCCTCCCCTACAAGTTAGGATGGCTTTGTTAGGGAAACAGGGACACAGAACTTGCTTCCAGTCACAGAAAAAGATGGTAGCAGAGCTCAGAGCTCAATCTGTATGACCAGAACATCCTTTTCATCCTCTACCTACTTGAAGTAATGAAGGGGTACCCCACTGTCAGAGCAGGCTAAGTGCCTTTAAAATGAAGCTTTTCATTTCTATTTCCCACAGACATCAATATTTAACAGTGAAGGTGGGAAAGTAAATCTGATTTTTTAAAAAAAGAAATCAATATCCATTTATTTTGAGGAGTAATTGAAAAGGCCTGATTCTAATGTTTAACAACTTTTCTAGTCTCCCTCACAGGAAACAAATGATTATCGCTTCCACTCTTTCCTCCTATAATATCAATCCTGATCAATCCTGTTGGTATTGGCACAGGAATATATGGATATAGATTTCAACAGGAATCCCTTGGAGGCTGGAGGTATGATTTCCCAGGGCGTACATCCAGGATTGCTATTGCCAATCATCGTTAATTTGTGCCCACTTATTACAGAGCGTTACTTATTCTAAAATATATCTCAGCCATAAAATAATTTGCATTTTAAAAAGCAGCCTAAATCCTTATTCCCTGCGAGACCAGACAGCTCCTTTGCAAGCAGCTTCCAGACTCCTTAGGAAATAATCATGAGGCCAATCATAATAATAGGTTTTTCTGTCTTTCCATCCTTTGTGTCTCTCTCTTTCTGATGCAGAGATTCCCATGTCACAGTTGGGACAGACTCGTCTCAATCACCAAACGCTGAGCGAGGAGGACCACTACATACATCCTAGAGACAAACTCTCCTTTGATCAACAGAAACCCACAGTCAAGCTCAGCAGATCCAGATCAACTTCCTATGCTGTGGTCAGACATTCCTTTGAGACCCAAAGGTCTCCTGGGGCAGGGCTGGAAGTTGTGTCTGATGCACAGTAAGAGTCAAACTCTGGGGCTCACACACATGCAGCCTGACCACAGAAATGGCAGTGTCAAACTCACAGACCTGGGAAGAGGGTAAACAAACACAGCACGTGACTCGGCTGGCTTGACGCTGCTACCCTGGCAATTCTCCCAGTAATTACAGCATCGCACATGCTCCTGCCCCCATGCTTTCCCCACAAATCCCGGACTGCTGCTGGTCTTACTGGGTGTTTTGTTGCAGTTACTGCTGCTCCAATGTCACTGGGGCAGCAGGAGGGAAAGAGACAGACTAACAGATCAGCATTCCCTGGTTTCGGGCACAATTTGTAACACAGCAGAATTTATTCTCTTGGTTTCACTGATATAAATGTGGAGTAGTTCTAACTGACTCGAGCTGATCTATATTCTGCTCTTTGTTACAGTGGTCTGGGTTTGGTTAAGTACTGTTAGAATGGGTTAAACGGGAACAAAATAGGGTTCTAGTAAGTTCAAAATATATCTTGCCCCTTTTCAGAACAGAAAAGCGAAGAGGCATGTGTATACGTGGGGGAGGAAAGCAGAGGACAACAGCCATCTCCCCCCGCTTTACATTCAGGTAGCTGTGCTGGTAACTTTTTACCATTCTTTTACCTGGTAGTTGCACTCTGGGTCAAGGCAGTGGTAATGTTCTCTGTACTGGTATGCACAGTGTATATGTCCACAGTGCTGACTGCCAGAGAACCTGCAAACATGGGAGGAGGACAGAAAAAAGAAAAGGAGAAAGAATAAAACAGTGTCCTGACAATAGTGCCTGTAAGCAAGGTACAAATAAAGTAAGTCCCATTCCTGCTTTCACCCCACATGTTTATGGCATTAAACCCCACCTCCTTTATCCCCTCCAAGGATGGTGACCCTCCTGCCTTTCTCTTCTTATTTGTCACTACTTAAAGGTGCTTCTTGAGCAGGATCATTTGGGTCTTGTACATCCCTAATCTGTCTGTCTTTCCCTTTGAAATGCATCTCAATTACCTAAGTTGCTTACTTGAGGAAGAGTAAGAAAGGAGGGATCCTTGAATTAAACATCATACAGTTCTGAAATTCTCATGTGTGAGTTTAGATACCACAGCAGTGACTTTCAGAAATCTCCCATGCCAGAAGGAGACAAATAAACATCGGTCAAATACGGGTTCCAAATTTTAGCTATACACTTGTCTAGCAGGACCTCAGAAGAGCTCAGGTATTCACTTGTTTGTACAAGTTAGGTCTCGAGGCTTTTTTTTAATCACAGCATGGTGTCACACTACAGGGAAGATTGTAAACCAGTGGATTACATGGAAAGCCACACAGAGATGATGGTCATGGCAAGATGACATAGGAATTTTCAATAAGATGGACTGATCAATGGAAAGATAGGTGAGATGGATCAACAGGAACAGAACAAAGCATTACAGGCAGACCACCTCAACCCTGTGCGTGCATCTTCTCCCATGCATGACAGCCCTGCTAATCTTCATTTTCCATGTGGATACAGGATTTGCTCACAACAAAAAATAATGCAATGCAAAAGAACAGGGTTTTCAGCCTGCCTTTGAGTGCAATTAAGAGTAGGACACAAGAAGCAACAGCCAACAACATGCACCCAACCCATTTCTGCAGGCCACTACCAAGTATTCCACACAGCAAATCTGGAAACTCCTGATATGCAGGGTGGAAAAAACCCCAGAATAGCAGAAATGCCATATGATATCTACATACAAACAGACTGTATATAGAATGTATTGACTGAGAGACTCATCAGTAATTGGCAAAAAGAGACGATCCAGTAACGGGCTGATCAGTGCAATGAATTCTCTGATGTATACTTTACAGGACCCTGGAAGTGCTTGAAAGGGAAAAGCAGTGGAGAGAAGGGGACTCAGAGGGGAAACATTCAAAGATAAAGTACCATCTGCTCAAAGGTTCCTCAAAGGTTCCTCACGTCACTTAGTGCTAAACACAGCAGGAGTGCATATGATAAAGGGCATGGGAAAGAAAGAAGGGCGGGCAACGGGTAAAAAAGAAAAATTAGAGGAGTGAGGGTGTCCCACCACAACCAAGGATCGGAGCAGGAGCAGGGAAGATTATGGATCACCATAAGGTGAGGTAACGCTAAGCTACAGGATAGAAAAAGTTAGGATGAAAAGCAGTACTAAATAAGGCATTTCTGAAGCACAGTAAGGAAGAGGAGGTCAACTGTGGAGACAGCAGGGACTCCAGGAGATGGAAAGGGGACTTAATTGACAGACAAGGTAGACATTGCTAAAAAATTAAGTGACTTCTTTGCCTCAGCATTCACAAAGGGAGACAGGGACAGATGCCAGGAGCAGACATGCCTTTCCCTGGGGAAGGAGAAGAAATACTGCAGGAAATCAGGATCACGTCAGAACAGGTGATTGAGAAACTGGAACAAACCTCAGCAGTGGAGAAGAAACAAACCACAAGGCAAACAGCAAAGCTGGCTGCACAAACAAAGGTGTGGAACTGCAAGCAGAGGAAGCGATTCCTGCTAAACACCTGAGCAACTGTGAGGCTAGTACAGGGCAGCAGCCTGAGTCACTGTGACATTAACCAGGTACACGCAGCTCATCAGTAGATAGAACCAACTGGTCCTGCTAGTCCCAGGCTTTCTGGCAGCAGAACCACCAGCAGCTTTAAAGGAAAAAAATACTGCTCTGTGGAAAGCTTCTTCCCTATTCCACTGATGAGATGGTGGGGAGAGAGAGAGCAAAGGGCTGTGCAGGGCTGGAGAACTGTGGAGTGCAGACTAGGCAGAGAGAAGAGGAAGATAAAGACCTTGCTGAAAAATACACACCTTTGAAGCAAAGCAGTCCAAAATATTATCAAAAGTGAGGATGCAAAATGACCAGAGATGCCCACTGCAGTAGAAGAAGGGCCAGAGGCTGAAGAGACCATGCCTGCATGGGATGAGTTACTTGAAGCATCCTAGCAGGAGTAGCTCACAGACTCAGCTTTAAAAGCAATAGCTAAACAAGCACTCTAGCACCTCAAACTCCTACCTTCCCTTCCACGTGCCACAGAAAGGTGTGTGTGTGGGGTGTCTACAGTGCAGGAAAGGAGAGGCAAGTGTTCCACCAGAGTGTGTGCTTGGGGAAGGAGGGAAGCGGCAAACACAGCACAAAGGAGAAATTCTGCTCTTTCAGTCTGTAAGGTTAGGCTCCTAAAGGGTTATATTTATCCTGTGTTTCTTCTGACACTTGAAACAGTTCAAAGCTATTAATTTTTAAAGCACAGCATCTGTTTAGCTTTTTCATAACAGCGAAAGCTTACACACCACACACTTACTTACACACATACACACACGCACATTTACATGCACATACTCTAAGGTACATCAACACCCCTCTTAATTTACATGAATGTACCCACAATTTCCATGCACACAAACAGACACAAACACACGCACCTGAAACAAGCAAACTCACAGACTGTTTTAATCACACTGATATGCAAATGCAGACTCCTAAATTGTCCACATTTAGGCACATAGATTCATTTTCACAAGAACAACCCCCTCCCCCTTCCTTTACTTTAATCTGTTCACTTTTTTTTTTTTTTTGGCCAGAAAGAACTAGTCTTGATCTGGCAAGAGTTGATAAATAAATAATAATAAAAATAATAAATAAAGAAGTCAGCATGCTTAAAGAGTGTTTACAGACTCATTACCCTGTAACGATGATGTGAAAGAAGGAAGAAAAAAAACAACCCACCCCAATTACAAGGGGGGAGGAAACCCACACAGAAATAAATATTTAAGTAAGTGCTGCCAGAAGCACCATCTGCTGAGGCACTAATAATAATAATAATAATTTTTTCTGTGGTCTTTTTTTTTTTTAATTATAAATATACGGGGGGTGGGGGGAAACAACCCAACCCAAACTAGCCAAGTAAGAGGTTTTGTTTTGTTGTGTGAGAGAATGGATTATCCCTGGGTAGCTTTTGGCAGTGGCTTTGGCAAACTCATTAAGCTAATTATGCAGTACAGACATAAGAGTGTCGTGTCTCTCTCCCCCCACCACCCCTTGATTTTAAGGCTTTAGACTGTTTTTAAAATTGTGTGTAAACTGAAGGGAAGTGGCTGTGCTGCCAACGGGCGGCTTGCGGAGCTTTTTAAGCAGGATGTGGTGTCCCTTAGCTATCTCACAAGCCTCCCTCAGTTACCTGCCTGACCCAGGGGAAGGGGCTTGCAGAGCGCTACAAAGAGTGGATGTGGGTGAAGTGTTTATGCAGTTCTCTGCTTGAGAGGGGAACTGGGGACGGAAAGGGTGGCATCTCCTCTCTCTGCAAACTCTACAATTCCTGCAATCTCAGCAGTAAAAGGATGCTGCCCCTCCTGACCCGTGCAAAGATGGGCTCGAACCCCTGCTTTCACTCCTGTACCCTCCCAGGAAGCAGTGAGTTGCCACCTGCACCAGAGGCATTGCTGCCTGAGGAGCTGCATGTGGTGGTGCAGCTGTCCTCTCTTCCCATGTGGTCTTCTGCCTCCTTCTCCTACATGAGGATTTGAGCAAAAGGGAGGAAAGAAATCACCTCTCGCTCCACTCTCTAACTCAGGAGAGCACTGTTCCCACACTTTTTCCTTGCTGATGTGCCAAGATCTTCCCTTGCACCTTCCTAGCAGCTGACTGCCTCCCACAGGGAGGCTCTCTGTAGACTCTGGCAAGGTGGGAAGGCACAGTACACATTTCCCCGCCCTCTTGTTAGTAAGTGCCCAAGTGCTGGTGGGAACAAACCCTTCAGTTCTGTCTCTGGAGAGAAGTGTTTGCTTGCTTCCCTGTCTGGTGTCTTTCTGTATACATGGGGCTTTCGTAGTGAGCTTTCTCATAGTGCAGATGAAGGATTCAACAGGCTAGGGGCAAAGGCCCTACCATGAGCTATAGAACAGGCAGGTGTTATGCACTGATCTCCTCTGCTCCTCTGGCTCTCATGGCATTACTGACTGTCTCACCACAACAGCCTTGGGCTCCCTCTCAGCGTAACTCATTCCTGACCCAAGCTTGCCCACAGCTGCGATAAGATGCCCTAATCTGCACCTTATTCAGTGAGAGTTTCTGCAAAATTTTCTAGGATATTTTCTAGGATTGATGCCAAGACCTGCCTAAACTTGAGTGAGTTGTGAATTCTCCAGCCTAATTCTCAGAGGTGAGATGTTCTTTGCTTGCCTCCTGCAGGCACTGAATATGGTAGGGGGAAAAGGCTGGTGACAGCACAGCAATGGACAGAAAGGACAGTCCAGAGACAGCACACCCATTTAAATCCTGGGCTTCTGCAGTGAAGTATTTTTCCACTATTTGTCACAAAATCTCACAGCTCTGGGGACCCGAGCATGCTCTTGGCATGCTTGTATACCACTCTCAGCTACCGCTCTCCCAAGCAAGGGAACAGAGCGAACAGAGCAAGTACAGATGCCAGAGGGAAATGGAAGTGCCAATGACTGGTTTAAACACTTGATCCAGATGGGCAAGACCTCATCTCTCCCACCACCACTCCACCCTCTTACTTCCAGCCCTCTCCCCAAGAAAGTCAAGAGTTTTGCCTACCTGGCAATATACTTCTGGTAAATATTTACGTCTTCGCTGACAGCTGGTTTGTCAGTGGGTAATCCATTCCTAATAAGAAACACACACGGCAGAGCTGGTTAGCAGGCAGGAACAGGGCACAGTCTAAGCTCCTCATTTCTCTCACATACCACTGACACATCGGGAGAGAGGGTCCAGCGAGGAGTACCCAGCAAAGACACCCATAGGTTTAACCTCGCTCCCCCTTTCCCTTCAAATCCGGTACCTTCATTTCCTAGGGAACCATACAGTCTGCCTACCACCCTGCCTGCACATTCCCTCTTTGCAGGACTCAGTTCAGTTTGCTGGAGACACTGAGAAGACCAACCATGAAAACCTGTTTCCACAGAAAAAAACTGAATACCCGTTTACAAACAAGTGATGGCCACATGAAAACAAACACCTCCCTGAAGCACCTTGCAACACTGCCCTTATGGGCATGGAAAGGCCTTCAAGACACATCTGCCCCAGGCTCAGTTGTGCTTCAGCTGCACTGTGAGCTACTGCACATTTCCTATGGCCAGCAGGTGCAGCGTGCTGCTACCTGGTACTGGGGTACTGGCAGCAATGCTACAGCCCCCTAGGTGGGGCTTTAATTGCCTCTGCTTTCACACAGATAGCCTAACTCTGATAGACAGGTGGCCCAGCAAAGGTATTTATGTATTTTAATCAATGACAAAATCAACCCAACTGCACGCAACTGTCACATAAGCCTGGGTTACTTAACATCATTAGCAAGCAGATGAAAATTACATACTCGGTGAGTTCAGCAAGAGGAAGAAGAGACAGAGGACCAGATTCCAGCCTAAGAGACAGTGGCATAGCACCACAGCCCCAGACAGGCTGCATGCAGCCTTCCTTCTCAGCTTTGCCCACACTCAACCTCCACTCCTCCTCGTGACAGCTCTGTAGCCTGGTTTCAACAATGACACCTTCGCACAGAGTTCACTTGAAGTAGGTAGATTAGTTCAGGTCGGGTTAATAGCATTAGGCGTTGGAGAGTCTAAACCCATGGCTAGAGTATACATGCCTATGTGTGAGAGTAAGGGGTAATTCCTGCCAGGTTATTTGGTCCCAATGGGGACTGTGAATGGAAAGCCAGGTCCCAGATACCACAGTTAGCGCTTCCTCCACCAGCACAATTAATGGGCTGCTTTCTTTTATCGTGAAAGCCTGTACCTAAGTAAGCAGCCTAAAGGAGAAGGGACCAGAGCCCCTCCTGTACTCCAACATGTGATTGGGACACTGCGAACTGCCAGGTTGAAGGCCCTGGTCACCCCCATTCCTGTTGCAGCCCCATGACGATGCCCCAGCTAAGGAAGTCCTGTGGCTAGAGGAGGGATCACCACAGTGCTACAAACCCACATCTGCAAGTGGCAGGAAATGAGCAAGAGAAAGGAAATCAAACTGGGATCCAAGTGCAACACTAAAGCAGGTAAGAAGAGGCTCACAGCCCCCCCAAGCACAGCTGTAGGCTGGCCGCTGAACTCCAGGCAGCTCAGTGTTCTGCAGACTCTTCAGGCACAGAGTCCCTGGCCAAGTCACCCATCACAACAAGGCACTGTGCCTACAGGAATATTTACAACACAGTGTTTTTTAGTAATAGGAGTCCCTGCCTGCCATCTGGAGCACATACAGGGTGCACCCTGACTGGGGGCCAGATGCAAATGTTAATAATCCTCTGCCCTTTCTCATACACCTTAACCATAGAGCTCCTAAATCTGTCGTCCAGCAGTTGGGAAATGACGGCTCCACATGGAAGACAGGCAGGGAAACACAGAAAGTGGGGGATGCAGACTCGCCTGAGACGGCAAAGAGCATTTGAGTGACAATTCAGCCCCAAGCCTCCTAGGTCTGCATATTAAACACAAAACAGCCTTCCTCCTTACCAGGGGGCAAAGTAGTAGGGTGCATGTGATGATATTTCCCACAGAAGTGCAGGACAGAGGTCCTAGACTTGCTAGAAATTACTCCACAGTATTCACAGCTCACAACAGCCCCAGGTCCACAGGGAGAAACAAGTAAATCCAAACCATGACAAGCAAGCAGAGAAGTCCCTGCCTTCCTCCCTGTTTGCAGCCTCATGTCCACATGTAGCTTTTCCACAGCTATCACCTTTGGAAGCCACATTAAAAAGTAACCCAAGGTTTGGCAAGGCCTTCAGATATCTCCATTCAGTCAATGGCATCACTGAAGAGACTGCCAGCAATGTATTTGTGGGAGGTTATAAGTGGTAACTGGGCTAATGAGTTTGCCCAGTCTGAGGGGTAATTGAATCACCTCTATTTGTGTAAAGAACAAGCAAATTAAGAAGACCCAGGCCTGGCCCCACAGAAGTATGTGTATGCCTAACTCCTATGAAAATTGATGGGAAAGTCTTCTGAGTTCTGGGACAAACAAGAAGCCCCATCTTGCTAACAGGAAAGTCAGAAGAGTTTCACCATTGAGTTAAATGGAAGCAAGGATTAGGTTCCCCTACAGACACAGCTGGACGCCTGGGGAACCAGAAGAAAGAGAAAGTAGCGTGGCCACAACCTTGTCCCTTAGAGTGCTGACAGCACCCTGTTGCCTCACCTTTCATTTTAACATACAAACCCAAGAGCTAGTAGGCTCTACACTCATGGCTATGACTGCTGATGGCAGGCCACATCCCTAGGGCAAATAAGATAGAGGTGCAGGGTGCAACAAAGGAGCCGACACTCCAACAGAGAAAGCAAAAAGAAACATCACATGAACAGCACAGTATTTATCACCACACAAACTGGAATTGCCCACTGATTCACACACAGACTTTAGGTACAATCCCCCATTAATACAAAGGTAAGAAAAGTGGAAGGACGCTTACTTTACTGTAGAGACTGTTCCAGTTGTGATGGAGTCTGTCTTGGAGAAAGTTGATTTCAGGTACTCAGGAGTGTTGAATGGCAATGAGACGGACTGCTCTGGCCCAGCTACGGGAGTGCTGCTGGGGGTACTGGCGAGAGGAGCCGGGGCCAGGCTGGGTGTTGGAGCTTTAACTGGAGTAAGCTTCTGAATGTTCCTCACATCATACTTGGAAGGTCGGCCTACCTTGCCTGTCTTGAAGGCAATGGCTCCTCCCATATCTGGGCTTCCTTCTCCAGGCTTGAAAAGGTGCAAGTACTTGACGTTTTCTAGGTCATACTTGGAGGCCTTCTTGTAAGTGTTGCCATTTTGTGGCCTGATGCTCTCACCCGTCTTCAGCTTCTGAATGAAGAAGTCATATTTGGAGGCCCGTGACATCAGGCCCTGCATCTGGGAACTGCTGGGAGAGGGCAGCGGCAGGATGGTGGCTTTGGTCTCCGTCAGCATGGAGGCATCTGGACCTGGCACCCGAATGGGCTGTGCCAGCACTGAGGAAGTTTCTTTGCCCAGCTTGGAGCCCAACTCCTCAGATTTAGCCAAATGCATGGGCCAAGAGAGCTGCTCTCCAGCTTTCAGTTTGCGGATGTACTCCTCATACTTGGAGAAGCGGGCTCGTTTGCTCATGGCATCTTCACCAGGGAGAGAGGCAGCGGTCGCAGTGGCCTCTGAGGTAGCAGCATTCAGCTTGTCAAAGCTGATCTTGCGGGCCAGCTCATCCCGCATGTTCTGGTCGTCATAGCCAAACATGCCCAAGAACTCATTCATGGTGGTGGCGGCATAATCTCGCAGCGATGAAGCTTCCCCTACAGAGAACCAAAGTGAGAGAGTCACGCAAGGCGTTGATTTTTCTTCTCCTCCCATACCAGCACGAGTAGCGGGGAGGGGGAGGTAAGGGGAGAGGGGAACATGATCTACTGACGTTTGGCTCACTTGTTAGGTTTTACGACTCTTAAATTAATTTGTTTTAAAAAAAAAAAAGTAATTAATACCGGGGTAAAATAAAAAGAGTTCATCAATGCCAGGAAAATCAATTTCCTAAATGTTCTAGCCGATGGCTTTTCAGTACATTAAACAAAGTTTCATAAATGTCTCTGCACTCTTGCCTTGGCCTAATATGAAGAAAAAGTAATTTTACTGGAAGCGAAACCAATGCCAATATGCCGAGGTTTGTACAGTTCTGTCCTTGTGTATGTTTGTATATGGAAGGAGGTGCACAGAGGATAGACAGCAAGCAGTGTGTCTGCGTGCACAAGGAGGGGCAGAAACACGCAAGGTATGCCACGTGTGCTGGTGAACAACCCAGCTGAGAGCAGGCAGGACAGCATGGTGTGAAATGGGTAAGGGAGACAGGGCAAGACGATGTATGGGGTGGAGCAGGGGGAGGGCAGAATGGGAAATGCAGAGTAGAGCAGGAAAGCAGCAGAGGTGGAGATGAATTAAGATGGGGGAAGAGCAGCAAAGGCTACATGTATGAGCAGCTTGGCAGTGAGGAGAGGAGGGGAAGATGTGGAGAAAAGAAGGCAAGACAAAGACAGGAGAGTTCCCCATAGGTGTTGCGGTCCTCTTCCCTGTCAATCTTGCAAGAGTTCTTTTCACCCAGCTTGCTCCCTTCCTTCTCAACCCCAATGACCAGAGAGCTACTACTCTTCACGTGAAAAGGGGCCACAGTTCAGTGAAGGCTGCAGAAACCCACAGACAGCCTCCTGAGCAGCCCGGAACAGCTTCCAGTAAGACCACAAAAGGGAAAAGTCCACACAGGTGCAAAATAGGTCAGGAACAGCCTTCTCTTCCTCAGGATTTGGACTGAGGACAGAAGGAGCTGTTGTCCTGATGTGGTCTCTGGAGTGTGGGATGGGGAAGGGGCAAGGAAGGGGTTAGTCTACCTGAGCATAGGAAAAATAAGGGAGGAAAAATGCGCAAAAGCTGTCTTTCCTTGGGTCTCTCCCTCCCTTCCTCAGGCAGTTTCACAGGCCACCAGGAGGGGAAGAACACACATCTGGAGGTCACCCAATATCAGTGTAAAGGAGGAAATAAAGATTGCTCTGATGTGCCGGCTTGGACTCATTTAGGCTTCAGCCTGACACAGCGCTGCTCCTCCTCTCCCTCTTGCTTTCTCCTGCAGAGTAAAGATTTATTGTGTGCAGGAGTCCTTCAAACCTCCCTCGTCATCTTTTCCAATCACTCACTCTAGCTCTCACGGGCAAGCACGCTCATTCACAGGGAGCCAGCACAGGCAGGTACACTGGCTGCAGAATGGAGGTTCTGGGCACTGGGTCCAGCTCAAACCAAATCAGCACCACCTTGAAACGCAGTGGAAAAGGAAGGCACCAAGACACAGCCACAAAAGAGATCCACAAATCCAAACCATGAAAACTGATCCCTACAATTTGGGGGATCTGACAGCCAACGATGCCATACACACAGGCATGCACAGACAGGAGAGCGCGCCTGCGCACACAAGACCCAGTCAATGAGCAAGGTCGAAGTTCAATAGCCATCAGCTTCCACAAATGTTTCCACTGGACTATATGGAGGAAAAGACTGCCTGCAACGGGCAGTAAATTGCGCAAGGCCATGAAAGTCATACTCCTGTTTCAGTATTGCCTGGTATAGCAGTGTTCACCTAGCAGAAGTGCTGCTGCGCTAGCTGCCTGTGTATGCTGTACGTGAGAAAGGCAACGCAAAGAACATGCCTGAAGCCTGCAAGCAGAAGGACAAAGACATACTTGCTAAGCGCTGGGACCTGGTTTAGCCCAAAACGACTTTCCAGTTCTGAGCACTTAGGCCCAGCATCCTGCATGGGATTTTGGGATGCCTGACTTCAGAATAAACACCCTGTTATTTACAGAATGGGTAGCAATGCCCCTGCAGTGTCTGGCTCGGATTGTAGCTCTTTGTAGTACAACCTCATGGGTCAGCATTAATCTTAAAGGATGTTAAATGCAGAATCATGCCCCACAGTGTTCAATAACAAGACTTGTCAGAAGGAAACCACAAGGAAAGGCTGTATTACTCGATCCTCAGAGGTAGGATCATTTAATCTTGCTTCCCCACTTGACCCTCTCCTGCGGCACTTCCAACACCCTACCAAAGCCATCAACTTTATCTTTCACACACAGACATATTAAATAATTTCATCTCGCTTTAAAGCAGTTCTCCTTTTTACCTCTTTTTCTCACTTCTCCACCTCCATTTCAGTGTAACCCAATGACCCAACAAAAGTGATTAAACCCATGAAATCCCTACTGGGTCTAACACTTCCATGTTTCTGTTAAATCTGCTTTCCCTGTTCTGCTTTTCCTCTCTTTTTGGACCTGTAAAACAATCCCCCAGCCTCCTTCACAATGCCCTGACTTCCAAGCACTTCGCAGAAAAATTCTAGCCAGCCTGTGCCAAACTCCAAGAATACCACAGAGAGGACCTGATAGGAAATTTAAGCTATTAAGTGTGATTTTTACTAGTTTTAACAGCTGCCCTGAAAGCCAGCCAACTCCTTTCCTTCTTTATCCTAACCTGCAGCATATGAAAAAAAGAGAGGAGACCCTCTTTTTCAACGCCACATCTCCAATCAGTTTTACAAATCTCAGATCAGTTCAAGCGCCACAGACAATACAAATCCAGAGAGGAGATGCAAGGAAACCTAGTATTTCCTTGTAATACTGCAGAAAATGGAATGCTGTAGGAGACCACCTCCTTTTTAAACTTCTCTCACCTGCACACCTATCTTGGAAGCACCTTTGGTACCTACCTACCTACCCATGTAGCCAGACCTCAACTGGTGCAAACAATTAGATGCAAAACCCAAGACCATAGGAAAAGGGGAGTTGTCAGACCTCTTTTTGATCTTTACAAAGTCTGAGCTTGAGTTCAGATTTCACTACCCTCGATTTAATCCCCTCACCCCCCAAAACACTTCGCGTTCTGCTTTTCCTTTGCTCAAATCTGGTTCCAGATGATTGCAATACCTTCCCTGATCAACAGCTTTGCCAGTGCTGCTCAGTCTTTCCTTATCCACTTTTGAGTTGAAACCCTGGCCAGTTCCCACCACTCGCTGCCTAGCAAGTGCACCTTCACTCATCCCAGTGTGAGCCCGCCGACACATCCCCTAAAGTCAAAGGCAACCCTCCCTTACTTGCCCAGGCACCTAACCAGAAGGCTAGAGGCTCTGGAGGTGGAGGCACCTTATGGAAGGGAGCTGTCTCACCACAAAGATAGTATGAGAACCAGCCAACTCATTTCACATACACTTTCAAACAGCAGTGAAGAAAGAGGTAATTATTATTACCTCATCAACAGAAAACCCTCCTGATACCCACACGCAGACAGAAGTGAAGCAGGACAGCGGCTGGGAAACAAATCCCTGTGAGAAGTGCACAGCCCCGGCAGCCACAGGAAGCATTGTCCCTGGGTCTTCCTCCCCTCCCCTGCACAGCATTTTTCTCTCCTTTTCTAAGTGATAATAAAAGGGCTCCCTCTCCCCTTGCCGCTGCTCTCCATTTGTGGGCATTGCCAAAGAGCAGAGATCTCTGTGTCTCAGAGCAGCTATCGTATCACAAAGGATCCGAAGCTAGCAAAAAAGGGGCTAAAAATAGCCTGCAGCAGCACACTATATATGGAAGGAAAAGCCAAACAGCCCAAATGGAGCACAAGGTCTGGATACTGGGGGATGGGACATCCCAGCCAGGGCTCTGTCCTTTATTCTGCTTGGGAGGGAAAGCATGTAGACTAGGGGGCTATAGGATAATATGCAAGGAACTGGAACTCACCATGCACATCCTCCCAAGTGGAGTCTCCCCAGGAAATTATGAAGATAAATCCCCCCTTGTTGAAAACGGGGCCAATATTCCCTTCCTAAGAGACACAGCCAGTAGGCTAAGAAAAGGGGAGAACTCTGAAAGCTTGTACAGGGCAAAGCTCCTGGTGACTATTTTAGCTCACTATGTAAGAAACAGGCAGAGTAAGGAACATGGGACTGTATAGGAAAACTTCCTTGGGTATGTGTGCGTCAGCCAGAGATTGTGGAAAGGGATCTCTTCAGAGACTGTCTGGGGAAATCTAAATGCCATATATAAATGTGTGTAGAGAAGTATGGGTCAGTCAGTAGGCAGGAGAGGGTGCACAAATGAATGAAGAAACCTATCTGTATGCCCAGGTCAGCTTCTGACACCATCTCCCAACAGACGCCACCTTTGTGATTCCTGAACACCTTTCCTAGCTGTACCAGAGAGGGAGGCACTTAAGGCAAGACTGAGCACCAACTCATTAGTCCCTTGTTTCCAAGGGCTGGCTCAGAAAAAGAAACAGGGATGCCATATATATATGTTCTCCATCTTGTTTCAAAGCATGAGGATTAAACAGCATGGACCAAGTCTCTGCAAACTGCTGCCTGATGCATGGCAAGCCTGTCTGACCCTGGAAGGAGACAAAGGTGTCAGGGATTTGGCATTAAGACTACAGGAGGAGATGGAGGACATGAGCAGTAGCTGAAGTCCCATAAAGCAGGCCATGTGTGCACACATCATGAATCCAGGAAGCAGGAACCTTTCTCAGCCCCACAATTAGGATCACTTTCCCCACTGATCAAGAAAGCTAGTTAGAGACAGGATCCGGTTTTCTGTGGGACTCCTGCTTTTTACCCAAGTTTCCAGCTGATCAAAGTAGTACAGGCTCAACTTTAAATGCTGCTGAGCACTGCCAGCTCTGTATCTTCTGTGTCCTCAGAGGGAGCCACTGGTGGTCAGAACCTTCAAAACCAGGTTCCTGCGATGACTCCCCCAAAGCCGCATTGCCCAGGACAGGGCTTATTCCTCTCCTTTGATCTGACTGCCTCCTGCTACCTGGAAAAAAATGCTCCTTTTTGGTATAGCCAGTTTCAGATCTCACTGGAATAAATTTCACTTGCACCCAGTAATACGAGGTCTGAGAGGACTCGATGAACAGCTTAAAATCAATTTTCTAGAACACTGACATAAAAAGACAGACGAGGAAAAGAACTTTGTCCTCTCCAAAGCAAGGGATGTTTCAGTTTGTGCTTTCCAGGGAAATGTTGCAAACAACATTTACAACAAGGTTCCTGAAACAGACACTCAAGACCTGGCAGCGGGACTGTTTGCAAGTCAAATCCCATGTGGCCATCTATGTAAACCGGACCCCACATGTACGATTACCTGCCTTCAACACAGATGAGTCTTCAGCCCCCCGTGAATGCTTATACATTTTTTGCATAATCCTTTGACAATACAGACTTACAACAGCATTTTACTGAGAACTCCTACCTCAGTGAGAAACCTCAGTTCCTTTTCATTTTCCCCAGTTCGGTAATGTATTTTTTTACATTTCAGTTTTCGTAGCAAATAAAAGCTGCAAGGGGTGTGGGGGGGGTGTGGGGGGGGTGGGGGGGTGGGGTGTGATTAAAACAAACTAAAAACAGAGTCCAGGCACAATCACCTTGTGTCTGGGAACGACAAGGGCTTTCCTATCAAAGGAAACTGAAGGTCACACTTTTCCTCATTGATCTTGCAATGTTTGTTAATTACTCTGTCACTGATGTGGCGAAGGATAATTAAACAGCTCTGTTTATATCTTATATGCATAATTATGTGCGCTGCCACTGAACTCGTGAAGACTAGAGAATGTGCCTCTCCAGAAGGGGAACGGACAGACGGAGATGAGTTTCAGCTGCGTTATTAACAGGAGGAGGAAAACATGCGCGCACACAAAAGGAGGAAAGTTTGATGGATTCACAAAGTGCCGAGATCAGGGGAGGGGTGCGTGCAGGTGGAGCGGATTAGGGGGAGATCTTTCAATTACAGATCCAGCCCAGCTGAGTGACAGATCGGGGGAGGGAGCTGCTCTGCCCTAATGGAGAGAATTCAATTTACCCTAAGCTATCACCAAGGCTTAGCACTCATGTTCCCCCAAAATGAATCTCGGGGGCGGGGGGCGAGGACCGGAAAGTGAGAAAAAAAATCACCTGGGGCTTCTGCAGCTTCTCTCCCCGGACCCGGCTTTTGAAGGGCCGCAGAAACAAGGCGGCAGCTGCCCCCGGGCCCGGCCGCGCTCCCCGCGGCGGGAAAGGCCTCAGGGCCCGAGGAAGCGGCGGCGCTCGGCCGGGAACCGGCAGCTTCCCCGCCCGGCCCTGCTCGGGACACGCTCCCGGCACCGCCCGGCCCGGCTGCCACCAGGGAAGCCGTCGCCTACCTCCTGCCTGCGCCGCGGCCGCGTCTGCCAGATCCTTCGCGCCGGCCGGCCGCGCTGCGCGGGGGCCCGTGCCCTCAGGTGCGGCCGCGAGGCGCCGCGAGCCCCTTCCCGCCCGTGGCCAGCGCGCGGGCCCGGCCCCGAGCGGCTGCAGCGCGGGCGGGGCCGCAACACCGCGCTCTGCCGCTGCTGCCCGCCACGGCGGCCGTGCCCGTGCCCCACGCAGCCCCTGCGCACCCCGCGGGCCGGCTCAGGCGGAGGCCAACGGCGCGGCCCCGGGCACGAAGCGCCAGGCCCCCGCCGGACCCGCGGCCCTGGCTGGCCCCGGGGTGCCAGCAGCGGCGGTGTCTGTCCCACCGCGGGGGCGCGGAGGGCGCGCAGGCCTTACCTGAGGCGGTTCCTGCCCCCAGCTTGGAGCCTGCCTCACCACTGGAGGACCGGTAGGCATCGTCTTTCGAGGCCGGCCCATCCGAATCCCTGTCGTCCAAGAAGGTGCCGTCCTGCGAGCCCCTCAGCGCATCCGCCTCATCCCCGTTATCTTCCTCTTCGCTACAGCCCTTGGGCTGCACCATGTAAACCCCTTCGGGGGGCACCTCCGTACTGTCGGCGCTCTTGCACTCCTTGCCCTCCACTCGCCCCAGCAAGGGCTCCTCGTTGTACTCCCCATTCACCCACTTCTCAATCACCTCCCTCCTCTTGTCCTCCTCAATCTTCTGCACGCGGCTGAGTCCATCTGAAAACTCCGTTCCCAGGTCCTTGGACCCAGGCTGAGGCAGGTCCTTGTTGCTGCTCTCCCGCTGCAGCCCCTTGTCCGCTCGCGCCTGTTCGGCTCCCCCGTGGTCAAAGACGACCTGGCGGCTCAGCTTGGCACAGATTGCATTTAGCTTCAGGCCGCCTTTGCGCTTGGCAGCCATTGTGGGTTTTCCTGAGGCTGCGTCAGTGCATATAGTTCTTTCAGCTAGAAAGAGAGACGGGAAAGAAGCAAAGAAGGGCATTAGTGAGATCAGATAACTGGAACCCAAACAGCAAATGGCTGGTCCCAACCCAACAGGCCTTCAGGCATGGCCAACATCATCCTCTGCAAGGTGGGACTGCTTTCTGTTTCTAAGCTCTGAGTGGAAGCCCAGCCAGGAGAGCCTGGTGAGAGGCACACCAAATCTGCCGGTACCAAAGGATGCCACTGGCCTCAAGAAAGAGCCACATCTTTCTGCTGGGACTGAACCAGGCTCAAAAGGCCCCAGACATTTCACAGGTAAACGTCGTACAGACCAGCCTTTGCTCCTGGCTCAGGCAGCATATGAGGTCTGTTAAAACCTGACTTGCTCTTTCCTTCAGAGTGCAGTACCACCTGTTTTTAGGTCCCCAGCTCCATCCCAGGTGTGTTGGCTGCCAAAACCACACCAGCCAGTAACTGCACCAAAGCACCTGCAGCAGGGAGAACAGCTTGCCAAGCCTAACCCTAGGGACAGTGAGGAATTCACTTAATGGGGTTTGCACATAGTCTCAGAGAAGAAAACCAGTATGCACCAGAAAGAACAGTACGGAGGACCGAAGCCCTGGCAAATGCATCTGCTGGAGCGCCAGACTGGTGTGAAGGCAGTCATATGGGAGAAAATCGCTTGTGGGCTGGTTTCACTTGATGGGGCCCCTTTGCCTGCTCACTCACTTGCTCGCTCTTGCACATACAGGAAATTCTGCTCTCACACTTCCCAGCACAATCAGCTAATTAGTGTGGGTTTGTTATTTTAATGTAGTTTATTCATATGTGACAGCTAGTAAAGGAGGGGTAAGAGAAAGTGGGGGGAAAAAGGAAGAAGGTAAGGTCTTAACTTCAAGGTCATGGAGAATCTTGAACTAAATGGTCCCTATCAGAGTCACCTGCATAATTATTGCACCAACAATTAACAAGATTCAATTGCAAATAAAAGCAAAAACCTGACTCTAAAGCAGTAGCATTGTCTCATTTCCCTCTTTATTTATGATGCCTCCAAGAGCCACCCAGGCTAAGAAGGGTTAAAGGTGCTAAGGCCAGAAATGTGCACACAGCCTGGTTCCCTCAGTGCACACTGCCAAGGCAGACCCTGCCCTGTGTCCCAGGGCTCAGGAAGAGCACACAAAAAAACACTTGCCAGACACACACACCACTGGAGTTACTGTGGGCACACTACTGGAGGTCCCTTCAAAATGTGCTCTTGGACTTTATGTTGTGCTGAAAGAGAAGCCCATCAGACCACAAGCAAACAGAAACCATCTCCCAACCCCAAATGGTGAGAATGGGTTTCTCCACTGCACAGGAGTCCCTTGTGGCAGCTCAGCCCACACCCCCCTGTCACCAGCACAGAGGTGCTGCTCCACAGGAGCACCGTGAGATTAATCAGACCCCCTACAATGCGTCCAGAAGCCATCGTGACAGACCCTAATCCCATAACATGACAGCCCAATACAAACAGACTGAAACTTTAGACCTGCTGTCCAACAGCCAGAGAGTGGCTGCTTAGCATAAACTCCTGACAGCTTCAGACACGCTTCCCTGTCAAGGAGTGCAAGAAAAATAACCCCCCAACAAATATACCAGCCCCCCACACAAAGGGAGGCAAAACGTACTCCTGGGCTTTCTAAACACGCACACACCCCCGGCACTAACACCTACGTGCAATCATGCTTTCCTGAAGGGATAGCACACTTTGCCCCTAAACACGTACCTCACCATATAGAAATTATAGCTGTTCAAGAGCTGTATGTATGTGCTGGCATGCTCCATAAATGTAGTCGTACATGCATGGGTTAAAAAGTCCCATCTCCCCCAAATACATTCCTGTACATTTCCCTACGCATTTCCCTTTCACACATTCCCCCAACACACACAGAGTCCTCACGCATACAGATGGGCACAGGCAGACACCCATGAAGCTGCAGAAGTCTCTGTGTGCTGGCACCTTCCCTTCCCACCACATTCCCACTCTATTTAGGGCAGAAAGCGAAGCCCGATCCTGTGCGCAACTGGTACTGCAGAGGGAATCTCAGGAGGCTGCTGTGAGCTCCAACTGGAGCCCGGCCAGGACACCTACAGCTCACGCCTGTATGCTCGGGCGAGGGGCCAGCAGAGCCTCGACGGCTGCAGGTGGTCAGGACGGTGCCTCCCGCGTGGTGTGGTGCCTGCCCAGGGCCGGGGCACTGGGTCAGCACTGAATCACCAGCCCGCTCTCCCAACGCCGCCTGGTGATTCCCAGTCCACGTTGTCACAATACCCCCAGCCCTGCTTAACTGGTGAGATCAGCACCGCTCCCAGCTGGAGATAAACGGGAGGCAGACACGCGGCAGCCCAGATCCCCACTGCCCTCCCCCTTTCTGCAGTGAGGGCAGGTCCCATTATTCTGGTCTGGAGGTGAGCAGCCAAGTGTGTGCACCAGCCAGCAAATGAATATATAAATATTTATTCAAAGGAAGAGAGGAACAGACGTTCCCGAGGCTGCACTTGCTGCGTACGCAGCAACTTCAGGGAGCCTGCAACTTGTCTTTCATTCCTGCTCCTGCCCGGCTTTGCCTCTCTGCCTCCCCAGCTTCTGCCCCCAGCTCCTGCCCTTCCCCTCTGCATCTTTCCTGTCCCTTCTCCTTGTGTTCAGGATTTTTTTCAAGCACAGCAACACTGCTCTTTAACATTTTGAGAATCTTTTCTTAAAGTTTGAGTTAGAAATAAAGCAAGTTCTCAAAATGCACCTTTTCCCTGATCTATAAAACCAATCCTCCCAGAGACCTTCCTGAGGTGGGATTTGCTCTGTAGTACCAGGGCTCTTACACATCTCCACCCATCCCACCTGTGCACGTACAGCTGCACGGAATCAGAAATCTCAGCTGCTTCTGCCAACCTTGCAACCAACTCTCCGCAAGCCCGGACACATAATTTTATCTTTCCGTTGCCTTATTTCCCTTTCTATGGAACGGGAGGGGCGTTACCTCTATCAGCCTTTCTGTTCCCCTCTTTTAGCCTGTCAATTTCTAAAGCAGAAGGGCAACCCTTCTTACAAAGAAACACTGAAGATGGCCATCAGGCCAGAGGGGACCAGAGCATCTGTGCTTCATTCACTGGGGCAGAGGGAGAGGAACTGAGCGGCTGAATGAGGGACCCTTGCATCTGCCCAAGGCCGGGATGCCAGGCCGGGGGATCCCTGAAGCCAGGCAGAGGCTCCTTTCCCCCAGGCCGAGCTCCCCACCCCAAATCACCCTGTGTCTCCATCGCACTGTTTAAAGATTCCAGGCTAAGTAAACATCCCCCTTCATTTTCTTCGTCTAAATAGAAATGTTTTGATTTCACATCAATCTGAGGAAGCTGTTTATAACCTGAGCCTGTCACTCGGACTTTTCATCTCTGCCCAGGACAAACTCTCCCACATGCTGTATTTACACTGAGCACTTCCTCTGAAAACAATGCCACTGGGAGTTTACTCCGCTTGCCCCCTCCCAACACCCTGCGAGGAGACACCGGCTCCCTCCGCTCCGCACCCAGCGCCGTGGCATCGTGAGAGCAAACCTCCCTGTGAAGACAAGGCTTGCTGGACCCAGGCCTGGCAAGGAGGAGGACAAAACGCGCCTTGCCATTTTGCTGCCTTGTCACCGCTTCAGTTGCTGCTTACAAGCCCAGGGTGCTGCCCCCACTGCCCCTCCTTCCCTGGTCCCTCTGTGCTGCCAGTGCCCCACGTGCAGCCTCAGCCGCTCTCCCTCCACACCATCCCGAAGCTGCACGTTCTCACCCATGAACTCCGCGGTGGGGTGCTGCCAAGGTGGGCTCTGCCCCCGCCCAAGGGAGAAGAGGGGCTGCGGGGGGGGCACGTCATGTGTGGGAACAAAGGGCTTTGTGGCACAGACAGAAATAGGGCATCCCAGCCGAGGGGCAAAGAGAAATCCTGGCTTTGTAGGGGAAGGAAAAGAGCCGAAGTCTGGCTTTGGCTTGGGGTCCATGCAGAAGCACATGCTGGTAGTGGGGAGAAAGGGTCCCGGCTGTGAAAAAGGGGCGCATGGAAGCTGGACGAACCAGCTGGCATAGATGGAGGAGAAGGGGCCCTGGCTGTGCGGCAGGAGCTTACTGGTATGGGAAGAGCCAGGGGTGCAGAGGGGACCCTCGCCGGAGGGGGCAGGGGCTGAGGAGGGGTAGGAGACAAGGGGCAGGAGGGCCCGTGCTGCGGGGAGAGGGGTGCTGGCTGGGGAGGGACAGCGCACTGTCACTTCAGAGAGCCCGGTACGTTGAACAGATGGAGCTTTCATATTCCTATTGAAGAGTTTTAAGCCCAGCTGAGCAGCTCCGTTCAAGAGGGAGGTCCCAGTGCCAGCTTTCCAGGAGCTGCAAGCTCTCATTCGATTAATTATTAACAGCATTATTTGGGGCGGGGGGGGGGGGGGGGGGGGGGGGGGGGGAGGGCCAACATGCTGCACAGTCCTTTTCTTTTTTAACCACTGTGGTGCAAGCTCGACTGGAGAGACTCCAGTCTGCCCAGGAGCCCCAACAGGGTGAGCAGCACGGCTTGCTGGGCTAGGGGGGTGAGGGTGCTGCACACCAGAGCCTCTCCACACTTGAGCTGCGGTCCCTAAGATGGAGCCAAACCTTCACAGCAGAAGGCCACTGGGGCACTGGGAACATGCTTCCCTGGAGTAATGCCCTGGCGATGCCCAGCCACACGCTGGGAAGAGGCAGAGAAGGCAGCCAAACACTCAGCCCCTTCCAGAAAACATTGCCCCTCCAGCACGAAGACTTGTGTGTTATCCCAGGCAGGGCCAAGGCGAAGGCAGCAACAGCCCAGGCATGGCCACAGTGTGTGCGAGTGGATGTAGTGTGTATATTTTCCCCTCTTCAGTTTATCAATAAAACATTTTATAGCTTTTAGCCCAGGAAATGACCTTGGATTAGTGGATGCTGTCTCTTCTGGCTGACCTTGGGGAGTTCACAAAGGCTCTTTAACAACCTCCTCTGCCCTGCAAGCATGGATCCCGCCTGTGTGTGTCTGTGTGAAGCCGGGGAAAGCCCTCAGTGAGAACGTCGTCGGACCTGACAGGCTCCAGCTCAGCACTGGGCAGGGAGGAGAAGGAGAATCAAAGACGGGGGAGGAGAAACGAAGCGAGCAGCCAGGGCATCCTTACTGAAGCACCGCCAGCTGTACTCCCTGCTTTGCAATAGCCGTGAGGGCGCTCCCCACACATCCCATCTATAAACTGTGGAGGAAAAGCTGGGGACTCTGCTCTGGTCCCCGTGGCCAGCGCTTGTCAGAGTGCAGGCTGCCTGCGTTCAGCACTGCTTGACCTTCTCCTGCCTGCCACACTGGCATCTCCAGCTGCACAAGAGGCCACTTTTCTCCCTATTTCCAGCTCCCAGAGCCTGGTTCAACCCTGGCCCAAATGGGCACAGACCAGCACCGGTTCCCTTCAGCAAGCCTGTCCTGCTTCCCTTTGCTCAACCTTCTCAGCTACAGAGTTAAACTGTAATTTTCTGGTGATAGTGAGGGGCGGTGTACGCACTGGGCTGCGACCAACAGCAGTCATCCTGAAAGAGGGGGGAAGCTGCATCAGCTCTAGAGATGCTGGTGCCCTGCACTGGGGCTGCTGGCCAGCCAGGCTGCTCCTGCTTCCCACCCTGCCACCTGGCTGCTCTGGTGCCACCGCCAGGGTTTCGCCAGAGAACAGCTCGTGAACATGGGGAGCCCCCTCTTTCCCAAATGGGAAACAGCCACAGTATCTCTCAATGATGTGTATTTTCAGTGCAGAAGTGTAATTATGGAGAGAGGGAACAGGACAGGAGAAACCGAGAGAAATTTTCCTCCTCAAGGGAACAGAAACTAAGCCGAGAGGGCTAGTGCTGAGCACTAAGCCAGAGCGAGGTCCCTGCGCACCACAGGGCAAAGCCTGCAAGGGTGCTGCAGCGAACAGCCCACCCCATCAGGCTGTCCCCGTTGCTGCCCTCCCCCGCTAACACAAGCCTCCCTTTCCAGCCACGTCTTCTCCCTGTGTCCCCCTGCAGTCTCCCCTAGTACTGGGCACAGAGGGTCCCCATCCTCTCCTGCAAACACCCCCAGCTCTTCTTGTGTCACATACAGAGCCAGCCCCTCTTGGCATCACAGCCACACAGGCTGTGCCCTGGCACCAAAGTCCTCTCCCCAGAGCACGCTCCCAGCCCCCAGGTGCCCGTTTTCTCCAGTCGCGTCCTCCTGAAGAGCGAGCCCTAAAGTGTTAACGGCGATTGGTGAAATGGCACAGCAGATTGCTACAATAAATAATTTACTGATATTTATAAATATTCAAATCAGCAGGCTTCAGAAATTGAAAGGGGGGGCCTGAGCTGACGGGGAGGAGGGGTGTTTAGGGAGGGGAGGGTGGCTGACATTAATTCCCAGGCTCTCCAAATTCATTTGAGAACTGTTTCTCATTTCCAACAAATATTAAATCTTTTGGTGTCAAGCCTCCAAAATAAATATCAAATAGAAAGTCACCACCCTCTTGGTGGCTGATGCCTTGCCTACCACGATGCTGGGTGCCTGCAGCCCTGTCCCCTCAGACAGCCAGCTGCGGGGGAGCGATGGCAGCCTGCACCGGCCAGGTGCCTGTGCAAGAGCAGCAGCCCACCCAGCCACACCTGTAACGCAGCCCACTGCACCAACAACCATCATCCGAGACAGGAATTCCCATTACTGCCACCTGCAAGTCCTTGCCTTTGTCTTCCAGCGGATTTTCTAAATCCCATTGGGAAGAAAGGGCTGAACGTCGGAGCAATGAAGGTGGAGCCAGGGCTCCTGACGCCTCCCTGGGAACATGGCCTTGCGGCAGAAACGGAGCAGGGGGTCAGGGCTCCTGACTTAAGACTCCTTGCTCTGGAAGGGAATTTGGTTCTAGTGATTTAAGCTGGGGGTTAAAAGCCAGGAATGCTGGCTTCCAGCCTGGTTTCCAATCACGGTGTAACCATCAGTCTCCTCAGCTTTCTGTGCCTTAGTTTCCCCCTGCAGAGGAGGAGGAGGAGAAGAAGGGATGAAGATGACTGCCCACCCAGCGGGATGAACGCAGCCATGTTTACTCTGTGCTTTGAGATCTCTGTATCAGCACTCTGTCACTGTGCTGGATTGTTACTGAGTCTTTTCAACCCCTGAGCATCCTACTGACCCCTTAGATGGCCATGGGAGATGATCCTGTGTCCTCCCCTGGACCACCCCACTGGTAACGTGAGGCTCCGGCATGGGGTGAATTTCCCCTAGATGAGTAATGGCTTTTCTAATGCACGGGCAGGCTGTCAGCTTCCCTACTCCCAGTGTTTTATGGGTTTAACTGAACGGCTCTGAACTCCCTAGTAAGAAATAAAGTTATCCCTCAGCGTCCCTTCTAAACATTTCACTCAGTGCAAACGGTGTTTAAGAAAAATGAGGACATATTTCTTCTTAAGGATGCAGTATCCCCCTTCAGAGGCCTAATTTATGCCATATATCACTGGCCAGGGAGAGAAAGGCAGCACAGACCTCACACTAGGAGTGAGCTGGCCCTAGCACAGCCCAGGCACAGCCTCTTTGCTGCAATGGTGCAATGGGCTGCAACTCAAAGTCCTCCAGAGTCCGCAGAGTCCCCGCTGGAGAGCCGAGCCCGGCTGGCAGGCAGCAGAGCAGGACGGACACCTGCTAATACTCAGCACTGCGCTGCCGCCTCGGCTGCTGCATTGACCCTCTCCCACTGCAGAGACCTGCTCACCTGCACCACCCCAGCCTGCGTGGAACCCGTCTTCAACCCGACCCCAGCTCAGCCCCACTCGGGGCCCTTGTCGCCTGCATGGCTGAACCATGACAGCCTCCGCACTGGCCCCACTCCCTTGCACCGCACCACTCTCCTCTGTGACACTGCCTTCTCACCTGCTGCTGACCTGTTCTGCCGCCGCTCGACCAGCTCTTCACAAGCATTTGGCACAGCTGTGGGGAAAGTGGTTCAACTGCGAGCAAGGACAGGACTAATCCTTCTTCACAGCTCTTTAGTAACGCACGTCTGAACCTTTTCCTGAGCAGATCTCAAAAATGATCCTAAACGTGCTTTGATCTTGTCTACCCCCAGCCTCCTTACTCTGAGAGCCACTACGGCTCTGCTGCTCACCCCTGAATGCCGAGACAAAGCTCCATTCCTCTGCCCTTCCCTTTGCCACGCTCTGCACTCACGTACCCTGAACCTTCAAAAGACAAGAAACAAGCCCCTTTTTCTGCACACAAGTAACACAGGGAACTTCCAGAATTAACGAAAGGAGCAGAGTGGAAAGAAGAGGGGGAAAAGGGAGTAACAGGAGTCAAAACTCTGGTTCTGCTCCCTGCTCTGTTACTGACCTGCTCCTTCTCTTTGGGCAAACAGCATCAGGCAGGCTGCCCTTCTGTCCTTTACCTGCTGGGTCTCTTCAGATAGTCAGCCATCTGGGCAAAGATTTCTTGCCTAGCTTAGCAGGCCCAGTATCTCGCTTGCAATGTTAGGTGCTACTGCAGTTCAACAGCAGAGGAAAAGCACTGATTCAGGGTAGTCTGAAGCTCAGAAGTCCCTTGAGTCATGCAGCCAACTTTCTAGTTCATCTGCCAATGCAGGATCTTTGGTAAGACATTTCAACAGTTTCCTCTTCTTGGTCCCACAAAAACCTGCTCTCAGAGCTCTCAGAGCAGGGTCTCGCTGCTCCCCAGGCTGAGAGGGGCTGCTCCCTCAGAGCCTTCTGTCTTCAGAGTCTTTCTTTCAGATAACATAAAGCCAAGAGGATCAGCTTTTCTGATCCAGTTTCTCCTTCTTGCCTTATTTATTTATTTATTATTAATTTTTCAGTCCAGTTAAAAGGTTTACTATCCAGATGAGCCTAAGTGGCCTCACTCAGCCTAAGTAACTCTATAAATCAACCAGAACTGCTAACATCTACATCACAATCCTGCCATCAATCTCCCCACAGGTTGTGAAGAAAACCAAGAGGAAAGACGCAAAAGGGAGGGTGAAGAGTAATAGCTTATCACCACCAGGTCCCTGCAGGCTAGCTGTGGCCCTTGGAAAACTCCCTATGAAGCGAGACACGTTGCCAGGGCAACTAAATGCAAACACGGTGCCAAACTTCACCTCTCTGTAGATGCACTGGGTGCTGTGCCAGGAGGACATGGTGGATGCAGAGAGAGGGAGGGAAGGGCTGGTGGAGAGCAAAAAGGTCTGGGAAAGCCTCTGGAGCAGGGCCCGCCAGCCCATGCGGGAGCCAGCTCCCCAGGAATGAGGCAGAGGCCAAGGTGTGAGCCTCTCCAAAACGCTGCCCAGACCCCGCTGATGGGGCAGGGGGTGCGGTGAGACATCGAGGTGGCAGAGAGGGAACCAGACTTAGCTGTGAGTACCTGGGGGAATAAAAAGGACCTGGGAGAGACAACTGGTCTCTTAAAGGACGCAGATGAGGAAGGGAATTGCTCAAAGTTTCATCAGTCCCTCTTGGTGACTGTCTTTAATGAGTTACTTCACAGAGAATCCAAACACAATGTGACCCGAGTCAGTGGAGAGCAGCTCCGGCTTCAGGCTGGCCTCAAGAGTCATCCCTAATCAAGGGCAGGGGTTAAGTGAGCCACCTCCTACAAAGGGTCCCTCCAAACCCTGTTGGTAGTTGGTAGGCAGTTTAAGAGCAATTTGCAATCCCTTTCAGCACTATTAAGCTCAGACCCAACAAAGAATGCAGACCCCTAATTAATTGCAGTGGGAAGTCAGGAGCTAAATGGGAGTTGGGAGCCTGAATGCTTGATGCATCACTAAGAAACACAGTGCCAGAAAAAGTTCATTATTGTGGTCTTTCAAGGTCCTGCAAAGTAAATCAGTGTGTTAGCCCGCAAATGTAAGTGAGACCTCAGCAAGAGCTGTATGACAGAGAGCAAACCAAAGCATCTTAGCTGTCCAGCTTGTGTTAATGTCCTCCCCACAGCCCCGCTGCCTGAGCTGTGTGTGCGCAGGCGAAAGTGCTCTGGGCTTGGTATGCAAAGGGGGCACTCAGGTCCCTTAGAGGTTTCTGTAATCCCCAAGTGGGGCCGGGAGTCTTTTGTGAACCCACAAAGCAGGCACCCATCAGATGCAGCACCGGGAGTTCAGGGCTCTCTAATCCCCGGAGATGCCTGTCACCTGCCCTTACTGTGCAATGTGGTTAGGAGAAATGCTTGTCCGTCCTGTTTGTGTGGCAAAGGCTCAGTCTGGCCAGAGGAGAGCTGAGCTCTGGCATGAAAGCAGCAGGTCATCCCCGAGCCTGTTAACTCAGCAGTCCTGTCAGAGCTGGGAGAGGAACCCCACTGGTCGGGCTGTGCGGGCACTCACCCCACGCTACCCAGTGCTCACACCAACACTAATTCTCCATCTTGCCTTTTGCTGCTCTTTCTTCTGGTCATTAGAGCTCATCTTCTTATCTCTCCTGTCCTTGTGAGCCCATCCATGCGCTAGTGCTATCACTAATTACAAACACCCATCAGTGGGAACACACACGTGTATAGAAACGTGGCCATGCAGGTGCACTATCACATGCAGGGGCACGCATGACCCAGCACACAAACACACGCAACTGCATGCCCGTGCATGTGCTCATGAAACAGTATGCACACAGAACACATGCTAATGCATGCAAACGTCAATGTACCTGTGACCGTACAAGTGTTACACCCGCACTCTGCAATACAGACAGATATATAGCATATGCACCTCCCCAGAGGCGCACACCCGCATGCACCGAGCTCTGCTCAGCCCTGCACACGCGGAGAGCACCCACATACATACAGCCCACTAGCAGCCACACATGCAGACGCACACAGGCAGCCACCCGTGTGAGCGCAGAGCACCCTGCACGCACACACACACACACACACACACACACTCGCATGCACGCTTTCAGCACAAGCCCACATGCCTAGTTTATTCTGCAGCTTGGAGTGAGAAGACAGTGGGCTCCCAGCCGGACCCTGCAGACAGACTTGGCAGCAGGGACAGCCACACTCCCCATCCCACCACAGAGCCCCTCTTTACCCCCAGCCCGTCTGCACCTCACACCTTAAGGCAAAAAGAGCATCGGTGAGTGTCTCATTGGAGCTGGCGTCCCAGCGGAGTGTTTGTGCCGGGCAGGGGATCTCTCCCTCTCCCTCTCTCTCTCTCTCGCTTCCACTCGCATCTTTTCATGAACTCTATTTCTCTTTCCTTTCTGAAAACAACTGAGCTGTAAATACTGTTTAACCTTCTTCCCCCCTTCCCCCCTCCCCTCCGCACTATAAAAACACAAATATGCCATAACTCAGCTGGCTCAGCCGCCGCGCCTCCAACATGCCCTGCTCCAGGCCTCTCAGGAAGGTCATAACAAACGACTTTCCGATTCAGTGCTCCTGAAATAATTTTGTGTATTAAAACCTGAATCTGCACTTTCTGGACCGAAAGCCTCTCTTAATTATGGCAAGCGTCCTTGGGATGGACAGTGATCCTTCACTACAGCACCGCTAACCAACCGGAGAGGCAGCCGGCTCCGGCTCCCCACCACCACCTCCTCCCGCTGCCCCCTCCCACCACCACCCAACCCACGGCCCCCCTTGCTCCCTCGCCCCCCCGCCTTCCCTTTGCCCAATCTGTTTTCAAAGTGTGTCTGTCCTTTATTAAATTGTTTTCTTTTCCACATTATCAGTTGCCATGGAGACCTCATCTCTCGGATTATTTGAATTTCATTATATCTATTGATTTGGGAGCATTTCATCTTTTTTATTGTTTTTCTGTCAATTTTCAAAACGAATAACCATCTAATTTGCGTCAGTGCTGATTATGTTTGTCCCTCAATAGAGGTCGGCAGCTGCGTCGGGGAAACAAATCAATGGGAAACCATCATAAACCTCCCCAGTACAATCTCCAGGATATGTGGGTGACATTCCACGCCTGCGAGAAACACTCATCATATCCAAACTTCTTTCTTTCTTTTCTTTTCTTTTCTCCCCTCTTTTTTTTTTTTTTATTTCCCCTTCGCAGCCAGCTCCGCTGGCCAGTGGCGGGTCACATTTAAAATCATATTTATTTTACACACATACGTGTGTAATTTTGGATGCATCACATTTTCAGACAGGGAGGGGACAAGGGTGAGAACAGGGGGAAGGAATTTTTTTGTAGGAAAGAAGGGAAGAAAAGGATGACAAGGGAAAGAAAAAGAGGAAAAGTGGATCGGGACTGCAAATTGCTTACTATGTTTTTTTTTTAAATAATTTATGCAATTTTAAGCATTTATGTATAAATTTTTTAATAAGCCACCCTGGAGCAAAATAGCCATTAACATCCCGACGTCCTTCTGTCCAATGGGCTCGTGTGCAGGATCAATTTCCGAGAGTACTTTCCTTTTTTTTATGACATGATAAAATGCTTTTAAAGCAACTTACACAAATATGGAAATTTTTTTCCCCTCCTCTTTTTTTTTTTTTTTTTTTTTTTTTTTTTTATAACAGCCTCCACTTATTCACCAGGGAGAGCGAGCAAGCGAGCGAGCGTGTGTGTGTGCTGGGGAGGGCAGTTGGCAGAAGGATAGACCCAGCCCTAACTGGAACGGACCTGCCTGTCCTTCTAACAAGGGCATAAACTTTCATTAGCGATGCACACAGTCAAAGGCAATTTAGGGAAACGCGCTGTACAGAAAAGGAAAACCTCAGCGTTTTTTATACAGTGGCTCCTTGGCTCCGTCCAGGGGGCTCTATCCTTGAGCTCAGCTTGCGCTCTCCAACCAAAGTGACCCCACCGGCCACGGGGGAGGCAGGAGCAGGGGCCGGGGGGGGGCAGAGCCTGGGGCTGCTCTTGGGGACGCGGGCGCCCAGCAGTGCCAGCCTCGGCCCCTCGCCTCGCCCCGCCAGCAGCCTGCATGCCCTGCAGCTGGTCTAGAGCAGCCAGTCAATATTAATGTCTTGCTGGAACCCACCGGTCCTACAAGAGGCCCAGAGGTATCTGTTGCTCTGCCCTCCATGAAGCTTTGCCCCTCCGATGGGCTAGTCCCCCCCAGAGGTCGCCATGTGGGGCTTCCACACTGACAAGTGCTTGCAGCCGCTCGATGCCCCTTTGGGGCATTAGTTACAAGCTGGCTCTGCCCAGACCAGACAGATGTGTCGCTGCTGCTCCTGTTTCCACAGGGTATATAGGCTAGTTATTTTTGCAGCTGGGACATGTTCAACCTCATAGAGGAACCTGAAAAATGCCATTCCTAAAGGGACGGCTCCTGCCACTGGCCCCATGAGTAGGCACAGGAGGGACGTGACCACACGGTTGGTGTGAGAGCAGGTCAACACGAGGGGCTCGGCAGGGTCTGAAAGTCATGACCATATCTTGGAAATGAAATAAAACTATTTCTCCAGCTAGCAGTTCCCTTAGCCCTCTGTCTTTGAGGTTGAAGCTTATGCACCCTGAGCCAGATATACATTATACATGCCCAAGCGTGGGAAGTCCCTGTGCATGTTCCTATTATGTGCTTCAACATGAAGCCCTGACGCTGGTTTTTCTACAAGAGCACGTTCCTTTACCTTTTTGTATGACACACTTCCAGAGATAACACAGACCTGTGAATTTAATCTTACTGACAGCAGGCTTGCATGTTAGTGGTACCTTACACAGACGTCGCATGCTCCCGACTGCGCGCAGCCCCGGTGCGGGCTCACCCCCGCCACACAGGGCTGGGCACACACCTGCCCCATCTGCAACCTCTGTGGGTGTTTGAACTAAAGCAGAGGTAAGAAAAAAAAATATTCAAGGGGCAGCCAGTGCTCAGCTGGAAAAACACAAAGTGCCGAGAACAGCAAACCCAATCAATAACAATCACAACCCCAGCAGCGGGCGAGGAAAGCGTGAACCGTTTTGGCCTGCTCCCTGCACGCTCACCCACTTGGGAAAACAGTCCCCCGGAGGCCCATGATTTCATCCTCTCCCGCTCCACCCTACATTCGCCCTCACCAAAAAGCTTTAGGGGGGTGCAAGTCCCCCAGGCTCCTGTTTTGATCAGAAACTCTGCAGAGAGGACAGAGGGTCTCTGCACAGAGGAACAGGAGTCCTGGCAGTGCGCTGGTGCCCGAGGAAGGTTCTCGATGCTATGAAAGGCTCCTCTTCCAGCAGTGCTCCTTACACCACACATCCTCCTAACCTCCCCTCCAAAGTTTTGCCCTTTGTGTCCCCCTTCCCTTCCCAGCTGCCCTAGTGTGCTGTTACTCTCCCCTTTTCTTCCCCCAAGTTCCCAACACCATCCCAGCTTCCTCCTCCTCAACATCTGCCAAGCCTCTGCTCCAGCCCGTACCCCGACTCCCCTCACACCTCTCCTCCCTCAGTCCCTCGGGCCCACCACCCACGCTGGCAGTGAAAGCTGGGCTGCCCGGGGACCAGCACCCCAGGGACCAGCCTGGGGACAGGGAAACACGAAACCTGCGCAGGGATAAGGTGGGAGCGCTCCCTTCTCCCGGCCTTGCGTCACTCCACATTCAAACTGTACAGATTTTGGGGATTTCGCTGTAGCAGCAGAGAGGTCAGCATGAGTTGAAGGTTTTCAGATCATATATATCACTCTATATGGTCTTGTCTATAGTGAGTGCTAAATATAGACAAGGCAAGCCAAACCTGGAGGTGACTTCAGTGCTGTGATGCAGGGACATCAGCCGCTGCACGGGCATCCTCTGCTACCTCAGAGCAATACAGATGTCAACAGTCACAATCTAAAATCGAGGATGTCTGCAAACCCTCTACCCTCCCACTGCTGAGAGTATGAGCCAGGTTCTCTCTCCCCCTTTCCCTCACTCAGCATCCACGATGGTTCCTTCTTCTGAGTGGTGACCAGTCAAAATCAGGCAACATTTTCTAGCTTCAAGGTCCATTTTTCCATGGGATGTTGGACCCTCTTACCTATGGCATGCCAGCATCTGTTTCAGCATAGCTACTTAAAAACTTAACAGTGGAAGAAGCTCTGAATAGAAGGGGAAAGTCTCTTGTGTGGGTCAGAATAATTAGACTGAGCTCAAATTGGCTTTAGGCATCTGCTGCTGCCTCTGAGCAAAATCAAGCCATGCTGCTTCCATCAGCATCTCTTTGCTGTTAGCCTTACCCCGCAGAACAGAGGGGACGACATATTGCCTTGTATAGGGCATCTCTGGGAACAAGACTTGCTTCAACAGAAGCCATAAAGCCTCCTTATCCAGCTATCATTAAAGCCAAGAGAAAAGAGGCCAGACAGAGAGATTGAGATGAGCCATTTCCCCAACAAACTTGCTTCCCTTTTTCATTCGCTCTGTTCTTTTTTTTCCCCCTTTAACTGTCATTAAAATAACAAGTTTCTGTTACAGTCTAAACATTCCCACATTGTATAAAGGGTTATGTTACACTAGAGTCACTGCCGGGCCCAGTGTTTGCACAGAAACCTCACTGCAGGTCCCCCCTCCTGACGAAGTGACTTATTAAAGTTTAAACAGTAATTAACAGAACAATAAAAATAAAGGGATGTTTGGGGAGTCGTAGTGCACACAGGGTTTTTGGCAGTGCCAGCACTTTTCAGTGCCCTGCGCTGGCAGAAAAAACGGCTGCAAAACCAGTGGGAGAGAGCAAGCGCTCGAAGCCAGGAAGGGGCCGCGGCGAGGCCGAGGTGCGATCCCAGCCCACACGAGGGTTGCGGAGAGCAGCAGGCTGCAGGACACGAGGGAAGGGTATGGGAGGACTGGAGGAAGGATGCTGAAAGGTCACTTGGCAGGAGGCTGAGTCAGATCCAGCGCTCACTACCAGCCCTGCGCTCAGTCTGCGCGAGTATGTACCAGCAGCACTGAAAGCCTCCACTGCCTGTTCTCCAGTTCTGCTGAGATGGCTTGGACAAGCCCCCAAGATCTGAGTTTGGGGGATTGCGTCTCTGAAACCAGACCTGGGCTTTGGGGAAGTAGCTCCTTTACAAGGGAGTGACAGGGAGGAAACGACGACCACAGAGCAACCCCCTGAGAAAACCTTGCAACAGGGACAGCTTCTACAAGAGACCTCAAGAGCAGCCCCCTTGCTTGGGAGCTTCAAAACCAGACAGGAGAAAACATCTTGTAGGCACTGGTCCTGCCCTGGCCCTGTGCAGGTGTGGGGAGCTCTGAGCTGCAGATCCAACATGTTAGTAACTCTGGGGTCATCCTGCCCTGAAACGCAGTCAGCCAGGAGCACGGGGCCAAACACTAAAGCCTAACTCGCTGTGCAGGACCACAACCCTGTCCCCCCACCAGAGCAGAACCTTTCCAGTCTATGTGAAACTGGCTAATCAGGGCTCCCTTTTTAGGAGCAAAACTGCTTTTTCTCTGTTTTGTTCCCACCCCAGTTGCCTGCCTTGCCCAGGATGAGCTCTAGAGCATGTGGGTAGAGTTTAAGCTTAGGCTGTCAGCCCTCCCTGTTACCCAACATGCAGCGATGCAGAAAGATCTCACTTCAAGATATTTTTGGTGCCTATTGTAACAATTCTCAAATGTTTGCCTCAGTAGCTCACAGTGCTAGTTGGCTCTAGCCCTGATGTGTGACTCAGTACACATAGCATTGTGCAGTCCCATGTTTGCTAAATCTCTTCCAGTACAACTGCTCAGTTTGCAAATAAAAAGACAGCTCCGTAAGGGTGTATCTCCTGTGCAGCGTGAACTCCAGGAGCGCTGCCTTGAGCCCTCTCCCACACAGCCTCTGGGCTGGCCAGCCCAGCTGGGGAGCAGTGTGGCTCTCACCAGGGCTGGGGAGCAGCCCCACTGCTGCAAGGATGCATGAGGAGACCCTCCAGCACCAAAGACACATTTCAAGCTCCTCAAAGTCAACAGTTCTCATTCTGCCTCCAGCAGCTCAGTGGTATCCAGCTCAGCACTATCACTTACTGACAAATATCCACCAACATGCAAAAAGACACAAACATTGACAAGGGATTGGGACTACTTTGCTGCTCCTGCACTGCCCTCCCACCACAAACACCGTCGGGTCCCTGTGGGGACGCACAGGCACGCTTGCTGAGCAACCCATTTCTCAGCCTTTGCTCTCTCTTCCACCAGGGCTGGGAGAAGAAGTCACCTCCAGCCACCATGGACCAGGGGGATTTGTGGGCACTGAAACCGCAGAGCAGTGGTGGGTTGAGGGTCCCTGCTGACACTGCAGCTGCTAGCAGCTCGTGCCCAGGATGGGCAATCACTGCCTTTGAGTTGTTAACCCTCAGCATCATGCAGAACTTCTCCCTCCCAAAGACAACTGTGATGGATCCACTGGCTTTCCTGAGCGCAGACTGGCCCTACAGGAACATTTTCAAGTCCTCTGTAGTCTGAAGTAAATAGCAAGGATGGTCATGATTTACTCCATGGTCTGGGAAAGGAGAAAGCTCAACTCCCAAGAACGGAAGGAAAGCACTAAAAATATGACTTCCCAGGCAATTACCAATGGTGATTTTTAATAAGCTGTTTTCTAGGGGAGTGAGGGACATGGCAGAATCTGATGTTATGAATCTGAACTGTGATATGGTCTAGTGGTGGACTCGGCAGTGCTGGGCTTACGGTTGGACTCTATGATCTTAAACGTCTTCTCCAACCTAAGCGATTCTATGCATTCAGTGTAGGTTTCAAAGGTGCTGGTTTAATAAGCTGTGAGGCGAGCCTGCACTAGCAGCAACAGCCCTGCAAACGAGTGCCAGAGCAAGGGGCTGGCATATCAGGGTTCAGAATTAATGAAACCAAGACCTTGGCAACCTCAGTGGTTTTACTGCATTCTGGTGTAAATTGATAAACTCGCATGGTGCCCCAGGATGGCATGAGATCGAAAGAAGGGGGAAGGGAGAGGCTGAGTGGGAGACATACTGACACCCTTTTCCCTTACACCTGTGTTTTAACTGGGCCCCAGCAGATGAGCTGGAAGTGTGACATACAGCTTTCCATGCCTCCCCCACTGCCTTATGCCCCACTCAGCATCCCACTTCACTGCTGGGGATGTCTTCCCAAAAGCCTGTCCTGAATCCTCATGAGGTCCTTGGGTCCCGCTGCCAGGGAGGCATTTGGGATGACAGATATATCATCAAACACAGTCTTGTTTGGCCAGCAACACTATGCCCTTTTATCCCCAAACCTTCTATTGCAGCAGTTTTGTTTTCTCGGTGGCTTTTCTGCCTCCACAGGAAATTAAGAGTAACCGGCTTGTTCGGACTTGCCCTTGGAGACAGTTTTTACAGAAAGCCCCCGAATCCATCACAAGTCAGGCAAGGCAACCTCTGCCTGAAACCCCCGATCAGCTGAGTCGCTGGCTCTGCCTTTTTCTTCCCTTCACTGCCCCAAGCCAGCTGGATGCACAGAACAGCAGCCAGGATTCAGTGCTGGAGCAAGATGCTGTGTGAGATTCAGCAGCTCCACAGCCTGAAGTGTCTCCCCAGGAAAGGCAGATACAGGTGTCTCTGCCATGTCTCACTCCTGGGGATCCCTTTGCACATTCCCGTGGCTTCTCTGAACTGATGGGAGCTGAGCTGCCAGTCTGCTTTCTGAAGGACTCTCCTGCCCCACAGACCGAGGATGAGTGGCTCATCTCCAGTCCTGAGCACAAGCAAGCAAAATCAATGTGTCACATATCTCTGACACTCTCAGACCAGCGCTGAGGCTCTCCTCTTCCAGACCTGCTAGGCTTGATCCCTCTCTGACTGCTCTTATGCTAACATCACTCTGCTAAGCTCAGAAGAATTATTTTCCCAGCTGACACCACGCCGGTGACCAGAGGACTGAGCTTATGCCCTCCCACTGCCACTCACGCCAAACTGAGAGAAAAAAGACACACCACCCAAATCTGAACATTTCATCCCATTCACCCAACCACAGGATGTTTTCTAGCTCCTGGATCTCCAGACCCATCTGCAGTGAGAGCGGCAGTGCTTGAGAGGGGAGGTGTGCTGAACAGGTACAAGCAGGTACAAATAGAACAGAAGGTGCCCCCAGGTTAGCACTCACATGCATTTTCCTCGGCCATGTCTGAGGAGACTTGGAGTCAGAACAGAGCACAGCTTTGCATGGGGGTCTCAAACATTTTCACAATGCAGAATGACTGTCCTGTGCACTTCCTTTTCCAACACCGTCGTTCAGGATGCCTCTACAGCAATGCCAGTAACTGCCTGTAGGGAATGTTATGTTAGAAAATTATCTAATGCACTCTTAATCATTTGGTCTTGCAATCTACAGAAGGAAACAGGAGCAGCCAGCTCCTACCCATCCTATCCAGCATCCTGTCCAGCATGGCCCTTCTTCCAGACACCCCTGACTAGATACCATTATCAGTGGTAGCCTGGTCCACATCCCAGAACTCAAGCTCTCTTTTGGTTAACAGGCCATGAAATTATTTAGACTATTCTTGATATTAAAATTCTGTTATGTTTGTAATTAACACAGAAAATCAGCAGTGCCACATCCTGCAACTCCCGTATTTTGCCGAATACAGAGGAGACTGAGCGCTCAGAAGGACTTAAGTCTTCACCTAACTATGCTTCTGGTAGGTTTATGGAAAACCAACACTTCACAGCAGACCTGTCCCACAAGGAAAGGGTTTGATAGTGCCAGAGATTTTAATCCCCATATATTTGAAATACGATATGGGAACCAGCACTCTAAAATCAGGTCTTACCCCCTTTTTTTGGAAAGGACTTTGAAACAAAAGAAAAAAATCTGCCAGCACGCTAAGCGTTCAGTGCTATCTTCAATCAGGGAAGCCTAATTATACCCATTATACTGATGAGGAAGCACTGGCACAAAGCTATGCATTCGCATGGCTACAGATACAAAGTGAATCAGTGGCAAAGCTGGAATTAAACCAGGGAATCATGGTGATGAGCTCATCACCCACCTCAGCATAGCCACACACAGCCGGTCATGGACTAGACCATGTCCTACCCATGTCCAGCAGGTTACAGAGCTGGCGAGGTGCCCTCCACACATCTACTTAACAAACTGAAAGTTTCAGTTCTAGTGCTGAGATGGCTCCGGATGCTCTGGGACACTCAGGGGACTGGTCACATAAGCTGGCCCACAAACCAGTCACTCAGCTCACTGTATCAGCGACAGACTGGCGGGCTGCAGCCACCCAACAGCCAGAGCACCAGGTCTGAGCCACCACTATACCCCGCAACCACACAGGCCGTGGCAGGGATGAATCATCCGCTCCTCCTCCTGAAGCAGCTTAATCAACTTCCCTGCATGTGGATCCTTGCAGCAAGGTCCAGCCTCATCTGCCTACGTATTAATGATCCCCTAGCATGTAAAGCCCAGAGATTTTCCTTGGCACCAGGGGCCAGCACTTGCCCTGCACTCTCCCTGCCAGGTGCTGGGTGCTTGGGTCTAAGAAAGGCTGCAGAATCCCTTGGGATTGAGAGTCATTACATAAACAATACAATAGGATCACGGGCTGTAATTGTAAAAGCGCCTGAGGTCTTGGCACTGAAGTCTGCCTCAGCGAAGGCCGCTAAATGGGAGACCCAAACAAAACAAACAAAAGCCCCAACTCTGTCAGCACTTAATGAACAATAATAAATAATAAATAATAACCCTAAGAGCCAACCTAGCAAGACAGATGTGAGGCACCAGGGCAGCTCTGAGGAACACTGGCCCTATAGCAGATGTCCTCCCTCCCCAGTTTCCAGTACACTGAGCTCAGGTCTCCAGGTACCTGCAGGATTAGGTCCAGAGGGGGGAACCTGGATCTCTGTCAAGAGCACTCACCCCCCAGTAAGACGTATGAGAGCTGCAGCCTTCATATGTCCCCGGATCAGGACTGTCACCTGCTAAGTGAGCACATGTATACCAAGTCATGCCTAGCTCTTTCTTACTGCAGGATCTCTCTTTAAGTGCTAAAGGCAAAAACAAGCAGATGGTGCTGAGCAAGGGAATCCAGATAGGTGCAAGTCTGGAGAAGACTCTCCCCAGCATCGTTATAGTCTTGACTCAGAGTCCCCCACCTGTTCCATGCAAGCTGAGCTGCCGGCAGGACATAGGGAGACCTGCTTGGCAGGGACATGGGCTGAAACAAAGGGCCTAATTTAAGTATTTTTGTAACTCAGTACTTGTGACAGTGGGTTTAGCAGTTGCCAGCCATCTGGAATAAAGAATTACAGCCACCTCCCCTAATCCTATATTGCCTAAACCCTAAAGCTGGTTATGGTGCAAGGATGAGGCGGCAGGTTGGGAGGAGGCAGGGATGGGAAGGTGGGGGTGGAGAAGGGACCACAGGAAAATTCTCAAACATTTTTATTTTTTTTTCCTGCGAGGTGCTGGGTGGTCCCAGATGTGTCAGAAGTATTTTTGCTAGGAATCAAGAGAAGACAGAATGAAAAAAAGTGGGAAGAAGGGAGACAAGGAGTCCTCCACGACCACACAGTCGCATACACCACACACACACACGCTCTCACACACGCACACAGAGGCTTACTGGTCCGCGCAGGGCTGTCAGGTAAATTAGATCTGAAAGCTGACAATTTCTGACCATATTTCCTTGATTATTTCAAACAAATGCACACCAGCCGCTGTAAGGAGATTAAAGTGACATAAACGTCCCGAGTGGGAGGAGGGAGGGCAGAGAATTCAGGTCACCCCCATCCGTCCCCCATTTGACAGCCGCTATATCGCTATCCAATCCAATAAAAAAATCCCCCCCTTTTGCTTTAATTAATTTTACAGCTAGCTTGCTTAATTACTTTCAATCAAAATCCTCCTGCCATCGCAAAATTAGAGATGGTTGAGCTCCATTAGCCTAAATTCTTCATTTCCATATAGAAAGAGGCTCCCTTGGCAAAGCCAAGAGGGCTCCCTCCCGTTCAAGCTGCCATCGGACAGATGCCTGTCCCTCTGTCTGTCCCCAGTTCCTTGGGAGAAGCAGGGGGGAGAAGGATACAGTCCTGCCACCATCCCCCTTCACACAGCATCTCCTTGAGAGCCCCAGACACGGGAGGCCTCTCTGCTCACAGCAAGGACCACCAGAGGCGAGCAGGAGAGCCTGCCCTCGTGGCCTTCCTACGGCCGCGCTGCAACGAGCATTTCCACGGCTGCATGGGGCAGCTGGCCTCCCTTCTGCTGCGGCTGCCAGCACCGGGGAACCGGGGACGGGACCTCTCCCACTGGGGCTGGGCCGAGCGCTGCTGCTGTCGTCCCACACAGGCACGCAGGCATCACTAACTCGAGCTGTCTCTGCCGGACACATGGAAAGGATATCGAGGGGGCACAGGGGCAGATCGTTTTACATCTGCCTGCTGTGGGGTTTGGTACCTTCCTTCAGAGCATTTGGCACTAGCCACTGTCAGAAACGTGACACTGTGGACCACAGAGCTGCAACGTTCCTGTAGCTCCTGTAGGCATCGTTAGCACCTCTCTCCAAACACAAATCATGAACTGTCCCATTCTGGGCTGATCTGAGAGCAGTCCCAACCGGTCTCATGTCCATGAAACCTCCTCAGAAGCGCAGGGAGTGGCAGCAATAAAGCCATACAGAACTGGAAAGGAGACAAGAACCTCAAGCAGGTGGAGAGGACGGGTGCGGGAGGAACACCTGGCAGGAGCTGGGCACGCTGGGAGCAGAGGAGGAGAACAAGCTCCTCTCAAAGGGCTGTGGGAACGGGAAAGAATTACCCTGACCGCTCCAGTGGATCACGCATGCTTTCCTCCCATTTTCTCCAATTGCCTATGACCTCCTCCTTTCCCATCTCCCCACACTACCTTGCAGAGCAGTGGTCTTAATGGGATTTTACATACGCTCAGCACTCCATGTAGGTTCTGAGCCCTGGGAACTGCCTCAGTCATTTAACCTGCCCAGTGGAACTCGGCCCTTCTCCCTCCTCCCGCTGCTGCCCAGGCCACACGCACACCGAACCCAGAGCTGCAGGAGGTCCCACCAGCACCCCGGTCTCCGCACCTTCCCGCCCTTCAGAAAGCTCAAGGGGATTCATAAGCCCAAGAGCCCAACTACCCCCCGACTCCAAGGAGGACAGGTCAAACCCTTGCTTCTTCAGAACAAAACGAAGAGAAGACAAACACAGACCTATTTTGTTTATAAGCTTAAAACTGAATCCAGTGGCGCATCTACCTGGGGATTTTAGATTAAATGGTTTAAGAAACTCAAATAGGCTTTTTAATCCGGTCAAATAAAAAGAGCCCCAAAGAAGCAAAGAATTTACCCTGCCGAGCCTCATGCCTGTGAAGACAGCCAGGCAGGAACAGCTTTCTTACTCTCCGCAACTCCTCCCCACCCTGGCATGGGACATAACATATTTGCCAAAATCTGGAAGCTTAGGATACACCCTGTTCACGGCTCCTGCAGGCTTCACTTTCCCATGGACGACCCACATCTATCTATATAACACTTTCTTCATCCTTTCCATGTTCTCTTATGCTGTTCATCTGGCCCTTCCCCCCAGTACCTGGCAGGCCGTGCAAGCGCAGTGCCAGCCCCGGTTACATCACCAGCGCCAGCCAAAAGCAATCCAAGAGAAGGCACCAGAACCCCTAATCCCCATCCAACGCACACATTTATGCACCGTCTTTCGTACAAACTACCTCCCTGAATGCTTCACAAGAGATGGGCAAGAAGACGAGGGGCTGAGCAGCAGTGTGCTCGCCAGATGCAGTCGGGGACCAGCAGAGTCTGCCCAGGGAAGCTCCTGCGGAGAGCCGCAGCCAGACGGCCAGCCAAGGGCTGATGATAGAGACCAACGCTACGCTGGCTTGGGGAGTCTGATGTACATCTGGAGCTGAATCCTGACAAAGAGCAGGAAGCAAAGGGGCTTTCTTCTCTCCTGGATGACCACTTATCCAGGACTTCCAGCCTCCTACCCCCTCCCAGTATCACATCGCACCAACTTTCCAACAGAAACTGTCCCCTAACCCCCACTGCTGCTGTTCAGCTCCGGAAACGCTCAGAACCAGCCTTCCCCGGCACATGCTCTGCAATAAAATTCCCGACTTGTGTCTCGCCTGCTCCAATGCTCAGAGCAGCTGGGACAATAGAACAGAGAGGCCCTAAATCCACCAGACTCACCCTAAATAGCAATGGCCCATAATTTCGCCTGACATTCAGGAGCTTGTTATTCTTTCCCCTCGTCGCCTGGCTGGAGCTGTTCAGACCCATCAGTGTTATTCTATGCATTAAACGGGAAAAAAAACAACTCAACAACAACCCAGAGAGTTTTCAAGCCTACCCAGCAAGGGCTGAAGGGGCGGCATCCCTAGCTGTGCTGGTGGTGGGGGAACAGGAGGAACCAGTGCCTCAAACCCGGCGCCATCCCCTTCGCTGGGTAACAGCAACTAGCAGGTCCTGCGGAGACCCCCAGCAGAAACACACGCTCATCCTTTTCTCTCCGCAGCAAGGGAGCTGCAATCTCTCCCAGCCCTTCCAGCCTCCTGGTGCCAGGGAAGGCTGCTGCACACCCCTCCCCACCACCCAGGAGTGGGGAGATTTAACCACAACAGTTTGGGGTTTGGGTTTTTGGTTTTTTTCCAGGCCAGCTCCAGCTGATTAAGGACCTGCAACAGGATGTAGGGATTACAGCAAAACCTGGCTCCGGATCAAGTGGGGCACAGAGCCAAACGAGAGAGCGAGGATTGCCCCCAGCCTGGCTGCCAAACCGGCACTCGTCCTGTTGGGAGGCTGCGAGGGCTGGAGCTCTGCTGGAACAAGGCCCCTGCCCTCGCTGGCTCTGCTGGGGAATGGCCCGAAGCCCACGCTGACAAACGTGCCCACATGAAGGGCAGGGTTGTGAGGACGAGGGATCTGTGCCTCACAGGGCTTGCTGGAGAGAGGAAAATCCCTGATGGCCTCAGTCTTCATGCCCTCACCCCAGGCAAAACAGAGGTGTGAGGGGGCAGGTGCATCTCCACCTCCCATCTTGAGCAGCAGGATCAGCCTGAGTTGGAGATGGCCCGTGATTCCCCGATCCCTCTGCCAGGGTCCACACCACACAGAGCTTCTAATGGGTATCCTGGAATAACACAGGGCAAAATACTCTGTGCTGAGTTTTTAATCCAGGAAGAAATGATCAGGGAAGGCAATAATCTCAATTGGCACACAGAGCACAGCAGGATCTTGCTTCTGGGGAGGCATCAAGAGCAGAATCAGCTCCAAGGAGACTCTGGGGCTTTTTTTTTTCTTCTGCTAACACTGATGCCTGCCTGGACCAGCAGCAGCCCCCAGCATCTTTCTAAAGTGCCTGTCACTGCAATGTCCAACTGCTGTCATCCCCTGGGGGACTGCCCCCCATGCCTGGGTTTTCCAAGTCCCTCTTGGACCAGAGCAAGAGGGACAGTAGCAGTGAGAGCACTGCTCTGACCTGAAGCTGTTAGCCTCTAGTCCTATTTTAATCAGGTCTGGCAGAGCTGCTGCCTCATTTCCCAGCCTGCCACGATGGAGGGATAATTTGCCAGTGCTTTCTCAGAGAGCTCTGTGGAAGCACTCTGCAGAGCCTGAGTATGCCTCTCCTTCATGGCCAAAACCTGTGAGCTTCACACTGGCACGTCTCCCTCTCCTAGTGACCCCCAGGCTCTGTCTGAGTAAAGGAAGATGCCAGGATTTGGTCCTCTTTTCCAAGTGCTCCCTGGCAAGACCTGGCAGTAAGAGGGGGAGGCTGCTCAGAGCAGCAGGAGGGGGTGGAAATCTGTCTGGCAGCAGCAGCACAGAGACTTCTTAGTGCTGCCCACCAGACTCATCCTAGCAGAGAAACTCTGGAGTCAGCTCCTGCCGGCCTGGGGCTGCCGGGGGAAGGCAGGAGTTGATATTGCAGGCGGAGGCCACTGGGATACCATTGAAAGCTGCTAAATATGACCAGGTTAGCACTTTAGTCTTTAATGGCAGGTCACCATTAATAAACCCAGGGCCCCAGGGTGCAGTACAGAGCCTCCCTTCCCCCCTCCCCGAAATACTCATTTCATTAACTTCACTGTGTGCGGCGCTCAGCACCTGTCAGAGGTTCGGCAGCCAGGAGGGGTGGCAAGGGTTAAGGACATCTTAAGGCAGAGCTAACCGCTCTCCCCTGACAGGACCTGCACAGCACCCCTATCCTCCCCCACTGCTCCCCTCTGCCACTGGCTCCCAGCTCATGCTGGAAGCTCGCCCACAGCTTTTGGGTACACACAGACGGGGCGCCCTGGGCAGCCCCATGAGTGGGGAAGAAGCACCAACCCAGGTCCACGGCCAAGGGGCTGAGTGCTGGTGAAGGACAGCCAGAAACACGGCCCCTAATCCCAGCTTCAGCACTGACTCCTTCTCTGGCCTCCAGGAATCCACTCCATGTCACCGTGCCTTGCTTTCCCCATCTGCAGAAAGGTGACATCAGCACTGATGGCCACAGCAGGAAAGAAGGGCAGAGGGGAGTTACTTTGGATCCAGACAGGGAAGAAGCCCTTGTCAAATAAAAGGACTGTGCAAACAATGAAGGCCAAATCCTGCTCTTGGGGACACCAGAATGACCCACAGGACTGCCCCCGTATACAAAAGGGTGAACTTGGCCATTGCAAAGGGTAAACGGCAATGAGGGGCCGGTGGAGCCAGCACAGGGGAGTGGACCACTCCTGCACCGTGTGCTGCGTGCTCTCTGCGGCCTCACACACGCTCCTGCAGAGCCCTCCAGTCCCGGTGGCTGCAGCACACGGAGGACAGGGAAGGACAAGGTGAGGAAAGTGGAAGGACGGAGCTTTGCTCCACCTGCTTTCACTATGAGGCTGGCCGTTTCCTGGAGGGGTGGTGGGAGGGGAGGAGGGACAAATATATGTCCCAGCTGCCAAAAATCCCATACCAACTCTCTATCGATCTGCCCTACTTGGCAACTCAAACTGCAGCCACCGTCTGTGGCGCTTGATCAATAAGACCTGGGAGGACAGGGAGGGAGAGGCACATTTATGGGAAGGTGGGGCCTTTAGGGGGAAGTATTTTGATTTTTAGAGCAACTGCAGAGTCAAGGAAGAGAAAATACTAGGACTGAAGCTGCAGTTTAGTTTGGACTCATTTCAAATACCTGCTGAGCCCTTTATACTGGGCTCCAGTGATCTCCTGCATATGGAGGCTGCCTCAAGCCTCTGTCCTCACTGTCTGCCCACGAGAGCCTCTTGCCTGCCCTGGATGCTCTCAGCACAGATGTGCCAGCTATAGCGATGGGCCAGTAAGCCACCAACACACATCACAGACAGCGCATGCATGGTAATTCTCCAGGAGCTCCATACAGATCCTCTCCAGGGACCTGGAGAGAGGCAGAGACTCCCACAGCCGGATGAGAAGGAATCGCCGTGCAGCTCAAAGAGCCTCTTGGAGATACCTCAAGTCCCCACGTGGCACTTCACGATGGCTTTGGCAGTGTGACTGTCACTGGGGCCACCAGATGGGGAAGGTTCAGACCCTGGTGCTGATAGCCAGGCTGATTCAGCAGAGAAGACAGGCTCTGATGGGTCAGCCCACGCAATTTCCATCCTGCTGAGTGGGAAGCATCATGCATTGTTCCCTGGCCTCTCCACGAAGGAGATCACAGCCTGGTAAAATGCAGTGAGCCAGGCAGGCCATGTACTGGGGAGCAGACGACTGCCACCAAACCTTTCTACCTTTCTGTGCCTGGAGACCACTTCCTTATGTTCAGATCACGCAGCCAGGCCACTACCGCTGAGCCCTGGAGACCAGGTGACTTGGCAATGTGGAGCTCTGTGAGAGCTCTATGTTTGAATGCTCGGGTCACCCCCAGCATTTTGCTAATTTTGGGCCCACAGCCCCATCAGGAGAAGGCAGCAGAGGCAGAGGAGGAAAGTTTTTTTCTAATACAGCCGGCTGCTGGGTAGGGCCAACTCCGGTGGCAGGAGCACCCTGTTCCTAAAGCCAAGAGCCTGCAGCAGCCTGTTGGCTCCAATTAGAGCTGGCTGTAAGGGGGACGGTGCATTGGGTGTCACCTCCAAATGCCCTTTGGATAGATATGGGGGGCGGGGGGGGGGGGGGGGGGGGGCGGGGGGAGAATCCGCAGTTGTTCCAACGTGTGCTGCTCAGCAGAGCAACTGTTGCAGTCCTTTTAGTACGAACCCAGCAACTGTTCCCAAAAGCACAGCCTCCTCAGCTACTGTCCTTAAAAAAAACCCAACAACCGATCTCCAAAACGCCAGCTTCTGAGTCAGGGCAAAAATGTTATTAACAAAAACATCACTCAGGGGTGGGACACCTGCTCCCTGACAAGCAACTGGCCTGGCTGCCCATGGTTAGCGTATTACATCAGGCCCCAAAAAGAGAAAGGAAAGGGAGGGAGAAGGGGAGAGAGTGGAAAAGAACAGAGGGAGGGTGACAGCAGAAGGGAGTAACAAAGACAAAGAAGAGCAGGAGAGGGAAAGCACAGAAAGAAAAGAGCAAGTGCGAGCGCATGTGAGAGACGGTGCAGGAGAGAGCGCGAGTGCGTGGGGGAGAGCAGAAAAGTGTGCTGAAAGTGGCGGTGTGTGTGCAATGAAGTGTGGGAGTGCATATGTGTGAGAAAGACTGCAAGTGTGTGCATATGGCAGAGACCAGAGTTAGGAGAAGGAAGAGAAGAGTAAGGAAGGGGGAATGGCACCACAAAAAGCAAAAAAGCTTGGAAAAGTGTAACAAGAATACAGGGAAGAAGAGAGGAACAAAAGAAAAAGTGAAAGCCATCAGACAAATGAGTCTGGTAAAGCAAGAAAGCAAAGATAAGGGCAGGGAGGGAGGTATGGGAAGAGGAGGCGTGGGGCACTTGGGCTGGGGCAGAGCCAGGGTGAGGGTCAGGATGAGAGGAGAGGGAAAGGGGGAAGGGGACAGAACAGAAAAAAGGAATAAAAGAAATAAACAGGGGGGAGGGAGAGAAAGATGTCTATTAAAAACCTCAGTGCATAACACAAAATGTCAGGGTTTATAGCTTCATTCTTGGCATTGCTGGTACTGAGAACCCCACACAGAAATGTCACTGCTTGTCATGTTTAATCACCTGCTATTTGTTAACACCTTCGCTGCAAGGAGTCTGCCCCTCACCCCTTGCAGGCTTTCCTTTTGGAGAATAAACTGTGAAAACATGCCTCTGCCTTTCAGTTCTCTTTGGACAGTTGCAGTTGAACCCAGAGCCAGGCAGGGGAGGCCAGGCAGGGCAGGTGCATGGGGCACAGCCGCTTGCCTTCCAGCTGGGGCTTTCAGCATGGGGTCAGGCTGCAGAGCTCCCTGGCTGAGCAGGTCAGTGCCAGGCACCATCATCAGAGAGGCAGAGGATGTGCCTATGCGGGAATGGGACAGAGGATGCTCCTGGGGGTGCAGGAGCAGCAGGGAGCAGGTGAGTGCGATGAGTCTGGGGGAAGAATGACTTCAGCGGACAGAAAGGAGACAGGAATGCGGGGAAGGCTCAGCTCAGCAAACGAACATGTGTGGATAAATCAAGGTGTGTGGGATAGTGAGTGCGAGGGCAGGGAGAAGCAGGATCCTGGGCCCTCCTCCTGCTTCATGCACTCCCTGTGCTCCCACCCCACTAATGTCTTGTACAGAACACGTACAAATAAAATCCCTGAAATCCATGCAAGTCTGGAATTCTCCAATCTGCTTGCTTGAACAGCAACTGTCACATAAAAGCAAACATCCGAAGCTATTAAATGTACAGTTACAGTTCCTTGCGCTGGCACCTGCACTGGTGACTTTGTTCTAGTTCCCCCCCAAAGCCTTGGACTAATGTTTTTTATTTATGCTGGTTTTCCCCTGTGTCAGGCACTCATGCCCCCACTGTCTGCACTTCCCACCCAGCTGCATACTGTCTGTCTGACATCACATTGCACTGCTATAGAAATTACTTTGAGGTCATCGCTAGAAAAGACTCTTCACTACTATTTCACACACTCCAACTGGAAAGAAATCAAAAAACGCTCTCCTCTACACAGTAGGGCTCTCCCATATGAGCAATGAAAATCTAATTCTACAATTTTCAGGCTTGCAGAAAGAAATCACACACACCCCCACCCCCCGCCAAATGACGAAAAATTTGAAGATGTGTATGCAAAGATCGTTAGTGCAGCTATTTTGTTTTGTGCTGATGCCAGTGAAGTTAGACTTCCCCTCTTGAAAATGAAGAGAATTTGGGGAGCCGAAGAAATGACAATATGATGAGCTGTAAGGGGATCCTAAACGCATCCAAACATTTTTCATGCATTCAAACAACAAAAAAATAGCTGAAGTCATCAGCTGCCCGGAGACCAGTGCAAGGGTTTCTGCTCCAGTCCCCCATGACTGCTGGGTGCCAGCTCCTCCTGTGCCCAGCTCCCTGCTGTGACGCACGGAACGGGCAGCCGAGAGCTAAATGCTGCAGCTGAAGAGCCGAGGGGCTTCCCCGCACTGGTGTCATCAAGATACTAAGGACACCCTAGAGAACATCCCACACAGAAAGAAAAATACAAACCTGCAAAAACTCAGTGCTCGCCTCTCTCCAATCCCTACAATACAATTCTAAAATCCAGTTTAGATCATCCAGGACTAGATGTGGGACTGAAGTAAAAGCCTTCAAGTGCAAACCTCGCAGTTCTGGAAACCCAAACTCCAGAGTGTGTTTGGACTTCACATCTTGATCTCCAGTAGCAATGGCAGCATGTTTCTGCCCAAATTTTCTTACTCATTTTCCTCACAACAGTGTTTTCATGGTCTTTTCTGACTGAGATCCTTGCCAGTTCCCAAAAGTGAGTACCTACACCTCCACCACACACACCAGAGGGACCCTGTGCGTGCCGGGGAAGCCTGCACTGTGGCTCCTTACCAGCCCTGCACTGAGGACAGGGGCCTTTGCTGTCTGGCACCTTTCCCAAACACCCACAGCTCCCACAAAACTCCACAAATAAATCCAGGCCCAGTTTATGAACCCGAGAACACGGGGGCTGTGCCACATGAGGCCAGCTGGTGACCGCTGCCCCCGGCGTGGGGAGGGCAGGCCGAGGCTCGGCTCAGCGCCTCGGGACAGAGGCTCCTGCCCCTGCCCCAAAGGACCGGCGTGAGGCCCAGGAGCCACCCCAGGTCCTATTCTGGGAACGGGAACAGTACACAGAAAGGCCTCCCGCTGGCCTTTTGCCAAGGATAAAATTCACCCTTCTGAACACAGGCCAAGATGATCTAAAGTGACTACTGACTTTTGTTGCCCAACTGGAGTCACCTTAAATGGGCCTATTTTTCAAAGTGTCAGTGCTTAGCACAGCTGAGAATCGGGCCTCTTTAAGATGTCTAATACTACATGTCCAATCACCGCTTTAACAAGAAAGACCAATATTTCTCTCCTGTGTGACTTCTTCTAGTTCGGCCAGGCCTTTTATCTTTTTTTTCCTCTCCCCTCCCTTCTCCTTGTTCTTTTCTTTTTCAGCTTTTTATGAATTTCTCTCAGCTTTCCTCCCTCTCCCCCCCTCAAGGTCACACAGCTCATTTCCACGTTGAACATTTACTCAGCAAGCCAGGCCCTTTCACAGGCACTCACCACAAATATGTTTCCTGATAAAGTCCAGAGAAAAGAAACTATAAAACCCAAAACAATGACAGAAATAAATAAAAAAAAAAAAACAGCATGGCAAAGTGGGGCTGTAATGAGGCAGACTATTCCCACAGAGAAAAGCTAGCAGGTAAAACATCCTTTCAGTTAGTTTACTCCGTTTCCCTGCATTTCCATGATTACCTTCTTGCTCTCTTCTCTTGTTTGCTTTTCTGAGTTATTTTTGTTCTGTTGTTAGGGCTATATGCTCCCTATATGAAGGAGACTGTTATATTTAACCTCTTCATCCACAGTGAAACACACCCTCGTTCAAAGGCCAGAACCCTTCCAGCCTGTAGGCACCTGCTCCTTTACGACAGCGACCTGGCAGCTCAAACCCATCTGGAGCAGGGGAGTTTTCAGCTACGCAGTTTGCTTGTTTTTCCTAAGCCCATTACTTATAAGCAGCTTGCATAAAGCATCAGAGTTTGTACCTACCCTGTGTAATACGCAGCACAACACAGCGTAGCCAGAGATCACACAGAGGAAGGTCAAACCCCTCTCCCCACTCTCAGGAACGGATGGGGCCTTTCACATCACTACAGTAAGAGGGAGTGAGTCCTGGAGAATCGTCTTCATAATTACCAAGTCAGCTCACAGACCAATCCTACAGACTGTCTGAAACGAAGAGCAGCTTCACAAAGTCTATATTCTCCAGCCCAGGGCAGGTCTCCAGAGAGCCCAACCTTCCTTGCTGCTCCGAGATGTGGCAATTTTGATAAACCTCCAGCTCCAAAGAAACAAAATTTGGCCAACGCAGCGTGACTTTGAAAATCCAAGCTTCTGGCTTACAGCGTCCAAGGAAGTTTTAAAATTATTTCTTAGTGATATCACTTCAATCTCCATTCGACCATCAGAGATGGCTACTGGCCCTCACATGAAAGACAAGTATTAAAAATGTCAATTCACTCACTAACATCTCTTCACCTGAGAGCCAGTGCCGCTTGGCCTCCATGGCCACTGGGAAATGATAAGGAAAAGTAACTCTGCTGGCTTTTGTAGTCAGATTTTATGCCCAAGAGCACATCTAGCCTGCAATCTCCCCAGAGAGACAGGCCACAATCTCCTTGTGGACAAAGTCAGGTTTGGGATAACAAGCATATAGTGAAAAAAGGCTCCCACCTACTGAGACCCCTGAGGAACACTGCCTGGTGGAAAGTGAGCCGCTCTGAAGGCAATTCCCTCCTTTTTCTTGAGACATCAGGACTCTTTGCCTTCTCCTCACTCTAGAGTAGTTGCTTTAGGTTGCTTAATGTTGCTACCTTCCTTTTATGAGCCCACAATAGAAAAGCAGAAATCTGGGGATTCCTGCTGGCAGGAGAGAGGTAATTCACAGCTATGCTGCCTGCCCTCCACAGCTCTCCCTTCATTTCTAGCTATGGTCATAAGGCATCCCCCACCGCTCCCCACGCCGCAGTCACAGGCTGGCAGCCCCCATGCCGCCACGGAGCAGAGACCTAGCTATCCTGTTTCCATGGAGCCTGACCTTCTCCTGGAGGTTGCAGAAATACACCCTTCCATAAACAGATACTTATTCTACCTAGGAAAGCCTCAAACCACTGCCGTGATACTCTGGGTGGTGTTGGCTTAGGTAGCCAGTTGTAAATGCATTAGGGTAGTATTTTTAACAGTTAGTACTACTTTAGGAACTGTGCAGAAGCACAGCTCTGCAGAGCCACGCTCCTCAGGGCACCAGTACAGCTGACATCAGTAATACAGGTACCTCAATGAGTACCATGGTAGAGCCATTACAATGGCAAATGTTTGGGTCCACCAGCATCACCGTAACTAAACAGAAACAGCAAGTTATGAGTTTTGCCAGACTCATTTCCAGCCACAGCCCTGAGATATAATATAGTTGCAAAAATACTCTGATTTCAAGTGCTTTTGGCTACTCGCAGCTCTGCATTAGCAGCACAGCAATGGTGTGAGCAGTGCACCGGTGGCAGTGACACTGTCCTGCATGGCAGCACAATCCAAGGGAGAGGGGTAGGATGCTGTGGGATGCTGTGTTGGCAGCCAGGCCCCTGCAGAGGTTGGGAACTGAGTTGGGTGTTACCACACTGTGCAGCACAAGCTCCCTGCAACCCTTCTGTCTCCCTGGCATGGCCTGTCTCGTCTCACTGAGTGCTGCTCGCCCTCCCTCCTTCCCAATGCGCACATGGCTTTAATGTTTTTATTACCTGTTTGACTCGCTGCCTTATTGCTTCTCCTCTTAATGGGGCTGTAACCGTGGAAACGAGGAATAAACGGCCACCAGAAAATGAGATGATTAAACAGGTCACCCTGGCAAAACAAACTCCGTGCTCACACAGCCCAGGCGGTGTATGCCGTTTCTGTCCAGGGAAACGTGGGGCCAGGTGGGAGAGGGCGGGAGGGCTGGGCCGGGCTCCTGGAAGGAGCACACCGCCGGGGCAGCTGCTTCCTTGGAGAAGAGTGGTCTCTGCCCACGCGGGAGGATGCCATGCACCTCCCAGACAGACATGTGAAAAATGGCAAGGTTTGCTCAGGGAAGATGGAAGGTAGCAAGGGCAAGACACATTCATGTAACTGGGGGAAAAAATAGCAACTGTGATGAATATAAATAGGCTGGACTGAAAACAAAATGCAAGTCTGAGACAAGTTGGTGTCCTCTATTGTCCCCTTCTGTGGCACTGCCCACCTGCCTTGCAGCAGCTCCCGAGGGAGTGCAGAGACCCTTCTGCCCGCACTTTTCCAGCCCCTGGGGCACAGCTCCACCACTCCTCTCATCCCCACTAAAGGGCTAAGGGCCAAGCCGCACCGGTGCTGGCAAAGGCAGGGCACTGTCCGGCTGAGCCCAGCCAGGACCACAGGCAAAGCAGGATGTCATGGAGCACATACCTGGCTTTCTAAGGTCTCAGGAGGAAAGGCATCTGCAGCTGCTGTCCTCACTGCTCCTGCTCCGAAGCCACGTGGCCAGGAGGAAGAGGACAGCAGTGCGGACCCCTGTCCCCACCAGGGGACCTGCCTGGCTCAGGGGCTCACCTCCAGCACTGATCTATTCTAACTTCTCTCTTGGGGTGCTGCATACATGGCCCTCACCTCACTGGGAACAGCCAGACAAACTGAACTCCCAGCCTCAGCAGTGAGCCTTGACAGCCTTGACAGATCAGTTTGGAACGAGAGCTCAGCTCAGCCTCGGCACACACAGAGGCTTACCGTGAAGGCACAGCCCCAGGCTGGTGTCCAGGCCTGAGCAGGACACCTCCACCACAGCCCTCCTCACCATGGGGAGAGAGGGCTGGTCCACAGCAGCAAGACAAGGAGAAGGCAGTGGTGTCTGTGCATTTCCACACCCCGCTGAGTGCTAACATCTGAATATGAGATCCCTCTCTCTGTCAAGCTGAGAGGTAATGAGTTTCAGACCAAAATGTTGTTGAAAACAAAAATAAAACCCCAAAATAAACACACCGCAATCAAAAAAGCACAATCACAAACCATCATTCAAAGTAGTGAGGATCCTGCCAGAATCACCTTCCTGTCCCAACCTGCCCAAACCCAGACTCATTGGGTGCTGGCAGTCTGGGAAGAGCAGACATACTCCACCAAGAGCAGCAAATTCAGAGGAAGAAATTGGAATGGCAAAGCTTGGCGAGGTGGAGATGAGAGACAACTGCTTGAAGCACACAGGCGAGTGGTTGTGCTTTCTTTCAAAAAAAACAGCAGGTGGTTTATGAAAAGGGCCCTATTCTTTAGAGTAATTTGAGCCATATTTCATTGTTTGATAGAAAAATCGTAATATTCATGACCTCCTTTAACTGGAAGAAGTTTGCTCATCTGAATATCAGCCCACAGACAAATGGGGAAATGAAAAATAAAGAGAGTAAGATAATGGAAGGGAGGTGGAGGGCCAGGGGGGAGGAAGGAAAGGGAAACCAAGACAGAATCAAAGGCAGAATGGGAAGTCCAGGAGGGTGACAAAGAGTGACGGGTCTGTGGGAATGAGGAGAGGAAGGAGGACATAAAGGAAAGCTATTTAGCAAGAGAAGTTAAAACAGTGCAGCATAGAAAAAGGCTGAGAAAAGCAAGGGTGAATGACTGAAAGCACAGCAAGAGCAAGCAAAGGAACTTTCTCTGAAAGTTTCCAAGTGCATGGATCAGCTTGCAAAACTCTGATTCTTGTCCTACTGAGCTTCTGTTGAAAATACTCATACGCAATCAAGAAGAAAAATCAGACCCTCTCTCCCCAGCCTCTGTTCCCTCACCCTCTTCCAATCCGGTCCTCCTCTGCTAACATCTGCTGCCTGCCTTCGGGACATGCAGATGGTAATTACTCCAGGAGCAGCTTCCTCTCCTTTCCCTGCTTGCAGAGGGCCACTTGAAAGAGAGCTTCAAGCCATGGAAAGATACCACACACACCTCCACACCACGTGGCAGGGAGAGGGGGATGCGGGAGCCAGGGCCATGCCCAGAGAACATGATAGCACAGGGGGTGGAAGGTGGGTGAAAAGATGAAGACATTTGTCTACAAAACACACCATCAAAACATGCCACTGGCTCCAAGAAGGGAGGCCTGGGGAGAAGTTGGCTTGCTGTGTGGAGCTGCTCGTGCTCCTCCAGATAGGGGAAGGGGTGCTGGAGGAGAGGGGTGCTGGGGAAGCACAGGCAGCAAGGAGGAGGAGGGCTGCCCTGGGCGAGCCGGCTCAGGGAGTGGATTCTTACAGGCATGGATGGTGCTGGCAAACACCATGCGGAGAGGTGGAGCTGCTTTAATGAGAAGATGCTTCTATGACTCAGGCCTCAAAGGGATTGGGACTTTATTATTTTATTTTTCCATAATAAATTATGCCCTGGGATGCCAGGCCCTGCCGGGTTTTTCTGGAAATACCAGACGAAAGCTGGTGTTGCTACCTGGCTTTTGACAGTTTCCCATGTATGGAAGCTAAAAGTTCCTGGTTCTTCCTTTGCTCTGCCCTGGCCCAGCCAGTGTTGGGAGAGGGGCTGACACCACGGCACCATTACAACGGAAAAGCCCAGCTGGAGCTCTGCACCTCCTTGCCCAGGTGCCAGAGAGCCCCCCTTGCGGGTCCATGACAGCTCACTTTGGACCCACGGGTGCTTGCAGCCTGCGGCGCTGCAGCTGCCGGGACGTCGAGGGTGCCACGGGTCAGGTGGGTGCAGGAGCTCCCGGGAAGTGGGAGCTGGCTCCGCTCTCCCACACCCCAGCCACCACACCCCGGCCGGAGGGAGGAGCGCTGCAGCCCGACCCCCGCACTCATCCATGGACCGCAGCCAGGCCTCATTCACTTATCTCCATCACTGAAGTGCCCAGCCCTGGCTCTGGGCTGCACAGGGGAGTATGATTATGCCCACTTCATAGATCAGGAGTTATTCATCCTACACCAAAATCTTCAGACTCTGCCACATCTCACAGACCTGTTCTGGAACTCTCTTTGTTAGATTTAGGCTGAACTTGGCACTAGTTCAGCTCAGAAACTTGCGTTACAAAAATCCCCCGCACAACTGCCTGCCTGCCTGCGGCTGCGGACCAAGCCCACCGCCAAGGCCATCGCTCCCCCTGGGCAGCAGGAACGGTGGGGGACACACTGCAGCAGCACTAACATGCAGGGCACAGACCAGACCAATCTCCCCTTGCTGCTAAGAAAGATCCTCTCATCATCACGATGACGCAAGGGCATAGAGCCATGTGCAGAGGAAGGCAATGTCGTGAGACAGCAACTTGGGAAACACGAAATTCAGCACAGTGCCGACACAGGGCACACGAGTGTCCAGGAACACAGGGGTGCGCAAGTGTCCGGGGCGGATGTGCATGTGCAGGACAGGGTGACGGGGACGTAGGTGTTGGGTGTGGGGAACACCTCCAGAAACACTCTAGTAGAGCATGGTGTTTTTATTGATTTCACAAGAAGCTCTACTAAAATGTCACCTCTCCAAAGCAAAACATGTGCATGTAGATGAATCATCATTTCACACCCCAAAACCAGGAATGGATGGCAAAATTCTCGAGTGAGGCACCAAATCCTCAGGGGATTGCCATAAAGTGCACCCAGTGACTTTTTCATCTTCCCATCCTTTTCCCTTGTATCTCCTTCTCTCCACCCCTTGCTCTCTCTTGCCAGCCTACATGGGTTGTTCAGCTTTTATTCTGAGCATGAAACTGCCTTAGGACTGGAAGCTTTAAGCAGTTTCCCAGCCTCCAGACATTTTCTGGTTGTGTTTCTCCGTGGCAGAGCAAACAATTGCTTTGGTACTTGGCCACCACACCTAACCCCCAAAAGGCAATGAGAACTCAGAATTCTTTGGGAAACTTGAACAAGAACATATTTTACAGAAGTGAAGTACATGGTTTTGGTTCATTGTAACTATTTGTTCTCAAAAAGGCCTGACAAACTTATTTTCTGGAACTGTCATATGAAGAAAGATGGGAAGTCTCTTGAGAAAGTGGAGAAGGCTGGTGCCGGATTAACACACTGGGAAGAGAAGTTAACAGCTGGACTCGGCCACTGAGAACCCTGTGAATGGGCAACAGGGTCCTACAGTCTGGGGAGGGAAGAGCATCATTAGCCCTCTCCAAAACACACTCTGCTCCACAGATGAAGCCTGTGCTTATGTGGAACAGCAGCCCAGCCCTGCACCTGTGATCGGTTTTACTGTCTGCCTAACCAGCAAGCTCCCGCCAGGGACCGGGAGCCCACCAGCAAACGCTGCACAGAAGCAAGGGGGAAGCCCCAGGGTCCTGATCCCCGCCACTGGCACTGCCCCGTGTCCCACCTGTCAGTCCAAGGACGCTCCCCATCCGAAGCAGCCCTGGGTAGCTGCTTCAGTGCTCACTTATGGCCAGAGTCTGGGCTTTGCCCATCCAGGGACCATTCTGTTACCCTGCCACGTCTGCCCTCCTGCAACACCACCATCACCTGGCCTGGCCCTCGACCCACCCGTGCCCCTCCAGCAGCTATGCACCACGCATCTCCTCCATGTCCTCAACCAGGCTGCAGTCACCCAAGGCAGCTCCCCAGCCTCAGCCTGTAAGATCACTGGTCAAGCAGGAACGGGGATTAGAAGCTAGCAAGTTTTTCTTTTGCTACTGATGTCTGCCTCCATCTCCCCTGCGAGCCCTGGGAGAGGAAATGGGGAGCAACAAGGTCCTGGTCCAGGGGGCTCTCAATCCTCAAAATGGATTTTACCTGTCTCTGAAAGCTGCCTCCATCTCTCACCCCCCATTGCTTTCTCCCTAGGGAAATCAGTCTAAAAGGGGCTAATGGAACAATGTCCCTCTCTCTCCCCCCTCTCATTTTCTCTTTTTTTTTTTTTATTAGCATTTGTGGAATTTATTCCCAAACTCTCCTAATCTTTCGTACACAACCATTTGATTTGCATAACCCAGCCCCCTCTCATAAAAACTGGCTGCTAGTTTAATTAAAAAATGTAAATTTGCTGTCATCTCGGGGCCTGGTGAATTAGGACGACATCGGCATTTTTTATTGCTGAAGACGTCCAAATTGATCCAGTCCGCATTGAACCAGAGGGGAGGAGACGGTGCCGTGTGGGACTTTTGGCGGTAGGTTCTGCCCCTCCCCTGCTTCCAGCCAAGCCTCCTCTGCCCCCTCTGCGTTGCAAAGTGCAGCTGAGGACGAGGACATTGGTTCTCCCAAACCCCAGCTGGATCGGCCAGCGCAGCCTCTGCAATGTCAGCGCTTCTGGGAGCTGAGCCCTGGGTGGCACCTGAGCTCTCCAAACCCTGGGAACGGCCGTGTCTTCAAACCCTGGGAGGGAGGGAAGGAGCCCAGGTGGAGGTTGGACATGCAGCACAGCAATGCTTGTCTTCACCTCCCACAAGACTCTGCATTAATTTCCACATACTTTCAATCAACTTTTCAGAGGGAAACCTAAACTGTACGTTACACAGCAGCCTAGGGGTATGATCTGATGTCAGAGGGAGAGTCAAAGTGGCCACAAAGGCTCTTGCTGTGAAGGCAGCCAAGCGCTCTGGCAGCGCAAGAAGTGGGACAGACAAGGCAAAAGCCCTGAAATAAATTCCAAGATCAGATAGGCCTTTCCCATAGTGGCACGGAGGACTCGGAGTGGAAGCATAAATAGTCCAGGAAAACAGAAAGAGAAACCCATGATACGGAAGCTACATATTAAATATTTGATCCCTTCCAGCTGAGGTATCTGTATCATTCAGAGCCTGTTTTAGTACAAGTTGCCCCTCCCTTTCTTGGGCACTGTGTTTCACAGCGGAAGATGCAGTACCTGCACGCATTAGCGGACCCCACTCATTGGTAGCAGACCTGGTTTGGAAGGAATAGGACCCAGCAGCCAGGGTGCAGGCAGGGAAACAGAAGTTTATTATCTCAGGGATCAGTTTTCCGGTCTTTCTGTGAGTTATCGCTCTATAGCACCAAACCAGTAGAAACACTCCTACACACTTCAAGTGGCTTTGAAGCACCTTCTTCAAGTAATAGCTGGGCCCTGCTTACCACCATGATGAGAAGGTTAATCCCTGCCTGGGTAAACCCTTCTCTCAAGGAAGGGTCTTCACTAGGTAGACTTAAGCACTTGAATGCTTTCCACCCAACAAGCATCTCACAGGACTACTGGAATGCGGCCTCAACACCCAAACAAACTGCTTGTGAACCTTCTGCAGATCATGAGCTCAGCACAGGAATACCAACCTTGACCGAGCCAACGTCTCTCCAAAAATCTGCGCTGCCAAAAATAATTTTAAATTTTATTTTTTTTTAAAACAGAAGAGTTGGCACCAGCCCAGAGGTGATGTTCCTATCCACTGGGTGTTTCAAACAACAGTGATGTGACAGAACAAAGACACAAAACGGCTCTTTGAGTGGAAAATTAGGTGTTTCTCCACCCGCTTACCATAGGTTTCTCAGTCTCCATTCTGAGATCAGTTCCTGCAATCTCATACCAGGGATAATTAGGCTGGGGAACAGTTTCCCAAAGGAAGTGACAGGTGCCCAGTCACTCAAGATATTTACAACCAGACTTACAGAAAGTCACATGTAGGGAACATAGAATCATAGAACATCTTGCCACGATCCTGGGCACATGGACTCAGTCCATGAATTCTTTCCAGCCCTTTACCACTTCTGGCCCTAGAAGGTCCATGCAAGGATTGACTGGGCTGAGAAAGCCCTCCACAAGAGCAGACTGTCAGACCCCACATGCTGAGTCCCTCTGGGAAAGAAACCCCTCTGGACTTGCCTCTGCCAGCTGGCAGCTCGTGTGAGCAGCCCTCAGGGCACTGCCTCGGGGGAGCCACAGCCATGGGGCTTGGAGAGCATTCAAGAGGCAGCGACTGCGGGAGATAAGCTGGCCCGAGTAGATAAGGGTTAGAGGTGGTGATTATGGGGCAGGTCTTTGCCCCAAGATCATGACAAGACGGGTTCACCCACACACAGACCGTAATGCTGACTTAAACAGATCTCCCAGATCCTCATTTCCATGGCTCACTGCAGGCCCAGGTTCCCATACCGGCGCCCCAAAGCCCACGCACTACCTGGGTGCAGTGGCAGGAAGGCCGAGCGCTCACAGCACTCCCAAGAAGAGGGAAGGTCCCTTTTTGGGGGACCAGGGCCAGCTCTACCGTCCCTTTTTGGGGGAGCCGGGCTGGGGGGCCGGGCATGGGGGCCCCCGGGCAGCGCCAGGCTCAGCCGGCAGGGGGCACTGCTCCCCGGGAGGGCACGGCCGCCCCGGGCCAAGCCCCGCCGGCAGCATCCAGGCAGCTGCCTGCAGATCCCATCTCCGCACTGCCACGGCTCCTGGAGATGGAGATCAGGGCTAGCTAAATCACTGTTTACTACTCTTTAAAGCATTTGCCCTCCTGCAGTTTCACCACATCCTTAACTCCTGGGCTGCCCACGCAGCCTCCCAGCTCCTTGATCTAGAAGGGAGGCAGCCACACGCCCACGGCTGGACCCAACCAAAGCCAGCGTGTCACAGTCACGGGTGGAAGCAGCTCCTGAGCCGCTTGGTTCCTGATATCAATGATAGAAATAAATAAATAAATGAAATAAACGATGACAAAATTATCCTCTCAATCACAACATCAGAGTACATAGTTCAGGCCCAGTCAATCATCAACCAGTTTATTACCATCTTACTCCTTATTAAAAAAAGCAACACACACACACACGTACACATACACTCCAGCAGTAATTACCCAGACCACAGCGCATCGCCAGTGCAGGCCTGTTTGGCCCATCGCTGCCATTTAGTTTTTTAATGGGAGAGCATGGTTTACACCATTCTGGAGGAGCAGATACGGCTGTGTTAGCAGGTATGGGTCCACAGTGGTGGGACTGGGTCCCAAAGAGGGAGGTAATGTGGCCCTAGGGATCCCTACCACGCTCTGAATCTGCCCACTTTGTGAAATCCACAGGAGACCCTGCCCCAGGCTGGCCAAGGGCTGGCACACTGAGCCCTGAGGAGCCCGGCTGCCATCGGGGCCAGCCTGACGGAGCCCTGGCCACCACCCCACCCAGCTGAGCCCACGCACCCGCCCAGCCCACCACCAGGCCAGGCCCTGTTCCCCGTCCTGATACCTGACCAAAAACCATGGACGCACCACGAAAAGCTACAACCAAAAACACGCCCGGCCCCAGTACCGTGGCCTGTAATCTAAAACCATAACATTGCCCCAGCCTGGCCACCTTCCTCCTCCCAGCCAGATGTGAAGGGGTGGGGGAGGTCTCTTACACCTCACATGGAAGGACAAAAACAAACCCATCCCAGATATGCCCAGGTTGAAAAAAAGAAAAAATACTCATTAAATGTAATAAGCAGCCTCTTCATCTGACACTGCCTTGTCCCAAATAAATTAAATTCCTTTTCATTTAGACAGCACAGGAACCTGACAAGCAACCTTTACCAACGAGACGCCAGAGCTCAGAAGGGGAAAAAAATGAAAGAGAAAACAGCCCACACAACTCACAACAAATATAAACGCAGCATCATTTCAAAACCCCCGTAAACTTCCCCTCCGCATCCTCCCCGGCCGCCCGCGCCGTGCCCCGCCGCCCCGGCCCGGCCCGCGGGGGCCGCCGCGCTGCGGAAAGGACCCTGCGGAGCGGAGCCCCCGGCTCACCTCGCCGCCCGCCCCCGCCGGGCAGGGGGAGCGGGGCCGGAGCGGCGGCGGCAGCCAACTTCCGTAAAACAAGTGAAAGAAAAGTGAAAGAGGCTGCGAGCCCCCGGCAGCACCTGGTGCCGCCCCCGCACCCCGCTCGGCCCGGCCGCCCCTCGCACCGCCCCGCACCGCGATCCCGCCGCGGCGCCGGTAAAAGTTTCGGCGGCGGCCCCGGCCCGGCACCGGCGGAACTGCCCGCAGCGCCCAGCCCCGCGGCGGCGGAGGGGCGAGACGCGCGGCGGGGGCCGCTGGGCTGGGGAGCTGCGCACCGCACCGCCGGCGCGGGGGGCCCGGCACCGGCGGCCGCAGCGAGCGGGGGCTGCGCCGGGCGGCGGGCGGGGGACCGGGGGCAGGAAAAGGACAATTGTGCTGTACTTACCATAGTCGGAGAGACGAAAGCCGAATTCACTTAAATAATCAACTTTCATAATACTTAATTAATACCTAATTGCAGCTGATTGCTCCCGAATAACAAGTTGTTTAAAGCACTGATGTCATTGCCGTGCCGGTCCTCCCCGAGTCACTTTGGCAGCGGGGCCGGGGGCGGGCGCCGGGCGCCGCGGGGGGCGGTGACTGGCAGCCGGCGGACACGCCCCCGTGCCGGGCCCGCCGCCGGGGGCAGGTGCGGGGCCGGGGCCGCAGGGGGCCGGCCGGGGGGCGGCGGGCTCACCTGGGGCGGCCCCGGCCCCGGCACGGCCCCCGCAGCCAGCGGCGGCCCCCGCACGGCACGGCGCGGGGAGCCCGCACCCGGGGCGCGCTAGCAGCGCAGGGCCGCCCGCCGGGACCGGCCCGGCCGCGGTGCCCGCTGCCATCGCCGCCGCCTGCCCCGCGGGAGCGGCGCGGCTCTGCGGGCGGGCGGGGAGCGCGGCGGGAGCCGCCGGCGCGGGGCGAAGCGCGGGGCCCGGGCGCGGCAGGACCCGCAGCCCTGGGGCAGGGGCGGGGGCGGGGGCGGCGGCAGCGTGCGGGCTCGGCCGCGCGGTGCGGGGCACGGCACGGAGGGGCGGGCGCCCAGGGGCACGGCGGCGGTGGCGGCACGGCCGCCGGTGTCACAAGGCTGCCCGTTGCAGCAGCTTGCCCAATGCCCCGCAGGAAGCCCGCACCGCCCCGCCGCGGGAGCGCCTGGCCCACAGGAGGGGTGGTTTTTCTTTTGCAGCGAATTTCCTCATTTTTTGTTGCTTTATTTTTCTAAGTAGCAAAGAATGCGAGGGAGGTTCTAAGAGGCGTGTTGGGTAAACACAGATATAAGCCTCTTTCTTTAAAACAAACGAACAGATTATTTACCTGATTAAATAGGTATTTTGAGCAGGTTGTAGGCTGTTTTTGTGAACACACCACCTTTGGCTCCGTGGATTTTGGCAGAGTGAGGCTCCTCACCGGGGCTGGGGAGCAGTACATGAACTCACCAACTCTTAAATCCTTTTTATAAGCAGAACTTAATGTGCTTGACAAAGGAGGCCAGCATCATTACCCCACTGCACGGATGGGGAAACTGAGGCACTAGCAAGGGAAGTGACTCGCCGAAAGTGGCTGGACAGGTTGGTCACGGGGCTGGAAGAAGCCCAGGTCTGCTTGGCTCTGTGCACCTGGACACGCTGCACCCCGAGAGTGTCCTGAGCCCAGAGACCCAGTGCTGCAACCGCAACTCATCTTCTTGGCAAGCACTGCATTTGCATGTGTCAAAACGTACAGGCAGCACACCAGGCCAGAGGGCAGGGAGAAGGAAGAGGAGGGGGGAGTCGTTTGTGAAACCCACAAGTGTTCTGGCTTCTCCAGGAAAAAATCTAAACAAAGTCTAGTGAAACGCAGGCATCCAGGGACCCTCCGAGCCAGGAAGCTGAGTGGGGACGGCAGTGTCAGGCAGGAGACAAGTGTGCCCTGCCTAGTGGGCTGCCCAGCCAAGCAGCGCTCCGCTCCTTGCATGCAGCTCACCTTCCCACCTGGAGCAGTCATGCTACTGCTTTAAGGGAGATGGGCAAAACATCAGCAGCATTGCCCCGACCTCCCCTCTGGGTTTCTAACCCTGCCGTAGGCACCAACCAACACCATCAGCCACTGCTGCCTTTAAAATCCTGCCTGTCTGCGTTTCACTGGCCCCAAGACAGACACCAGCCCAGCCAGCGTTACCCACGATCCTCATCAGAGCCTGCCCTGGTCCTTAAGTCCGTGTCAGACGCTACAGCACCTGCCAGGGAATATCCTACCCTGGGAAGCAATGAACAGTGCCAGAAACGTTTGTGCTGCTTCACCCTGGGTTTGTAATAGTTCAGTTTGGACCCAATGCTTTCCTCCAGGTGTGAGGTTGCTGACAGGTCCCGTAAGTTCACTGCACCTTGTGTCACCCAGATTTCTCCATTTTCACTTCTCCTATGGACTTAATATTTAACCAGCGGGAGTTCTGCTCACTGCCACTGTTCCCTAAGAGGGCGGCTCCAGCTGTATCCCCAACTCCTTATGAGGGGGAACACGCACTGTAACACGGATGTGTCACAGCACATACAGAGCCACACAGACCCTCTAAAGATACCTGTTCTTCCACATGCACTGAGCTGAGCACGTTCACACATCAGTATACAAATGCTCCCCACCCCTCCCATCCCAGCACGCACACACAGCATGCATATGCACTCCGACACAGAAAATTATACTCTGTGCTCACTTAGATTCAAATACACACATATCCATACAGCGTGACACACATGAACCCCCCCCCCAACCTAAACACACCCGGAGGATCCCCTCCGCAGACTTCCCACTGTCCCTCCCACTCCTCCTTGCAGTAACAACTTGCCAAGGTGTTTTTTCAGGTGAAGTCCACGCCCTGCAGCTGACGCAACGGCAAGGCCTGATTTCCTATCTCAGCGATCTCCAGTCACAGGATCGGGTTTTATTTCCCCATACTCCCTCCTTTGCCTCTTACCCAAGGAAAGTTTTTTTCTTTCCTCTCTCAGAGGCTGTGGAGCTTTCTCCTCCCTTGGGGACCTCTGTGCCCCCTGTTTGGGCAGCATCCCCCCTTTTTCCCCCATCCCTCCAACGTATGGATGCTCTCTGAGGAAAGGCTGCCTCTGACCATGCCCTGGCAAGAAGCAGCTCCCAGACCTGCCCCACGCCCAGACCCCAGGAGCACTCGAGGGAAGGCAGCACTCCTCATCCTTCTCTGGACCGTGCCACTGTGCCACGGCAAGAGCTGCCCTGTCCACTCCAGCCACGGCTGCCCTTTCGTGGCAGGTGAAGAGATCTCTCCTTGACCATTCCTACCCTCCCAGGGGCATTGGGAGCTCTCAGTAATTAATGTTTGCCAGGTGCTCAGAGATCCTCAGATGAAAAGTGCAATGGGAGGGGGAAGGATGATTAATTTATTATTATTATTACAGTTTAATGCTTTCCCCGCAGACAGTGTGCCAGGGCTGAGCATGGGGTGAGTCACGCTGATATGTGGGACATCCCCCTTTCTGTGTCTCTTCTACCTTTGTTTTTCATGCTGAGCCCATTTTCTTGGCAGTTTCCCCCTCCTTAGCTGGAGCTGACCCCGGGGCCTGGGGCCGTGCTCTGGATTCATGTGGGCTCAGGGCGCTGGCTCTCAGATTGCAGGTTGGAGATCTGGCAGCGCCGTGCTCCTCCTCCTGCTCCTGCTTGGGGAGTCTATTAGGCAAATGATCTTGCCCTATTTCTGTAATTTTGTTTGATTTCTGTTTCGTCAAGGGAGGCGCCCAGAGGCCTCAGGGCCTGGGCGGCAGGAGCAGACAATCCGTGCTTTCTTTCCCTTTCCTTCTCTTTCTCTCCTTCCTTCTCAATTCAGTTTCAATCACATTATTGGCACATGGCGCCCAGAAAGCATTGCCAAAGCGGTTGTGCAGAGTCTCAGTGTGCTGGGTGGGGCTCTGCCAGGATCGCTTCTGCCATTTACTATTCCTTGGCGTTACTCAGTTTGACACCAGCTCCCCACCATGTGGCTGCTGCTCTTCCAGGCACTCCACAGCTTCCAGCATCTGCTGGAAGCCAAATGCTGCTCATCTCTTGACCACTGCCCAGAGGGAATGACTGTACCAGGAATGGGCCATACAGCAAGGAACGTACACTGTGCGTCCTTGTGCTCCACAGGGGCCCAGAAGACTTAGGGGGAAGGAGTGGCAGGGGTTTGAATGCACTAACAATTAGTTACAATTTACTACAGCTATTAAAAGTGCAGCCTGGGGATTTCAAGGCGAGGAGGCAAGGGGATAGTCCTACCCAGGCATTGCATCCAACAGGGAAGGTACCTGGCACTGAAGAGCTGGCGCTCTGCGTGCAAAACCAGCAAATGCCACCCTGTGCCAGCCCGGAGCTGCCCAGAGAAGCCTCTGAATCCCAGAGCGGCACACCAGGCACTGCGATGGCCTCCGGACGCACCAGGAAGTGGCTGCTCAAGGGCAGGTCCCAGGCTGGGCAAGACCCATTCCTGCAGATCATGGGGCAAGCACAAAACAAAAAAGTGATTTCTGTCTGGCAGAGCTGCAAGCCAGCTTGTGCTCCTGCATGGACACGCTTGGATGCAAACAAAAACACGAGCACATGCCATGTGCACACACACATGGTCACACGTAAGTGTACAAACACGAGAGGTTCTGTGTATGGCTGCTGCAGCACACTGGTGTGATGCCCACCTGGGCACCCAGGAACAGAGCTGGACTGTCACAGATGTTTTAGCAGAGACTGTCCTGCTCTGGACATATGTGGAAGGCCTGATGCCATGGAGACGGCAGGTGGCTCTGGGTCGAGAGGAGCTGCTACCCTACTTAGCCCCCAGGGTAATTACTCGCCCTCCCAGCAACTGTCTCCTCAAATGGTCTGGGTCACACCAACAGACGGGAAAGGCTTTCAGCATGCAGCCCAGCAAGCAAGAGAGATGGGGCAGGCAGAGAGGCAGGATGGGTTTTACAGGACTCTGACGCTGTGGAGTAGAGATGGCCTCCATAAATTCACTGTGGGTTTGACCCAGCTTGGGCAGGAGTGAGAGGCAGAAATGAGGGAAGGCAGAGGGAGCCTGGCACGTTATCCTCTCTCCTATAACTGCCCCATCACAGAGGCTGTGTCAGCCCTGCTTCTGCGGGGGGCACTGAGGTGGCTACAGAGGGGTGCTGGGGACTGTCCCTGATGGAGCAGCTGAGACAGACACTCAGTCGTTAGGACTGACAGCAGAGAAGTGAGGGGAGATGATGGAGGAGGTAAGAAATGGGCAGCAAGAGCAGAGAGAGGACACTATGAACTGCACACGGTGGGGACTGACTGTAACCCCTCCTCTGGGATGTGACAGCAGCATCCCCACCACAGCAACAGGGAGGGAAAGCAAAGTGTCCCCCTGTGCATGAGACACAGTGATGAGCACTTGCAGAGAGATGCCCATGATGCAGCACGCGTGCATCCGCATGCGCTGGCCCTGCTTGTGCAACCAGGCTGCCTGAGCATCGTCGGTGCTGACACAGGGGATATGCAAGCACGCACGCAAGTGACTCTGAGCAAGCCCGGGTCTCACCAAACGCTGCGCGTGCACACACGCCGGCACAGCACCAACAGGGACACATGTGCCTGTGCACAAGGGCATGTGTGCAGTGAAGTGGCACACGGACACCACCGTGAAGAGGCAGCAAAGACCCCGGAGAAAGCGTGGCTGTGGCCTCTTGGGAGCCCTGGCAGTGGGCCGGAGCGGGTGTGGGGAGCAGCGGCGGGCGGTAAGTGTGAGGCAGACGCAGCGATTGCATTACTGAAGGAGCCCAGGCTGGCAGTGCCGAGCTATCGTCCCTGTAATCCTGTTAGCCAGCAATCTCCATTCCGAAAGAGCTTCATTTCTTTGTGAATATTTGTAAACTAGATATCTAATGGAAAATTATAGGAAAATTATAGTGAAATTCATGACGAAGAAATCCGATTAGCCCTAATTCAATTATGCCATCTTAGCCCACACAGCACATTTCCCATTTTTTTCCCATAAATACCAATGCCAGGGGTCCGGGTAATCAAATAAAATTGAAAATCATCTTCCCATTAAATTCAATTAGCTGCAATTTCTAAAGCCTATCAGAGATTTTAATTACTAAATTATAAAATTCTCCAATGCTAAATTGAAACTAAAAAAATTGCACATCCTTGTATTTCAGAAGAAAAAAACCTAGCAGAAACCTTGAAAAATACCCTTCTCCTCCCATCAGCACCCACGTGAGCACGGGTCTGGGCAGGCTTAACCAGAGAAATGATTGTGGAGGGACATGAACCAGGCCTAGGGAAGAAGGTGGCTACCTCTGAGGGAAAGAGCTCAGACATCAGCTGAGATTAAAACCTAAAATCCAGCCCTAATTACAACTCAGTTGGGTTGAAAGAGGAAAGGGAAGAGGCTAGTAATCTCAGCAGCATCTCTGCTCCCTTTTTCTCACATGAGCTCCTCAGTTCTGGCTGGTTCTTGGCACCTCTGCGCTGCTCCACCAGTGACTAGTGACAAGCCACTGCACTCCTGTAGCCAGTGTAACAGCCGAGACTCTCGAGGAGTTGAAACGAGTTTTGCCTGCAAATGGGCTCGGTGAGGCAGTCCCTCGAGTCTCTGTGCGCCAAACCCAGGGCAGGAGAGCTGGTGATGCCCAGAGGGAAGCAGGAGGGCAGATGCTAGCTTTGTGCTTCTGATAAAGCTTCTTGAATAATAGCCATGCAAGCCCGGTCCTGACACTGAATTAAGGGAAGCTGGAGCCCTCAGCAAACTGATTTAGCTTGAAGCACTACTTCAGCAAACACGTGGGATGTTCCAGAGGAGGGGGACGTAATCACCCTTCCCTGATAGCACGGGGAACTCTCTGAGTTCAGAAGCACCAGGCAGGCAAGCCCATCTCTAAACTGTTCTTTATTCAACAACCAAACCAAGCAGGCAAATGGGGAACCAACGAAACCTGTGCCTACAGATGCTCTCTTCCAGCCCTGCTTCTCCAGGGACCAACACGGCACAGCGACGTGTCGAGGGGCAATTAACTCTGTGAACAAGCAGTGGGAGGAGAAGTGAAGCTCAGCTCTTCAGTTACAATACCTGACCCTCCACAAGGCAGCGAGTGAGGATTTTCTGACACTGCTTTTATGCCAGAGAGCACTTTTGCGTGGTACCCTAAAGGGTTTATTCATGCGCTAACATAAACGAAGCCAGTTTCTAACGCATTTCACAGCTTTAACTAGGTGCTCAGGCTGCCCCGAACCAGGCCGATACTCGGTTTAATTTACTGGGCGCCCGAAAGTTGCCAGCAGGGAGTTGCCCGCAAACAGAACAACAACAAAAAAGTTAATGATCTGGGCTTTTTCTTTAATAAATAGGCAAACTGGCTGAGCCGGATTGTTGGCTGGGATTCATCTCCCCTTTATCACCCTGGAGCTTCTGTGACACATTCTCCAAATCATCAGCATTTTGCAATTTGAGGTCGTTACCAAATACTATTTTTTTGCCAAGGAAGGGAGAAAAATAAATTAATAATTAAGAAGCCCAAGCAGGGAGAGGCTGTGGGTTGGATGGCGCTGCCACCTCCGTGGGGATTGCTCAGGCACCTGGCAGCCCGCCCTGTGTGCACCTCGGTCGCCGGCTCACCCTGGAATGTGGTGCTGGCACCCAAGTGCTACTTGATTTTACTATGAATTAATCAAAGCCTCTTCTGCAAACGTCTAACACTAAATCACCACTGGCTGAGCTTCAAATGCAATTCCCCTGTTCCAGGGATTCGGCACAAGAAGATTACCAGCTCCAGGTGAAAAGCTGAAGGGGGTTTCCTCTCTGCACATCTACTGGTACTCCAAGGCATCAGCCTCTCCCAGCTGGAAGGAGAATAGATTTCCTGCAACTCTTCTGCTCACAGCAGGTAACCACACAGACATTCAAGATACGCTGGGATAAATCTGTCTGTGCTGCCTGACTAGACTGTACTTACACCAGAGAGGAATTTGACTTGACTGCGAGCCGATGCAGAAGTAGAAGACTGTATTTGTAGCTTGTGTGTGCCTGCACCCCTATGTTTGCATAGCTGTGGATGCCTCTACACACGTAAGGCCACGCAGAGATGTGAACCTGCGAAATCCTGCTTGGGTACAGCTGCCTACATGTCTGTGCACATGTATGTGCGCAGCCTCATGGCACTGTGTGAGCATGCAGCCACCCGTGTGCACAGGGGCTGCGCAGTCAGATGTTGGCATGGCTGTCCACAGCCAGAGGTACACAGAATTTCTCCGCGGGCATTCTTGCCATGTCTATGTCTGCATGCCTCACTTGTCTCCAAACTTGCAGTATGGGGCACCCTCCTCATCCCAGCCAGCCCCCCAGAAGGCGGTGTGCTGCCGCTGACACTCAGGATGGCAACAGCACATGTCCCCGCACCGCTCCAGAGACACAGCACTGCCCTGAGCCATCGGCGAGTTGTATTCCCCTCTCCACACTTTGCCTGTCTCAGAGCCCTCTCATATTTTCAGTGCTCACTAGACCGTGAATTCACCTTCATACCAGTTACAGGGTTATTTAGCTTCTCCTGACTCCGATAACCACGAAACTTTCACTGGCAGCTCAGCTTTCTCCCAGGAGACATGGAACACTCTCACCTGCCCACGGTGCCCCCACCCATGCACACCCACCTGGAGCACAGGGGACAGATCCCCGAGCAGGATACAGTGCCTAGGGACATTGCTCACCCGCCAGTGACAGTCTCTTATCCCCACCCACATCTACACTGTGAGAAAGAGCAACAGAGCAGAAGAGTTAAAAACCGAATAGAGAGGGTGAAACCGAGGAAAGGGGGACAGAGAGGGAGAGAGAGAGGGGGGAAAAGGGTGATAAAGCAAACCCAGTACAAACAGAGGAGGAAGGACCCCCAAGACAAGACAGGAAGGAGCAGGGGAGGGAGGCAGGAAGAGCGCAGGGATGTACTGTGGTATTTTGCCCCTGCACACCCCACAGAGCAACACTGAGCACTTGACACTAACATATTCTACAGCTCTCCCTCTCCCTGAAATCTCAGGGATCAACCAGGCAGCCTCCGCGCAGCAGCCGGACTAGCTGTGCGTGGGCTGGAACACTGCTGAAGAATGATGAGGACAATCTGCCTGGATGGGAAACATGGGGCTTCCTACCAGGGTGCCCAAAGGCCGTGGGAGTGCAGAAAACCCCAAATGAGAGGGTGAAACCTCCATGCAGGGCCATGCACAAAGGCGGCCAGCAGCCCATCCCTCTTACTGACCCCCCCATCATGAGGAAACCCTCTCTGCTGTCCTTTGCTGGCCCAGTCTCACCTCTGCCACCCACCCTCCCGCTGGTTTGGAGGCATCTTTGCCTGTTTCCCCTGCTGCAGACCTATAAGGCACCTTTTTTCCAGCTCTCCCTTCCACTGCCACAGCACCCGTCTCTTGGCATCATGTCTTTTGCCCAAGGCCTTGCTGCTCACCCCTGGCCACGTGGGCTTGCTCCTTGGTCTCCTGGGCTTTCCCATTCTGACTGAACAGTTCCCAGCTGAAGCAAGTGCTGCAGCGACATTTCACGCTGAAACCAAGCATGTGCTGACAGCGAGTGGCATCCCCAGGAGCTCCTTCCTGGCCCCCAGGGCTGTGCACAGCCAGACACAGCTGATGAGGTGCACAAGCCACTGCACAACTTGTGATGCCTCTTCCCATCCACGCCACCCCCCCGGGGTCTGGCCCAAGCTGTGCCTGCAGCAATTCACCCTTCCTACCCAACCCACTGTGGGTGTCCCCACCTCTTGTCCCCCACAGTCCCCTGGAACAGCTTGGCCCCCTATCCCAGGGGACAAAATCCCCCCATCCTTTGGCCCAGGGATTTCAATCCTCTGCTGCTATAATAAAGAGCTCAAAGTGGGCACTTCGGTATCTTACCACATCTAGGATAAAACTCAGACATGACTCCTCCACTGCACAGGGTGTGCACAGGTGCAGGTCTGCACATATTAAATGGAATAGCATGGATGTGGGAAGGGAACTGGGGGGGGACAGGGCTGCTCTTGCCCCTGAGGCAGCTGGAGCTATCCTAACACCAGAGACCGCAGTACAGAAGGAACTGCAAGTGCCCAAAGGGACGAGAACAGGAGGGACCAAAGCAGTAGCTCTGGCACAAGCTTGTCACAGCCACTTTCCCCTGTCCTCAGGCTTCCTCGGGATGGTTCCTACTGCTGGAGTTTCTGCTGGATTTGCGTGGCTGCCCTGAGAAGGCAGATCTGGGGAAACATGGCAGAGACACCCCCGTTGCCTCACCTGCCCCAGGAACACGCCCCAGCCTCCTGCTTTCCCCATATCGCCATTAAAAAAAAGCTCTGTGCAAACAATAGATCAATAGAGCCCCGCCTCTTCGGAAGGAAAACAAACACCCGGATCACCGCAAATTAGAGAATGTTTCGCTTCACTTCATCCAAACAGGCTGACAATTTTTTTGGGTTGTTGCCACAGCGACAGAATAACACAGCGTTCAGCCTGTTGCAGAACAATCAATTAAGTTAATGCCTCCGAGTGCCTGTTTACTCTTCCATTTAGGAGGTGCTGCTCTTGCTCACTCTCTTTCTCTCCTGCTTGTTTTAAATTTCTCATCCTTTGCTTCCTGCTCCTATTTCTTCTCTATTTTACCTAAAGTCCCTCCCTTCAACTACCTCCTGGCTTGTAAGGAGCCTCCCGCTTTTTGGAAAGATCACCTGGAATAAAGTTTTTTCCTCTGACTCCTGTCATTTATCCTTTCTTCCTGGAAAAACAATGAGAGACTGGGGATTTACCTTCACTTTTCATGATACAGCCCTGTCCCCTCTTCCCGGTGTGCCCAGGAACTTGCAAAGTTTCTAAATGCCAGCTCCAAACATCCCCAGGGCAGAGTGGACCACTTTCTAAAGAGGCAGAAGTAACTCTGCTTTTAACAAGATTATGTGACTCTTGCGCTAAAGACCTATGAAGTGATCAGAAACCCTTCCACTATTGCTATTTTTTACACTATGAGCCATAACCATAAATGAAGACTCATCTTGTGCTAAATGCTGCTTAAAACGGAGAACTATAAAAGGGCCTCCCATGGGTCTAGGTCTCATTCTACAGTCCACGTTGAATGAAACTTCTAAATATGTGCTTAAATGACTTTGACTTCAGCAAAACTCAACCTGGTGCTCAAAGCGTTTTGCTGAAATGTAGCCTAAACTGGGATACTTCAAAGTGTGCACCACTGCCAGCAGATCATGGCAGATCCACCACTGCAGTCCTTTAAAATAAAACGAACACCAAAACACCCCTTGGCTCTGTCCCTGACCGCCAGCGGTTTGTGCCAGGCCTTCAACAGACTTGCATGCTCTTGCCACTGATCTTGTAGGTTTATTTCCTGCTTTGCAGCCAGCGTGAGCGGTGACACTTGGCCGTGTAGCTTCACTGCCTGTCTGCAGCCACTTTCCCATCCTTGCCCAGCGAGCACAGATAACAACCCTGGGTCTCCCCGCAGCCCTCCTGCAGGCTACAAGGCATGCTACAGAGTGCCAAAATCACAGCTCTGCCATCCTGGGCGGGAAATAAGGTACCAGGGAGTGAAAGGATTTATCCAAGGCCAAGCCTGAGATACAATGCAGGCCTTCTGTCTCCTGATCTCTCTGCACCCTGGTGCTGTCCTCCTCATGAGCACAATATTCCTATGCTTTTATCTTTGAAGCCCCAGGAAAAGTGTCCACCTCCCTCACGTCATACACTGAAATTAAAGGCAAAGGCAAGCATGATGTGAAAACATGCAGATTCCATGATATTGTCTCATCCTGCTACTAGCAACAAGTGTCTAAATGTAGAGTGTACATTAATGTAGTATTGGAGAGATGGAACAAAACCGCAGACGGAGCAGATGGGGGAGAGGGGGACTCAAACACAAAGAAAAATTACAGGAGTAAGGTCAAATACGGCATCTCCCCTCTGCTTCCCAAGCTGAATCCTTTTCAAAGAACTCCCTCCTCCCAAGCTAACACTACCGCCCTGCTGGCTGCGGAGCAGCGAGGCCAGGGGCTGTGCAGGCTGCAGGACGGCCGTGCCAGCCAGGCCTTGCTGGGCGCACCCCTTCGCCCCCTCCCCAAGAAGAAGTTATCAGCAGAACCTGTCGGAGCAGGGGCTCGTTGACTGCTCCCTGTCCATTACAGCCCAGATTATAAGCATATTGCACAGAGCTCTCTGCACGGTGCTGGGGAAATCCAATACGCTGAAAGGTTAATGCAATCAATTAGGGTGACAAGGAAGTAGAGTAAAGCCTTCTGAGTAGATGAAAGCGAGAGAGAGATGGAGACAGAGAAAAGCAAAGGGAAGCAGGGGACGGGGGCGGGGGGAGGTGGGAAGGAGCAAAGAAAGGAGTGGGAGGAGGAGGAAGATGGTATACAGGGCTTGTGTTGTAGACCACAGGGCACTGGTGTGGCCAAGGGCACCGTCCTGCCCCAGCATTGACGGGGCAGTGTGATCCACAGGGGCAAGGCAGGCCATGGATCCCCAAGGCAGCAGGCAGACCAGGACTCCCCCTTCTCAGCTCCTCCTGCCCTACCACAGCTGCCCAGGATGTCCTGCTGCCCGCCTGCTCCCTAGCACCGCTCACCTGGGGGAATGGCAGAACTCTCCCTGTGCCTTTGCTGCCCAGCTACCAAGAAGGGATGGAAGCAACTGCCTGTGTTTAGAGTTGCCATGCAAGGCCAAGGATCTCAGCAAGCCATGGGGAAGCACAAGGGGAGGAGAAATAGGGAACAGGAAGGACAGAGAGCTTCCTCTGGCTGTTCATACACTCTGTGCACAAGGAAAGTTGAAGATGAACATGTGGCAGCTCTTTGTAAACCTCCTAGCTAGACACCAGTCATGACCACTGGCCACTGGCCTGTACCTCTCCCCTGGTGTCATAAGGAATTTTTATTTTAGTGTGGCTGTGTGGAAGCTCAGCCCTGCCAGTCTTGGGAGCACGTGTAAAAGGTGAGATCTCCTCTCTCTTTCAGCTTCTCTCCACGTGTGCCAAGCTGGGCTGTCCTGCAAGGCCAGAGGACAAACCCCTGCCAAACCCCAGCTGCCGCAGGTTCGCCTCTGCCTGCAGACAGTCTGATGAGGATGCAGCGGCACTCAGCCCACCAGCACAGCATGGAGATCCCAGTGATCCCAGTGTCATTCTATAACGGGCATCCTGCTGCTCTGTCCTGCAGGGCACAGGCCTTTCCCTGGGGCATCCAGCTCAGGGGAGAGCCCTGTCCTTCCCTCCGTCCCCCGAGGCACTGCAGGCTGGCTCAGCTCCTGCTCTCTGACCCCCCAAGCAGCGCAGTACTTCATTAACCTGGGCTGACAGGTCAGCGAGTGCAGCCCCTTCCTACCACAGCTCCTGCTCACACACAGCTCGGCCTAGGAGAACGTGACACCAGCTCATTAGGACAAATTATTACTCTATAACCCCTGCCGCAATGTCCCTTAATATGCCTATTTAGCAAGAGACAAGTCCTGGTGGGCTCCTCGGCATTAAAACAACCTCACAAATCACCAGAGGCACAAGCACCATGATCCCTGCTTTTGGGGGCGGAGGCCAGGGCAGCTGCACCCCGGTGGGTGCTGGAGGGGTGCAGAGTCCTGTGCTGTTCTGCTGCAGACAAAACAAAACTCTTGGTGCACCAAGGGGGGATATTCTGCAAGCAAGGAGCTGCCATCTGACTGTGGCTCACCGTGCAGCCCAACATGTGCCCAAGTTTCAGTACAATGAGGTGATGTTCCCCAGTTGAAATCCAGTGCAAAAGTATTCTGGGATGCCCATTCAAACCGCTGGGCCTGCTTCACTCTTCCTTATCCCTGCCTGACTGCCCTCCAGCACTACCATCAGCATTCTGTTCCACATGAGACCTACAAGATTCAAATGTATCCCATTTCCCTGTGATGTCTGTGAAGTCAGTGCCTGGCTTCACAAATTTGTCTGCAACACCACCTGTACTTGCTAGCTCCTTTCAGGTTAACCAGCAAAGCCAAAGAGCAAGTTCGGAAGCTGACGCTGTTGGCAGGCATCGTGTGCTGCCTCCCCACAAAAGGCTGCGCTGAATTTTGGGGGATTAAGCCCATTACACATGAAAGCAGTCAGCTTGCACCTTGTGGGGAGAACAGGACTGCAGGCTGCCTGGGGCTAATCCAAGAGATTACAGAACCTCCGCAATTTTGGACACAGTGAGTGAGATATCACAGGGAAGACAGAAACGCGGGCAAATGTCAGAGGAAGGCTGCTACTGAACAGAAACAGGGAGCATGAGGAAAAGGAAAAGGGAGAGGGAAAAGGGAGAAAGAAAACAGTGATTCATATAACAGCACCAAAGGGGAAGGGGGGGGGGGGGGGGAGGGGAGGGGCAGCAGTGCCATACCAGGCAGTGGAAAGTGAGGAAGAAAAGTAATGGAAAGAAGAAAGGGTGCAAAGTGTGTGATGCTGGGCACCGAGAAGGGCAGAACGAGTGCAAATGGACACAGAAATGAGGGACCTGAGAGAAAAAGAGAGGGAGGGTGGGAGGAAAAGGAGGAGAAAAGAGCAAGAATAGCCACGCAGTGAGGAGCACGCGGGCAAGGCAGAGCGCTGTAACCAGGGTTGTGAAGCATGAAAAGGGAAGAATCCGCCTGTTCCTTTCAGCGCTTGGAGCATGGCACTCGGTGGTGACCTACACTGTGCCCGGCTGTGATCACGTTTTCAGGGCCACTGCCTGCCGATCCCAAACAATGATGGGGAGCCTTTGAAGTCAGAGAAAGAAGCCGCAATGTGAACTGGGGACTTTCTTTTTTTTTTCTTTTTTTTCCCCCCATTTTTTTAAGGGCCAGTGGAAGGAGGGAGGAAAAGGAAGGGCTGAAGTGGTGGGGGGAAGGTTGGAGGAGAGGTTGCAAGGACAAAACAGAGAGTTGCTCTCGGTGGGGTGCCCCGAAATGAGAGAGACAAAAAGAAAACAAACAGTTTATGAGTAGGGCACATGCTGCCTGTGTCTGCATGCCCTGCGCTGCTGGCCCCCTGTGCTCCCAGGGAGGCTTCTGTTCCCCAGCAATGATGGATGGACGCATAGGGCCATTCAGGCCTGCCATGTTACAGCAGCGGTATTTACATAACACTGGCCTTCCACCGGTCACCTCTGACACTGCCCAGCCCGGCTTGGGGCCCCCTCCCACCCCAGCCAGCCTGGGCCCCTCTGATACCACTCGGACTCAAGCCCATGAGCTCCCTGACGCTGGGCTCAGGGGTCCCCACTACTGCAGGGATGCTCTGAGCACAGGCACACCGCAGTGAGTGCTCCCAGCACCTCTGAGGGGATGTCTCACTGAGCAGAGCACCCCCTCCCCTCCCCACCACCACTGCCACTCCTGCCCTGGCCTGGTCTCAGATTTGCCTTGGTGCCTGGGGAGGGCAAGGAGCAAAGGGAGAAGTGAGACTTGGCAGCACTGCAGAGGGTACAGTGCAGAGACGGAAGAGAGTGGGAGCTCTTTGGGTGATACATAAGGGAGCCCTGTGGTCCCCCTGGGGCCACGAGGAAGAGGCAAGGGCAGCAGGAACTGCCTTGGTGTGGCACGGACTTCTCCATAACCATCACCTGAGGTGACATAGGGACCTTCTTACCCAGCACATGGAGACAAGGCTTTTAAGAGAGGCAGTAATTTTTCATTTCCTTGGGCTCTAGGCCTCTAACTCTTATCGGGCATGGACTAAGTGACCGTCCAGATCTAGGAGGCTGTGAAGATGGCGGGTTTTTTGCAGTAACATAGACCATGAGGGTCTAGGTAAAAGGAAAATCCAGATAAGTCAGGATTCTGCTGGAGACACAGAGCTGCTTCCACCCTACCTGCATGGTGCTAGCAGCAGCCTGAATAGCTAAAAATGTGCCAGAGGAGGAAAGCATGTACATCACCATCTTAAATTACATGAACTGAGCTCAGCAAAACTTCACAGTAGATGGAGACTGCATCCTATTCAGTGAAAGGACCTTATTGATCTCCCACTAGCCCACATGGATGAAGACAAAGCAGTACTCTCCTTGTTAAAGCCCTTACACTATTTTTTATCTGTAAAGACAGAGGCAGTAGAGAAGGTATACAAGAAAACCCACAGTGACAAAACCAGTTGCCCAGAACAACTAGTGTACAAAGACAAAGACAGGATTAGGACACACATAGGCCATGTCTGCATTAGACCTTCTTCTGTTTTCACCTCTATAACAGTCCAAACCCCGAAGTTCTAGTGCAGACACAGCCACAGTGAGCAGGCCATAAAGTGTGAGAGACACGCAGAGGAAAAGAGAACCCAGGAGGGTGTAGTGACATACCCATTGCAGTCTGAAGTCTCTCCTACCTTTCGGAGATTTCAAGACCAGGTTTCTTGCCTCGTTTTTAGCTCTAAATTCACTTCATACTGGAAGGAAAAGAGAAAGGATCCAGTTAATACACAGGGCACACCTGACCACGAGCCAAGGCACAGACACTCACAAAAGCTGGGTGAGAACCCAGCTGCATGGGACATTCAGACTTCACACGGGAACAAAGTGCCTTCCTGCTCCTGGCTGCACCACGCCGTGCCATGCACACCACAAGACACAGCGCTTCACTGTGCACAAGACTCCTAACACGGGCTGGGAATAATTTAGCATAGAGAGAGCAGCTGTTACTGGCCTGAACCCTGCCTCCCAGGTACCACAGATAGCCCTCATGCTGGTCTGTACCATACTTTGCCCACACATCCAAGATGCCTTCTTCTCCACGCTAAATTTTTCCCTTTCCAATCTTCCCATTTCCTCTGCTGGCCCTCTCTCCCAGAGGTTCACCAGTGGGCTAACGCTGAGACCTCCCTTGCACAGCAACGGGGCACAAGGTGATGTGGTGCCACACTGGGTCCCAAGGCACTGAACCCCTTTATCCAGTCAACTATGTGTCTTCCTTCCTGGAGAATGCAGAACAAGGAGGAAAGAGAAAAGGGACCAGGAAAAAAAGTCACAGCAAAACACACGAAAAGTGAATTGAATTATTTAAAACCATATGTTCCAAAAATGTGACAGAGCATAAAAGCCGTGCTGTGAGACTTCTGGAGGGGGTGATCCTGCAGAGGCAGGGTGGGAGGAGAGCTCACAGGAGGGGGAGGACTGCTCCACAGCCAGCCAGCCAGCCAGCCAGGGACTTCCCTCTCCTGGAGCTGGAAGGTGGCTGGAAGCACAGGGTGATTTCGTGCACAATGGCAAGAGTGCTTGGCCCATTCCTGCAGTCTCGGTTTTGCCACCCTGCCGAAACAGCCATCACAACTGCCTGAGATACGGCAGCAAAATGAAAAACTGGCCCGAGGTCACACACAGTGAGCCCTGCTTGAATCCAGGAGCCCCAACCATCTGTATCAAGCGCTGGCTCACAGCATGCCTCCCTCTCCAGGCTGCAGCAGTGTGTGCTGCGACTCCGACTCAGCCACTTGTAGGGGTTCAGCTTTAGCCCCTCAGAGAGCAAAAGTGAGAGGGACTTGGCTCTGGGGACTCTGTGCTGCCACTGTGGTTTGCCCCTGTGTTGTGGGGCCCTGGTGCACCGTGTGTGTGGATGGCCTCCTCCCATCACTCACACTCCACCACTGCCTGCATGCTGCGCCAAAGATAGATGCCTGGTGTTGGCTGGGACCCAGAGTGGGAAGGAGCTGGTGAGATATCCCAGATGGATGGATGGACACGGGGCACAGGGAGCCCCTCGGGTGAGGAAGACGCATAACCAGCCTGGCTCCTTCCTTTCACACTCAAATTCTGGTGCTAACAAGGCTGAGGGCATGACTGGAGTAACAGCTCCCCCACTTGAGGTCCCTTCTCCCACCCTGGCACCCTCTGTCCTTCTGGCACTCTCATCCTCTCTCCCACCTTTTTCTTCCCTTTGTTCTCCCTTTCTTCCTTGCTCTTTCCATCGCTTTCTCTGCCATTCTGTCACGCTCTTTTTTTCTCTCCTTCCCTTTTGTTCTCTCCCCCTTTCCTGAGCTCTCTGCCTGTAACTCTCTCTGCCTTCCTGGCTTCACTCCCTCGCCCCTGTGCACAGTCAATTCTTGGGTCTGAGTTTTTAATTGTTTTTTTTACTCCCCTTCTTTCAGCTGCAGCTTATCAATGATGCAAGAGGAATAACGCCAATTTACTTAGAATGTGTAATCCCCAAATCAGATTGGGGGATTGTATGAGGCAATATGACCTTGCATATGTCTCCATTAAAGCCAGCCAGGCCTCCTCTTGTATTCTGTGTTCCCAGTACATATTTAGACAGATAACGCTAATTGTACTTGACATGTCCTCTTAAGGATGGACTCTTCCCTCCCCCAGCTCTGCCTGCTTCCCTGCCTGACAATGCGCCAGAGCAGAGCCCGCTCGCTTGCAGTGTGGCATGGCACGGCACCTGCGGGGCTGGCCAGCCGGGTGGGCGCCCAGCACAGCCCGTGCGCCCAGCTCCGCTGTGAGAGCACCGGCCGTCCTCCCCGGCACTGCACTCCTCCATGCAGGAAGCCAGGCTGGCCAGCACCGACAGGGTGAGGAGCAGGGGGAGCATTGCTGGGACACAGTTAATCTGAGATTACATGCTGTTACTGTGACAATCTTGGATTCTCCAGAAAAATGAGCAACGTGTTGCCACCTCTGAAGCCATGGTTGCCACCTCACCCTGTCCCTCTTCCCGCTTACCACACTGCCAGCCCTCCTCCTCTTCCCACCTTGCCCCTGCCTCCTTGCCCTCCTCTGGGGGACTTCCCCTGTTACGTGCTCCAGCCCGCTCCTCTGCTTTGGGAGACCAAGTGCTGGTTCTTTCCCCTGAGTCAGAGGCAGAAGAACCTTTTGGGGACAGGCCCCAGCCATGACACAATACCCATCACCATCAAGTAAAAAGCTCCAAAGCGGTCAGACAAAAAGAAGAGACTTGCTCGCCATTACCATCTTCAAAGCTTCCCTCCTTTCCAAGGAAGTGCGTCCCCCCAGCTCCACCTCTCGGCTCCAACATCTGAGCATAAAGCTCTTCAGACAATTATTTGTATCTGGCTACTGGCCTGTGGATCCCAGCTCCAGCTTCTAGGGAACGTTGTGAAGAAATCACAGAATCACAGAACAGTTTGTGTCTGAAGGAACATTTAAAGGTCACCAAGTCCAATCCCCTGCAGTGAGCAGGGACATCTTCAACTTCATCAAGTTGCTCAGAGCCCCATCCAACCTGACCTTGAACATTTCCAGGGATGGGGCATCTACCGTCTCTCTGGGCAACCTCTGCCAGTGTCCTACCACCTTCATTGAAAAAAATATCTTCTTTATATCTTGTCTAAATCTACCCTCTTTTAGTTTAAAACCATTACCCGTTATCCTACCACAACAGGCCCTACTGAAAAGTTTGTCCCCATCTTTCTTATAAGACCCTTTTAAGTACTGAAGGGCTGCCTCTTCGCTGTGCCTGACTGTACATCACTGCTCCAGAGCTGACAAGCAGGATGCAGGATGAGGAGGGAAGCTTATTCCAAGGAAACCAATGGATCCAAACTCTTCACCAAAGTGGACTCAGACTTTTTTTTTCCCCTTGATACAACATCCTAATTCGACTTTTTCAGTATCTTTCCTTCAACAACCTTTTTTCCTTCCTCCCCTTCCTACCCGGCAACTGCGCATTTATTAATTCATGAGGCACTAATTAGTTCTTTGTTTAATTTTGTGTTAAACAGACTGACCGGAATGATAACGACTTGCAGCGTTGCATTACGGTCCCCAACCGCCCCTGTTTTCTGACAACAAGGGAGCGCAGTGAGACTGGCGTGATGAACCCCAATTCCCACTCCAGTTGCACTTCATTAAGTCAAAATGTGACAAGAAGCTTAGAGAGCAACTTTCAGATCGGATCGCACATAACAATTGGGCAGGAAACTTTCCGAGGGGGAAGCGGGAGAGGCACTCGCAGTGAAGGCTGGCACCACACACAATTCCCTGGCGTGCCTGCCTTAAAGGAGCCGGCTCGGGCTGTCGGCCGAGGCAGGACTGAGGGCACGTGCTGGCAGCGAGGACTGCCAGGGGAAGAAGAGGAGAGGAAGGGCGGCAAGCCAAGCCAAATGCATGGCAGGGCAGGAGGCATCACTGCTTTCTGCTCCCCTCGCTTTCATTTGCACCAATGGGTTGTGTTGTCAGCCTGTGGGGTGTGCAAACAAGGACCCCAGGCAGGATAACCCTTCAGCGAGTCACTCTGGGAACTCTGAGGGCATCTTTAGGCACCTTCAGCTCCATGCCTCAGTTTCCCTCCCATAGCTCTATGGTGAAACAACTGGTGATCCTCAGCTGCTCTTCAGTTGTAAGGAACTACAATAATAGAGTCCCCTAAACTGCAAAGGGCGAGATCAAATACTGGCACCCACATTGCTACAATGATTAGCGAGGAGGCAGGTCTGACAACAGGGAGAGCAGTGGCTACTCTCAGGGGGAAGGAGCTGTGCCTTCCTTTAACTTTGTACAGCGCCCGACGCTCCAGTGGCACTACCAACACCTGATCAGTCTAGTATCAGCAATAAACCTGGTAAGCAGCAAAGCAAGTGCCCCTCACCCTGAGCTCAGCTGTATGGGTGGGAATCCAGCACCACAGCGCTGCCGGTTCCTGAGCTCCCTGCCGAGTGCCGCAAGTGCCTCCCTTGTAGGAGCTGTGGCACAGGGTCTGGGCACACGGTCACACGCCTGGCCTGGCCCAAGCCTCACCCGGCAAATGAAGTCTGAGCGTGACTTACTCCTTGGCACCAGCCAACATGGGACTGACCAACAGACGACACTGGGAAAGCCATGTGAGGACTCTCTCTTGAGGTCACAGCAAGCCCAGGGAGTGACACTTGAGCTCTGTGTGCGCGCACAGCAGTATGTCCTGAACAGGGCAGGGGCAGTCGAGAAAGTACTGCGACCAAAGCCTCTGAGCCTCAGGGGACACCTACACAGCATCAGTCTCTACGTGCATTATCAGTATTTTCACCTGAGTGAGTTCTAAATGTATGAGTCTTTGGGGAAGGGGCCAGGCTGCAGCGAGGTATCACAGCATGGTGTTTGCCAGTACGCTCACAGCTGAACAACACACAGATCTGCCAGCAGACATGTTTGCACTGGCTTCCATCTTTCATGAATCTGGAATGCAGCAGGGACCTCTGTGACTGACAAAAAGGCTGTTCCTCCATGACAGAAATTCTAGGAAGACATCAGATCCCTCTGATTTCAGTTCTACACGTGCCCTGGATTCCATAAGAAGCTATTAGCACTCAACTGGAGGGTTGGATTGGTGTCCAGAAAGGGCAAAAGCACCCATTAACACCTGAAGCAAGGACAACTGAGAAGGTCCAGAATTGCTGAGGACAAGAAATACCCACTACTGTCACCAGCCTGGCAAGCCTTCTTGGTTCTGAAGAAGGGCTGGAACATCCTGGCTGCTCTATAGATACAGTTGGGCCTTGTCATCTGCTGAGTAGATGTTTCAGAACAAAAGGCAGATACAAACCTCATCTCTTTCCAATGTGAGCCCAGCCTGGGCTCTGGGCCATGGACCCTGTCCAGGCGCTGATGCTGAGAGGAATGCCACTCACACCCTCTGTCAGGAGTGAGGGGATGGGATGGTGGCACAGAAATGTCCCCAGACTGGGCCAAGGCTGGCCTGTGCAGGGGGAGAAACTAGTGAGCCAAGGTGAGGAACCAGCACGACCAACCAGGCAGAGCGAGGGGCAGCTGAAGGACACCCCACGTTTGCTGGGACAGAGTCCTGCACAGTCTCACCACAGTCACACGCAGTTATCATCTCCTACCGCTCTTGGGCTGCTCAGGGAAAGATGCATGGGCTGAAGGAGAGGGAAAGCTTGTGTTATCTCCTGTTTCCCCTTTCTCGCCTGCCATTACGAGGCAATGCCAGTAGCGCAATACAAACCAGCGACATCCACTGACTGTTAGGGCTACACAGTCGCCAGTGCTCTCAGCAAAGTTGTGGTGAAAATGAAGGCAAAAGGCATCCCGAATAGGTCATGGTCTGCCCCTTCTTCCTAAAACAACATGCTGAAATGTCCTAGACTCCATCCCCAATCCTCTTTAACCAGGAAAACTCTCCTGCCAGGATTACAGGCCCATTGCCCCCCCCTCTCTTCCCCTCCATCTGGCTGGGAGCAGCCTGGGACCGAGCGCTCTTCCCAGCCCTGGGAGAACCCTGCAGTTTCTCTCTCATAAAAAAGAAAAATGGGAGCTATAAAAAAGGCAAAGAAAAGAAAAGCAAAGCAAAGGGAAATCACTGCGAAGGAAGAAAAGAGCAAAGCCCCCCTTCCCTTCCCACCCCTTCCCCATTACCTGCCTTTTAGCACTGGGTAGAGCCGCCTGCTTCATTGCTGCCAAGGTCTCCCCCTCGGCACAGCACTCCCCAGGGAAACCCTGCCCTGCCTCTCACCCTTTCCCCCTCTGCTCAGACCTGTTGAGCAGAGCCCAGTCCAGCTCAATAAGGCGACGCAGAAAGAAGGAGGAAAACTGGTGCTGGGCAGTAGAAAAGGACAGTGGCCATCCTGGAGGGAATCCTGCATCTCAGCGCTTGTTGGTCACCTCTGGAGTGCTGGAGTCAGGCACGGGACAGAGGGATGGGAGACAGCAGCAGCTCTGCTCATCCCAGTCCACTGCCAGTCCCAGCTTCCCAGCACTGATGGCACCCAGGACCAGGAAAGGCCCTGGCCCCCCACCTTGCAGCACAGCCACAGCACTGCCAAGCACAGCAGGAGACGGGGGGCCGAGGGAGGCTCCCAAGGAGTTCACCTCCCGCCCTGACATCTGTAAAGCACAGCAGTCCCCAAACTTGGCATTCACAGCCCTGGGCTGGCTCCTGCTAATTTGCTGTCAGGCTGCCTAAGCAAACCAATTAAAACTAATCATTAATTATAAAAAAGAGAGAGAGAAAAAGACCCTGCACAAATGGAGCACTGGAAAGGGCATGGGGAAAAAAAGGACAGGAGGGAGCAGAGTGAAAGAAGAGAGCTTGAGAAGGGGAGGGGGGTGAAGAAAAGGGCTTTAAAATCCTCAGCACAGTGCCTCGGATGAAGGTAGCAGAAGGGTAAGTGGTGTCCCAGGGAAGGGTGGGGAGAGGCAGAGGTGACAGAAGCAGGGGGGACCTGAGGGCAAAGCCACAGTGCCAAGGATGGCAAGGCACATAGCACCCAGGTCCTGCTGTGGTGGGACCTGACACCACGTACATAGCCATGTGGCTGGCTCCACGCTCCATCCACCGTCCCAGCCCTGGCAGGCCCCTACCAAACCCAGAGGGGCATCAGCTGCAGTTCAGCAGAGGAGCGGGCGCTTGCCAGCCTACGGAGATGAGCGCAGAGGAGGAGGAGGGTGCAGGGGGAGCAGAGCAAGTGAGGAGGGCACAGCCGGGGACGTGCATCAGGACTCAGGAGCGCTGTCTCTCCATGTCAGGGCTCCTGGCTCTCTTGGAGCAAATGCTTTAGATGGGGATGAAAAATGGGGCATTTATGAAAAGCCCCTGATTATGCGGATTTGGCTGGGGCCCTGGCTCAATCGCTGTCGCTCCCGCTGGCTCCCCACGAGCTCCAGCGGCAGAGAACCCCAGCAGCTGTCAGCGCAGCCAGCATGCCCCCGCCGCCGCCGCCCCCGCACCACCGTTTTGTTCCCCAGACCCACACACACGCACGCTTCCCAACGCCCCTTTTGAAGAGCCTCAGGCCCATGTCGGGCTGGCGGATGGCGGAGAGGTGGGGGCAGTGCCATGGAAACGGGCCCTTTCCTGGGGAAACGCGCTGCCGGCCCCCCCTCCTCGTCCCGGGTGCCCCCTTTGAGGAGCTGTCAGGACCCTGAGTGAGTGTCACACGACCCAAGGACCAGGCGTGACCAAGCCTATTTTCTGCCTCAAATTTGATTGATTAAAAAACTTTTTAGGAAAACCATGTTAAAAGACAAAAAAAGAAAAAAGAGGAAAGAAAAAAATTAAACAGAAAGGGACAAGGGGGTGGGGGAAAAGGGAAAGGCCTCTGTGCTGGGTTTCCCTGGCAATAGCACCAGGGGACAAGTGTCAGAGGCAGATAAACAGCATAACCAGGCCGAAAATAAAGGTCAAAGGAAGCATGAAACTTAACACAACAGTGATTAAGATAATGATGAAGCAGGGGACCCCAGAAAAAAAAAAAAAGTGTGACACACAGAAACATACATATACACTCCAAGTGGTGGCCCAAGAGACCTGGTATGTGGGAAGAGGTGACGGGGCTTGCTAGGCCCTGGGGGTACCTAGACAAGAGTGGTAATGGAGGAAAAAACAAAGTGGAGGATTTGGGGAGAGAGGGTCTGTGGTTTCCCTGCAGGCTGGTTGCTGTAGGTCGAGCCTGCCCAACGCCAACAAGCCCCCAGAGCCAAGGGGCTCCCTCCTTAACATAGGCACTCTGTCCCAGCCAAGCAGTGCTTGAATTTGCAACCAAATTCCTCAAAAGAATTTCCCTGACAGTGGGAGGAAAGCCCGAGTGGGTGTGAAGCAGGGAGGCCCTGCTGACACCGACAGAGCTGTGCTGGATTATGCTGGCCTGGGATCTGGCTCTTTGCCTTTAAGCAACTGGTATAAAAAGCCTCAGAGATGCCAAGGGGGAAGGATACTGGTCGGATCTCCCTGCCCACCTCCTCTCCCTTGCCAAGGCTAATACTGCAGAAAAAAGCACAGAACGGCTGAAGGATTCAGAAAGCAGGTCCAAGAATGTCATACCCTTCACTATTTACCTACTCCATCTCAAAACCTCTAAGCTGATCTCACATTTCTGGAGCCCAGATTATGTCTTTCAATTGCCTGGGACTGGCTATGTTACTATTGCCAAGAGGCAGCAAAGAAATTGCAAATTGTTCACCAACTTCTTCCTCTGTGAGTCCAGGACTTTCAGGCTTGTGCAATAGAAAGCGTGGAAACAAAAAGCTTTCCACCTTTTCTGCACTGGCTGTAACTTTTCCCACTCAGAGTAACTCTGAACCCCTGGAAAGTGTCCCTGGTCTGCCTTTTCGGGCATGCCAGAGCCCTGCCACAGAGCCATCTTTAGGGGTTCGGGTGGAAAGGGCCAGGGAAGATGCATGCAGCCAGCACTGCACTTCACGGTCCCTTGCACTTCGCCCCAGTGTAAGGAACCACCACCTCACCCACCTCCTCAAGTTTGCACAAGTAGCTCAAATATGCACGCAACACTGGTCGGAAAAAGGACTGTTCTTCCTGCCACATATCTTGAGGGAAGTAATTTTTTAAATGAAAATTTTCTTCTAAAAATGTAGTGTTTATCATGAGGAAGAGCAAAGAAATGTTTTCATGAGAAATGCTGAGAAAGTGATACATACGTGTTCATACACACACACAGGCACATGCTCTAAATTTCACTTCATCAGAAAGCTGTTTTCCATCAAATATATTTCAATGCAAAATTTCTAGCATCATATTCATGTGTCTTCCCCCTCCCCCATCATTTATATTCATGGTCTTTTGTAAAGAATGATTCAATTAAACCACCGATGTTCCTCGCTAGAAGAGTCTGAACAGTGAGAAGAACTCTCCAAAAGTAGAGCTGGGCCAGGCAAGGCTTTGCTGGACTGGAGAGGAGTCTGAGCATCCACCAAAGCTGTGCAGGTTAGAGGGGCTGGGACACCACTACCTCACACCTCTGGAAAAACAGCACATCTGAGAGTGTCAGCTCCAGCTATTAAAAAAAAAAGCCAATAAAAAATCACTGCTCCAATCCCCAACATTATTGGCTGAAAAATGCAATTTGAAAAATAATAATAGAAAACAAGGCCTTTTTAAATTTCATTTCTGAGCCATTACAGTCCACATTTTCATTCTTTTTTTTTTTTTTTTTTTTAATCCTTGGTAATCAGAAGAGAGAGAACTGTGATTAAAAACTAAAAAACCCAAACAAATAATGAAAGCCAAAATTCTTATTTGGTCTCCTGCGTCCAGGAACACGGGCTTTAAGGGAAAACACCAAATGTCCTTAAGCAGAGGGTAAAAGGAGGGGTTGGCAATGTTATGTTTTGGTTAATGCCGTCATGAAATGTACAGAAAGTCTAAGATACCAAAGATACTTGTAAGCATATTCTTAGGTTTTCCTCCCTGCACATCTGATAACAAAGATTTAATGCACGCTCAGATGTGTGCACACAACCCTGAAATGGGATGAGCAAACTAGTGTTGGGGTGAGTGTGCGAAATTCCATTAAAGTGGAAATCCCTTCAGTGACGGAGCTGGTTCCATTTTACTTTCTGCCAGGAAAAACAATCCCATCTCTCAAAACATACAGTGGAACCTTGAGATTTTCTGCACAGATGTCAGATTGCTACTCAGCAATAATACCACTTTTATCAAAATCTTTTTTGCATTTTCCAATGAAAATAATACTCTGCATTTCAAAAAGCTTTGTGAGCAAAGATCAGTTTAACTTTCCAACATGCTTAAACTGATTTTTCTTGTTCAGAACGAATATCCAGCAACTTTGGCAACAAAACAAAATGAAAAAAGGAACATGCCAGATATGAAAAAGACCTGGATAAAGGAGTAGATACTTTTCCAGCAGCACATCTTCCCTCACCTCTCCTGGCAGCTTCAGCCCAGCAAGGGAGTAACTCTCTGGCCGCTGCTGACAGCAGCACAGTTGGGTCCCCACTGGCAGGCAAAAAGCACCAGTCACTGGCACAGAGCAAAACACCAGTGCCTCAGCTGCCCAGCAGTGTGCCAGCAAGTCAGGATGGGTGCATGCTGTGGGCTTCCAGGCCACCAGGGCAACTGGCTCATGGGGAACATACTCTGACACATGTGTTCCTGTACATGCAGGACCAAATAATCGCACACACCTCAGAAATGTGTGTGGAGCACACAAAACTCCCTCGCCGTGGCCGATGAACTGTCAGGAGAACACAAGCAAAAGCTGCTTCTTGACAGCGAGTCATTTATATTTTAGCTTCGTTCCATTATCCTAACGAATCCTTCATCAGCAGATGCAATATTAACAGCAGAAAATCAGCTCATTACATCCGGGGGGATTTCATCAAGTTGACAATCATATATGCAGCTACCCGAGCCTGGAGAGGACAGTGCTCTCGTTATTTAGTTATCTTGGTTTCATCTTAGAGCCTTTTTCTTTCTTTCTTTTTGGGGGTGGGGGTTGATGATTAGGGGGTACTTCCCAAACAATTGCCAGACCCCAGAGCTGTTAGGATGCTGGTCCCTAGAGAGATGCACTCAGCTGGGAAATGCTCCAACCCATCCACAGTAGCTGCAGCTGTTAAAGGGGGAGAAAAACCCCTGACACAATTTGCAGACTCTGGAGCTTTGAGGGCATTTCTCTGTGGAGTTCAGACACCAGCAGGGGGGTTGCATCCTATACAGCTACTGCCTTGTGTCCAGGAACATCTGGAATGGCTGTTCTGGTCCTTCTGCTCCAGGCAGGATTCCTCACTCAGTGCTCTGAAGGGTCTCTCTCTGCAGGCATCCTGACCCAACTGCAGTGTCCCCAGAGGGATAAGATACATTTAAAGTCTTGGATTTTGTGATGACCTTCCCAGGCAAGTAACAGATGAGGCAGTCCAGATGAGCTGAAGGGGAGGAGAAGGGACTAACAGTGGGGGTTAAAGGATGACCTCAGAAGGTTGTGGGGCTCTTTTCTCTCCTGCCTTGTCTAGGGAGCATTAAATAACACAGCTGAGGAAGCTGGAGCACACTGTCAAGACACCTTTAGATGATGCACTAGAACATGGGTGAAATAATCCACAGATCATCTTGTGCAACACCTAGGTGAAAACTCTGAGTCTTTGTTCTTCTTCCCCTGCATATTCTTGCTTTAAAATTATGGGAATGGTTATGCACATTTCAGGGTTACTTCTAGTTTTCACAGTCATTCCAGGGGCTACAGGCTGAGAAGCCCTGCAGCAAAAAGGCAGTTTGGGTTCCCTCTGCTAACCAACCGCACAGCCAGATGAGGGCTGACAGGAGCTCCCCATGCCTGTGCACCGCACCAGACACACCAGCACCTCCCCAGGCAACTCAAGGTGGGACACTGAGCGCTCTCAGGGCTGCTAAAAACCAGCAACACTGTGAAGCATGTACCTCAGTGCCTGCACAGCTGGGGTCTGGCTAATACTGCCTGCAAAAGACCTTCCTGCTCTGCCTTCCCTACTAAGGCTCCTCCTCAATGACCAAAGCCAAGGAAGTCCTTGGCACCTCCAGTATGAAGAGTCACTGCCTGCAGCCTCAGGCCTCATTCCTGCCTACAAAGGCGCTTTTCTGCCCACCTTGTGACTCCCTGGAGGAACAAGGATCTCCTGCTGAGTTCTCGCTCACACATGGTGGGTGCCTTTGCCACCACGTCAAACAAAGCCTGGTGATTTAAGCTGGAGAGCCACAATCTGGCTTCCAGGACTTCCTCTCCATGACGAGATAAAGCTGGGGAGACCAGTATGGAACTGGATATGGACCATGGCAGATATCTGCTTTTGGACAAGCTTCTCTGCTGCTTATCCCCGATCACCCAACATAGCTGAAGGAAGAAGCTGAGCTCACACCTCCTCCTGCTTAGAGGGGGCTGGGATGGGCATTTTACATTTTCCCAGCAGGGCTGGATTTCTGCACAGCAAGGAATATGTTCCCGGGACGTCAACTCCAATCTCTACTGCACTCTGACAGACTGAAGCTCCAGTTTGTCCGACAACATCCCAAAGTGTAAGAAACTGGGGGCAGACTCTCTAATCAGGCTGTAGGACAAAGGCCCGGTCTGACCCTGTCACTTCCACTTACTCTTGCTGTCTGTCTTGCTCCCCCCACCCTCTCTGCATCCTCCCTCAGCTGCCCTCCCTTCCCTAACACATCTGGGCTAATCCTGCTCCTCCTGCGTCCAGCGCAAATCCTCCCCAGAGTAAACCAATCCTGGGAATTTTTATTAGATTATCAGGCTGCCAGCACAGTGCTGGCTGGACTAATCCTAATCAGGACCGATTTCTATTAGCCAGCTTCAGGGAGGAGCTGTGCTGTCCCAGCACCCCAGGCCCACACTGGGGGAGTCCGAGGCCTTTTAGCCCATTCTATGCAAATTTTCCCTTTAGAAAGGAACAAATTTAGTCCAGGATCACCAGCTGCAGAAAATACAAGGTTTGTGTGCAGGCTGCATGCACAGAGCAGCGCTGGGCAACCATGGGGCAAACTGTCCTCACTTCGTCACTGAGCTGCGAGGGAAGGCAAAGGGGTCCAGGTTCCACAGCCCCTCCAGCCCCAGCTCCTGGCTGGCACAGCCAGCAAGGGCCAGTTAGTGCCACATGGAAAGATGCTTTCTGGCAGGGCACACGAGCTTGCTGGGTAGCAGGCTGAGATGATGGGCTTATTTCAGACAAGAGGACAAGCAGCCACAGCTTGAGTGACCAGGACAGAGTTTGCCGTGCTGGCTGAGTCAGCGAGGTCTCCATGCCCCATTACCCATGCCCAAAGCAATCTACTCTCACTTCCCTCCCTATTTTATTAAAGCAAACTGTCTCTCAGGTATTTCTTCCCTAAACCCATCCCTGGCCCTGGAACTGACCTGACTGACAAGATTTGCTCTTTACTGGCCCATGGGCTGATGTTGGTGAAAGTTCTGCCACTGACTTAACAGGATTTGAGTCAAGCCACAACAACAGCTTGAGCAGGCAGTTCACAAGAAGGGTGTTGAGAAGAGAGTGCTGTGTCCCCTGCCTCTGTCCTCTTGTCCAATCCACCCGCTCTGTGCTGAAAGCACAACTATTAACAGCAGCCCCCAGGGGACTCCAACGCACTTCGGAGCGCAGCCAGCTGTGATGCAGCCGCTCTGCTACCGCAGCGCAGAGAGAGAAGACAAGGAGCACTCAGGAAAGCCTCTCTTCCCAAAAGTGACCTGGGATCTTTGAAATCTTCCAGCGAAGAGTGGTTATTTAAAACTCATTGCTGTTAAGCCTCTTCTAGACTTGTCTACTCAGCCCCTCACATGCACAATTCCACCACATTTACACTGCCTTCCAAAGGAGGATGAATTGCCTGTAGGACTGAAAGTCGAATGTCCCAAGAACCGTGGTTCTCTCTGACTCGGTGCGCAAGTGAACAGGCTGCCTTCCCATACAGTAGCTAGAGGGACAGCAATGCACTAGACAGGCCTTCAAGCAAGCCAAAAGATGCCCCAGGCCGAGACCAAGACCAAATGTGCTTTATATCCTTATGAGAAGCCCCAGAACGAGAGCTGAGAGCCACAGCCCTGCCTAGAGCTCGAGGTGCTGCCCCTCTGCAGCCAGCTTTGTGGAGGAGAAGCACCACACAACCCCAACAAGGGAAACAGACCTTCTAAAGCAGCAGCTCCACAGCCAGTGCCTCCAGATACTCCATGCTGCATCAACTCAGGACCTTGTTCTGTGCTCAGGGACATTAGCGTAAATCATGAGTAACTGTCCAGAACATCAGGCTGTAACTTAGAGCAGCTCAAGCCTTCTTTCTCCTTTCCGGCCAAGCTTACAGCACCAGTCTTACTCTGGTAGGTGGCAAGGTTTCCTAAGAGAGTTAACCAGATCCGGCTGGAATCAGAGCCTGCAGCAGGCTTCTTGATGACAGAGAGAAAAATGGGGGACTTGGCCCAAACCCTCTAGAAACCACATCAAAAAGAGACGTGGGTGAGAGCCAGGAACAGATGATCCAACTGTGAAAGAGCTTTGTGTGTGTATGTGTTTGTGTGTGTGCGTGCGTGCAAGCCGAGAAGAGAGGAAAAATCAAAAGAAAGAGAGAAAGGAAAGAGGAGGAGTAAGAATGAACAGAAGGATGGAAAGAAAAGGTGTAGAGGCACGAGATCAGGAAGGGACCAGAACTGTCACAATGTGTGTGGCCTGCTTGCAGGCACGCGATGAACAACAAAACATGGTAACAATATATAATAGATGGCATGTGTTAATGATAAACACAAATCAGGAGAAATACTGGGTTTGTCTCTAGCTCCTCCCAACTCGGACCTCAAAGTGCTACAGAAACATGGGGCCAGACTTGCTTCAGTAAGGCAGCGCAATTACTTTGACCTTGGTGGAGCCAGGGCAATGTGCATCCTTTGGAAAAACTGCATGCTCCTTCTTACTCTGCTGCAAACCTGGGTGCTGCTCTACTCCCGTGCATGGAGTGCTTTCAGAGGCAAGGAGAAGGCAGCAGATTTCCATGGGGGAGCTGGTAGAAAAGCTGTGGCTGGAGACCAGGAGGCTTGACTCCCAGTTCTGCAATTTAGCCACCAAATCAAGGTTTAGCCCATTTAGAAGCTAAGCAGCATAAACATTATACAGTGCTAGCAGGATGGGGTCATGCATCCCAGCCTCCTCACTCAGCACTGCCTTCCCTAAACCCATCAACAGCGGACTGAAGGGAAGATTTCTCAGACTCATTTTTGCCCTGACTGCAGGGGGTCCCCGCGATATGGTGGTCTGCAATAGTCTAAATCAGACTATGTATCTTCTCTGGGAGAGCAGCAGCTCACCCAAATTAGCCCTTCAACCAAGCCCACTCTCCCCCCAAGGTATGCCCACTGCCAGCAGGAGCACCAGAGTTAGCGCCAGCAGACATCCTCCCACAGCTCAGCAAGACACTGGGAGGACAGCAAGATCCAAGGGTGGATGGATATGCCCTGTCCTCCTGCAGCTGGATTACTAATCTGGGCTGGGACAGAGACCTAGTCTGGGTCTAATGGGGGTGTTCCTCATCCCAGCTGCGCGCTCCCTGCCAGTTCCATGCTGGTCTCATCTTTCTGCTGAAGGGATGCTTTGCAAAAGTCCCCTCTGCACCGTGCCTAATGACTCCATGAGACACCTCTCTTTTCCGCCTTGCTGCCTGTGCCTCCCACTTATATGATCTGGCAGGCGGACTCCAGGTAAAGGAGGTAAGACCCAGAGACCAGTCAAACCCAAACCTGTTGAGATCCATTGCCTGAGGGATGCAGAAAGAATACTAAGGCTTTTATATCCAAAGGCATGTATAATACACCAGATGTTGGCCAAAAATGCTTGAGTACCATAGGCAGAGGTGAAAGGGAAGATAAGACATGCAGCAAACTGGGGACAAGATAAGAAAAGGGAGTATGTGAGAGAGACAACTAGGTGAACACTGGGGACACCAAAAGATGAAATGGGATAAAACCAAGTTGCTTCTGTCCTTTGAAAGCGCCCTGGCCTCATGGTCTTGAGCAAGGACACTAATACACACCTGGCCTCACCATCCAGAGCGGCTGCTGTTGGGCAGGGAATGCCCAGCTCCACATCCCCTGGAAGCTGGGCCATGCCCAAAGGCAACCAGGGAAAGTTTAGACTTTCCTCCTCCCACTGCTTTTTTTTTTTCCTTTTTTTTTTTTTTTTTTTTTTCCCAATTTATCAGCAGATTGTGTGGAGCCGAGTGGCGCTCGCCTCACCCTGCTAAATAAAGCTTTGGTATTTCTGATAAAGCCATCAAATTCCTTATCACGCTGACACAAAGAGCATTTAAAGAGACACACACACTCTCCACCACCCTCCACTTCCCAGTCCCAGGCGCCGCAGGGTAACCTTTCTGAGCTAAAATGAAAAGGGGGTGAGTGGGGGGAGGCAGCTCTTCAGAGCCGTGGATTTCCCAAGCACCAAGCCCACGTTGTGAGGGGACCTGGCCTGTTTAACCTTTACAGAGGGAGGCTGGGTTCTGTCAGGCTGTCCTGAATACTGGGACAGATTCAATAGCTCTGTGTAAATAATGCAAGCTGAGATGTGGCATCAATAGAAATGCCCTGCAACAAGAAGAATATCGATAGCCGGAAAATCCTATGAGGAGGATGGCAAACCCAAGTGTCTATAGGTGCTTTTAAACTAGGAGAAGGGGAAGAGAACCTCAGATTTTGGGCTGTCACGAAGACACAACTGGGCCTGCCATTGCCCCTTGGATGTGCTTTTCCTCATGGCGGCCTTGACAGGGTGCCGCAGCCTGGACCTTGGCACTGCCTCTCCCCTGCTACACCAGCCTGAAATCTGCCCCCGTCCCCTAAGCAGTGTGACAGCGGTGTGGGCAGCCGTCAGGAACCCCTGCTTCCCTCCCCGCAAACACAGCCCGGAGACATTCCCTCTCCTCTTTGCCACAGCGCAGGCTGTTGTTTAACCTTCAAATTTATTATTTTTAATTATTTTGATTTATAAAAGCGTGCGGCAGTTAAAACCACATTAAATAAACTCAGCGTTACGGCGCTTAACAAACACACATAACTTTGGACTTCTGAGGACTCCATAAAATAATCATCCGCCTGGAAGTTGCTGCAGCCGCCCGCCCGCGCCTGCCCCAGCGCGCTCCCGGCTGGCTGGGCTCCCCCGCCGCCACACACCCACAGCCACGCACGCTCCTCGCTGCTCCTGCCCAGCCCAAACGGGATCCACGCTGGCACGGCTCCACTGCCGCATGCAATCCCACTTTGTGCCCAGCCTTGGCCTCCTGGCCATACCACTCGCACCCAGCCTCTTCACCCTCCTTCTCCCCACTCCTCGTCCCCCTCCACAGTCCCTGAGCAGCTCTCCTTTCTAGCTTGGCTCTCTGCCCTTCTCTGAAAGGATATTTCAGTCTCTGACCTCCCCTTCCCAAAACACGTTTCATCCCATCTTACACACTGCTGAGATTTCAACAGAAGAGCTCATAATGTTTTGATACCATAAAAATCAAACACCATTAGGTCTCTGCTGACTTAGCTGGGTCTCATACTCTGCTTCAAATCCAGCTCTGAACACTAGCACCTCTCCTTGCTAAGCAAACAACTAGGCCTAGAGGAGATGAAGAAACAAGGAAAGAGAGGAAGGAGAAAAAGAACAAATAAAAAAGTGAGAACACTTGTCTGGTAAACTCCACACGGGATCCCACTGGGAAAGGTTGTTTTAGGACCTAATCCAGTGCTAACAAGATCTGTTTCCATTGCCTGTGCCCAAAACCTCTGCAACCAGCTGAACACTGAGGGCATGGGCTCTGCCTCCCAGCCCCTCTCCCCACCTGTGGACGGATCCCAGAGATGTGGAGAGCACACAGCATCCTCCTCCTCCTATCCGTCCCTTGCTTCCAGGAGCAATAAAACATGCTGACGCTTTTAAATCCCAATCACCTGCTGTTTCTCAGCGTGGCAGGGCCATCCCAAGGAACTCGGTGGGTGGCCCAAGACACACAAAGTTGAGGGAAGAGATTCTTGCTCCCCTGTTTCATTGGCATCTGCAGAAAAACATCAGTGATTTATACAGGAAGTAGGTGAAGAGCAATTATAATTGATTGGGAATCATTTCCTGATGGTGTCTGGGTATGATTGATGGTGCCGGCCGACTGCTAAAGGACAGCAGGCGCTGAAAAGAGACAATTTGTAGTTCCCGTCCACTGAGCTGAACACACCACAAACCACAAAACCCTCTTCTGCTAGAAACTCCTGCTCAGAGAGATGTGGCCCTCCCCAAACCAACCTGGCCCTCACGCCTGAGCTCTCTGCTTCTCCCACATAACCCCTTTCTTTGAGCTGGCTGACCCCATGCTCCAGCAGCACACCTCCCTGCCCCTTCTAGTTTTCAAGTTTTTTAAGAAATAAAGTATCTGTCCCAGTGCTGACATGTGGTGATTTGGATGGCTAAATCAGTGGAAAGACAGTGAAGTCACACATCTCAAGCGTCAGGTAGGGTGTTAGGGACGCAGGGACAGGTACGCAGCACACAGAGCCCCGGCACGTGGCTGTGCCGGCAGCATCTGCAGGGCCACGGAGGTCACCTGTCTGAATGCTAGCCAAGGGCTGATCCTCCTTTCCATCCATAACAGGAAGGGTAAATTAGGAGTGAACTTAAAAGCCCTCTGCAGCTTCCAGGTGTAAGGACAGAGTCAGCCCATGCTTTGGAACAGAGCAAAGGCCAGCTCCAGATGATGGCTGTCCTCTGCTGGAGCAAAGTGAATCAAAGAGGTGGGACTGGGCTTGGGCTGGCTCCTGGGAGGTAGACAGCCACCCAAGAGAAGCTGGCACCTTGACCAGCACAGACTGTCACCTCTGGCTACCTTAGCAGAGAGATGAAAGAGCTGCACACCAAGTGCATCTTCTGTTGCCTATCTACCAGGCTACAAGTTTCTACTGAGTCTTTTGGGGTTCTCTGCCTTTTGGACAAAATTTGGTGAAAATACTTTCTTGTAAGATGCTCCCTCTCTGCTTGCCCATGTTCTTTTCCCTGTTACAGCAGGGGCCTCTAGCAGAGAGATCCGCAGGGCAAAGAGCCCCAAAGCAGCACACGCAGACTGCCTAGCAGGAAAGGAGGAATGCAGGTCACAGCTCCAGTCCTCACTAGATACAGAGTCCCTTGGTTGCCATGGTCTGACACCAAACCTTTCTGTCTTCGGTACAGCGTGATCCTGAGAGTTACCTGCCTCTCATGAGAATTGCAAGGGAAAAATGACTGTGTGCAATGCAAGTGCTAACACACATCCTACACCTCGCTTCTTTTGTCTAGAACCTAATACATATATAGCACAGCGACATTTCACATCTCTACAGCAACTCATGCCTAAGCCCATGTTATCTTACAGCAGATATTCCTGAATGCCTGTCCCTCCTCGTAAGGAAGAGCAGAACAAAATTCATAAACAAAACCTTTTGTTAAAAGTCACAACCAAGTATCCCAAATGCCCGCTTCAAGCAGAATTTTACACTCAAACAGAAGCTCCATACGCTCCACGAACCTCTCCAGGAAACTCACCAGCAGACATGAAAGGCGTTTGGAGGCTGCAGTGATGGTAGAGATTTACAAATGGGGAAACTTAGTCACTGAAGATTAACATGATTGACTGAGATAGCACCGTCCTTGGCAGAGCCGGGAGGAGCTCATTTCTGTACACCTCCTGCTCTAACCACCAAATCATCCTGCCTTGCACTGGAGTAATGAGGACAGCAAAACTCTGCTACAGTCTGAGCTCAGGAAAAGAATTTTCAGGCTGACAGATGCTGAGTTTTTGTTGTGTGTGGGTTTACTTCCCATTAAATATTTGCATTTGTACTAAGCTGCTGGAGAGGATGGAGGGGACTGGATGTGGGGCAGATGGGGGGGACGCTGTGCAGACCTTGCCCACAGTTTGTACTTCATTCCCCTGGGAAGGCTCCTGCATGCACTGCAAGTGCTGGGAGCTGAGACAAGGGACCCAGACATGCTAAATATAAAGGCTGCAGGACTGAAGAGGGTTTGTGTGTTGTTGTCCATGGGGAGGGGTGGAGGTAAAGGAGGGGGCTGGGTCACAAACTGCCTGCAGTCACAGTAGCCTGTCAATAAATTTTGCATTCACTTTACTTTCCGACAGGGATTCATTCCCTAATATGGGGCTGGCAGCTTTCTGGGTTATTTCGAGTGTGTGTGATAAAGTTCCCTGGATACTGATGGCTTCCTAGGATCAGGATTCTGAAAAAAACCCAGCAACATGCCTTGATGTGTGGGGTGAAGAGGGGAACCATGGCTAACTGCAGCTTTTCTGCGAAACAAGGCAGTATAAGGGGTGTGAAACAGTCCCTTCGTCTAGGACAGAGCTCTCTGGAGCCTGGAGCTGAACCTTTCTGCTGAAGAAGTGCCTTGAAGATTTTATCAAGTGCCAAAGCCTTTCCTGCTGAGATTCCAAGCACGGAGGAAAAGCAGCCTTACACCTTCCATTACGGCTGCTCCGAGAGGTCTGACCCTTGTGCGTCAGGTGAATACTGAGGATGAGACAGCCCCCCGCCCAAGGAAGCTGGGCTAAAATATAAGAGGCAGCCAAAGGGAAATCAAGGCTGAGAGAGATGATTTCATCTCTCGATGACTTGTTTAAGGTTATATGGGTTGTCTCAGAGCCAAGAAAAGAAGCTGTGTCCCCAAACCAGCACTCACATGCTCTGGGTTGTACTGTCTTCCCCACCTTCTGGCAGTCATTTTAGACGCCCAGAGAGACCTGCTCCCTTGCACTCTGATAAGGCGAATTATCTCTCATCTATTCCCAGCTGATTTCCTTAAACCAACCCCAGCAGCCCCCACGCTACTGACAACTCTGGAGTACTTGTCTAACCAGAGCCTCTGCTTTGCCCTTACTTTCTCAGCTTCAGGACTGAGCTGCGTCTGCCATGTGGTGAAACTCCCCCGAGCAAATGAGCCTCAGGGAGGTCTGCTCATGCCAGGCTGTCCCCTGGTAGCTCAGTGCTGTGCCCAAAAGGCAGGTGGGCTTTCTGAACCAAATCTCCTGTTTTCTAAAGCACACGAATGGGAAGTCCTCAAAAAAGACCCCAGCAGATGTCCTCAGGGATCCTTCTGACTTGGATTGACCTTTAAAAGAAGAATCAAGCAAAACATGTCACAGATGACGTGCCACGACTGCAGAAGTGTCTGGCTCTCACCTTCTCCCTGACCCCACCTTAGGCAGCACTCTTGTGGAGAGTGGAAAATCCATGAAGAGTTAAAAGCTGTGCTACCCAAGCTACTGCTCACAAGCAGCAGGGAGCCCTCCACGGGCTCCTCTCCAAGCATCCCTGGGGCCAGAGGCCACTTTCTGCTGTGCCTGGCAAGGCTGCCAGCTCCTGTCACCCGCAGCACTGGGCAGGGAATCCCAAGCTTGCGCTCCTCTGCAATGCTCAGCTGAGACTCCTGAGGGCAGCTCTGAAGGGAGAGGGATTGGGAACCTGCAAAACCAAAGCTGTTGCTACAACCTGCCAGCTTGGAGCAGCTAGCCTTTGGGGACACCCCAGTGAAATGAGCCTGGAGAGGGTCTTGGCCCACATCACCAGAGCAGCAGGCGAGGACAGGACTAGAATCAAGGGAGGGACACCCCTGTGTCAGCAGGTGCTACTCAAGTCACTAGGGGGGCATGGGCACTCACTGATGCCATGGTAACTCACAAAGGAAAACCCAGTCACTCAGACCACGTTTGCAGTGGTTTCAAGTTAATACATTTTACTTGGAATTTGCAACAGGCAAGGAGTGTGCTCGCGGTCCCATACCGCAGCACGACTAACAAGCGGTAACTTGCTAATCTGCCATAACATGATCATTTACATTCATGTGAATGTACCCTTGGATCCCATTGCAGTGTTAACCTCAGTGTCCTGGCCAAAATCCATCTCAAGCCACTGCATGCTGCCTACACAAATTCCCCAGTCAGTTTCGAAAGTAGAGGGTCAGGTTCCTGACATCCTGCCCTGGGCTGCCGGGCACTGCTGCTGCCAACATGAAGGAAAAAATTACTCAGAGTCTAGGGTAGGGATAGAAATCCAAGAGTTAAAGAGTGAGCCCTCCTGTTTACCATGTACACCAACACTGATCTGGGCTGGGGGCACTGAGAAAGTTTTTCCCCACCTCGGATCAAGCCTTTGGTTCCCTAAGCCAGTCGCAGACCAGACAAACAGAGAACAAGCTGCCCCATGGTTTTAAACAGATGCATTACTCCTGGACAGCCAGACAAAAGGCAGCATTATCTGCAAAGACACCAGGCACACCCCCCTATAGAGACACAGGACCACCGCGGCCCCTGCACAGGCCTGGGCAGCAGGATGGCAGCAGCTTTGTGCACAGCTCCCATTGACTCCCAGTCCAGCACAAACACGCAGGCATGCAGAGAAACCGCTGCCGCCACAACTCACATCTTCATCTCCCATGTCCCCCACAGGCACTACCATGGGCTGCCTGGAAAGGGAAGGAGAAGAACTGCCTCTGGAAGAACAGAGAGGGCTGATGGAGACCCAGGTCACAGTTGTGTCAGCCGACAGGAGAGCTAAACCTCCAGCCCCAGCCCTCTGGCACCTCACTCACCCAAGCTGGAGGAAATGGGAGCAGGACCTGAACATGAAGGTCTCCTTCCCTGACCAAACTGCCCAACCAGCCCCACTGCCTGAGCAGCCAGGGTGCTCCCCCAAGGCACACAACGGTTCTCTGCTAGCTACTGCTTGCTTCAGGCACTGAGGGTGGCCATGGCACATGGATCCTGCAGCCCAGCCATCCAAAAGGCCTGATGCTGGTGTGACCAGAAATGGCGCAGCCAACAGGATGGCCAGTGTGCTCTCATGAAAGAGAAATGACAAGGAGGGCCCTGTAGCAACCCAACTCTGTGGCTGGACAGAGCTGGCTGGACAGAGCTGGCAGGGGAAGAAATTTTGGAAGTGCATTTGTGGCTACCCACCACCACCATCACCCCAAGAACAAAGCTATGGAGAGAATGATGCAGTACTCTACAAGCTACTCCAAGCCTCATCATTCATTTATTTATTTATTTATATTATTATTTTTTGCTTTGGGCACCAGCTAGTTCTGGGCCACAAGGGGTTAACCACAAAAGCTGCTTTCTCTGCCTTCACTCTACCTCAATTTCCACTGCTCCCATCACCTTCCTCCCCCACCCCCTGATCTTATGAAAAAACCCCATCAAAATAACTATTTTATGTCTCCAAATATGCAGATCATTTTCTTTAATGAAAGATGCTTGACGTCTCCGATCCAATTAATATGCAAATGCAGGCGAGGATTTATTTGTGACATTCTGTCTGGGTGAGAGAAAACAAAAAAGGCCTGTTAACCAAAACACTAATTGCTGTGACTGATTGTCACATATCATCATTTTCATAGGATCTCCTCCATCCCTGGCTTGCAGGGAGCTGTGAACCAGGACTCGGAGACTAGCAGACACCAAGGAGAAACAGGGCAACCAGCTACCTGCCTGGCACGCTCGGATGAGCCAGGGCCTCCTTCCCGCTGTACGCCAAGCCCCTCCAGCGTGCACCCCTCCCCAGACCAACTGGTAGAGTCACTTGGAAGCAGCTTTTCATGGCCCCTTCTGTGCTTTCTAGGCAAGATGTTCCATTATTCCCCAAAAGCCTCAGAAGTTACTAATGTCGGTCTTCTCTTTGCAGTATCACAAACTGGGCATAGAAAGCATCATACTGTCTTGTACCTCCAAAGAGAGGTGCCCATAGAAGATGCACCTACCTGGGATCTCAACGCTGCTTGCTGCCCAGATCAGCACTTCTGGATCACATTCTTCACTCCGATAACTCATTCTAATTCAGCAGTTCAACCAGGAAGTGGTTTTGGTCCAAAGACACTGAGCCAAACACCACCAGACTGGAAAGAGCACACCAAAACTTTCCCATGTGCCCTTACATATTTAACTGGACAAATTACCTACCCCAGCCTTAGCTGTATCCTGCATACTCCAAATGCACGCACTGGTTACAGCAGGCACCATCTCTTTATCCACCAGGGAGGATAAGGCACAGAGGATAGCAAGAGGGAGAGGTCAGGAAAGGGCACAGCAAGTCAGCAAGGTTATGTCCACACTGCAGCTTGAAAGAGCTGGCTTGGGTACCACAGGCTTAGCAGCCACAGCAGTTCTGTGAGGGCTGCAAAACCTTCCAGAGAAGCTGGAAGCAATTGGGCCATTCGCTTGTACCAGATTCCGTGCTGCCCACACTGTGGCTAGCCCATTGAAAGCCATGGCTCAGTACACCCACATGAGCTGTGAGGCCTTAGACTTAGTCAAAGCCCACAGAAGAGGTGGGAGGCTGCCACCTCACTCAACGCTGCGCTTCCCCTGGAGACCAAGGGTGCACATCCCACTCCCCTGCACCATTTGGTCAGCTGAAGGCCCAAAGATTGCCATATTTTAGAGTGCAAAATGCATGAGGGCACAAGGGATGACCGATCCCAAGGGCAGCAGGGTTTCAAAGCAGAGGTTCCCAGCTGCTGGGTGTTTATCGTAATACTGGCCCTAGAAAATCACCTGATGGAGTGCTGACTACTCACATATGGACAGTTCCTCCTCTATCCCCAGCTACCAACCTGCTTTCAAAGCAACTGAGAAGACATGAATTTGCAAAACTGCCCAGCACTAGGGTCAATTCTGCTGGCATTGAAGTGGCTAGTCAAACTTCTGGGACTTCAAGGAGATCAGGTTTAGGCAAACACAAAGCACATACAAATCCTACTGTGAGTATTTTCCTGCCATTACCTCCCACATAAGCAATTGCTGGAATTGCCACAGGGAGATTCTGTGATTATGTACAGAAAGGGCATCAATCAGGCCAACTCTCTATTCAGCTGCCTCCCATCCATTGAAAGAAGTCTGGGAACGTTTGATGTAGAAGTTAGAGCACAGGACTGAGAGGCGGGTGCTCAAGCACCACTCCCTGCTCTGCCAAAGGCTCATGAACACCTGTAAATTATTCATTTAACTTTTCCTGTGACTTGATTTCCTCTTGGCTTGAAGAGGGCAATAATGCTCCTTCACCTTGCATAAAGTCTGAACTTTCACTGATCTTCACAAGAGGATCAAGGGCACTAGACATGAACTAAATCATGACTGTCACGAGTCTGCGCTCATGTTCCACTATACTGCCTTCCACCAGAGGATGCTTACATTTTCCGCAAATCTCCATTAACTCAGTAGAGCAGCCCCTGCAAGGCAGGGGGTATTACCGTCCTACACACTTACGTGCAGGAGGTGGGAGAAAGCTGAGAGGCCTGGGTATAACAGAAGTACATCACAGCCCCATAGTCAGGACTAATTGCTAAATGGCGTTCCTGTGCTGGGAGGAGATCTCTCTGCACCCCCCCACAACTGCAGCACTCCCTACCAAAAAAGAAACATGGATTTGCACCACCACCTGTAGCTGAGTGAGCAGTGGGCCAAAGTATTTAATTTAACTTGCAGGGTTGTAGGTCAGGTCTGCACAAAGAAAGATGGCAGTTTCCTGACACCGTTAAAACCGAAGTGAAATCTGGGCCTTAATGAAGTCGCTAGGAGTTCTGCCATCCACTTAACAGACATACTTCATACGAATAAGGCAGGCTGCAGCTTTAACATGTTTTAGCTTATTAGTGTGAATCTGAGGTGCTCTCTAGGGTTTAGCTTGACCAGCTGATACACCCTAAAATTAATTTTTACCTTTTTACACAAGACTTTCATAAGGGTTAGCAAACAACTACTCTACACAAATCCTTTCCTTTCTTCCTCGCAAACAGAAGACCCAGGAGATGAACTCTGCAGAGACTAGAAAAACATTTTCTGTTTTAAACCACACATGCTTTGACATCTGGTTTAAAACCAACCCAGGCCAAAAGGGACTGAAAGTTACTACTCTGATGACTGCCCAGTGGTCTGTATAAAATACAGGAGCCATACTCCACATCTGTATTCACATCTACCCCCTTAAACAGGTCAGAGCAGCTGTGTAAGGCGTGTGAAGTAATCTTAGAGAAAATACAAATCTGTGATGGTACTGATAAAAATTTCCCAGCACAGGCAAGAATATGAGATGGACAGAGCCAGGTATTCAGGCCTGAAGCAGGAAAACCTACAGATGTAGATGAAGCATAACGTGCTTGAAGACTTCCTGCACCTCCAGATTCCTTGCCGGAGCAAAACTGGGGACATCGCCCTCAAAAGTGCTTGTATCCCTAAGTGTAACTCAATGACACATTTCCTGATAAAGCCGACTTCCAGGGGATCTGGCTCACAGACAGTCAAGGCAATAGAGTCAGCTCTGGGATGAGCACCCTTGCAATGCAGGGACGCATGAAAACCAACTAGTCAGCACGCTCATCCTTTCAGCAGTTCTGGATTGCTCCCAAATGGGATGTCTGCTGCACCCCGCCACCCAGCTCTGGGATAAGGCGGCACTAAACTGGAAGAGGAAAGGGCCCCTGAAGAGATGCCTGAGGGATTTGGTGGGCTGGGAACCCGGAAACCGTCTGGGATGTGGGTGGAGAGATCAGTGCGTAATAGCAGAGCTGTGACACATACACTTTCCATTCATCAAACTCCGGGGAGAGAAAAAAGTTATTATTTTCCCTGCACACATGGGGGAACTGAGGCACTGAGACCACCTGGGGACTCTACTCTAGGAGCCATACAAGGCCCAGCCTCTCGGTACTGCAGTTTTAACACCCACCACATCCATCCTCACAACTCTCCTCCAAGCGTGTTATCTCAACTACACAGGCGGGGAACTGAGGCACAAATGGGGTAAGTGATTTGCTTTAGATCAACACAAAACTTGGCACAGTAGAGAGCTGAGACAAATCTCAGATCTCCTGAGCCCCAAGATAATGCCTTAACAGCCTCTGTACATCAGAAAAGACTCCCAGTTCTGTGATTCAACTAGTTCATTATCCCACCCCAAGAGTTTATGGAAGATCTCAGTTCTGGCTTTTCTAATCATTAAAATGAATGATTAGACCAGTTTCAGACCAGTTCTGAAAGCTGTCGATGCTCGGATCCTGCTATGGGCAGGAGGTATGCTCAGTACGCTGATGGTAATGTTGGATAAACCCCACAGGGACATCTCCAACCATAGATCCACAACATGGGCAGCATTCCTGTGATCTTACTTGCAGGTGGAAGAAGAATAGGTGAGGGGGATCATGGCATTCGCTTTTCAGCAAGAGGAGTACTCTTGAGAGGGACAGAGTTGCACAAATGTCCCTGGCCAGTAGATGCAGAAAAGCAACAGGAAAGGCTGTAACAACAGTTGTCCCCAGGTCCCCACCCTTGTTTTGGCTCCTTTGGGCTGACAGCCTCCCATTCCATAGCATCTGAATGCCTTACAGCTTCAGCACACCCACTCTCACAAGGCATGACACTCTTCCCAACACAGAGGCAGGGAGTGAGGCACAGGGGGCAAACTCTTTGCCTCCAGAGCCTGGGGAGCATTGGTGCATCTGCTACTCGAGCTAATGACAGACATGATCACAGGGAGTGCAGAAACTGCCAGGTTCAGTGCCATGGACGTGGTCAATCAGTCTGAGGACCTCTGAAAGGCATCCTCCTATGATCAGTGACCCCTCAATCAAAACCAGGAGGTCCCTGAGTCCAATCCGTACAGCCCTCACACCCCTGCTACCAGCAAAGGTGGCAGGAAGGACAGCATCGTAGGAGGGGACAAGAGACACACAGGCAGTGGCATGGGAGAAGAGACAAGCAAGGGCTGGTAAACAACCCCCTCCCATCTCCAATCCCAGTACTTTGAAGATCCGTGTGTCTTGAATTTAATTTTGATTTTCTTGACTTCAGCAGATTAAAGTTGAAATAACCTACAAATTACTTAATGTGTTGTAAATCTTCTGAAATTAAGGCCTAATGGGTAACACATGTCGGCAGGCAGGAGACACAGAGGGGAAGCAGGGTTTCTCACCAGCACGAGGAATGCTGTGGAGATGTGAGCCAAAGGAGAGGGGGCTGGGAGAGGGAATGTGGAGTTGCAGCCCTTCCCCACCAGCCTCCCAATGCCCACCTTGCCTGTGGGCTGGAGCTGAGAAGCCACTCCTGGGCCACGCCATCCACACCTCCTGGCAAGGCGGGCGGGCGGCTGCTGAAGGAACTGCATGGCAGGACACCGCTGAGCTAGCAAGGAGCACAGATGCCAAAGCAAATCCACTTTAAACCTCATTTTCCACTTGCCCTCACTGCTCAGCCCTTCAGTGTTCCCTACACAGCCCACCGAGCCCTGTCGCCAAACACAATGCCCCCTCACAGCAGCATCGGCCCACGGGGACTTGGGAACACCTCTGCCACTTTCCGCGGTGGATGCCGGGCCACGGGGCAGCCACGGGGGTCTCTGCCCAGCAAAGAGCTCTCCCGCTTCCCCAGGGCCTGCCCCCTCCTGTGCGGCCACCTTCGTGCACCTGTCTCACTGGTCCCCGTGCTGCCGGCCCCTGCTCCTCTCCCACACAAGCCGCCAGCTCTCCCGCTGCTCCTGCCTGCATGGGCTCCCCCTCCCCTCCCTCCTCTTCAGCAGATTTCTCTCAAGTGCGCTGCCATATGGTTCCAGTTAAGCCCCATATTTTTTCTTGTCGATTGAAAAGACACACTTTCCTCTGTGCCAGACAGTTTACAGATTGCTCCATTGGCTCAATTTCTTATTGGATTTCTCAAAAAAACTGACATTTTAAATTAATTTACAGCCACAACAAAAAGAGTTCAGAATTTTAATGGTGTTGTAAGTAATTTTTAGGTAATCCGCTCCAGATTTTGATATTAACCTTTGAATCGGAGTTCAGGCAGCTACTATGTTACAGCACTTTAGTTGGCCTGGGTATTGGGGAGGGGGGCAGCTGTGGGGTGAAGGGGGGAGGTAATTTACTGCATGGCAGCATGTGAGCCTGAGCGCATGGGAAAGCACATGGCAGCATATGCATGGGGGAGGCAGCCCTGGCGCATGTCGGCAGCAGCATGTGTGCCGGCGACATGTGAGCACAGATGTGCACAGGCATGTGCGTTACCAAAATGCGTGCCAAGGATGGCGGAGGTGTGTGGGAGCTGCTGGAGGACCAGGAGTGGGACACACAGAGGCACCCCACACCCGCGGGCTGGCCAGAGGCACACACCTCCGCACAGGCGTCAGCACACGTGCACACACATGCGCGGGGAGGCAAACCTGAGGCTGAAAGCACCATGGCCTGGGAGAAATGGCTTGGCGCGACGGCAGGTGAAGGGAAGCACGAGCGGAGGCGGGTGGGAGGCAGGTGCTGGCACCTTGACACCAGCACAGATGAGTGTGCCGGCACGTGCAGGTGCGCCTGCAGCCAGTGCCCACCCCAGCATGCGCGGGAGGCCTGCCCACACCCATGTGTATGCACACGTTGCTCACGCGCAGGTCACAGCCCCAGCCCCAGCACCTTGTCCTCCTTCCTCTGTTTGCTCTCTCCCTTCCAAACGCTAGTCCCCATCAGGTGTTCACTTACTGGGGCCCCCCTCAAAGCTTAACCCCAAAGCCCAAAGGCAGGTGACACTCTGCCAAGTGCTGCTCAAAAGGGACAGTGGCCCTAGACGCTCTGCATGGAAGAGCGAGGTGTTTCTCTGAAGGAAAGCAACACACCTGGGATTAGAAACAACACAAGAAAAAAAGCCACAGATACTGAAAATGCCCAGGGGAGGGGAGAGAGAAGAAGAGAAAAAAGCAGAAGGAATGAGTGAAAGAACAACTAAGAGGGAGAGGAATGAAAGAAGGAAATTAAGCGGCAAACAACAGCAGCAAAAGAAAGGAAAAGCAAATGAGAGCGCAAACGACTGAGAGAACAAATTGAGAAAGAAGGGAAGGAAATTAACAAATAATTAAGAAGACATGAATGAGAGAACTGAGACAGAGTGACAAAGATGCAAAGCAACAAAGTGAAGGAGACGGCATCATTCCGCCCCTGCCCAGGCCAACAGTTCCCGTGCATTTAACCACAGTGCCAACTAATGGGATTTGCAACACCGGAAACCTGGCAGCAGCCCTGCCTTCCTCCGCGAGCCCTCTGCGGAGCCTCACTTCATTAGCAGCCAAGGGACCCCTTCGTCCTGTGTGGTGCAATACATCCCCAGCACCTTCTCCTGAGGCTGTATGGGGCACATCCATCCTCAGAGTCTCTCTAGCCACTACTGCAAAGGTGCCAGGGCTAGCACAATGCCTGGCATGACCCTGGCTTGCTGCCACAGACCCTTACATCCCATTTCTCTTTATCGCTTGCTCTGCCTGGAAATCCCTTTCCATTTTCCAGCTGCATATGGGCAGCAAAGCTCCTGTGCCACCCTGAACTGTGTTACCACCGTGCAATTGCCAAACCAACCGAGACAAAAGGAGAAGGGGGGGCCTGAGTACAGAGCTGCAGCCCTCGCCAACATTTTACTAAGCTCTGGCACAGAGCAGACGGTGGCTGGATATGGTGCCAACTTACTACAAGAGCAGATTTTTAACATTCCTCCCCTCCAGGAGTCACTCGAGGCAGCCAGGGAACCTCAAGCAGAAAGATGCGAAGACAACAACGGCAGCCCGAAGTCTGCTCTGTTTAGAAACCCTGCCACAGGACAGAAGTGACAGCAAGCAACGTCTTCGGGAGCACAGGCTGTGGTAGCTACCTGCACAGGTAGCAGCAATACAGCCAAGGGAGCTGGCTGCATGCACTGCCCGGCTATAGGCTCTTGGGTAAGTCACATACCAGGCTAGCATCTCACAAGACTGGGGAAGTGTTCAGGTTGTACAGGAAAAGGCAACAAAGTCATAAAAGTTGAGTTGTAAAAGCCTGGCAGCACTGAGGTGCTCCAAAGACCAGAAGAGGTGACAGGAGAGTCACTGACACCTGATCGGTCCTGCAGACCCACTAGGGAGGAGGGGAAAGAGCAAGGGCAAGGGACAGGAGGAGGACAGGAGATGCTCCCTTTGCTCCCAGTGGCAGCTGGACTCCACGCCATGGTGGGGGAGCCCATCCTGCTCCCCTAACTTAACCCCCGTACCACAAAGGAGAGACTTCTAGCTCGTTTGCTAAGCAGAACTGTCTCTTCCCAGCTGCACCATCTCCTTTGCTCATACAAGAACCTGTGGGATTCATGCAGCCTCCTGCAAACCAAGGAGTTTACAGAAGTGTCAAGTCATTTCCTGGTCCTACATCCTGCAAGACGTGACAGTGGCTGATACTGCTGATCAAACCTGGCGCGGAGCCACATGCAAGGACAATGTACCACGTTCTGATCCTCCGGGCACAGCGCCATGGGCAGAGGGACTCAGATGCCCCTCGGCACTGTGCCAGTCATGGGGGGATTCAGATGCCCCCCGGCACTGTGCCAAACTGGGGGGAGGTTGTTGGATGCCCCCTTTGGCACGATGCCGGGTGCTGAGGGATTCTCCCTGTGGCACCCTGCCAGCGGGAACAGGGACCCTGCAGCCCGGGTCCCAGCTCAGGTAAGTTCTGGGATCGAGAACTGGACTTCTCCCCTTCCCGTGCCAGCTCTGTGCAGCAAAGGCACCTGCGTTTCACTAACGTAGGAGGTGGAAAGCATTAGCGCAGGCTGGTGAATCCGTGTGACAAGGATCCCTGGGAGCTCCCTCCTCGGACTCGCTGCGGAGCTGGGCTGACCTGCCACTCAGCGCACCCCTCGGCAGGCTGCCTCACCATGATTGACTGGGGAAAGTTGCTATGACGACCCTGGTTTGAAAAAACCCTCAGTAGTTGCCAACTATTTGTGTTGTTGTTTTACAACTGTGGCCAGTGTCACATGAGCGGGAGCCGGCTGGGGGCCTGGGGACACAAAAGCGAATGGCTTTTTAATGGAGTGTCCTGCCAGCGCTTGAAGACTCAATAAAGAGGAGCTGGGAGACCCCTCCGTGCGGAAGGCCCCGCGCACGGGGCCAGGGCCTCTTTGTAGAGCCGCGGCTGGGGTGGGAAAGTTTGGAGGAACCAGAAGAAAAGCCTCCCCCCGCGGCCCGGGCTCAAAATGCTGCCTCCCTGGGGACAGATCCATCCCCAGCCGGCCCTGGCCCTTTCAATGGAGCTTGCTCCAAGCACTTCCCTACATCTCACCCAGGGCTGGTGCTGCCCAGCAGAGCAGGATGGCAGAGCCTGGGGACGGTGCAGGAGGGGACACAAAGGGTTTTTCCGGGAGCTCGGGCTGCTTCGGAGCAGGGCGAAGACAGCTGAAAGAGCTCAAAGGGAGAAAACAGGGCAGGAGAGAGAGATCCCCCCGACACCTCCCAGGAGCTGTCCCTGCCAACAGCCAGAGCCTGACCGGGGCTGTGCCGAAGCCAGAAGATAGAAAGGCCCCCAAAGCTGGCAGGTTTGAGCTTGGGAGCAGATGCCGCTCTCAGTGGGAAGAGCCTCAGGAGCAGTTCCAGGGCGCAAACTGGCAGTGTGAACAGCCGGCAGCAAAGACCAAGGACCGGTTCAGTAGCAAAGAACACTAGGGCACTCTGGGGGGCAGATACTCCTCCTGAACTGGAAAGCAAGGGGCAGAACAGGCCAGGGGCGCAGGGAAGTGTGCAGGGCTGAAAGGGCACTCTTCTCAACCCCTTGCAATTCTCACAGACTTCTCCGACTCCAGGGCCTTTTCTTACAGAAGCTATAATTATATTACGGAGTTCCTGTGTAAGCTACTGAGCTTTATTAATTAATCCTGCTTGGTCTCACCCCAGCCAGGGCCCTGGCCTTGTGCAGAGATGTGGAATTTTCCAGGAAAACTTGAAAATCGTCATCAAGGAGAAGAAAATGTTTGCACTCAGTCTTTAAAGTGTAAGGTGGAGAAGGGGCTCATTTCTCTGATTCATCTGTGAGGTGCGGAGAGGCAGGGAATGCAAGGTACGGCTCTGGGAGTTCCCTGACCAGAGCCATCTGGAATCAGCATGGCATTTTCCAGGAAAGGCCTCTGAACATGGGAAGTTTGGCTTGGGGATTCTTAACTGCAGACTTGGATATGGATAAAGAGAGACTTAAATACACACACAGCTGTAAACCCTGTCTGAGCTCTCAATTAAGCTATTCACAATCCAGCATCCAACTCAAGGAGCCAGTAGTACAGAGGTGAGGGGTGCCCAATTAGTGGTTGGATGGTCTAAACCAAGCTTATTCCTCAAATGGTACAGGAGCAGACACTGAATGAGGCAGAAGTCCCCAGGCAGAGATAGATGTAGCAGATACTCAGCCTCTCTGAAGGGGTTTTGCTTAGGGGTATGAGAGTCTGTTTGAACCCCAAACTGAGACAAAACCAGTAGAACGCCATAGAATATAAAATTAAAAATGTTAGCTAATGTCGTGACATATAATGGGGAACTAATGCTCTCAGACTGGCTCACCTTTCCCAACTTTTACCAGGCCACTACAGAGAATAGTGGAACAGTACTTCCTGCAGCCTGTGCATCCCCCCGCCTCCCTCCCTTCCCAGGCATTTGCACTTGGAGAAGGCACTTGCCTGCCTAGGAGCTGGTCTCAGAGAACAGGCACAGACAATCCCCACGCTGCTACAGCTGCAAAACAAGAGGCCAGAATCTTATTACAAAGATTCAGAAAAGTTTGGCTTCAAAAGGCAGTAGTAGTTTTTCTGTGGTGACCAGGATGAGTAAAAGGCTCACCTCATTAAAGTATCATACTTCAGAGTTCAGGGAATCACCCTCCTTCCATCTCTACACTGAACGCTCCCTGTGCACCAAAGATTTAGAACCTCACCCCACTACTCACTGAAGGGTTCTGCATATCCATGCAATCATGACTGCATCCTTGTAGGAACACAAAGGTGCACCCCTACACGTTTGCACACATGGCACTGGCAGTTGTGTGCACACACAATGCACACAGGTATTCTTTCCTACCTGCTCATGAGCCCTATCACTCATGCTGATGAAATACCACTTAAGAAACAACAAGACAGCAAAACAAACAAACTCGCCCCAAATGGAGACGTCCCTCCTTAGCACACTCTATCCACCCACAGTGGCTGGGATCATAAGTGTGTCTACTGGTGTCCCGAGTTAATCTCTTGCCTTAAATTAGGTAAACTCACTCCATCCAGGAGCCACTGGCTTCTAGCTTCCATCCTGAAAAAGTAAAGGTGAGTCAGTGATCAACAAAATAAATAAAAGCAGAAAAAGGCACTAATTGGTGAGCACCTGCCTACAAGGAACAGGAAAAATACAGCCCCCCCCCCGCCCAAAAAAAAAAAATCCCAACAACCCAACCAACAACCTCGAGGAAAACAAAATGCATCGACATCTTTTTATTTTGTTTTTTTTCGGTAATTATACTAAAGATGAAAAACTCATAATAAACATCTCCCAGTCCCCACCTGCTAACAGTAATTATAATAGACTCAACAATAAATGGTAAAGCAGAGCAGTGCTGCATCTCGGGAATTCTCTAGGGTATGTGGATTAGCTCGGAAAGCCTGAATGATTAAAATACACTAATTAAAATTTTGTGTTCCTTGGTAACTCGTCTGCCTGGGCCCCTGGTGTTGGCAAAATGGGAATTAACGTGACAAAAGCAACACAGAGGGTTTTTGTTTTAAATAAAGAAGGGGGGGGAGATCTATATAAACAAGTTCTCTCTGCGCACACACACAAATTCAGAGGGACACAAACTCTTAGGGAAGGACTGAGGCACATTGCTGGTGTTTAGGATGAAAGCAGCAGTGAAAGCCTTCCCTCATTGCCTAGTTTCTCTCCAAACCATCAAGGAGGAAAGCCTGGGAGAGGAATGGAGAAGACGGAGAGCGCTGGCTTAAGATGAACAGGGTCATGCGTGACCAGGAGCCCGGCTCTTTTAAAACAATTAGAGAAATAAACACACCAAGAGGTAGAGAGGCTCACGCAGGGAAACCCCAGTACAGGACACTCTTCCGCTCTGTCTCCCTCACGCACATTCCTCCATGGACTCGTCTGCCCTGCTCTTTACCAAAGAAAACAGGACTTTGGGATAACACACCAGAGCTTCTACCCCACTGCAGATACACAAAAGAAATTGAACACTTTTGGGTTGCCCTTAGCAACCTAATTGCATCAGTACATTGCACACAGGAGCCAAAGTAACTGAATTTTGATGAAAAGACGGCGGTAATTTACGGCATCACGAAATTAGTTGTCATAGCGACGGGTTAATTACATCTCAAATTAACAATGCAAGTGTGGTGAAATTAAATATAAATCATATTTTCTGCATAAATTATAGGGGTTGATTAGACCGGGGCTCGGGGAGAGGGAAAGGTTGAGCCGCCATGGGCCTACGCAGCTTTCTGAGCCGACGAGAGAGTCTCCTGGAAACACCGGGAGGAAGATGGAGTAGGGGGGGAATGAAAAAGTGTCAAAGAAAAAAAACGCACTGCCTTGCTGCTCATTTTCTGTGGGGTTTTCTTTGGCTTTTTAATTGTCATCTGAACTCTCCCTCAGTTTCCCCTGGTGGCTTTCGGAGGAAGCAGGGAGAGGAGCCAGGCCCACGCACCACGAGGCACTGCAGCTCCCCGTCCTACCCCAGCACTGCAGCTCTGAACCAGGGGAAGCTGACCTGAGCAGTGCGTGGGCTGCCTGCCCTCAGCACCTCCCCGGCCTCTTCACGGGACAAAACGAGGGGCCAGCTCACACCAGAACTGCCTGTGATCTTTGTGCCCAGGAAAGTAGCCTCGAGGCCAGTCCAGCTTGCTTGGTGCAGGTCACCACATGCCATCTTACACCTCTGGAGTCACACTGCAGCTGTCCAGGCTCTAACACATCTCTAACCTCTAACTTCTTGCCTGGTTCACAGCAACAACATGAAATGTGGTCTGCCAAACTGAGGAAATCCATTCTTGGCAGAGTGTCTGGCTGGAGGAGTGGCACAGACTGACCTGACATAGGACAGGGAGAGAAAGGCACTCTCTGACCGGCTCTCACCCGCAGTTTCTGTCCGGAGCACACCCTGAAAAGCAGGTCAAACCAAGCGCTGAAATCAGAGGCTGAAGGGAGCAGGAGAAAGCACGTTATGCTGCTAAGAAATAACAGCAGGTAAATGAAGGGCATTAGTGCCCAGCTGCAGTTCAGATGTCTCAAAACAGCACCTTGCCAAATACATGCAGAGCAAAGCCCTGCTCATGCCTGGATACCAGCCCCATGCCCTGCAAGCGCAAGGCTGCGGCACGGGCAGGAGGCAGCAGCTCTGCTCTGGGGCAGCAGGACTGGTATGGGAAGAGGCTGCAGCAAAGCTGGGAGTGGGTCGCCAGCTGCAACACTAAGAAGCTGTGTGGTTGCTCTATTAAACTCTTGGTGACCCTCGGCAAGCACAGCGCATTGCCATTCACAATGGGACACAACTAACTACCAACAACAACTAAAGAAAGAGTGTCTAAAAATACCCGGCCCCTGCCTGCCCTGTGCAGCCTGGCAGCCCCTGGGAGCTGGGTGCTTGCAGGAGCTCCAGCCACTCATCCTGAGGCTGGTCTCCTCCCAGGGGCTCACAGAAGATGGTCATTCAGTGGTCGTTCAGTTCAGAATGCCCTGAATCATTCAGTTCGCTGCAGGGATGTAAAACCATTTTGCAGTCTAACTGCCAACAGGCCCTGCCCCAAGCAGGGATGATGCTGAAGAGCCAGGTGCCGCTCTCCTCTCAGGCCCTTGCTTCTGTTTCTAGGCTGGGTGATGATAGGTACCATGCAGCTCTGCTCTGCATGGGGCCCACAGTGCTGCACCTGGACAGCCCCTGCCAGCTGCAGCACTGCACTCGGAAGGAAAGGGGACATGGTAAGTGTCCACTCAAGGAAAGGGGGCCATCATCTGTCAGGAAAGGACACACCGGAGCCAAACCCTCCAAGTATAGTCCTCTGTTTCTTGCCTCTCTGAGCAGAGTGAGGAAAACCTCAAGAGAAAGTCTGCAATGGGCATGGGCAGATGGGACATACCTGCAGTACAGACAGACAAGGATTGATGTCAGAAGGAGCAGGGTGAGCTGCCCTCCCAGCTCCATGAGCCAACAAGGCTTCCCATAGCCCTGCAGGACTCACTGCAGCACAAAGGGAGATCCCCATGTTTAACTCCTCAGACATCTGATATCCCTGAAGACAAAGCATGCAGGAACCTTTCCCACTGTGCAACTCTTGCAGAACTCAGTGACAAACCTCCCAGAGGCTACTCTCAGGCCAAAACCTTACACTGCAGGTTTGGCATCCCATCCCAGTCCCGCTAACTATGCCTGTAACAACCCTCCTGTCAGCCACAACCAGACTGGAGGCATAAGGCTCTTTGGGGACTTCCCTAAAATAATAGTTCCCTCCCACTTTAAAAATGTTTTTTTACTTAGCCTGCATCTACCCAGACTCCTTTATCTTCTCACAGGCTGTCTGCTCATGGTAAAACACCACTTTGACACCTCCCAGGAACCCTCTTGGTCACCTCTGCTGCCATACTGCCTTGCCTCCTGCCCACACAACTCGCAGCACCGGCAGCACTCAGACTGAATACTGAGATTCTCATGAAATCCTGCCACATTTCATCTGGGCCTGGGCTGAGGAATTTCTCAAGTAAGGGAATTTGGAGGTTTGTGGTATTTTTTTAGAGGGGAATGAGGGAGAGCATATGAAAGAAAGGAAGGAAAAACCTAAAAGTAAAAAGCCCTCTGGTCCTGGCAGCCAGTATGATCGATGGTCGTGGATTTGCATGCACATTTCATTAATTTTTCAGCATGCATTTTATTTATCTATGCGCCATACATCTGCTGAAGTTTATATACTTGATAATATATAAATATAGACACACAGCAATCAATACGACATCCGCTTCGCAGAAGCTTCCATTAGCCCCCCCCCACACCCCCCTTCCCTTCCTCATTTCCACAACCTGCTGCCTGGGCACCTTGTGCTGTTCAATCGGTTTCCGATTTTCATTAGCGGTGGAGCGCCGGCTCCCCCGTCCCCCAGCCCTCCCCACACCGATCCCATTCACCTCCACGTGGGCCAGGGAACCGCATCGCGGCCAGCAGGCGCCTGCCCTGCTGGGGGGAGCCTCTCCCTGCTCGCCCTCCCCTTTCTGTGTCAATAGGCTTCCCGAGACGCAAGCACCGGGATGCTGGGGCTGCCTAGCACAACAAAACCGCCTAGAGCCTAAAGGACACCTCAGAGCGCTCTCAGCCATCCCCTTCCTTCCAAAAGCTGCCTGGGATTTTCTCCGCCCAAAGGTCCTGGCAAGAGGCAATGGGAGCAGTGGTGGGGACAGAGCAGAGCCCCGGCTGGGTCACCGACACTCCTGTCTACTCTCAGGCCACCTTCTCCTTCCCTTCCCCAAACACAGCTAAGCCAAAGCCAAGATTTGAATGTCAGCACTAGGCAACAGGACAGACCAAACGGTCCTTTGGCCATTCTGTTTCTTCACCCTGGCTTAACGCCACCATGACCTTCACTGTTGCACGTGATATGCATGGGTACGTGGGTGGGGGAGAGATGGAGGACGTCTGGCCAGTTCCCTAGGGTCTCTCACTGTGGAGGAGAGCTCTGCCCCCAGAGCCCTCTGAGCCAAACCCAGAGCCCTGGCATGCTTCTGCCCAGCCAAATTACCTCCTGTGACATGGACGAGAATCTTATTAAGTGGGCTTTGTCGTCAGGATCAAACTGCAGCTGTTAAGAACAGCCTGGGTCAGTGTAAACTGCAGCCCGAGTTTCCACTTTTTATCTCAGTGGACTGTCTTCTCTCTGCCTTGTTTTCTTCTTGTTGCTTGGGAATTGGACTTGAACATCCAATCTGTCCCCACTGTATTGTTGTCTTGGGAAGAGAGCAATTCTACTCTCAATTTCTGACCTGTTGTGCACTCCTTGGGTATGTCACACCCCACTGAACTTTCCTAGTCCCCCCTTCCATCCAGTTTTCAACTAGGAAGGAGTGTTTCTCATTATTGATTTATCTGTCTTCACTACAGTCTTTATCTCAAATTAGCCGGTCCATCTACAGGGTAATACAAACATCTGCAGCGTGGAACAAACACTTGGGAAGCACTCAAACTACTTTTTACAATAGCCAGACAACACATCGGAGTTGTTGTAAGACAAGAACTGTAGCGTAGCACAGTTCTACAGCTACGAACTACAGTATGTAGTTGCATGGCACATTGCATCACAGGTGGATTATTTCCCAATAAATTGGGAAATTTATTTAAGAAGAATAATTGTTCCTATTATTATTATAAGTGACTACCAGTAAATCAGCGCAATGCCTGGGGAAAATTCTAAATGCTTTTCCCCTTGTTTCAGGATGGGAAAAGAGATCTTTTTGCGGGAGAGAATATATGGAAAGGTATGTGAGAGCAGAGCAAATAAAGCGCAAGTGACAGATTTCCAGGGGACAGTTCTGAATCACGAGTGCATCTTTTCTAAGGGGCCAAACAACTTAATTAAAAACCCACCGGACCTGCGTGGCCCAACCCGTCACTCACCAGAATCCCCAGCCCAGCACCCTGCTCTCCTCAAGCAGGAAGCCCCGGCAGATGTGGAGATAAAAGCAGAGGGTTTGGCAACAGAGACCCGCAGCTCCCGGGTGCTGGCGCCTGCTCTATCACAGCCACGCAGAGCCCACAGCTTCCTCCCACAGCCTGTCCTGGGTGCCTGCGGCCAGCCACAGATACCCAAACCTAACTTGTCCACCACGAACCCAGCCACCTCTGTCCCATACGGCCTTCCTTCCCAGCTGCGTCCCGCTCTGCGCAGCAAATGCTATTCAGCCAGTGGTCAAACAGAGGTTTGCAAAGGAGAGAGAGATTGAAAATAAATAAAAGGATGCCTGTGCCTTTAAAAGAATTTTCATTTATAGGCTCTTCTCCTCTTCCACCATTTCAGTGATCTATATGCAAATATGCTAATGAATGCAAATTAAGACACCACTTTTAGTCCCAATTTAATAGAAAGCATTAAAATACCTTTTTTTTTTTCCCCAAAAACTCCATATGCATGAAGGAAGGGGTTTTTTTAATTTATTTTATTTATTTTTTGATTTTTTTAACTTTTCGCTAAAGTCACATTCAGCAGCAAACACACCATCAAAGTGCTGGAGACAAGGAGGGGAAATCTGACTGACATTTCCAGGTGCCAATTACTAAGATCTTGTTCTTATTCTGGGAGGATTGTGAATTAATTTCTTCTATTTTTTAGAAGGAGCTATTAAAACTGATGGTACAGCTACCCTGTTCTCACTCATAGTCTCCCCCACACCTCAAACAGTATAAACCTGGTGCGGAATGAAGCCCATCACATCCATAAAGATGTTATCGCATGTTAGGTTACACTCACTTTTCTGAGGGACAGGTGTGGAAAAGCAGCAGGGAGTGATGCACACACCATCCTGATTCTACGAGAGGGACATATCCTGACTGGGGGCTGCGGGAGCTGTAATTAAAGCCTGGTGGTAGGGCTGCAATGGTACTAAAACCTGACACTATTGCCATGGGATCTCCAGGCCTCCCATTCCCTGAGAAGTCTCCAATCCCAACATTAGTCTTCCCAGCCTTTTCAAAATATGCTTAAGCTTAGTTAAATACAAAAACCTCCAAAACCCAACAGATGCAATGCTAGATTATGTTAGCAATGCTGTGAAAGTCTACAGGAAAATAAACTATGACTCATCTTTTTTTAAATGTTTCAAATACAAACCTTTCCACTCAAGCAGAATCATGGTTTTTACCAAAACTTCTTGAGATGGAAAATGTAAATGAAGTATCAGTCAAACTTTTCACAAATCCAAAGCAATTCTACATAGTTGTTCATTTACAGATAGAAACACCATTTTTCTTCAAGTATTTCATTTGGCTGTTTTCTAAATGAAAACTTTCTTCGCTTACCACCTTTTCACCTACAACTGTCATTTAATTTTATTTTAAAATCTAAGGTCTGGGATTGTGCAAAATCTAAATGGTTGCCTCCATTTAACCCAAAGCAACTTTAATCATATTTATACACATATTTTAATGAGAAGCAGGAAATTGCTCTTCACCCAGCCGTACCTGCCACACAGCCCCTTCCCCCAGCTTTGCACAACTAGTGCCACAAGGCCTGTTCGGAGAACAAAAGCAGCCAGACTCCACTCTGCTGACTGGGTTTTATCTGTGGTAATTTTACCTCCTCCACAAGGCAGTGGGCCAGACTCTTTTTGCAGCAACACTAGAGTAAATCAAGATCAAAGCCTCCCCCCAGGGCAATGGTACTGTTACTCAGGGATTTACACAGCCTAGGCAAGGATGAGAATCCTGTCCCTGCACAGAGCACGAGCCCCTACCCTTCAGCTCCTTGCTGAACGTCCTTCGAACTGCCCCAAGCACAACATTTTCAAGTGAAAACTGTGTTAACAATGATCGATAGACAGAACAAGCAACTGGCTGCATGACACAGTTCTTCCTGGATGAGACAAGGGAATATCAACCGCTCTACTCCAGCTCTCGCTGTGCCAGCCAGGCGGCTGCTCTACCAGCAGGGACCCTGCTGCCAAATGCCACTCGCCATCCCCTTCTGTTGCCACACCAAGGTGGCAGCTCACACGGAAGCCCAAGTAAAACAGATTTCTTTATCTAACCTGGATGGCAACAAGCTAACCGGCGACCAGTCACCTCCAGGAGCTGCAGCAAAGCAGCTGACAGTCCACCAGACTGGATGCAGAGATGCCAGACACACCACGTGCCGGGGGTGCCAGCCCACTGGCGCATCTACAGGTCTCTGCCCATCTTTGGCATCTGCCTGCATGCTCAGGGCCTCTGGCCGCCCTCTGCAAGGGGCTCGCTGATGGAGCACGAGTGTGCCCTAGAGCCTCCACCTAGCCCATACGGTAACAGGCTGTACGATGGACTCTGCTGCTTTGTCCCAGGGACAGTAATTGTCCTGTTTGCTTACAGTTCGCTGCGTGTTTCTCCTCTCCACAATGCGCACTGTAAGTAACATGAAAGCACAAAGTGGATAAATAGTCTCCTCTGACATGATTGGGCACATCTCTGAATGTTTATGGCAGAGAACAGATATTTAGATATTTACAGGGAATATCTTTTGTCAGTGCCAAACCCTAGGTTTTGCTGTCAGAAAAAACAAACACAAGCACCGAAACTTGTCTTCAAATGGAAATCTGCACAGAAGAGAATGATTTCCCCATCAAACCAGTTTTATTAGATACAAATATCTAATTATTTCTACCAAGTGCTGGGTTACCAAAGATTTTACATGCAACTTTTTTATCATGTGTAGGAGTCTTTTTATATAAAGACCTACATATCTACATATATATAAATGAACCCGATTTGAATGCCATCTGAAATATTTTTCTTTTTCTCCTTTTTCCTGTATTTTTAAAATAAAGATTGAGACAAAAAAAAAAAAAAAAAAGAAGAAGAAGAAGAAATTCTCTCTCAGTTTGTAGGGATCTTCCTGGCCTTGAACACCTACCACTCCAGTAACATTATCAGTGAGATGCTTGCACCTCTGCATTTTCCAGCAGGCTCTCTTCCTTGATCACTTTTCTAACATCTCTTCAGTGCTGTTCTTGTAATTTCGTAAAGGCACATTCATGAAAAACACATTCCAGACACACTCAGGACTCATGAAAGCCTCCCAACACCAGAATTAATAAAATTAGTAAACATCACAACACTACATACAAAACTCATAAGTAATGCACAGAGTCTGTATCCTAAAACACACACAAAATCCTTATGACTCAAGCCCAAACTCCTACACTGGCCTCACACAAGGAAAAACATACGCAAGTCTATATACATACACACTACACAGGCATATGCCCACACAACAAACACCAAGACAGAATAAAAACACACACAAACAGCTTGATAAAAACAGACATCTCACCCATACATACATTACCTACCCAAACCACAAAAAACAGAGCCTAAATATAAACTCCTCCCCAACAATACACAAACATCCCCCAAAAACACACCGTGCACACTAAACGTGTGCCAAGTATAATCACAAATACACACAGCAAATACCTTCTTCAAAACATACAACTCATTACAGGCAGACTACTAACTACAGAAAAAAGGAGCTCAATGTATATATTTAAAGGTTCAACACCTTATGTCAGCTTTTCCTTTCTAAAGAGTGGGGAAAATGACAGACAGACAGAGAGGGTAAGGAGAGACTGGGCAGGAGGCGATAGGGAGGAGGAAAATGGAAGTTGCCTTGTGGGGTAGAATATGGATCAGGCTGTCATCTGGAGACCCATCTTCATCCAGAATTAATGCACTAAAGTTCTCTGGTTTTACTCTAAATGGTTTTAACGAGACAGCAGAAGCTGTGCTCTGGATGCCAGGTGCATGGGTACCTTGGCTGGCTCAGGCACTTTGAAACTGAAAAGGCAGCAGGTTCGGCATTTTGGGGCCAAGCCCAGAGAACCCATGCATGCGCTGGAGAACCTGGACTAAGTTGGAAGGAGGAAGGTATTTTATTTTAGACTGCTACACATGTCCTAAAAAGTTTAACCCGTAAGCTCGCTCACAGCACTCACCCAACGGGAGCATGGTGCCAGGCAAGTGCCTTACACTACTCTGTCAGCAGCTCTGTCCTAGTGCTGTGGGAGAGGGATCAGCACTGGGATCCCCCGCACCGACCAACATGGGAATGCACTGGCTCTACAGAGCAGCTGGAGAGAGCTGCAGAATGCTGCAGGGAGGGCCGGCACAGCAGGTCCCCATCCGGCACAGCTCTGCCATGGAGCGGGGATCAGACGGGAAGTCTCGGAGGCACAGAAGCAAGCAGGCAGAGAGGAAGATGCTGTGGGGATAGCAAAGCCCGTCACCGCTTATGAGGAGCACGTTCTGGTAGCCTGAGCCTGCAAGAGAGGCCAGCAGCACTGCGGGGCGAACAGTGCAAGTCACCTGGGGAACGGCTCCCGGGGCCAGCCAGGCAAAGCGGCACAGGGGAGGCCTCACACACGCTGGGAAATGCAACCTTCACTCACGCACCCTGCGCCCCTCAAACCACACACTGTCCTCAGGACAAAACTCTGGAGGAATGGTATGAGCTGCTGACCCCCCCATATCTCCTCCCTCGAATCAATACATCCTTACCTCCGACTCCCATACCCCGGGGGGGATGCTATGGTTGGGGCGGGGGAGGAAGAACTGAGAGCAAACAACAGCAACAGGAACAGAGTTGAGCCATTTCAATTATTCATATGCCAGATGGATTCTTTTCCTGCCCTTTTTTTTTTTTTTTTTTTGCTACAAAAATAAGAAAGAGGGGGGAGCATCGATGTTTGGGGAGCGAAGGGAGGAAAACATATTTTCCCCAAAACAAAGTGCAGAAAAGCGAGGGGAAAGCCCCAGCATACCCATCTCTGTGCGAGGAGACCACAGGGAGTGCGAGAGTTTCCACTCACCGGGGAACTCACAAATGACTGATCTTTTATTTTACACACACAGAGTGAAAGTGAAGGAGAAAGTGCACAAAAAAATAAGAGAGAGAAAGGGAAAGAGGGATGGTGACAGAGAGAAAAAGGGACACAGAATGAGACAGAGCGAGAGTAAGCAGAGAGAGGGAGGGGGGCAGGCAGAAGAGGGCTTTGACCTTCTGTGAAGGATATAAAAAATCCAGCAGCCTCAGGGGACACCCAACTATCTAGCATATTGCTGTTAAAATGTCTGCAAAATTTAATACACTTGGCATGCCATCTAATCAGTCCTTGGAAACCACGGTTTTTCTCCCTCCTGCACTCCAACTGTTTCAGACCTCCAGCATTTGGGGATGGGGTTGGGTATTTTCTACAGATGACAGAAAGTTTGGTGCATGCACACAGGGTAGGTTGGGGGGTTAATTTGTGTTTCATTTGCCTTTTTTTTTTTTTTTTTGGAAGCAAACAGCTGTCATTTTCCCTTTTTAAAAAAAGTTTGTACAGATTCCCGCATGCTGAAGAGCTGCTGCTGCATGTGCAGGGCAAGAGCACATAGTGCAGAGCATGCAGGCACACGAGCATGTGTGCCCACAGACAGGATGGACAGGAGAGGACGGATGGGTGGACGGATGGGAAGCACAGCGGCACGCACACCCACAGCTCAACCAGTGCCAAGGGGAGCATGCATGGTGGTGCTGGCACACCCTGCCAGTGCCTGCGTGTGTGTGCACGCGCTGCAGGTGCGCTCACACAGCAAGCCAAAGCTCATGCTCGCCTGCCTGCATGCCCCGGTGGCGTGGGCACACTCACCACAGCGAATCGGCTGGGGGGGGTGAGGGAGGGTGAAACCAGCCCGAGGACGGGGCGGCACTTTGGTGCCGACACTCCTTATTGAAAGGGACAGCTGCCTACACTGCCACACAACAGCAAAGGAAACAGCTCTCGGGGAAAACAACAACAAAAGCCCCAACCCTCAGAACAACAAATACATCCAACACTTGTTACCTTCCGCAGGAGCTCAGCGGGTTGCAGGACTCCAAAAGAGCTGGGCAAAGCACTTCCGAGCCGAGTGGGAGAAGGCCACCTTTTCACTCCATGGGGAAGGGAATGGAGGAGCTGGTGCAGTGTGGTGTGTCAGGTGCTTTCAGCTGTGCCAAGGCAGTCAGCAAAGACCTCGAGATAGGATCAGGCCCTTCAGGAGGGGAGGCTGATGCCTCCAGCCAGGTGTGGAGGTTTATGACCTTGGTCATCCAAACAGAAGTCCCTGACAGGCAAGGGCAAGCACAGCTCTAAGAGCAGAGGACAGGCTCTCAGCTAACACAGAGGTGCTGTGGGGCCCCTGGTGCAGGTGGGACCTGTGCCAGCTGATTCAGGCACATGGACATCTAACCTCCAACCTGGGCAGCCTCGGCCTGGCATTCATGAGGGGAAGCCCAGGGTCCTTCTCAATGTGAGGAAAGTGAGAGATGTGCTGAGGAAAGGGATGAGGCATGAGGCAAGGAGGGATCTAAGTGCACGAACACCCTGAGACCCTGGAGCAGAACAGGCACAGCTGCTCACAGACAGGCTTGTCCAGCAGCTCAGGTCCTTCCCAGCCCATTGGAACTATGTCACAGGAATACCGCTGCACAGAGGGAAGCCTCTGCAACTGGGAGCAAACAGGCCTCCTGGCCCACTGAAGGTGGGGCAAAAAGGCTCCTGGGTCCTCCTTCTCCCTCCAGAAGAAGGGGTTTGGTGAGAGCAAAGGTGGAGAAGAAAACACAAAGGCAGTGGACACCACTAAGTGGAATTATCAGTGAAGGAAGAGAAGGTGGTCCTGGGCCACGGACAGGATAGGAAAGGGCATGGATTCACAGGACTAAGGAGAAAGGACCTGGAAGTTTAAACCAAGGCATGGGCCCCAGATCCTACCCAGCTCAAACAAAACTTTGTTCAGTAAAAATGTTAATTGCTGAGGAACCAAATAAAAGAAACCCCACAGGCTGAAAACTGCTCAGTGTCTTTAATTAGCCAAAAAAACAAAGTGGTTACAGGAAAATGAGAGTGTAAGAGGGGATCCCGAGGGAGCAGTTATGCTACTCCCCCTTCTCTCCTTCATCACCAAACAGCCCAGGGTAAGGCCATGGTAGCAGCCTCTTTGATAGTAGATTTGGGAAAAGCATTTGGGCCTGGTTTCTTTTTACTGTCCAGAAGATGAGAGCCCCAGCCAGGGAAACTCAGATCTGAGTCAGGCACCTAGTGACCCCAGGGGCTTCAGAGCCTTCCGTTCAACCCCATGCCAGATGCCTGCTGGAGACACAGGGAATGCCTTCCACTATTTGCATTGAGACAGCTGGCTCTCCGGCCCCTTTAGGGCCAAAGAAAAGAAACTGTCCCTAGGGCTTAACCCTCAAAAAAGAAGAAGAAAAAAAGCGAGAAAATAAGCTACAGGTTAGAAGCAGCTTGTTCTTTAATGCACTGAAGGATCATCCAGACAAATTTACCCATTTCTGCTAAATTCCACCAACAAAGCCAGAGCTCTTCCTAATCCCCACACAGGCTGGCATCTGCCTGAACGGCCACAGTCCCAAGTGCCCAGTAACTTGCCAGCCATTTACTGCTTTAAGAAGAAAGCAAAGTGAAGATGAGAGAAGTGCCTGAGTGTTTTAGCTCTTCTGCTGCCCCCACATACAGTTCACACCTTGCCCCTTAATTCCTGCCCAAGGCAACTGGACTGGGTTTGGAGTCTCACCCACGCAATTCTCCTCACTCTCCCCTCTGTGAAGGGCTTACATCTCTGGTGTGCGTTGAGCAGACAGCCAAAACTCTCCATTCTATACAGACACTGTGTGCACACGTGGGACAAAAAGAGAAGGACACACAAGCTGGAATTGGGGAGCAAGAGCCAACGGCACTGGAGTATGTGACCTGTGAATGGCACTGGAGTATGTGACCATCCCTAGGAGCTGGTTACGGATCCTGCATCATCCAAGCTCAGAGCCTTCCCAGAAAAATGGTTTCATGCACAAAATGAAAAATAAAAGACCTTCAAGAACAGCATAAAGGAGAAAATAACACCTTATTGAGGAAGCATCTGGCCCATCCTAATTTCCAGGTTGATTCCACCCCGCTCCAGCCTACCCCCTCCCCTGGGGCCTATCTAGCTGGGAAATCACAGACAATCAGGGAGGCTGTTCCAGCCAATTTCCTTCAGGGAACCTGCAACTTCCTCCTGGGACCGTCCTCCCAGTGGCTTATTCCTGCCTCACACAAGAAGGTGAGGGCCATAGTCTTCCTCAGAACAGGTTCTCCCTTTTCTCTTCTCTCTGAGGCAGCACTGAGGGTCACAAATCTGGTCACACACCAGGTTTGGACAAAGGTAGTGAAGTGGAGGAGGGCTTGAAGAATGAGACTGGTAACAGTAGGAAACAGAGGTAAACACAGGCGTTATGCAGAGGGAGAGAAAGAGAGGGAGGTACTCCAAGAGGCTGTAAATTCATATTTCTAATTACTTCCTCATGTTTTTCAGCACTCCTCAGTCAAGTTTGATTAAAATTCCTTTCAAGGGAAGACGCTCCATAGAGAGACCTGCAATGGAACAGGCAGCTTGTGAAGTTTGCAAAATTGCTAGGGGTGGGCACTAAGTGCAATAGCTTGGGAGCTGGGTATAGATCAGCCCCCCCCCCGCCCCAACACGGGTGCATGCCCCATGAGAGGCTGCTCTTCTGAGACCGAACACCAGTTCAGGTCTACCTGTTCTCACACTGTCAGGGTACAAAATAGGACACAGCCCCTATCCCTCACACCTCAGACACAGAGTGTTGTGAGACAGCTTCCACAACAATCTCCTTCCTAACTGGCAGAGAAGGTCCTCCCAGGAGCGTGTAAGAACTTCCTATGAAACATATGCCTCAGCAGATGGGGGAAAGCTTATGCTCCCTTCCACCTATGAGTCTCTTACATAGGGGCTAGTCTTCTCCATAGTGAAAAGCAGGACTCAAGACCTTACATCCTTGTTTGCTTATTCAATGGAGAGAAAGCCTGAGATCTGGCAGGCAACAGTAATTTATGTAATAGAGATCCTTCCAAAAGTATGAAAAGGAAGCATAGTAACAGAGAAGAACTAAGGAACAAGACCATTTTTATCACCTTCAGTCTTAAGAAGCCTTGGCACCATCCTTACACGGCACCAACTGTCACCAGGCAGGGGTGGTCTTCCCAGTGGACAGGAGGGTTTAACAGAGCTCCCTCAGGGATATTTCCAGGAATGGCTTCAGGATGAAAATCTGAAAGGCTTTTCCTCAGAAACCCTCCCCTCACCAGCTCACAGTTACTGGTTGTACAGGGTGTTTCTCTCCAATCTATTCTTTCTGCTGGCTCTATTGCCTATAATTAGGCTCCCAGGCTGCTGGGTCCCCACTGTGTTCTCTGTTCATCTACAGACAAGATGTTCATCCAGCGCTATGGCCAACTCCCAGGCTGCATCTCCCACTCTCTGAGCCCTTCCAAGTCCCCACAAGAAAGGGTGTGAGTACAGCCAATTCTCCCTCCTGACCCTGCCCTGCCAAGCTCCCTGCAGGAGGGGATGCCCCAGGATGAGGGCTGGGGACCAGAGAACGTAAGCAGCACCCGTTTTTTTTTGTTTATCCTCAACACTGTGGCAAGAGTGAGACAGAAGAGACACTGCTGGATATCAGCCTCTGAGTTCCCTACATGGCTTTGGAGAAATCATGATTATCTTGATGCCTGGTTTCTCTCCTTTCTCTCCCCCTCCCCTCCCTGCTCTGAATAGCTGAGTGTCTTAATGCTCACGTGAGTAAGGGACAGACCCTGCGACAATCAGCTGGGCATGGAACAGGAAGGTTCTTATAGATTCTGTCAGGACACAAAATTCACAGTTCAGCTAACCAGGAGACATCCAATCCATGATACTGCACACACTAGCATGCAAACAAATGATAAAACATCCTTTCTGGTTAGTTGCTCTCCATCACGTGCAAGACACAGGTCATGGAGATAAGTCCAGCCAGCTCTGCAATCTTCTCATGTTCCCTTCCCATCCAACCTGTGCTCAGCCTGTAACAGAAGGACCCAAGGACTAGGAAAGGAGAGGCAGAAAGACTCCAGCTGCACCTCAGATCCTAAATTCAGGACCACCACTGTGCTTAGGAACAGAAGTGCAGAAAATTATGCTTAATGCTGCACTGTTCACAAGTGAGATCTGACACGGTCAGGCAGGGGAAGAGGTCTTGTTCTTCGTGTAAAGAAAGCCCTTGCATGATGCATGCTGAACAATCCACAGCAGGGAGCCCACAAAGCTACTGTCTTAAACCTGCGATTGCTGCAACCTAAGCCAGCAAGGTGCATGCAGTCAGAGCAATACAGACCAGCATGACCAACTGGAGAACTGCCCAGTTTTTGGGAGCTGCATGCAAAGCGTGCCTACATAGGCAGCATGGGCCATGAGCACACCCAGGATCTGCAGCTGCTCTCTGGAGATAACACACGTTGGGTGTTGGTTGCAGGCTGCACATGCTGCTGACCATACACTGGATGTGGGGGAGCAGGGGCACCCACATGGCCTGGGAGCAGGGGAGTGCGTGGGGACGCCACGGCAGGAGAGTGATCAAGAGAGGCAAAGCCCTGCACCACGTTCTCCCCAGTGGGAAAGCACATGAGCTGTGTTCCCCTCTCCATCTCCTCTGAGAAACCCAGAGGTGGTTTGAGGGGGGCCTCTGACTCCAAAGTCATCCAAGTTTCTGAGGTAATTAATTTACTGCTGAAAGAAGGAGAAGGAAGAGCAATAAAAGAGCCTTTGTACTTAGGGTGGGGCTGGAGCATGGAAAGTCATTTCAGAGAATAAGGAGTTGGGGGCAAACAAAAACAAAAAATAAAAATAATAAACTGATTGACAAGCTTACAAGAAAAGCCACATTTTTAGCATTCTTAATCCTTAGAATAAACACACAGGGAGGAATGAGGACAGGGCTGGCTGTCCTCCGAGATCACTGGGAGAGACTGGGCTTGGTGCAGGCAAGAGATTTTGTGCTGGTGGCTGTTGTGTATGGTATTGCCCAAGCTAGAAGGAGGTGTGTGAAAGTGTGGAGGGGAAACAGGCCAGAGGATGGTAAAATCAAAGGTAGACACTCACTTGGATCTTCAAGCTCTCTGCTTTTCTGTTTCATGCTGTCTATACTATTGCTGTTTCAACACAATCAAAATTACACTAGAAACACAGAACCAAAGGTGTCCCACCCAGTAGTGGAAACACAGCAGTAGTTTGAGAGAGCTACACCTTCTTACCACCCCAGTCAGCTGCTTCAGTAAGAACCAAACTGCATGACACTGTCTCCCCACACCCCCTGCTTTTATCTGGTCCCCATCCTCCCCCAAAACATCTGTCAAATTTCTCCAGGATAGCAGGAGTTAAATGGCTGGTTTTAGCGGTAGAGACACGTTTAGGAAGGGATTGAATTTGTGCGTGGTGCAGCCGGTTCCCTGTTTATTAATAAGCTATTTATCATTGGTGTTGCTTTTAATACCATTTTGGCTTAATGTTGTTAATGAAATATAAATACCCGCACTAATGATGTTGGTCAGGAGGCAGCGTGGGCCACTGGCAGCTTTGCAGGAGGGAGGCCAAACCACGGCTGTGTGTGAGAGGCTGTGACGGCGCGACTGCCAGCCCAGCCTCCGGAAGAGCTTCCCCACACACTCCCACCACAAGACTGCATAAGCACCGCAGGGTGAGGAGGGGTACCTCCACCCAATGGGATGGGATGGGGCAGTGCTGGCAGGAGGGCAGAGAGAGATTTGCAGCAGCTCTAGACCACTCTGGCAGCCCAGGCCCAAGCTAACTGCCCACCAAAGCTGCCCAGAAAGGAAGGTGGCTCAGCATCACGGTTCAGCTCCAGCAAGGCACAGGACTGCTCCCTCTCAACTCTCTGCCTTTTGAGATCACAACAAGAAGCTGCCCTGGCCCAACATGTCTGTGTTGGGGACCCTGCAAGCTGCAAGGAGCTCTCTAGATGGAAATATGTAGAAGAAGTCAGATGAGTTTTGTTTGCTTAATGCAGTTGCCCCACTGGAAGAGCGATTTGCAGACTCTGCGCTAAGCTCCCCCAGGGCAGCTCCCACATGAGCCCAACCAAGACCCCTTCAGCAAAGAGGTGTTCCCCAGTGACCACCTCAGAACTGTTTGTGGCTCATGCTGGGCTGGCCGCGGGGGCTCTGGCTTCAGGCCATGGGGTGCTGCAGGGTGGGGTGGGGCAGGAGGAGCTCGCCTGGCTCCTGGGGCTGCCTGCCACTCCACAGCCACTGCCTCACTCCCCAGCCCTGGTAGGGCCATGCTGCCCTGGGTCTGCAGCAGGCTAGGTGGGGATGAAGAAAAAAAAGGAGTCTCCTGTTCTTGAAGGGAACAATGCCAAAAGCTTGGCCTTTGGCAAGGGTTCAGAGGTTTGCTCTGGATCTGCAGACCGAGCTTGCACAGGTCCCTCTCCATTAGCTTGTGTCTAGCACCGTCATGGGGCAGGGATTACAAATCTCCCTAAGAAGGCTTTTGGAAATCCCATCTTGCACTACCATTTGCATTAGAGCAGCCCCTAGAGAGAGCTGAGGCCTGGGCACGCTTTCAGAAAGAACCTTAGGCCAGGAGAGGCTTCAAGGCACCAGAGGAGATTGGTATGGAAAGGCAACAGGCAGAACAGCTTTGGGACTGGTCAGTGGAAGAGGCACAGCAAAACCTGTGCCCAAGGCCACCCAGCAGGCACACGGCTCTCAAAATCAGAAGAGCGTCTGAAATGGACCTTCAACCACCAGGAAGTTCCAAACCTCTGCAAGCCTCCAGAACAAAACCAGACACTTGCCTCAGGAGCATACTCCAAACACTATCACTGCCTGAAGAGTCAATGAAGAGGCAAATTTGGAGAACAAAATATACCATACTCTGTCTTCTGACAGCTCTTGTAACTTCTCTTGCTCCAAGTTGACCCACTCCACTAATCTCATTCAACACACAGGGAACCAGAGTTCCCTGCAAAGCCGGAAGCCTAATCAAATGGGAGGAAGAAGTGCAGATGATGACCATGCACCCCCTTACCCACCAAACCCTCCCAGGCCTGGGGCACTAGAGCCCCTGCTTCCTGAGATCAAAAGAGGTGGCCTCATGTCCTCCCTCATGTTGCCGTCTCTGCCACAAAAGCTAACCCATCATTGGTTTGCATAAACTGCTCAAAGATGCATCTCTCTTCCCCTCAATCCCCACTAAAACCCTTTTTTCTTTTGCTTTGCAGTCTCCCCCTTCCTCTCTCCCAGGAAACGAGCGCAGAGGAAACTACAACTGGTCTGCACTGGGAACTCTCCTGGTGTTCCCCGCCACAAGGAGTACCATCAATTTACACTGTTCCTTTAAGACTTTATCTTTTAATTTGGTGCTCCCCCTTTCCCCTCCTCAACTAACTGATTTATTAGTTTACATCTCATAAATTGTAACCCCTCACCTCCCCCTTCACCCTCCCAGATGCCATAAATCCCCTTCAGGGCCTCGACACCCTTCTGCATGTGGTACAGCCCCCTGCCCCCCAAAGTCACCTCCGAGTCCCCAGGGAGCGCGGGGCTCATTTGCTGGGGGTTTGGTCTAGCTCGTCTCAGCAGCTAATCCCTTGGGTGGCTCCTGTCAGATTATTAATTAGCTAAAGCGGATCGGCCCTGGAACAACATGCGGTTGGACTTCAGATAAAACAGGACGGCAGAGGCTTGGCATGTAGTTGTTTAAAGGGATATTGTCCCTTTTTTCTCTTTCTTTCTCCTGGGGTGGGGGGAAAGAGAGGAGGAGGAGACAGGCTACTTCCACAGCTGCTTGCAACCCCCAGCAGTTTGCCACCCTGATCACAGGCCTGAAGATGCAAAGGAGAGGAACAGCAGACACCATCTCCACCCTTGCCCTGTGGCAGCTAAAACTTTTCCAGATGTTGGAAAGGCTTTAAGAACCTGTTAAGAGGCATGCAGCACTCAGCTGGAGGGTCTCACCACTCCTCCCTGCCACCTCCCTGCCCCTGCTGTCCCTTGTCCACTCATTGCTCCCTACAGAAAATGTGGTCTGTGCAACCACCCCATGAAAATGACCAAAGGCTGTTCCAAGGGGCCATGGTCATCCCCACCTTGCGAACAGGTATTTTAAACCAGAAGCAGCCGTCCACTTTGCATGGGTAGGGTTTAAAGCCCCCTTTTTTATGCAGTGCAGCCTTCCTGGGTGGGATAGAGTGAGCGGTCTCATAGGCATCGTAGCGGAAAGCCTGCAAGAGCAAGCTGGAATGAGAGTCAGCGCGACTGATGCTGGGGAGCAGCTCACCTCCTTGCTCCGTTCCCACTTTGGATTGTTTTGACTCAAACCGATGAAGCTGAAATATCGAGTCACAACGGCACTAAACTTCATTACAAGCTCTTAACACAGATTACTTAATAAAAAACAGGCTGCTTTAATTGCTTTTCACCCATTAGCATTTCTGGAGGAGAAAATTCTGATTAATTTGAAGAGGCACATTTCCCCCACCCCTTGTGCTGGCCTGTGAGCCAGACCTCCTTCCCACACCAGCCTCGTCCAGAAGAGCATCCCAGAGAGCAAACAGAGCTCCCAAATCCACACGACTCTGAAAAGCAAAGGGACTAAGGGCCTGGATGAACAGATGGGAGTAATGGAGTGAAGCAAACAAGGGAAAGAAAAATCTCCTCTCCTTTCTGGTGAACCCATAAAAAGCAGCACAGGGGGATGAGCAAGAAGTGGGTAGAAGAGAACGCGATAAAGGAAGGATAGCCATCGTGGCAGGGTTCAAAAAGAGCAAGCCCAGAAGCTGCTGGGTGACTGATTTGGTGGGGTCCTGGGAAGCACCTTCACCTCTCTCTGCAGCTGGGAAAGGGGCGAGAGGCAGCTCTGCCAGGGGAATGTTGTGCAGATTTTCAAAGTTTGGGCCAAAAGCCTGGGAGCTCAGTGCTCTCTGCATGCACCTGGAATGGTCCCTGTTCCTTGTTCAGGCCCTGCTTGGATAGCTGGTTCCGAGGGAGGGCATCTGGCTGGTCACCCCCAGGTTAGGAGTGCTGGGAAGTAAGGGAGAGGCAAGGGAAGCACCCTGCATGGACCAGCAGCTCCTCTGGGCTGGGAAAGCCAGGGGACAACAGTCTCATGCTTGAAGGAAGGAGCCTCTTGGGGAGGAAAGCCAGAGTCCAGCTGCTCCAGGGAACAAGCAGGGCAGGCAGCAGCACTGGGCTGTGCTGCTACAGTAGAAAATGCCAAGCTCTCCTCACTCCATCCCCGGGACAGCTCTTTACCTTTAGCCCTAGCTGTTTCAGGGATCAAGAATGTGCAGCTACCAAGTTCCTCAAAGATCGGAAGTCAGAAAGGACAAGCCCCCTCTGCCCCACAGCATATGGGACCAGCTCAGGTAGGATCTGCACTGCTCCACTGCCAAACGGCCCCAGGTAAAACAAGTCTACCAAAACATTCCTGGCCTTCGGGCAACTGACTTCAGCTCCTGTTGTAACTAGCCCTGGTGAGGGAGGATGGCAACCAGGTTCCTGAGTAGACTGTTCTCTAGGTCAGCACACTTCAGGGACATGTTAATCAAGTAGGAATTGCTCCCATGTGCCAACTCTTGTCAACCTTGCAATGCTTCATGTTTTTCTTAAAGCCTGAGATCTTGCAAGTTACGTAAGATTTTTGTTTTGTACAACAATGTATGTGCAGTGCTATCCCTCCCTCTTGCTTCCTCTGCTCTCCCACTAGCAGAGCACAGCAACCTGAAATGTGATCTGTGTGCATCCTAAACACATAGAAACCTCAGTATTACTGTCTTATAATTGGGGGGAGGAGGGGAGTAGCTTTTGACTTCTGAAAGGACAAGGCTAGCAATATTGTTTGCTCATTTTACTTTCAAACTCACCTTAGTTTGTCCTCTCCTCTTTTCTCTTGTATGTTCTATTAATGTACAGCTAAGACAAACTCAGCAAGAATCACAAGACAGACACTAGGACAGATCATAAACTGCCCTGGCAAAAATCAGGATAGTTCTGCTGGCTGAAAATGCAGCTCTGCTGCTTTACATCAGCAGATGGCTTACCTGTGGCTCTTAATGGTTAATGTATAACTGCAGTAATAACAAAAAAAAAGCCCCAGCATTAATACATCATTTGTCAGAGGCAATATGCTAAAACAGTCTTTCCATATTCAGCTCAAGTAGTGAGATAAGCCTCACCTCCATGGGCTGAGCACCAGCTCTGGAATGAGCCCCCAGTAGAAGACATCAGAGAACAGATCACATTCACTTTACAGTATTTGTTCATTTTTCAAATTTTTTGTTTTTTATCAACAGATTTCTAAGAACTACATTTTGAACATGCATTTCCCTTGAACACTCATGTGCATACTTAGTACTGATTGCTCCAAGTGCTTTCCAACTGGTTTTCCTTAAGAAACTCCAGCAGGTCAGCGTCCCTGTTGGCTCTCGCTGGACAGCTGCCTGACAGACAGACAAGACAGTCCCACATACAGTGCCTGCCCGATTTGAAGATGTTCCTAAATGTTTAATGGAACCCTGTGAACTGACAGAGCACTATTAACCCCTTTTAGCTAGCTGTTTCGTCAGGGTGCCACAGAATGACTGCCTGCATCCCAGCTGAGAGAACTGCAGTTGGATCTACTAAGAACAGGAAGAAATACTGTCAGATGGTTAAAGGAATCAGGAGATCTGGCTTCTCCTCCCAACTCTGCTTCTGAGTCATTATTAGCATAAAATCAGGTTTGTTACATCAGTGAAGCTTGAGTAAATAAACCACGACTCATCATTGTGTTTTATTTTGCAATACCTCAGTGGGCTCCTCTCTACAAATAAACACTATTAATGCTCATTGCAACTGGAGTTATATGGGGAGGGAGAGTGATAAAAGCCCCTAAACCGGTCTAAAACCTTTATGGAGAGCATTAGGGCAAAATCACAGCTTTTTTGAGGATATTGACTTTTACAGGACAGGCACTTAAAAAAAGGGCAGCCCTTACCTGGGAAGACTAAAAGACAAATAAGTCAGGCCTGCAGGTCTGACGAGCTGATGGGTAAGAAAGATCCGGAAACATCCTGATCCTCTTCTGAGGAGCCAAGGCTGAAATCCTGACTCCACTGAGGTTTACAGCAAAACTTGTGCTTGCTTTAATAGTGCCAGGATTTAACCTCCATAAAGTTCAAGTGTAAAGACAGAAGTGTTAGGAAAGAGATAGCCACCTTCATCAGCAATGGCTCTAGGAGACAGAGAACACCATGAAGTCAGAAGAACTGAAGAAGGCAAGGAAAGCAAGGTCTGAACCCACAAAGGCCTGGCCCAGCCCCATCTCCTCCAGTACTGAAGGAACATCCTTTTTCCATGTGAGTTTTTGGGGCAGGCTGGTCTCCTGCATGACAGTTACCCAGGCAACTGTCAGCCCTCACTTAAGCACCAGGCTTCTTTAGGGCTAAGCTGCTCCACATATCCATACTTGTGAACTCTGTGCTTGTACCTCACTGCACCACAAACTGTACTCAGACCTCCTTCAACACCTGGGAGGGATGCTGCTCAGATGCCATCCTCATTGCCAGAAAACCTCTTCAGCTTTTGCACCTCAGACAACTGTTCCCCCTCATGTGGACGACTGTAAGTGCAAAATCACTAGCGGATGGGCACAGCAGGGCTTCTGAAAGGGCTTTGGGCTGCACCTACCTTTAGTTGGAAATAAAATCATTCTGTGTCTCCCAAAAGCCTTGTAAGTGTCAGCTCCTTGAACTCTGGCATCAAGGCCCTTCCCTGAACCTCTGAGCCTTTTCAACCTGCTTAGATCCCATTGCTGGACTTGGCCTTCAATTAGGAGGCTATATTAGTGTCTGCTGTTACCCAAGTGAGCGGGAGATGCTAAGGACCTTAGTGGATCAGGCTTCAGTCCCATTCCCAGACCAGATATGGTAAGGACAGCTATAAGGCCTGCCAAGCACATGATCCTCTTTCCCCTCCTTTGACTTCCCCCCATTCAGCTTTCCACAGCCGCCAACCAAACATCTGATCGAAGGCCTGCGGGAGGGAGTCAGAACTGTCCAGTCTGGTTATGAGTGAAGGTCATTGATCTAGCACAGACCAGGGATGCGGAAAACAGGGGAGGGAGGAAAAAACCCTCAGAGAGAGAGAAGAGAGAGGCATGCAGAGACAGCACACAAGCGAGCGCAGGGGAAGGCAGCGGAAGTGGCTGAAACATGGTTTCACACTCTGAGACCCAAGGGCTGTTGTCAACCCGTCCTTCATGCTCACATCTTGTCACACTAGAGGTCAGGTCTCCCAAGCGTTCCTGGAGAGCTGAGCTAGCCCATATGGCAGGCAATATGTTAACAATATGGATCAGCTGCTCGTCAGGGCCTGAGCAGATGGATGTGACAACCCTGCTCTTATCCCAGACAGGCTTTTAACATCTTCCCTTCTCCTCAACTCAGCCATACCGGAAGAGCTCTACCCAGGAACCGCTGCCTCCAGCTTAGGTGGACCTCAGGGCCACAGGTCAGAACAGGCAGCATGGAAATGCCTGCCTTACTTTATCTGGATGGAAGCGGGCAGGGTAGAGCTCCATTCAGACCAGTGCAGGCAGGAACTGGGCCAAACTTCTATCCAGTGAGAGCGTGCTGTAAACGGAAAGACCTCGCTATAATCCAGATACATGCTATTAACTCCCAACCAGGGTGATACAGTAGATACTGTATTCAGATATATGTATATGGCATGTTACCACCAGATGCCACACGTTACAGTCTAGACTGAGTTTTGTAACTGCCTGGGAAAATTTTCTCTCACAGAACAAGTAATACATAAATAGATGTATATTTTAATGGGCAAGTTAAACTCCTCCTGGCAAAGGCAGGCAAGTTGATTTCATACACAGGCGGGTAAATTTCCACAATGATTTTGCAAGGCTGTTTCATATTCTCCAGCCCGGCTCAGGATCTGAGCCATCAGGGCTGGCTGGGCTGGGCCAGCTGCAGTTCTGTGGAAGGCAGAGTTCCCACCTCACTGCCTTAGCAGTTGTGCCTATACAGTGATCCCAAGGATCCTAGCAAAAATAATGCAGTCAGCCCAAGTTAACCCCCAAATTTAGGTTTGCTTTAGGATTGAAGCAAGGGGAAATATTTTGTAAATTCAAACAGACAGCACAGGTATTTCTAATCCTTTTCCCACATTTTTTTTAAGCTTTTTTCCCTGCATAAAGGCTACCCTTTATCAACTGAACAAGAAAACTCCCTCCAACCCTTATAGCTCTAGGACTAAACAGCCAGCATGTGCTTATAAACAGAGAGTGAAAAAGCAATCACAGCCTACGGATGGGCTCTGGAGAACGTGCAAACAGCCTCTGTAGCCCAAAGTAAATTGAGCTTGTTTTGAAAGTAGAAGCCATACAAGTTGCTCCAGGGCTGAAGACTGGAACACAGGGATTTCTAGTCCAGAGCATGAGCGATCACAAAGCCACATGCCTGAAAGGCTAAATGCATCTCCTTCACTGAAGTGATACTTGTAGAACTAGGGGGACCTCAGAAAACAGCTAGCGTCAAGGGAAATATTTCTGTTGTTTCTAATGAGCTTCTGTCCCTCAGAAAACAGCCCCTGAAGGGCACTCAACTTTGTACAGGTAACGCACCCAGCAGGTACTAGGAGAAGGTAAACATCAAAAAGGATTACTGATCTGCAAGAACCTGAACCTTAAGGTTCATTTCAGCACTTCAGGAATTCCAGATTTATCAGTCTCCTCCTCTTGCCTTCTTGTCTCAGAGGTCCTGCTCATCCCAGGTCAATGTCAGATGGACATGCAGGTCTTTCAATATCAGGAGCTACACCAGCAGAAACCTGTGAGAGGGGTCACAGGAAAAGCTCCTTCTGATGGAAATCAGAACCCATGTAGCAGCTTCCTAAACAGTTTTTCCCCCCTGGGTGTTGGGCCTTTTTGGAGAGGCACATAAGGATGTTTGGTGGAAAATTCACCTGCTGCAGTCAAACCTGAGAATTTGTATCTTATTTTGTAAAACCTCAAGGCTCTTCATGTTCCACTACCTTATTCCCTGGGGCAGAGCTCTGATTTGGGAAGATCCCTCACCTCTGGAGACCTGGGAACACATGTGCCACTGCTCTAAAACAGGGGACACAGACACCAGAGAAGCTCATGCAGGGATAAAGGCCAGGGTTCCCTACATTAATAGTTCAAACCCAAGCTTTCCAAATAATGCATGCCAGACCCTGGAGGAGTTTCAGCACTAGGAAGGTGTGGGAAGGTACAGTTCACCCATATCCCATCCTGAAGCATACTGTATTTACTGGCAGGTTTACTGAAAGCACTCAGGTCTGTAGGCTCTGAACACGTGGCAATCACTAAGCCCTGCTGAGCCTTAGAGGATCACGGCTGTTGCTCTTTAAGGTAGGGCACTCAGAACATGAGTAAATTCCCCCGTGCCACATGCAGCCAGGGATGGACAAGGATAGCTGAAGCCCCAGACCAACACCTTAGCCCTGTGACTTTTCTCTCTTCCCTCTTGCTAAGCCAATACACTCCCTACACCCTGATCCTTCTAATTCAAGTCTCAGCTGTACCTGTGACTCACAACCTCTTTGGATACACTGCTTTGCCCAGCTATCATTTATGGCACAGCAGCAAAAGAGAGAAGAACATGGTGATAGAAAATCCCCACAGGCATTTCAGGTTGCTGATCTTCATTCAGGCATCATCATCATTTAATGGTGCCAATACAGTATGGAGATACCCCTGACAAAACCTCTAGCCCCTGCAGAGCAGACATAACATCACACAAACCCCAGACACAGCAAGGCTCCTTGGCCCCTTCTATCTGCAGCAGTATGGCAGTGCCACCAGGTACCTCCCAAATCCCCAAACAATTGAGAAGAAATACATTATCCCACTGTTCTTATCCTACACTTGCTTTCTTCTAGGCCAAGTTATGCCATACCTTTCTTTGTAGAGAAGCTGTGATGGGAGCCAAGCAGTGAAGAAAATAAAATGGCTTTTAGAAACACAGAGTCCCACCCCCTCACAACCTTTCTGAGTTTCCCACCTTGACCACAGACATCCTCAAACTCCTCCTCTTTTGTGAAATAAGTTGATCAGAAACTGTCCCACACAATACTTACCCAGGGGACTCCCATGCTAGCCTGTTCTGATATACTACTTAGCTAATTGTTAATATTGCACACCAGCTCATTAGGAAGAAGGAGGCTAACAGAGGGAGCTGTTTAAACCAGCCCTCTGCTGTGTCAGCTGGGTGCCTATGTCTGTGCAGAAACAGGCAGCAATGTCGTAAACCCAATCTTACTCGTAAGCCAGCCCAAGACAAACCAACAGCCCACCATGCATTTAGCACCCAAACCAATGGCTTTCAGCAGCTCTTCTAAAATTTATAGGCTAGAAACTTCCCAGGAACTGGAATGGAGGCTCTGAAGAGCCAAAATCACTCGCTCCAGTCCTACTTCAGAGCAGACGGTTTCATCACAGAACAAAAGCCAGTACCTTGCATTGAGAAGTCACAGACGTCAAGGTCCATTCCAGTGTACAAAGCCAGGAGAGAAGTCAGATTCTTTGTTTTGGAGGTGGTTGCAGATGAAGACTGTGTGAATCTGATGGCCTCCCTTCACTTGGTGAAGTCTCTTTGCCCTGAGGAGAGTTCCAAAAGGAAATGAATATTCCCTACTTAGCAGTACAAGAGCTCAGGTGAATCACAGGCACAAGCAATGACGCTGGCCTCAAATGCCACAGCCACCCACAGACCTCAGTCCTTGGTCACACACAGCAGTCCAGCTCCAGCAAAGCAAGGCATTTCACACCCTGACAAATACGTTGCATCCCGATCTTCTCTGCCATGTGTGGTGCTAGCAACTCCAAAGGTCAGGGTACAAACCACCTGGGTGACCATCCGGTGGGCCACGCACTCCAACTTTCCCCAGAAAAAAATCCAGGTCAATCAGTTGCAGAAGCAGCCTACAGTACTAAGCCACTTAATGCAAAGAGCTTCCCCCCATAGCCAGCCGAGCATTTCTGCACACGTGAGGTGATGATGCTATCCCTCCTTTGTGGAGGAATCGTTCACTTGTGTTTGTCTTACAACCACCAGTAGAACACAGACTCTACCGTCAGTCTAGTGCACCCCCACATCAAATGCAGTTCCTCAGCCCCAAAGACGTTACAAATATAACCAGATGAAACAATGGAAGAATTATTATTTCCAGTTTAGTGAGGCACACAGTAATTAAGTGACTTGGCAAATCTGAGGCAGAACTGGGAACCAAAACTAAATCAAATTCTGGACCAAGAGCTGGACAACAAAGTCTCACTTCCCTTCCTGTGCTCCTTGGATGCATATTGCTACCTTTGCAACAGGTTTCATTCACCCTTCTCCCTGTTCTCCCTAGACAGTTAAGACAATTTCCTTCCATTTCCTGCATTGGAGGAAATGAATAAACCCGCAGAGTGAAAGAACAAGAACTTTTACCTTACAAAATTAAAAAATGTCCTAGCTCCAACATTTGACAGAAGCTCAGCAGCTTCAGACTTCTGTGAGGTGGGATTTGTAGACTGAAGGGTTTTGTTGGCGGTGGTTTTTTTAAATTTCCATCAGACAAAAATAAAAGAAGCAAAACAAAAGAGGGTTGTTGAGATCAATTTGTGATAGGTGCCGGGCCAAAGAAAATGGAGCCAAAGAAGCCAGAACCCTGCAACCAACAACCTTTGTGTCAATTTAAGCAAATATTGTGGCGTTTCCATGGCAATCCCTGTTTTGAATATCCACTACACTCACTTTTTAAAGGGCTTTTCCTGTTTGCATTTAAACTTCAAAACCTGTAAATATTTTCAGCCTTAACACATCCCAACCTCCCCCAGCCTCTGAAATGAGATACTATCAAAGCTCTGACATGAAGTCTTCAGTCTGCAGTACCCCAAAAGCTGTGAAAATTCACAGCAAAAGCAGGCTGGCAACCCACCATGGCTGGGGATAGCAGAGGCCCGGCTGGACTTTTGTCCTGCTTTCAGCACAGCGCCAGGCTCTTTACAGCAGTAGGTACAGGAGCCTCTTCCTTTATTTTTCAAAACTGATGAGTGAAACGAGTCCTTGCAAACACACAGCACCGATAGCATCAGCCCAAGGCAAGGCGCATGCAGCAGGTGTTTTGTAAGCCTCCCTCCATCCCACTCTGCCAGCTCAGGCCACCTCTGACCTGCTGCACCAGCCACAGTTTCTGCTCAGAGCCTCTTCCTGTGACCTGCTCCTGGCTGCTGCTCGCACAGCCCCAGCACTGCCCCCCAGCCTGACCTGTGCTTCGCTCCCTGCCCCTCTAACCTGAACTGAACTGAAGCTGTCAATCGCAATGATTTATGTTATGCTGTGTCATGTGCAAGTGGGAACGAAGAGTCAATTTTGTCCTCACTTGCAACCTGGGCTAGGGTGTATGTTCTCCAGCTTCCTCAGCAGCAGCTTGCAGGTACCTGCAGTATCACTCTGCCCCTGCTCCACCAATGCAGAGCCCAAGGGGAATGTCCTGGTGCAAGGAGCCCAGGTCAGGTGCTGGTATCAGCTGTCAGATCTGAGCACCAGGAGCCTGGCATTAACCTTCTCCCCAAAGCTGCCCCCACATCTAATGCTGCTTTTTTGCATGCATGGAAGTGAATGAGAACACCTTCTGCTGAATTCAGACACATGCTGAGGGCTTTCACCTCCAAGCCCCCAATTTCTAAAGCTTCAACCTGCGCTGTTGGGAGTGCAGCCCCTCCCGGCAGCCATGGGAGTGCACTGGTTAATTCTGAGTTTCCTGGCTGTGATGGATTTGTGCCAGGCCTCAAATGTTAGCTTAGTGTAATTTTTGGGAAGTCAATTTCCTTTGGTTTTTTTTTCCTTGGTTGTTTGGTTTGGTTTTTTTTTGTTCAAGCTTTTTTCCTCTTTTCTTTTAAATGGAAAAGTAGGAGCATTTGAATGAGCGTCAGGACAGGGCCATCCATCCATGGGCTGCAGTTTCCCAAGAGCCTTTTACAGGCACCATGGTACGTGCACAGAACAACCATGGAAACAAACACCAAGTGACTTCAAAAGCCGTTATGCTGAATGCCCACAGAGGCAGCCTTGAGGGAGCGGTCCTGTCTCTCGCACAAACAGCGTCACTCCTTGGTCCTGACCACTTCTCCCACAATGCTGGGTGCTTCTGATAGCACCAGCAGATGATGCATGATACCTGCTGTCCTGGCCAGCTTCCAGCTCAGTAATTACATCCTACAGGAGTTTCAGCTGGATATTTTATCCCTGCTTCACTTCCGGCCCTGAGCTGCTGCACTGGGAGTTGCTACAACTCTGTCCAGATCCACCCCGGATGTGAGTGCGTGCCAGGGGCTGGAGGGAATTCTGTGCATCTCTGCAGGTCCCAAGAGCCTCGTGCTACAGCAAACAACCTCCTCTAGAAACCCACAACAACGTATCTTCTCACATACATCCCATAATACCCCCACCTAAGAATGAGGTGCAGAGCTGGGAAAATAAAATTGGCCTGCCCTACCAGGAACTAAAAATTTCTGGAGGCATGTGCTTAATACCGCCCAACGGAGCAGCCATGTGGGACAGGGACACGGGCTACTCTCCTTCCCTGAAGTGGAAACTCTCCTCGCACCATCTCATGGGCTCAGAGAAATTCAAACTTGCGGTAGTAGCGGTGTAAGGCTAAAGCCACAACCACTGGTCTGCCTCAGCCAGCGGCATCACATGCCACAAGGGATACTAGTGGTGTTGAACGTACAGGAAAAGATGGGTCGGGCTAAAAGCACCCACGAGAATAAGCCTAGCAGGGTTCATGGCAGACCAAATCAAAAGGTGAGGGTCCTTACTGTGTCTCCAACCCCTCTCACTACACTGCCACTAAAAAGCCATGAGCAGGAAACACTGGCAGGGCAACACTGGATGTTCTCACCAAACCCTGCCAACATGCATTTCAAAGGGCAGGCAAAGATGTGGGTCCCCCATCCTCCCGAGGGAACTGTGCTTTGGCATCTGCCAGAGCCACAATAATTCAGAGCCCTTCAAAGTTATCCAAGGTGTAAGTAAATGACCTGCTGACCCACTCTCCACTAAGGACAACTCAGGAGTCCTCATGCTTCTAAGTGGACTCTATCAAACCTCTGTTCCATGCCCTCTTTGTCTTCTTCTTTCGGAAGATTCTGGACCAGATCCTCACCTGGTGTAAAATCAGCATAGTTTCAGTGGTTCAGTGAAGTCATGCCAATTTAAACGAGTTGAGGATCCGGCCCTCCAAGTTACCGGAGTTGCCAGTTCTTCCTTTGGATAATCCTGAGGGTGATTTCACAGCAAGCAGCAGCACAGGCCCAGCCAGACTGGCAGGATCAGCTGTGCTTTTCTACCCCCCACGAGTAGGGCGGTCTGTGGCAGAGTCCCTACTGTGAGACCCTGCTGGAGCAACACTGGGCGTATTGTCATGTTTCTTACACTGAGTTTCCTTCTTTCTGTTCTTTAATGAGAGATAGACACAGCACAGAGCAAATTACTCTAGGCTTTGAATCCAGGTTTTCTAATTGCTTTTAGCAGGGGAGCTCTTGCCTTTCAGGGCACTGTGTCATATAGCACACCGAGAAACCAGGCTTGCCATCTACTTGGATGGGGTGCAGGAGCAGAACTGGTCACTTGTCCAGCAGCAAAGTCCAACCAGGTTAGGTCTTCACTTGCTACTGTGAAAACAGCATGTCTTTATGAGCAAACCAGATCTGGTCTGCCCCTCCCTCCACTCCCACCAGCCTCTACTCCAAGGAAGGTAAAGATCCCATCACCACTTGGCAGCTGCTGAGTGAGCAGCTACAAATCCATTCCTCGTCTCCAGTTCCACTATCATCCTGCCATCTATCTGCACCACGTCGTCTCGCTGTGAGGGAAGCAGGCAACACAGGCGCAGAGAATGTGGCACAGCTTCAGCAGGCACTGGGTGCACGAGAACTTTCTGTGCTCTGCCCTCACAAGTCCTTTGCTATCCCCCCAGAGCAATTTTCTAGGCAACAGTGCGGTTGCATTCCCTTCCCTATCTCCTAATAAATATCATGCTAAGCAAGATTAGTATCTTCTTCCCAGACCAAGCAGCATGACCCACTTTCTGAATCAGGGCAGATGCAATTGGGCCCTGGAGTCCTGGACCCCTCCCAAAGCAGAGAGATTTTGTAACAATTACAGCAAGAAGCAGAAGGAATAGAAAAGTAATAAGTGATCAAAGAGTGCAGTGGTGGAGCTGAAGCTGTGGGGTAATTACTACTCCTTGCCATCCTACGCTCTGGCATTTTCCTAGGACACTGAAGCAAGAGCCGCGTGCACATTCACACAATATCTCTCCTCCACTGCCCTACATTCCTCAAAAGTAACAGGTCCAATTTCAAATTGTGGCTAATGGCTCAGATGAGACAGCTGCTGCCCTCCCTGCACACCCACCCTGATTCTTCCCCTTCTCTTTCCCTCTCCCCACAGCAAAGCAGAAAGATGGACTCCCTCAAACCCTAGCAGCGCACGTACCCCCCTCCAGCAGACATACACATACATACATGCCCCAATGACAGTCTTAAAGCTTTTAACAAGGCAGCTGTGCCCCTTGGTTCCCAGCACAGATATATGGCTCGTGTGCCAACTTCCAGCTGCCGTACAGATGCCTTACTGCCTCTGCCCCTCACCCCTGTAAGCCTCTCCCAACACAGAGCTTCAAGACCTGCTATTGGTAGTCAGGGAGGTTCGAGCTGTGGTCCTTTATAGGCGCAGTAAAACAAAAAACCCTGCAAAAGACTTGTGCTTTGGGCCAAACTCTGCCTGGCTTGCTAGCCATACAACAGAGAGAGGAGGTGGCTGGACCCTGATCCCAGCAGCACTACTCTCAGTTTTGCGATGCGCTATTTTTCCAAGGAACAGCTCTGTACTTCCCCAGATGTAGCTGGGATCAGACTATGACCCAATGGGCATGGAAAACAATTAAAAGGAGGTGGGGTGAATGTCTGTAGAGCTTTCACTGCTTGAACCCGCAAATAAAACTTCCCTCCCAGAGGAGTGCAAGCCTTGTGGCCAAAAGCATATAGAAATTCCCATACCAAAGAGGACAACGTGCCGTGATGTGCCTGTGCCCAAACTGGTTCCTGTACTGTGCTCAGCTCTGGGACACACAAACCCACCAGTCGCTGTGCCCAGCGGGTGCTGGGCAGCCCACCAAGGGGTCACTCATTCATCTCAGACACCTCCCCTGAGAAGCACAACAGGCAAACCGCCTGTGAGTCTAATAGCAGCACCCTGACAGTTCCAAATGAGATGACACCCCTGTGCCAGGGATGCACAGACAGTAAAAGCCAGCACTTGCTTCAGAACAAGTCTGACAGACGAGCGGCGGGCAGGGAAAGGAGCAGAGCTGCCATCGCTCACCCAGGAGCTCAGAGCTGGCACTGACTTTCAAACTCAAGACTTCTCCCCTGCTCACTGCCTGCCCACTGGAACAAACCACCATCAAGACAATAGCACAGAAATACACACTAATGGGTGCTTTGACCAGCACAAACAGTTGCCTTCATTGTCCGATATGGTGAGATGAGGCAAAAGAAACTTTTAAAGGATTTCCATGGCGATTTTTCCTCCTAGTTAAATAAAAGAATTTGAAAAAGAAAAATAAAACCCTTTCACCCAAACTTCAGAGATAAAAAAAGGGGGAAAAAATCTTCATCTTAATTCAAAATCCTATTTGATGTGTCGTGGCATGAAAATGTTTTTCACTGCATTTTTTCAGTGTGATCTCATGCACCCTGCAAAAGGGGTACGCCCAAAACACCAGGTATTTTATGGGACACAAACAGAGCGCAAACATACACAATTAAAAAAAAAATGGGATTGGTAAATATTTAAATTAATCAGAGCTGGCATCTGTGCAGCCTCCCCTCCCAGAGAGAGGGATGTTTGCAGCTTTGAAAAAATAGAAGTGAATAACATGACCTTTTCCTTCATGTTTGTTAGCTCACTGCAGTTTGGTGGGTTGGAGCAGCTCAGGCACCTCCCAAAACGAAGTCCAGCAAGTGCAGCCCAGGCTTCTCTCCTCTCCTCCCTGCCTGACACTGGGGGCTTGGGGCTAGCTCCAGAACTGGTGGGGACGGAGCTGGCTGGGGGAGTTGCTCCAACCTGTTTGCTGTCTCACTCCATAATGCACAGGTTTTGTTGTGTGGTTGTTGTTTTTTTTTTTTTTTTCTTTTCAGTTTAATTGTTGGAGGAGTTTATGAAGCTGTTTGCCAAAAAACAATCGACTCCAGGGAGCCAGCTTACACAAAAAGGGTGTGTCGCTCGAGTGAGGCCGTGGAGCCATGGAAACCACCACCTTTTACATTTGCCCAGGTGAAGCCAAAGCTTTGTGGATGGCTTGTGAAATCAGCAGAGATCTGCAAGGAAGTGAAACACATACATTCAAGTGTGCATTAAACACTGAGAAAGGTGGCCCCATCCACCAGCACCTAAGCAAGGGTGAATGTTCACACTTCAGTAATACTGGGGGTTTTATTTGAAATGTCACACAAACACCCCAGCGAATGCACGAGGTGTTTTGCACGCAGCCAAAGAGCTGGAGCACTTGTGCTCCTCCAGGTTGGCAGTGTGGGCAGTGGCACAGGCAGACAGTTCTGCCCCTGCAGCTCAGGCTCACACAGATGCGCAGCCTGGAAAAACTCCCTGCCACACAGCCCCATGACCAGACAAATGGGAATCTGCACACGTGTGAATAAAAGGCACCACCGCAACACATGCTAATGGCTTAAAAGCAGAGATCACGCCTTGGATGTTTGTTCTGACTGGCAGAAGGAAAGCTGGCAGTGGTGGCAGGCACGGGGATCAGTGTGGGGAGGAGTGCCTCCCCAGGTCAGTCTGAAGCAGTGGGGTGGGGGGACCGTGCCATGGCAGGACCCCATGTCCGGATGCAGGTATTTGGGGTGTGTGTGTTTGTGTGTTTTTGTCTTACAAGCTGGCATGTGAAGGCAGGTGGCTGGAGAGGGACCCTGGGTGCATTCTTCTCAATCTTGGAAAAGAAAACAGAGAATTCCTCAGAAGCACTGGCTGCTGGCCTGACTGACAGAAAACAACCCCAGAACAGAGCACAGAGAAGAGATTTTAAAGCCACCCAGATTCTGCGAGTGTCTGCTCCAGGACTCTCCTGCTACCACCAGGAAAGCAGCTCTTTTGAAAGAGGTAACATCCATTATTCCCCATTGTCAGCTGCTGAAAGCGTGCTGACATTTCAGGTTACAGGATTTCACCCACTGGTGGAATACAGTCAGAGAAGCGAGCAGAGGATAAAGCCTTACCAGGCCATCTCCTGCAGATGAGCACAGAGCATTATGTGGTATAGAGTACAAACCTGGAAAAGCTGAACAGGCACAGAGTCCCTAAGAACAAAGTTTCAGGATCATCCCCAAAACCAGAGCTACCTAGAGCCAGCAGGAAGCCAGATCTCTCTTCCTCTGGTTTGACTTCAGTCTGCCACATTAACAGTGGGATGATTCGATCCTGGCACATCTCTTACCTGGAGTCAAAGGTCCCTGACCACAAACCACATCAAGAATCGGCTCCTGTACTCAATGAATCCTGGAGAGAGGAGCACAGACCCCTCAAGGAAGGAGAGATGAGGGCAGCGATGTTTCTCTTGGCGCAGGGAAGGAGGGAAACCTTTGAAAGCCCATCACTACTTTTATGATTCTTTTATGATTCACTGTTGGCTTCCACACATACATTTATACCGGATCTGAATTTGTCTCCAAATGCAGTGACCTGGCCTTCTCCCATTCACAGCCCCTTGTTTTCCCCTTTTGCTAGAAAATCCCAAGGTAGGTGCCAGCCAGACACCCGCTGAGTGCTGTTTAACTGGAAGGTCCTCAGGGCCACCTCCCAGCAAAGGCAGAGCATGTGGCATCAGGCAGGACTCGGGAACGGCACCCAGGTGTTCCAGCCACCGCCTCCATGTCTGGGCTGTCCCCAGGCATAGCTGACGGCCACTGCAGAGCCTGCTGCACCCCAAGGGCAACTGACAGAGACAAGGGGAGCTCCCTGGACAGGCTCTCCCTGGAGAGGGACCATAGGAAGGGCCCAGCAGGCCCACAACGCAAGTGCCGGTAAAGCTTGGTGAGTCAGCCTTTCTGGCATCGACCTCCCAAACTCATTCAAATATTTCCCTTTTTTTTTTTAATTTAATGTTGCCTATAATTCATCTGTCCCAAAAGATAATCAATAGAGGCCGTAATGAAAATTTGAGCCATATTTTATGATCCACTGCAGGAGAAAGGGCCACATCAGCAGGACTAGCCTTGGCTTCCAACATCATTTCTGTGTGCGTTCGCCTGTTTGCTGGCCAGATTCCCCCACCCACCCGCCCAACAGGCACTCCAGGAGAAACTCCTGCCCTCCCCTCCTACTTCAAACAGCAGCTGCTCAAGCCACAGTTGAAGATGTACATATGAGGAACAGGGAAGTTCCTACAGAGTGCAAAGGCCCCTGACCCAGCAGCCTTGGGGAACCTCCTGAGCATCCCTCAACTCCTCAGCTCTGAAACGAGTCCTATGGCCCTCAACCAGACCCTGGAGAGAATACAATGATCATGTTGCAGGATCTGAAGAGTTATTTCTACTCTTCACAGTAAGTCCCCAATCCTTGGCACTGCCTCTCAGTCAAGCTGGGCTTCACGCTCCTCCCAAACATCAGCCAAGAGTGAGGGCAGTCATTCATGGGGGAAATAATGGAGGGATTCCCCCAGGAACAGCGTGAGTCTAGAGCCTGCCATGCTGCACTGCAGCCTTTCAGGGCTCTGACCATTGACAGTAAAGACCAAACTAGCACTTTGGGGCTCCCAGGTTCATGAGCAGCAACACAGTTACGTACAGGAGGTCACGGTGGGCTCAGTATTCTCCATTTCCAAACACTGAATATTAGCAGCCATATGAGCAAACTCCATAGCTCCACTCAGACTCCAGCGAAACACTCATCTCTTCTCCCTCCCGTGCATCAGGGACTGTCAAAGTGGGTCTCAGTATTAGCCCTATGGCTACATTTGAGCTTTTGAATGGTTTGAAAACAGGAATATGGAACCCCAATTTTATTCAGCACCACTGGAAAAACAGGGGGGGGAAAAGGTGCCAGGAGCCTAAAGCACATTCTCACTTGCAGCTTATCCATGTCCAGTCACTAGGACCATGCTATTCTACATCTAGACCAAGGGGAATGTCAGGCAATCCTACCTACCTCTCTTTATTCCTTTTAGGCATAAACATTACAACTGCTCCCCAATCCATCCATTTTACTACAGTACATATTAATTTAGGAGCTGTGCTGACCTTACCTCCCCAGGTGGGCAGTGGCAAGGAGGAGCAAGCACATCTCAGTGCCAGCCTCCACATGCTGCTGTGTGTTTTTCAGTCCACATTATAAATCCCACAACACTTTCAAGCATCTTCATCTATTCTCCCAGCACATACCTAGCAGGTTTGTTGTTTTCGCACACACACAGAGATGCAGCCAGGGCTGAAATGAAGGCAAAAGCCTCAGTCCTGTTCCCGGAACCCTTTTCCACCTTGGCTTCCCAGCAGCGGGTCCCCTGTCCTCCCTCTGAAGGCTGGAGCATATTTCATTGCCTGAAGCTGCCACGTCCGCAGGGAGCCGGAGGTAACAAAACCGTCTTTGATTTGGCCAAGGGAAAAATATCAGAAGTGAAAGGCCAGAGTGAGGAATTTATAACAGCAGCTAAGGCAGCAAAAATACAAGCACCTGACCAGAACCTGCCCTCCTGCTCAGCATGTCATGTTGTTCAGCTTCCCATGTGTCTTGGAGGAGCAGGATGTTGCAGAGAGCACAGCCAGAAACCACCAATTTTCTACACACACGAGCGTACTGACACCCTCACGAGACCCCTGCTAAACAGCACTCAGCCCTGAGGCATAAGCTGGAAAGCCAAGAAGCCTCTGTTCACCAAGAGGTGCAGGTGGTGATCACATATTATCTTACTGTTGCCTTTCCTTTACAAAACTGATTTAGCAGCATTGTGCAGATATACTGGTGATACTCTACCTCCCAAGGCAGAAAATGCTCTCCTGTCCTGGACTGGCAGCCTAAATCCCTGTAACCAGTTGTCAGCAAAAGCAATAGCCAAGTATTTCCACCTTTCCTTTCTCTTGGAAACTTAGAAATCTACCATCCTTTTCTAAAAAATACAACACAATGTTCAAATTAATTGTTGCTTCCAATACATAAAGAAGTTGATGGATTTGCAAGATATGTGACAGAAGGACTGTGAATCCAGAGGACGTGGGTGAGCAGTTTTGTGCTTTAAACTTACACAGGAAAAGGGACTGAAATCCCAAGCAGAACTGGGAAAGCACTGCAGTCTCTGAAGCCCTGTGTCAGCACCACATACAGGCATCCTTCTTTTTTAATCCAGCTGCCAACAAAGTAGGTCTTGTACTTATACAGATACCTGCCTATGAGAAACTTACAGAAAAGCATGCAGGGATGTAACATGGCTGTTGGCAGCCACTGCTAACTTGCCCCAGATTTGAACTGGTGACCCTTACTAATATCATCCAGTCCCTTGATATCCTCAGGGAGCAATCAGCACGTTTTATTAACCCAGCCAATTTTAGAAGTGCATACGCAGTATTCTAGTTACTTGTTACAATTATGCATTATAGGTCCATTTCATACATATGCTTATGCTGAAGTGATGTGCAGTACTTTAAGACCGTTATTATGCCATCAGACCAGCTGCATGAGGATCACGGGGCTGAACAAGACCTGGTTTTCTCAGAGCACAGAGCATACCCAGTGTCTACAGGCATCACTTGCAGCAGAAATATTCTAACCTAATGTAAAGCCTCAGAGATCCCCACAACCAAATCCATTTTTTAAAATGACACGTTTCCACCTATTGGTCCCTGGAGTGAACTAATTGCTTTTACTAGTTTAAAAAGCCAGAGTTATTTCACTGAAAAAAAAGAGCAAATGCGTGGGAACTCAGAGACATCCTCAGAGTTCTGACATAAAATCACCATATGCAGGTATATTTGCTGCTCAGTCAAACTTCCAGCTTACCTGCATGACATGTCACAGGGGAATTCTTCACACTGAAGGTGAGAAAACAAGGAGTTAAAGTAACCTGACCAAACTCAAATTAGTCAGAGCTAGAAGATAAGATTTCTGTCTGTGCTCTAACCACTAGGTTACCTCCTTCTTTGCTAAATAAACTTCTCAGGGAGACTGCTATTTCCACTTAAAGACTGGTATTTTGGTTTGTAATTTTTTTTAATTGCTTTTCTTTTAAAAAATGACACCCTACAACAAGGAAGCTGCTCAGCAGGGCATCAGTCCAGGACCATGCTTAGGTTACTATCCGGTTCAGAGAAAGACTCACTAGAACGATGGCCAGCAAGAACAGAAACATTTTCTACATCCTGAAATAGCAAGACAGTCTGAGTCTACCACCCCTGCAAACACATCCCCACAAGTTCAGATGCCCTGTGAACAAAACTGCCCAAAGTCCAGTTCTAGACCTACCTGATCTGGTGTATGGGCTGGATAGTAATTTACAGTCCAGAACAAACTATTTACAGACAATACAAATGTACAAATTATGCATAGTAATAAAATCTGAAAAAATCCCACATGAAAATAAAATCAGAGGGACAAACTTTTCAGAGACGATAACTAGAGAAAAAAAGTGTATGCCTCTTCAGAAACCTGTACTTACCTGTATCAGGAAGCAACCATACATTCTGGGTGCATAAGCACATCCTGGGACATGCTCATCACATAGTTCTTGTGAAAACTAGTCCTCACCGCTGAGCAGAAACCCAACGGGAAGCAAGAAATCCCTACTTCTTTTTAGGTAAAAGCAGTTCAGACCCACCATTTGCTGCGAAATTTTTATGTGAGATTCCTTTACCCAGCTCTGAGTGAATTGCTTTTTACTCGATGAAGCTCAGCTCTCTTTCAAAGGAACCACAGCTGAAGGTGACCATGGCTAATTTTTTTATAATTTTATGAACATGTTAACGTTAATTCACAAATGTTCTGCAGAGTGTATTTCCTTATATTTCGTTTTTCCTACTTGATTAACAGTATTTCAAAGATATGGATTTTTAAAAATGTGCATAAGAAGCTACCTCATGCAAACATGTACTGGTTTAACGCAGGGCTACCTCTCTTATTTTTATTTGGATTTTGTAGAAATTTGTTACTAATTAATTTTAACTGAGCCAAAATAATTGTTTCCATGCAGGCTATCAGTTTAACTACCATATCTCAAGTTAAACAAGTATAAATGTTTTATAGATAAAAGGCTTTAGATTATATAATACAAACACATCTTCTACCTTTTTTCAGCACTTACACTCCAGATGTCCTTTGGGAACTGATGTGTTTGACAGTGGGGAAAAAAAGTCAGTTTCACGTGTGCACTCGGAGGTCTCTTTGCTGTCATGCTTACAACGCAGATGAAGTTTGGAAAACTTGCTTAAAATAAGTGCCTTCTCTCCCAGTTCATTGTTTAATGGACGTTTTCCTTCCCAGATTTTTATTTATCAAGTTCTTTTTTTGTTTTCCAAAACCTAGGCTTTATGGAGGAAACATTTTGTCCTCCAATCATCATCTCCAGGCAAAGGAAAGCTGCTTAAGATGTTACCTGCTTATTGCACACACAAACCTCTACATGGAGATTCTTAATCTTCACCCACCCAAGATTAAGACAACGCAAATTATGAAATCGATACCAATACAGACAGCAACATCTATTACAGGTTCAATGTTTTTGTTACATTTTTTCTGAACTACTAAAGCAGTATGATTTTAACATGATTGTTGTTGTTTATGCAATACAAATTCTCTGTTGTTTGATGCTGTGAGTACTTATGCAAATGTCCTATTTTCCTTATAGAAACCCTTCCTTTGACACCTCATGTGAGTAAAGAAAACATTTGAGTGTTTGCAAGATGAGGATCCATTTATATTTAAGGCTCCATTACTGATCAGTAGGCAAAGTGTGTCCTTAAGGTGGATATAAATTACAGTTATACTAATTTTAAGGCCTTTAGTCTCTGTCCTAGTGATGTACCAGAAGAGCTTTCAAATAAAGGAGATTCTTCTCTCACAGCAGTTTCAGTTCTTTTCTTTCATTAATCAAAACCTATCCTCTCTCTATATATATACCTTTTCTCTATATATGCATGTCTGAATACCTCTCTGAGGTTAAACACTCCTGCACCTAAGATTCAAACATAACAAATCAAAAATCATTTTGCAAGCAACTACAACAGGCATTTCCAGAAGTTACATCACATAACAAGTCATGCAATTAAACTTTAATGAAAAAATAAAAACAAAAACACCAAGCAGCCCTGGTGCTTGCTTTGTCTTTCAATCTATCATAAAAAAAGCAGGACATTGAAATGGAAGAACCTCTGACTAAAGCTGTGCCGTAAACAATTTTTTCCTAATGAATTCCACCTCTTTACTCCACTGAATCAGCAGAGCCGGATGGAATTTCTCTCCCCTCTTCCTTCTCTCTGTATAAAAGGATGTACTGCTGATAAAACTAGTAACCCATGAAGATCACTTCCCCGAGGTGAGATGCCTCCTGGCAGCATTTCTGCTCTCAGGGGGTTATAGCCTAACACCCTTCCTCCTCCCCGAGACGCTGTGCCTTGCTCTCTGAGCTGGCCCCTTAAAACCAGCGGGACCTTTGGTGCTGTAACAGGAGAGCTGGTGCAGGCAGGAATAACAGAATATGTTTTATGGCAACTAGAAATGTTCATGCACATGCATATTTCTCTTATAAAAAGCAGAGACCCGTTTCCTCCAAATTTCTAAGCACCTGCAGCTTTGGAAGGCTTCAGCTGGAGTTGCAAGTCTTAAACACCTCTCCAAAACAGGTGCCTGAACTTTGACATTCTGCTCCTCTTTTTCAACCTCATCCTCTGCTTATATTTTTCCACACCTGCAAATGATATTCCCTTAAAACCAAACCTTTTATTTTGCATCTCCAGAGACCGTATTGTGCCTTGATGAAAGGTAACTCTGCCTTACACAAGGACAAGAGAACAGGAAGGGGTTGTCTTTCCAAAATATTGTTAGGAAAGGCAAAAAAGAAGCAGAAAGAAGTCACAGTTGGACCATGAAAACCACTAAGGCCCTGGACGAGAAAAGACACACACACGTGTGCACAAACACTCGAGCAGTTCCACTGGCTCCAGTTCATTCACAGCTGCAGAAAGAGGACTTAGCACAGTGAGAAGAAGTAAATTCAGGCTCATGCCAAAGTAAGACAACTCCAGCCTTCCTGTCTCCTACGGTTTTTCTCCTAATGTTTGGATTTTTGTATTTTCTACAGTGTGTAACAAAACCAAATCTGAAATCAAGATAAAATTTAGAATGTTTGATGTAATTTATTTGTCATCATTTATTTTTCCCACTGTGGGTCTTTTGAACAGTGACAACCAGTTTGTTTAAGGCTTTGGTTTTCTTGAACTAGCACCATAAACCATTGTATCTGGACTGTAGATATTGCAGAGGGAGCCTGAAATAAATTTATAATTAAAGTCAGTAAAATGCACAAGAAAATAAATAAATTGGAAAAGTATTTTGGTTATATTTTAGTCTTTAAGATTTTTTTTCCCTGTTTGTGTAATAAAGAAAAGTTTGGTCTAATCAGTAACATTATTCTTTCCCCTACCTGCCAAAAGGGATTTCGATTTTTAACTAAGGCTGTTTCCTTAATATATTCAAATGCTTTTTGGTGAAACCTACATTTGGCTAGTTTGTTTTTTGGGTTTTTTTACAGTTCACTGTATTGTATTACAAAATCAAAGATTTTGTCTGTAAGAAAATATTATGTTACAGTTACAAAGCACCTTTCCTTCCCAAGTGTTTCATGATAAGGTAAGGTCCCTGCCATGGAAATGCTGCCAGCCACCTCTGAACGGCAGGAGAAGCAGCACAGGCTGGTCAGTGGGAGGTGGGAACGCAGCTTTGGTCAAAGGCAAAGGGACAGATCCCCACTGCTGAGTGAAATTTCCTCCTGTGCAGGGAACCAGCTTAGCCTTATGGACAGCAGTTCAGGGACACTCATAAATTATAAAATAATAAAAGAAGTGAAGCCCTACAATCTCTAGTGACTGTCTGCAGACAACTGCCAGTGCCATGTAACTACTTTCAGGCTGGGTCAAAATCTAGGGGCCTGTCCTATAGGAAAGAAACGTAAGTAAGCCTGTTTAGTCATTAGAATAAACACCAATTTACAAGAGAAGGCAGTCAGACCTTTCATTCTCAAAAGCGTCCCAAGGAAGGGCTGCAAGAAAACTACAGGGTAGCTCCTAGTTTTTAAGACAAATGAGAAAGACAGCCCAAGCGAGAATCAAAATGAGTCACCAGAGGATGAGGCATCCCAGCCTTCTGCTCTGACCACATCTCCATGCCATCCCTTAGCACAAGACAATGCCAGGCACAAGGCTAAGCACAGCAAAATCATACAGATGCTGGCTTTTCAAATGTTTCTGATTCAGCAGCTGGAACCTGGCAGCCTCACCCTGCATGGATTTGCCAGTATCCAGTTCATGGAAAGACTACTGTCCTTTTCCCATGCTTCTTCCCAGAGCATGCACGAACCTCTGGCCTCCCCTACACCACTGAATGTCTTGGAGTTTCTCTCCTATGCTAACCAGATTGCTAACCCCAGATCCAAACCTGCCACAAGTGAAAAAGGGGCAACAAATTTCATCAGGATGTAGCAGATTGCTCTAACAGCAAAGCACCAAGCAGTAAGTACTTTTCTGTAGCTTAAATTAAGACCTAGCTCCAGCACGCCATCTCACCCATTTAGCTTGAACAGAGAAGAGATCCCATCAAACAGGAGCTGGGTTGGGCTATGAAATCTGGGATTAGACATCTGGAAAACCATCTGAGAAAGCAGGCTTGGGAAGGCAGTGGGGGATTGAATACCTTATCCTCCCTGTCTGCTAAACACTTCCAGCCACCTCAGCGCGCTCACTACACATCCTCCCAACCTCAGGTGTGCGACAGGCATGTAGAGACACAACCTGCCGATGACAGGAGGGGAGACATGAGGAGGGACCAGGAGAGCAGGACAAATGAAACAAGGCAGACAAAGACCAGGAGGCAGGTGACAGGTACAGCAGTGCCAGACAACAGAAGTGGTAAATTGGAATCACCAAAGTATCTCGGAAGTAATGCAAAGAAGTCACATTCCACCTTGAACCAGACAGCAAAACTGGGAGCCCCAAACTCTGGGTGCAGGTGTGTGCTAAGTCTTCAGCTGGGGGAGGACTGGCTGGTAACTGTACCAAGGAAAACAGTCTCTTTCAGAGACCAAACCCAGCTGCAGAACAGATCTACTAGCTCAAGAAGAGTTTTAAATGGTTAGAAAGCATCTCCTGTTTGCAGTCAGAGCTTTCCAGTTTCCTTGAGGATGAACAGTGATGAGTCCAAAACACTAGCCTGATAACGAAACAGAAAAAGAGAGAAAGCTTGTGGGCCTGGGGGTTCCCACGGCTGCCTTAGCTGAGCCTGGAGCCAGGAAGAGTTGCACGGGGAGATCAAACCTGCCCTGCAAAGTCCCAAATCCAAGTCATGCAAATTCCAGCCTTCCTCCAAGCACTGATACCAACACAGGGACTCTGACTTCATCAGATGGATGAAGGAAATGGAAAAAGGGGGGGGGGGGGGGCCTTACTGCCTACACGCACCCCACCTCAGGCAATAGAGGGGGTGTGAATAATGGAGCAGGTTCAGCAGCCAACAGCGTTCAGGGTCGAGTTAGTAATCCTCTTTTTCCATTTCCGTTTGCTATTTGATGTAATTATAGTTTTTGATTGAAATCCACCCGGAGTGTAACCCCTCTGCTTAATGCACTGCTTAAATCCTTGGGTACACAACCACTCTGCTCCCCAGACTCGCCTGGAATAGGAAACCATTTCAATGCCAAAAATAAGTCTTTGCTTTCTTTGGTAACGCCCTCAGTCTTGGCTCAGCCTCTACATGCACCAAAGGAGAAGGGCAGGGAGTTTAAGAAGGCTGCCTGATACCACCCATGGTCTAGTGGCTTTGTTGAACCTGCAAGAGGGTTTGAAAACTTTTGAAGGCTTTCTTTAACACCCAGACACTAGGAGAGGTTACACAGCAGTGAGACCACAGGATCTGGAGCCTGGCCTTAACCTTCCCGGTGGATTTGCTACTATCCGTACCATAAATAGTAACAAGCCGAAGCTCCATCCTGCCTTCGCGTGGGGTAAACAGTGGTTTCTGTCCTGAAAGGCCTCTTGAGGATAAAATGAATAGACAATATTCATAACCCAAAGGAGAGCTGGGAGATCTACCTCTCCGTAAAATCAGATCACCGGAGCTGGTTTTTCCTCTGCAGCTCACTCTGTACCACTTGGCCAAGAATGCAGGACAATAGCTAGACCAGTAGGCCAGACACCAAATGAGTACATTAAAAATTACATCCCACAGAAAGAGCAGCCCACAGCAGTGTGACTGGGCTGGCAGCAAAATTGTTAATACTTGTGGACAGAAACTGCCTAGGATCAAACAATGTTTCAGGTGCCCATTAGTCCACTGGATATCAGAAGGAAAAGGGTTCCCTGAGGACTTCACACTCAAATCAATACCTCGGTCATTGTACAAAAACCTGATGTGGATTGGGGAGGTATGTAATACATAGACTTGCTCTAAAAAAAGCAACCCATCCTATAAGGTGGAGCAAGATCATCTAATCATCTAATTCTCCTATACAGGAGACAGCATGGCTCCCTTCATGCCAGTTTTGCTTGAAGACCAAGGTGTTTACAAGGTAAGCACGATTCAAAAACAGTAACTCAAAAGGCTTCCCCAGCAGCAGAATGGGACTTCTGGAATTTGAAAAAAGTGATGCTATGACTCCTGTTCCACACCTCCATTTGCACAAGGAGAACGAAGCCCTCTCCAAGTTACCCTGTGAGATTTTCAGACCTGCTGCAGAAACTAAGCTTTGGATGCTTCTACACCCTGCAACACCTGCCACCAAGAGGCATGCCGCCAACTCAGCACAGGACCTTTGGAACCAAACATGGCTTTCTGGACGCGATTCTGTGTAGCTTGGCCTTTACAGCATCATTTATGTCAAGGCCAAGCAGTGGCAAAACAGTGTGATGAGTACAGCACTGTTATAAACAACTTTACGAAGGTGAAAGGGACCAGATAATCTGCCCATCCCTTTCCATTTCATGCCAAAGAGGAGTCCTGAGTGAAGGAGGAGGTCGCTGAACCAGCCTCTTGGGCTGGAGGCACCTCTGCTGGCAGCACCATGACTCAGTGGTGAATCAGAGGCAGGCCATGCCTGGCTGCCGGATGGGCCAGGCTACAGCAAGATGATGAAGACAGCAAAGCAAGGGAAAGAGAGAAGCATAGGCAACATGAAAAGTGGGGGTCCCCTGGGCCAGAAAGCAAGACCTGCTCAAGGCTTTCACACTTCTAGGAACTCTCTGTCACCGACAACATCTGTTAATCAGCTGAGCCCCAACTACTGGCACCTCCTTTACCAGCAGGAGCTGTATAGCCAGCATGGGGCACAGTGCACTGTGCCTACTGGCACATCTGCTGGCCTGTTCTGCCCCTTCTTGATGCTCACAACAGCTGAAGAGGGTCATCAGCAGAAACCTGCTTGTCAAACAGCTCTCCCCACACCGCTTCAGCTCTTCCTCTCAGTGGGCCCAGGCAGTCAGTTTTTTCTCTCTCCTCATCAGATATCTCTGTCTCTCTGAAATATTCAGATGATTTGGTTTTGTTCTCTTCTCCCCCACATCAAATCCTCCCCCTGCTTGTGGAAGCAGTGGATTTCACCCATGCACAGGAGGCTAATTTACACCCTTCAGGGTTTAAAATAGCAGTGGCGTAAATGAAAAGTCCAATTTCTTCAAATTTGCATTGTAAAACCATCCTTCAACTTCCTTGAAATAAATTTTACTATTTTATTAGTGCAAACAAAATGGTAATAAAACACTAATACAGCGCCTTGTATCCAGGGGAAGAGCTAAAATTAACATAGACCGAGCAGTGTTTGCTATTACATTCAATTACCTTTTTACTTGAGATTTACATTCTCATCCCCTTAATCTCCATAGTGGTGGCTTTGAAACCGTTCGCCACAGTCATTCCTGCATTTGGAATGGACGGCAGGAAAGCCACTCGCTTGCCACCATCGCTCCTGTGCCAGCACCCCAGTGCCAGCCTCTTCCCTCGAGATCCCTGGGCAAGTTTCCCCAGAGCATCTCCAGAGAGCCTCAGCAGCAAGTGCATTCACCTTTCTCTGTTAGTTTCACTCAGGCCTTAATTCCTAAACTCCAGACAAATAGACTAGCAGCAAACAAAAATACAGCCCATGTTCCATAGCTGCCTTCCATCTGGCTCTGAAAACCGTTCCTTAATTTTCAGCTACAAGCTGTATTGCAGGCAAGTTTTATTATCTCCATTGTACAGATACAAATACTAAGGCAAAGACTGAGGACCGAAGACTGAATGCAGCGGCTCCCAGTGTAAATCTGGAATAGTGTATTTTGTAGTGGAAGTATTCCACCTTTTGCCTGGGATTCACTGAACTCTGCTCTGCTCTGGACCTATTTAACTGGGATCCTGTCCTGCAACCGAGGGGTCCCAGATCCACAGGCTCAGCAGTACATTCAGGAAAAAAGCAGCTCCAGGACTGTCCAGTGAAACTCAGAGAACCTGAAAAGAAAGGATGCTAAGGATACAAATCCCAGTAAATGCAATACAGGGAATCCGATTCCCCAGTATCAGGGAAAAGGTGTAACTGGCAGCATCTTTGGATGCTTTACTTTAATATACGAGGCATGTCAGTGATTTTGGCCATTACTGGAAGAACAGCAAGCCTTCGATAAGATACTGCATTGAAGTGCCGCACTGGTCCAGCTCCATGCAGTGACTTTGATTCTCTGCTCTTTTTTCTTCCTTTTCACATACTGAATGTTGGACACCTTCCCTCTTACAAACCAAGTAAAACCATTTAACCTTTCTTTGGAGAGCATGGCCAGCGCCTGCCTTACAGGTGATACCCACAACTTTGTTCATTGATTTTGATACAACACTTTGTGATACCCAAATGAAATAATGGAGATTATTTAAGCACTGTGTAATATCTTTCTAACCTAGCCAAGAAAAGACTCAACAGCCTTTCATCCCATTTCATCCCAATCTGCTCACTACCCAGCCATTCCGACATTACAGGACCACTACAACACTGAACAGAGTCAACGGCTAAGGAGAAGTAAAGGGCAATTTGGGAACGCACCAGCCAGCACCCAAAGGAAGAGCATCTCCTGAGAGTAACAGATCACTTCAGCGCTGCCCAATCCCAGCCCAATTGTACTGAACATACAACACATGGACTGCATGTGAGTGCCTGATTGAGACAGCCATCACCACACATTTGGATGGGAAAACACTTTTAACTGCTCTCACCAACTTCCAGACAGCCCTGGCGTGCTGCGCGGCCTTGATCATACCTAGAGTAAGCACCAGTGAACTGGCTGTAATGACCCTGCTGAAATCCAACCCCACCAGAATGCATTTTGTCCCATGTAGCACACTCCAATTTCTAGTGCCCCTTGGGCAGCTATCCCACAACTCAACTTTAAAAGAAGAACATTGCAGGTGATTCAGTCAACAGATTTTGTGCCAACAAGAACCTCCTGGTCAGAGTTTTCCTGTGACAGGGAGACCTATGTCCTAGCAGCTGGTGGCACTCGGGACTCCCTAGGGCAGTGTCCCTGACAGTTGCCTTCAAGGTCCTCTTTTTTCATCAACAAATCCCTCTGGTTTCTGCACTTTAATCCATTACTTGCATGCCCATGCCCTAAACCACGCATCTGTCTCTCCTCCAGAATAGTATGGTCCTTCACCCTCCCCCTCTAGCCATCTTGATCTTCACAGCTTGACGGGAAGGATCATGCAAAGCATTAGTCTATAGGATACCCCTAGAATAAATGGTAAATCCTGCCAATCCAAATAACAAATGTGTCACAGAAAGCCTTTCATCTATCCACCTTCTAGAAAGGAGCATACAAAGGCCTTAGCGTAAACAAAATTATCACAAGACACCTGAGCAAAACAAAAAAACCCAAACAATAAAGAATAGGAAGAAGAAACCTGCCCAAGAGCACAGGGCTGAGGTTGGTTTCAGCTGGTCTTCTGCCCCTTTTTTCTGTTCTCTTTCCCCCGCTCCCCTGAACAAAGGAAAATTGTTGTCAGGCTCAAACATTTCCTGGGCCTTGTCCGAGTTCCACCTTGTTTTCTTTTTCTCTTCTCCCCACCCTGTACAAATAAAGCAAAAACCAACTGGCACCACCTGTGCTGAAAGGACAACTAAATGCAGAATTTTGTCTTTTCTTTCTTTTCTCCCTCCTCCTTTTTCCCTTTTTCTTGGCCAGAATTTTTGGGCAAAGGACAAAAGGTATTGTTGGGTAAGCATAATTCCAGTGGCTGAGTCACTCCAAGACACTAAAGCGCTGGCTGCTGATGGGATAAAGTAAGCCAAGCTGCTGCTTCACAAAATGCAATGAAAATGCCAGCAGCACCACTGTGAGCTTTGCCAGCCCTAAAGCACAAGCAGCAATGGAAGATTCTCACAGTAAGAAAAAGTGCAAGGAAATCACATATAGTCCTGGTACAAAGATCTTGACCTAAGAAATCTCAGGAGGAAAGACTGTTAAGACAGAAGAGGCTGGATGGGCTCCTCCCAGTGAAGGTCGTAGTAAAGACAGTTATGATCCTTACTTACGACAAGGGAAGGCTAAGATGCCTTCTTTGGTTCTGCACCCAGGCCTACTTTCTTCGATTTCATAACACAAGTCAGACCCACAGCTGCTCAGCCCTATAAGCAGCCTCCTTCCCCCAGCTCTAAGCATTTTGAGGCAGGGAGCTCACACTGCTCTCGCAGTGCTGAGCATGACCAGATGGGCAGGGGGCTTCCAGGCACTACCACAGTGCAGATAATCATCAACCCATTTCTGGCTGCAAATTAAGTGGTGCCCCGAGCGGGCACTTGCTCAGAGCACTTTCAAAAGCACACTGTAGACCCTGCAAGTCAATGGTGCATTTGGGGGAGCTGGAGCACTGGCTGTTTGTTTATTTTATGATGCACTTTGGTCTCTCTCAGTTGCACTGTTATCCTACACCTGTTTGCTCCCCTTTCTCCGGGCTGATAACAGACAGTATGTTGTGCAGAGCAAGGGCCTGGCCCGTCTTTTCGTTTTTAATGAGACACATGTATTTGGTTCCAGACTTCCAATACTCAGGGTCAGGGAACAGGCAGAAAACTTCTCTCAATAGGCATAATTGGTTCAGCCAAATGATACGCAGCACGGTCCTCAAATGCATCTAAAGAGGACAAATGTCTTTGTCAATCAATCCTACCTAGGCCAAATCTTGCTTCCCTCAGTACAGCACATCTCCTTTTGGAACCCGCACTCACACAGCGTGTTATGCTGCTGCTAAGTTTCTCTAATGTAGACGTAGGCCTGGCCTCTTTCAACAGTTCTGGCATCTTTTCATGGCAGACCCCATGACACACGGAGGCGGCTGAGAACAAGGAATCATGCTTTTCCAGGAATGGGGAATCCAGATTTTCTGGTTTATAAATTTTCCCATCTGGATTTGTTTTGCTGTTCATAGGGTAGATCACCAAGAGATAAGGAAAGAAAAGTAAAGAAATATCAGAGCAGTGGCAGCCCCAACGGGCTCAGATGAATTTCTTGCATGTCACAATCTCCTGTTTGGGCAAAAATTTAAATGTGTTTTCCAGTAGCAACACAGATAAACTGGCATCTCCCCCAGGGGCTGTTTCAGTTCTGCTGCTGCCTAAGGGTTCTGTGACGTAGGAACTGAGGAGCTTGGACATGCCCGCTCTCAAGACTGTCTCCGTAAGGACGTGGTAACTTCTCTGCCGCTTGCATGGCAAAAATTAAAATCAGCTGAGACTTCTTAGAGTGAAGCCCATTAGAAGAGCCTATAGACGAACACGTTATTACTTGAAACAGCTGCAATGAAAGACTGTGTTGGGAAAATCCTGCACAAGCTCCCAAATGGCATAGGAAGGAATGAGTAGGTCATCTCCACGTAACAGAACCAGTAGCTTCACCTTTCCTCTGCAGCACAGGGCCTGTCGGAGCCTGTTCTCTGGGAAAGAATCCCCCAAGATCACAGCTGGAGGGTCTGAGAACAGATCTCCCAAGCCCTACTGAGCTGTCCCCCTGCTCAGGTAAGACCAGGCCCTGCAGAACCTATCAGGGCCACTCTTCCCACCTCTGCAGCCTAGCCTCAAGGCTCTGAACTGGCTTCCAATGCTGCTGGCTGTCCAGGTACAGAAAGGCACCTGCGGACTACAGCAAATATGGGCCTGGACCCTAAAGATTACTGTAGGTCAGAGCTTCCTGAGGACTGAAACCAAGGGGTCCACGGCTGTGATACTGTGTATGTCTGTCCTCCCCTGCCACCCCTAAGCCCAGCTGCTAAATTTACACAGCAAGGACAACTTGGTAAAGACAGTGCAGCGGCTGTCAGCTGGGAGCCTCTGCACACTAAGCTCCTGGTTAAATGTTTTCATCAAAACCAGAGCGAGAAAGTGCAGAGCAAACACCACCAATTAGAGGCTGGGATGAAGCGTTCCTGCCAGCAGATCTGGTGAGAGGGGCATGAGTCACCTTAACCCTTTGGCAGCCAGAGCCAGCACAATTCCACGGGGCAGAAGAGGAAGACAAGAGAGGAAACCTCTCACAAACCTTTCATTTGCATCCACTCATTTTCTTTTATTTGTAGGAAGTTGAATTCAGGAGTGAACGCTCAGCATGTTTGGAGCCATATTATCCCCATAACCTCTGCCCTCACCATTCTCATACCTGGAGGAGCCTGAACCAGGCAACCTGCCCGCTCCAGTGAAGATGGTCATGAGCTGATTCCAAGAGCTGGATAGCAGCCCAGGGCAGAGGCTGCCAGGTGCATGTTGAGGAGGTCTGGGGTTAGCCATCTCTCAAGCCATCTCTACCTTCCAAGTCCATTCCAGCAAACAGAAAGTACCACATCAGTTTGGCTGAAGGCTATGGTGTCAATGACAGTAATATGGCAGTACTTGATGCCTCATTCCAAGATAAAAGGATTTGTCTTGGACAAAATGCTTCCCCATCAGAAACATGATGAAATGTAGCCAGCAGTAAGAGGAGAGCTGGGATCAGGATCTGGCAGGTATGCCCCTCTTCCCCTAGACTGTCTCCACCTAGGTGCTGTTAATTGTCCAATTTCTGAACACATAAGAGGTGATCAAAATTTAACAGCGTACTCGGGGTAAATTCCCTTTCAATGCAACTAACACGCTCCTATTTGCAGCAGGGTTCATTGCCGACAAGCCGAAAGTTCAACCTTCTAGGAGTATCACACATTGCAACATTACAGGTGTTCAGAGAGATTGGTCCCTTCTGCTGCAACGAACACTGAAGTCAGAACTACGCTTTTGCTCTCAGTCACTCCAGCAAACACCCACTGACTCCACCTCAGCGCAGGGCTGAGTATACACTGCAGGAAAGGGCCCCAGACTGCATACGGGCCAAATCCTGCCCATCTGCCACACAATACAGCAGAGACAGCACTCACTGCTGCAACAGGCGGCATTTTGAAACTTTCTGCAAGGGAGACTCCCCTGGCCAAGCTCCTGTCTTAGGTGAGGGACAGGAACAGGCACAGGGGCAGTGGACCCTGCTGCTATGGAGATCAAGAGGCATTCACCCAAGGCAGAGAAGCTAAAAGCTAAGAAAGGATAAATTAACACAGCAGCATATATTGCTGAGATCCCTTTCAATTTAGGGCACAGTAGGGCTATGTGTGGTGTGGTCCAGGATCTGGCCCTCCACAGTTACATATGTCCGAAGCTGGGGCCCCCAGGAGTTGTGAATTTCAAGCATACCGCAACTACTGGAGCAGACTGTTTCAGATCCTGCTGAGCCAGCTTGTGGCTGTATTCAAAATTGAGTAAATTTACAGCTGTAAGCTGGGAGTTTATACAACCCGTAACTTGTTAGGGATGGCTGACCAAGCCAGAACGATCGCTCCCCAGCCGACAGCGCTCTTATTGGTTAGACCTCTGAGCGCCTGGTAGATTTTATTATTTTTCTTTCTCTTTTTCTTTTGCAGTGTGTGTGTGTGTGTGAAAGGAAACATCTATTTTTTGTTCCTTTCTTCACCAAAAACAAACAGAAATTAAATCTCAAGTTTGATCCACCATGGATTCCTCAGCATATCAGCTGGGCACTGCAGCACACACAGTGACCATCTCCTTGGACAAGGCTACCGTATTTTTCTCACTCTGTGCAAAGTCTCGCAACGTGAACAGCTCCAAGGGGATCAATGTATTACCACCAGAGTTAGCAAGGCGACTCTCATGCTGGCCCCTTATGCATGGACACTTTCCTCTGCATTTGTACCAGACCCCACAAATGCTACTCTGTTCCAGCCTAGGCTGCAAGAAAATGTGGTCTGAGTTGTCTGAGTTTAATGCAGCAAATACAGTGCCCTGCAAAGACCTTCCTTCTATCTCCTTTGCAAGGATAAACAGCTGCAGCAATATCAGACCTAAAGTGATCTGAACCTGGATTCACAAACAGCAATACAAGGAGTCTGCCAAGTAATGGGCAGGCAGCAGGCAGTGAGTGTAAAGCAGGACTCCAGGAGCCCTCTGATGGGAACAAATTCAGCATCATTCACTGTGCCTGCAATTGTGAGAGCTATCCAGTCTGAGGAAAGTACAGGGCTTGCCTGCATGTGACAGCCTCAACTGAAAATCCTCTATTTTTATTACAGCATGGTTCCAGTTCTTGTCTGAAAGGCATTTTCAGCAGGAAACCCAAACATGATCCAACTGCAGCAAGACTGGACGAAGGGCTAGGGGGCTCTCCCAGGGCTCACTTTTCTCTGTGACCACAGACAAGACAAGGACAGTCACACCAGCTTCAACGGTACACACATTCATGAGCATGAGGTGCTCAAGCATGATGAGAGGGACATATACCTACCTCAGTCATTACACAGTTGCAGGCACTCCATTCACTGCCCTGCGAGGATGCAATTTTTCTAGGACATGGCTAACAAGCGTTAACAGGTCTCCCCTTTACCCTCCACTCCATCCCAAATACGTAACAGCCCAGAACATCAATAGTTTACACAAGTTAAAGAGGCAGCTGAGGCTTTAGGGACTCAAGCAGGATAAAACACTCTTTAGCATCCAGCCACCATGTAAGAAAATTAAGTAAATGGGGACCTTTGGTGAAGTCTTGAACAGGAGACTGAAAAAGGGGAGATTTCCTCTCTCCCTGCTTTGTGAGCAGGGATCACACTGCCTGCTGCCGCTCCCACAGTTTAAAATACTTAAGTCCTCCAAGGTGCAGCTTAATTTTCTTTTTTAAAAAAGAAAAGTGTCAGTCTAATTAGATAAATCCTCCAAGCACGTGGCCCGGAGTTCGTCATGGAAATTAACCTCCTTGAAAGATCACAGTGACTGAAATAAGAAACTGTGTGTTTTGGCATAGTGCAGTGAAATGGGAGATGCAGGCTGCATTTCATACACCTTCCCTTTCATAAACCTGCCGCGTTTCATATCTGCCCTACTGGCCCTTAGCTCGGCACCAAGACTTTATCTCCGAATGCCTGTTTGCAAATCGCTGCTGAGAGGTTACAATAACCCCTGGGAGAGATTTTGCTGGCTCACCAATGTGAAAGGACACTGCTCCCCTGGTATAAAGCTGGGCCGGCCTGAGGCACTGATGGAGGGAGGGGCTCGTCACCAGCAGCCCTACAGAGAGGATGTTCTGCAGACACAGCCACCATAGGGAGGCAGCCAGGCTGGGAGCTGTTTGCCAGCCTCGGAGCTGCTTTGCCAGCCTCATCATGCAACAAGCAGACAAGCATGATTCTGTGGAGCCCTCGCTCTCACTGGCATGGGGATGGGCTGAGCAGGGCAGGAGGGAGATACCTCGAAGCCATAGCTGTGACCACACAGCTCAGTTTGCATTTATGCCAACTACATTCATGTCATGTTATTTAGAAGGCCTACCTAGCCACATTGGGAAAGGCATAGGGCTGGGAGTCATACTCCCTTTACCATTGGAAGCAGAAGCAAAACCAGGAAAGAAAAGAACTGGCTTACAGGTGAGAGCCAACTGCCATCCCTACCTTCAAGCCAAAGCCAGGACCAGAACCAGACTATTTTGTACTTTCAGGAAACATTGGCCAGTGAACTTCTCTCCCCAGCACACTGGGCAAACTTGTGCTAGGGTCACACTTAACACTTGTTCCACAAGAACTACCACAGGCCTCTCCTGAGCAACATTACACAAAGCATTTTATTACGTAACTGAAATAAGACCCCTTTTGCCATTTCAAATAGTCCTTTCCCATCAAGAGGATGTACGTATTCTCTTTCTAAGCTTTCTAGTTGACACCGTCCTTCCAAAGAATAGTATCCAAAACTAAAAAGCCCCTGAAGAATCTGTAGAGTTCATCTACCTCCTTCCTTCCCAAGCCTGATGGATGCTGGTACACATGATGCTGTGTTGCCCTCCCAGCACTGGGACCAGCCTTGCCAGTTGACTTTGCATGCAGAAGGTTCAGGACCAGCCTCAGAGACCAACTCTGAGGTGACTTCTTGTATTGTCATTGAAATGACAAGCCCTGTGGCTCGGAATTTGGAAGCAACCTATTCTGTTTCAAAACAGCATCACTGCTGGCAGAAAACCAAAAATAGGATACCTTCTGGAGAGAAAACTACCCCAACATGCCATGGCGGGCAAGGAGCCAAATGCCCCAAACAACTGACAGTTTTGCAAACACAGACCCTTTTCCTACAGCGCTTATTACACACAAGGCCTCTGCAGCTGGACGGCTCTAGAGCTCATCCCGGGAATACAGACTCTTGTACCTCCCGGTCCTATTCTAGACCAGCTCAATCACGCGTGAAAGGTATTAGCTGACACCTCATCAACAGCCATTGGACAGAGCAAGCATGAAGGGTTGCAGGCAGATCCCTCAGTACAAGAGCCCATGCCTCCTTGCTACAACTCATTAGCTGTCTCAGGAAAGAGTTCAAAAGACAGATGAAGCACAAAAATTGCATTTGTGTTTTCTACTGCTCCCTGCAGCTCAGGGTTGAGGCATGCTGGAAGGGCACTACTGGAGAAACCAGGATGAACACGGCCCTAATACAGTTTCTTAGTGGTTCTCTGCCAAGTACAGGCAAGCCCCGCAGTTCCATTGCTAATAACTTAATACCTAATAATATCACCAATGTAACGCTTAACCTTGAAGCCAAGCATCTGGACCCAGAAAAACCAGCATTTAGCAAGAGTTTCACTTCCACCTCATTGTATTTGGCTTTTCCTGCCAAGTGATCAAAACTCAACATTGACAACTCCTTCCCACCTGCTTCAAGGTATGTGGAGTCATTTAAACAAAGAAAGGCAAAGCTCATACCCCAGCCAGAAGCTATGGGCTGAACCAAAGAGGCAACACAGACTGCAGGAGTGAAAAAAAGAGAAAATTCGCCCCCCCTTTCCTCAGGCTTTGGATGTTGTAGGCAAATTCCCAATTCCAGCAGTCCCTTCTGCCTGCAACTGGGCTTGAGATAAGAGACCAGGAAGAAGGGCCAGTGGGCATCACTGAAGGCAAAGCATCTCCCACCACACATCAGCATAGTAAGAAGGGCTCTGCCAACCCTGAAATGTTTCTTTCCAAAAGAACACGCACACCCTTTAAAATGGATATGGTGAAATCTGCCTGGAGAAGGAAGGACCCAGCAACACAGGCAGGTTCCTGACTCCTTATCATCAGCGCAAGCAGCTCAGCCCTGCCCCTGAATTCCCTTCACTGGTGTCCTCCTCGTTACTGCCACACAGGCTCAAATCCTCCAACGTGACTGTGAACACACTGCCAAGGAGGTCGTGCGATATCTGAATCCACAACGGATTCAAAGACATCTCCACGTTTTGCTGTCAGCCTGAAGTTTGAATAAAGGAGCCCACCAGAAAGAGTGAATGAACGTCTACGGCAGCTGCCTTACGGAGCCGTGCCTGTACTTTAAGCCACCTAGTGTCCGAGCCGCGCAGGGGTGCGTCCTCCCTTGCAAGGAAAGGTGCGGGGAGGCAGATGCTTTAGGAAATTCGGGCAAAGAGGAGCTGTGACATCCAGTAAGACAGAAACGGAAAGGAGCTAAGAACTGGGTGCATAGGTTGAGAAGTGAGCGAGGTCTCACCCCGAGCAGAGGAAGCAGGCGCCAAACCAGAGGCAGGGCAAAGCTCCCGGCTTCACACCCTGCCCTGGGGCACCGCTCCCCCTTGGGGACTGAGACCCTTTAGCACAGGCTGAAGAAGAGAGGACAGCAGACTTGTTCCTCAAACCGAAGCCTGTCAGCGAACCTCGCCGTTAGAGGCCAATGTGTCAGCCCCAAGGTCCAGCTGGGTTGCTTACCGTTGCTGGTACGCAAACTTGGAGACAACTTTCACCAGCACAGGCCTGCAGGACAAAACCAAAGTACCCCAGAGCCACAAGGCCCAGTCAACCATGCCTGCTCCCTAAAAAGCCACTTTCATCCACGTCTCCTCTCCTGCCCCCGCAGTAGCCCCCTCCTCCTCACTCTCTTTCTCTGTGTCCTCGAGACTCCTCTCACCTTGAGGAGTGTTAGGATTACCCAGCATTTACACTCAATGCTCCTCTTTATTCCTTAAGACTTATTAAGAATGATAATGAGCTCCAAAGCAGTGACACGTCTCTCTCTCTCCCCCTCTGTCGCGCTCTCTCTCTCTCTCTCTCTACGTGCCTTTTCCGTCAAAGGCACACAGGACAAATCCGACCAAAAAAAAAAAAAAAACCCTGACAATATGGATCAAGGACACATGAGGATTTCTATTCTACAAATCCAGCCTTTTTTGTTTTTACTATTTCTACTCAAATTCCACCCTTTCCTCTTCTTACTCATATTCTCCCCCCTCCACCCCAACCCTCTTGGACTTTGAATGAGAAAGAGGAAGAAGAGGAGAAGAAAGCTGCTTGCCTGGAAAACCTCGTTAATGTGGAGCTCTTAAACGGTTGATTAATTTTAGCAAAATTTACGATGCACTCTTGCTTTTCTTTGAAGCTGCAGTCTTATATACCAAAAGCAAGTTAACTTTAAGATCCTTCTTGTGATCCCACTGCCCCCTAATTCTTGGATGCCCTATTTAGGTACACAAATACAGAGAAGAGAAATACTGTAGCTGAGCATGGAAGCAGTCGCCTTGCCGGGTGCTCAGAGTGGTTTGATTCAAACCCCTTCAGCACAACCTAATAATTACAACCTGAAAACTCCCAACTTCTAGCTATTTAACTTCCCATGAAGATTAAAAAAAAAAAACCAACCAAACCCCCCCCCCCCCCCCAAAAAACCAAAAAACAAACAACCACCACTAATCAGTCCTTCAAAAACAAAAGGAAACAGGGAAACATAAACACCAATTCCAAGAGAAGTCTCTCCCAAGTTACATCTGCTCACACCATTGAAACACCAGGCTCTCCGCTGCATTAGAAACATGAGGTTCTCCCAAAGCCACCTTTAAACCAGCTACGTTTCGCCAGAGGGAAAAACTGAACCTAAGGAAACATAATATACTGATCTATACATATCCTGAACTATACTTCAATATTTCAGTCATCTCCCCAGCTTCCTCCTACACAGTATTTGCTTTTATTCTTTGTCTCCCTCTGCTAGACTCTGTTTTTCTGATACAGACATCAGGAGGTTAAGGGCTCAATTATCAAGTCTGTTGAATCCTCAGCTTCACGTTACTTAGGGGGTTCTCTGTTGCTCTTCGGAAACTACACTGCAAAATCCCTTTCCCTCTCATCTTTTCTTTTTCCTAACTTGTAATGTCTATTTCTGACACACCTATTTGTGAACCCACAAATCTGTTTGGGGTAAATGGACAGAAACCGTGAACTGGTTAGGGAGACAGAAGCATTAATAAAAATAACCCTAAGAGTGTCTAGCCAGACTGAACCTGAAGCATTCACGATCTTGAAACCTAAAGTAACATCCACATGGAATTTACAAAATATGATTCGAGTGGTTCTAATTAGCCCCAGTCTGTGGAAAAATTGGAAGGAAGCGGCTCTTTGATTAATGTTACAAACCAGAAAGGAAACAGATTTTAAAAGTTAAAGTAGCAGCATTGTGGAATACAGAATCATTACCAGCATACATTTATGATACCTGCTTCAATCAGATGGCTTGGGGTTTTGTTTTTAGGGTTTTTTCCTTTTTACTTTAAGAAAAAAAGGAAGACAGGATGCAAGTAAAAGCTTTTGTTTATGGAAGTGTGCGGCGCTTTTATCTCCCAAGGAATTTATATAGCTGGACTGTGTGTAAATCCTTCTGAAAATGAAATTAGCAAAAACAAAACAGGGGTGAAGGTGCTGGGGGAAGGGGGGGGGGGCAGGGGGTTGAAAATCACCACCTCAGTAAATCATAGTGGATAACCAGCCCCTGGCTTGGACAGATAGCACATTCAGCTTTAATAGGAAGAAACAGAGTTGGAAAGGGAAAGGACAAGATTCATACCTGCAGCAAACTCCTTGCAAAAATGAGGGGACTATTTTTAATAAGCTTTTGAAAGTCACTGTGCAAGTTTGCTTGGGCTTAAAAAGAAAAGGAAATAAGTTTTTTTTTTCCAGCTAGCTTGATTGTTTTGGGTGGAGCTCAAGCGTATGTGTATATATGCTGTATATAAAAATGAATTACTAATTCTTTCCTGGAAACTGTTTGAATTACAATCTGCAAGATACAAAAACACACCTTTATTTTAGCACTGATTTTAATACAGATGGGGGGGGGGTAGCAAGGGAAACATTTTTCCCAGTACACAGCAAAACCCTTAAGCAATAATAATACCTCCCCACACATATACACACAGACACGCACACACTTTGCTCAGCTGTACAACCACCAACTGAACTCCAGCCTTCAGTGGCTTTTCCCTGTACCAAGGCTTCGCTCTGAAACTGCAAGAATGACAACGTCATGTGTGTGGAAAGCTGACACTTGGAGCTTTTAAAAAGAAATGAGGAAAAATAAGCTGTTGACTTCTTGGTTAAAGTATTTTCTTGTTCTAACTCATGTTCTTATGTCACTGGGCTAAAAAAAAAAAGAGAGAGAGGAAGAGAGAGATATGACTTTCCTTGAATGATCTGTTTAACCTAAGCCAGAGGAAAAAAAAAAAGAAGTCATTAATTACTTATGTGAGCTATTGCTTCTGAAAGACAATAAACCTGCCTGGTCGCCATGGATATGACATATTTGCTCTGAAAACAACACAATAATTAGCAAAGGGGAAAGATACAAGGAGAATATGCAAACTCCTGAGTTTAAAGCCATAGTGTTTCCTTTTTTCCCCCCTCCTCTTTTTACTTGTCAAGAGTCAATTCTGTTTGCAATTCAAATCAAACAAATAAACAGAATATTTACCAAAAAAAATTTAAATGATCCATCACACTATGAATCACAAAAATTAAGGGGGGGGGGAAGAAAAATTAACAAGGAAAAAAGATGAAGTCTAGTATGGACAGATCATAAACCTATGTGTTTTCCATATACATGTATGTGTATATGTATCTGTGAAATATAAATGTATAGACACATACACACACAAACATATATGAGTTATAAGAGTTCCATGCACTATTTCCTCTAGGATTATTCTTTTATTTTTAAGATTAGTATAGAAGCACATAGAGAGGACAAACGTCTCTGCTCTAGGGAGTGGAAACATTTTGAAGGTACAGTAAGAGAAAGTACAACAAGGAAGGTTTTTACTGTGTTCAACATGCATTGTGCTGGTACTATTTTCTTTGCAAACCTTTTAACTTTTCTCCAGAAGATGAGCAAAAACCCCACAATTGGTGTGCACTATGCGTCAGCCTGATCAACACAGCAGCGTACCATGAGTTCTCAAATTTTAAGCGTAAAAGCAAATTTTCCTCTCTCACCTCAATTACTTTTTATAAAGTGATATTGCACTGAATCACATGTAATGATGCAATGGATAAGTTAAGAAATAAAGAAAACTGAGTTATATGCAGAGAGAGTTCTTTGAAATAATTTATAAATGTTGCGGGGAAAATGTTTTTTAGATTGCTGTCTCATTAAGATGAGACAAAGACTATTAAAACCTTCTCTAATGCGGTAGCTTTCTGGATTCTGACCTTCCACATTTAGAAACCAAGTAATAAAAACACCCTAACAAGCACTTTATCTTTAGAGATATTTGACTTTGAACTTATTTTAACATTAAAAAGACTTGGGAGGTATAAAAATAACAATATAGTTGCCACAAGTTTCTGTTGTTGTTGTTGTTTTCACTGCTAAAAAAAAATAATCTTTAGAACAAAACAAGCAGATTAAGGAAACATCCCCCTAATTTAACTGGCTCTTTTTCTGTTTTTTTTTTTAAACAATAGTTTTTAGCTGGACTCTTTGATCTTGAAAGGGTTCTGCTATCTTCTGTGATGAGGGGGAAAAATGATCTGTTTTAAATGATGATGCAAAAAAAGGATCAAAGCCCTGACTTTCTGTTAGCCATAATAAGCTCTGTCTTGCACAAAGCTTCAACTTCAGGCTTTAATATATAAAATATACAGGAGCCCAATAAAAGCACTGAAAAGGTACAAAGTCTGAAAACAAAAGGGGACGCTGCTCCTTTAAACGTTTTAGTGCATATGGAGTTTGATTTCTGAAAGAGATCAGTTTAACATCTCCATAGAAACCAGCAACAGATTATCATCAACAGAATAAATAACTAGTCTAATAAATTAAACAGGAGGCATAAGATCTGGAAACTTGATTACTGAAGTTCAACAATATTCCCCCATAAACTCCTCCAAACCACCTTTAGGGTAGCTAACAAGGTGGCAGCCACACAAAGATAAAGGGTAGGTGGGAAACAGGCAGGACTTCTGGAAACGAGAAGTCCAAAACCTTTGCAGGAAATTATTCCAGGCTAAGAGTCAGCAAATCAATAGAGGAAATAAATTCATCAATGAAGTTTTGGGAGAGACAGCTACTCTTCCAGAGAGCCGGCGGCGAGGACCCGCTGTGCAGTGCAGCGCGGACAGGAGGGGGCACACAGAAGGTGGACGTGCAGCTCCTGAAAAGTTTCACCTTTCCAGCCCCAAAGGGCAGGAGGGCTCGGGCCGATCGATCGAAACCGCCGTGATTCAGAGCAGCCTCCAGCCGCAACCCACCCCTAAAAGTTTGCCGAAGAAGTTGCCCGCCGCGCAGCCGGGCGGCCCCGGCGCCGGCACCGAGGCGACCGGCCGCGCCAGCCCGAGCCTCTTGACAGCTCGCTCGCCGCCCCGGCCCGCCGCCGAGCCCCGCTCCCCCTCCGCGCCCCGCTGCCCCCGGGCCGCCGCTCTGCCGGGACCGGCGCTCCACGCCCGGCGGCGCCCAGGGTGCCGACTCGGCACCGCTCCTCGCTGCCTCCGTCCGCGCCCCGCCGCCCCCCCCCCCCCGCCGGCCCGGCTCTGAGTGACGGCTCGGACACCTGTTCCCCGTTCCTCGTCGCCCGAGCCTCCGACGCGGGCAGCGGCTCCCTCGGGAGCCCCGGCCCGCGCCCCCCGCCCGCCACCGCCCCGGCCACCCGCCCCCCCCCGCCCGCCGCTGCCCCGCCGCGCACGGGGGAAAGGGGGAAAGGGGGCGAGAAGGGGAAGGAGGCGGTGGGGGGGGACACTTCCTGGCTCCGGATGGCAAATCAGCTGCGCATTCTGCAAATGCCACCGGGTAAAAATAACCTGCTGCTTCGCCCGGGGGGCCGGGCACCGGCTGCCCCGAGCCGCGCTCCCAGCCGCCGCGGCCCCTGCCCACCCCGTCCCTGCCGGGGGGCTGCGACTGTCCCGCCGCGGGCGCCGGGTGAAGCACCGGCGGGCCCGGCCCGGCCACTTTTCAGAAAGTTCCCCGGCACGGCTCGCCCCGCCGGCACCCGGCCCTGCCCGCCGAGCGCTCCCGCCGCCGCTCGCCCAACTTTGCTGCCGCCGTCCCCCCCCTCCCCGCGCCGCGCCGTCCCGGTGCCTGCGCTCGGCCGCGCCGGGACCCCCGGGCGGCGCGGCGCGGCGGGGCCGCGGTTACCTGCGCCCGGCGCGGAGCGGGAACACGTGTTCCCCCGTTCCCTGCCCGGGCTCCTGCCAAAGTCCGGGGAATTGACGGGTGCCACCGCAGCCCCGGCTCCGCCGCCGAGCGGGCACGGCGCTGCCCCGTCGCCGCGGCACCCCCCGCCGCCGCCCGCCTCCCGCCGAGCGGGGGGCCGCCGCCGGCCGGTGCCCGCGCAGGCTGAGCGCTGCCCCGCGGGAGCCGGGCGCGGAGCGCGGCGCGGTGCCCACCTGCCGGGCAGCGCCGCCGGCCGCCCGCCCGCGCAGCGCCCCGGCCCCGGCGCCGCTGAGCCGGGGCTGCCGGCGGCGGGGCCGGGGCCGGGCGGGAGCGGACGGGCTTACCTGCACTTGGGGCTGCTTTGGGTGACTTTCCAAGTCAAGGGAAATGTGTGTGTGTTTGGGATGGAGGCTGCAGCGCGCATGCGCCATCAAACTTGCCCTGATCCCGGATTTTTCCTCCTCGCGCTCCCCTTTGCTTTGATTATTGAATTTTCCTATTTCTAACAGGAGGGCGGGCGGCGCGCAAAACCCGGCCTGGATCACGCCGCCGCCTGCCCCGGCCCGCCCAGGAGGGGAAGGGGGGAGCAGCGGTGAGGGAGCGGGCACGGAGCGGACTCGGTCTCCAGGCAGGCAGGGAAGGCAGGCAAGGGAGGGGCGCCTGCAAAACCCGGACCGGATCAGCCTCCCCTGGCTAGGGAAAAGGCGAGAAAACGGCCCCATCTCCCAGCCCGCGCGGGCAGCTTTCTGTCTCCTGCCCTGTCCCTGCACCAGGCGGTTCCTCCCTCCGGCCTGTCCTCCCTCCCAGCGAGGCACTGGAAGTTTTATGAAATTTTCTATTTTGCAGCCTGGTGACCTCTGCCCACCTTAGTTCCCTGAGACGGAGTTCCATGGAGATCACAATAACTAGGCTGCCTGTATTTCCTTATTCTCCAGCTGGTTTTCCTAGGCACAATGTTCAGCTTCTATTTTACAAACCTATAAACTTTGGTACTTTTCTTTTGCTCATGCTCTTGACTTGGTTTTCACTCAAGTTTAGAACTAACCACCGTCTTGTTACATCTACAACTGTACTATTCCTTGGCTTGGTAGTCTGCAGTACTCACTTTGCTGGCATTTATGCACAGGACTAACTTCTGCAGTTCTGGATCCTAGAGAAAATGTCGAGGAACAGATCTGCAAGCCATGGGCAGCCTTGGGGACCGGGCTGGTTTCAGGGAATGCCTTTGCAGGATCAGAGCCAAGGGCTCCCATACATTTGCATGCGCCTGAAATTCAGGCAGGCATCACATTTCTACGTTAAGAAATTACTTTGTTCAGCTCTACCTTTTCTTTCTCAGCTCTATCTTCCATCTTACTGAGAGAGCAAGTATATGTTATAGTTGTGTGTGCACATTCTGTAGTGGTGGTTGTGCAAAACCCTCCACAGAGACCCTTTCCTTCATACCCTGGTTCCCTTTATGGGAACCAAGAGCCTTGGCTCACTGGCACCCTGTACTGCATTGGGGCTTGGAGGTATGCCGGTATGCCTGCCTGCCTGCTTCCCTGCCTGCCTGCCTGCCGCCCCCTACTCCCTGCATGAATTAAGTCTGTGGGACTGCGTGCAGGTGAGCGTATCTGCCTCCATCGCAGAGCTCCTGGGATTTGGGCCCTAGGCCCAAGCCATGCAAACCTGTAAACTCCTGAATAACTTTACTCACTGGGAGTAGGGAGCTCTGCGTCAGCACACCCACACAGAAACCCTTGCAAGACCGTCTTGCTCTTCCTGTGCGCTTCCCTGTCTGTCTCTCCACCTGTTGCCTCTTGTCCGATGCTTACACCGTAAGGTCTTTGGGGCAGAAACTGTGTTTTTGTCTCTGTATTTCTCAGTGCCTTGCACAATGGGGCCCTGCTCCATGATCACAGCTCCTACATGCTATTGCCACACACAAAAATAATAACAATAATTAATAATAATAGACTAATTCCTCTGATTTTGATGTGACTACTCATGTGAGTAAAAGTGACTCACATACATGAGTGTTTGCAGGACCGCTGCCAGCTCTTGAGCTTTTATTGTGAGTCTTCCAATATTTGGTGTTCTCCTTTGATCCCCAGCTCCTGGAATGACATGTTTCTAGCACTTGTGTTTACACAAGGAAGCTTGGAAATGTGGCCTAGTGCTCCCCAAAGCCTTGGAAGCCAGAGGACAAACAAGAAACTTCCAAAGAAATGGATTTTTAATAGCTTTTGAGAAAATCCTGTGATCTGGCAGCTTGGGGAGGGGGGGAGTCTGACTCATGAATTTTGAACAGACAAGTTTAACAACATACATCTATTGAGTTAAATATTTAGGTCCCTGTAAAGACTAGACTTTTACTAAGCAGGACAAATTTACAGTGGAGAGATATATTTCTGTGGAAATACTCAGAGTATTTAAAGTGTCTGTGTCTTTGCAGAATCTGGGCTTTTGTTTACTTGAATATTATTTGGTATTCATCACTCTGTAGTTATTTATTTTTACCTGCTCACAATAAGAAAGCAGGAAAATACGGATGAAAATGGGATAATTAAAGTAAATAGGACTGTGTGAGACTGTTATAATAACTGTGGCAAGTATTTATAAATTGCTGAAAATACAAAGATGAAACTTTTGGAGTTTGTATGCTGGAGAGACACTGCTAGGTTAAAACCCATGTGTTTCTGAAAGTAAATGTCCCAGCTTCGAGTACAGAAGTATAAAAGAGCAGGTCCCAAGGTATGAATTCTTGCTTATGAGGCATCCCTGAAGAATGAAGGGTTGGGAGAATAGGGCCCTTTAATTAAATCTGCATCGTTGCTTTTAATTGCATTTACTTATTATTTTTTCTTGTTCACTTTTTTGCATTTGTCTCATCTGAGGTGCTGAACACAGACTGAATAGTCTTCCTTCAGCTTGGAAGTTGGCTAATTTTGGAGTGCTGTGGATTTGGCCTAGTTAGGAGGAGAACTTGGGGATGGTCAAGTGTTTTTGAGGCAGTCCTGTTTGTCGCCAAAGAGCTCTCATGCCTGCGCTCCCCTGAACATAGCATGAGGCTCAGACACCCTACAAACTGTACCTCTGACAACAGCTTCAAGCCTCCTTCCAAACCACACCTTGCCCAAAAGCTCTCTGCATGTGTTTTAGAGACCCACTCTGCATGCTTAACCTGTGTCTTTTGACCTTGTAGTCCCTGCTTTCTGAAGTTTGCTTGTGCAAAGCCCCATTCAGCCCATCTGATGTCTGCTGTACTAGCTCCCAGTAAAGGCCCCAGAGCGCATGGCTCCTCAGTCAGATAGAACATGAGGTAATGACACCTTACACAGCCCTTTCTAGATAGAAAGAAAATAATTTAGCAAATTGCAAATGATGCATACTTAACTATTTATGCAGCATCTTCCTGTCATCAACCCAAAGCAATTTTACTTCCGTGTTGAACAGTGGATGAAAATGTTCTATAGATTTAACCATTGCGGGAGTTCCTTTTAAGTGGTGCAGTAATCTCTCTCCAGCTAATTTAGTGTTGTAATAAGGCACCACCCTCACAAGTCCTTTGTGTTCTTGTGTCAATACTGCCCCCAAACCATAAGTGCTGGCATCTGCATCTATCATAAAGTGGGTCTGAAACACAGAAAGACTAAGAAAGGAACAATATGGCCATCGGCAGAGCAATCTCAAAAGCCTTTTACTTATTATGGACATACCCAATTTCATCCAGATTTCCTCTAAAATACAATTTACTTTCTCAACAAATCTATACTATGGCTTAACAGCACTGGCAAATTCAGCAAGAAACCATCTCTAACAGAAACTGAGTGAGAGGTACCTGGGGAGCGGGCTGCTTCAGTGCAGATTCAGTTTTATTCTTGCCAATGGGGGTTCTTTGCCCACTGCTCAGGATCTGACTTGAACCAGACCACCTCCCTCTCATTGGGATTGAAGACCGTTTAACCAAAGATCTCTAACCAAAATGTCTCTCATTTTTGCTCTTCTCTTTTTTATGTATACAACACGCCAGTGGAAAAAAACCAAAAGGAGTCTTGGACATCACTATCATTCCCTTTGCCTGGTTTTCTTTACCAGCATTTATTAAGGCCAGTGAGACCTTACGCAGTTACGGTTCCTGTCTTTGCTATTTCCTGCTTGTCTGAATGTTAACAAATGAACAGTTCAATTGCACAAGATCATTGGCAGCTCAGATTCCATGTGCTCCTCCATCTTCAAACAGGTTGCATCTATTCCCAGTCTTTCTTTAGCTACCATAGCATGTAGCTATACCATTATTAGTTGCTGCCCTTGGGGAGAGGACATCCTGCTAACTGCAAGCTTACTGCCCATAAGACATTGGTTGTATTGAACTACATATTTCAAATAAATTTCCATGGACTGAAATTGTAGGACACCTTTCATGCTATTTATCATTCAGCAATTAGCAATAATAGCATCCAAACTCATTATTAGGTCGTCCTCTATGTCCGCTGTCCACAACTCTTGGTTAAAGCCAGAAATTTCTCTCTTAAACCAAACTTTGTGAATGGTCCCTCCTTTTGCTCAGGGTCCTCTTATTTCCATGCTGCGGTGGGGTGGTGGCAGCTTGTGTAGGCATGCTGCAATTACCTATGGGGTGCAAGGACACAGATAGCGAATATCTGTCACATTCCTTCCTGCGCTGCTGGGCAGCAGTGAGATATGAGCATGATGAGGTAGTACAAGCCATACAGAATAGAAGTGAACAGAATATTTAGACTGATGACAGGACAGCTGTTGGTAAAGAGTATAGGCTACACCCTTACTGTAGACTAGACATTAATGTATTTTATTCACACCCGGTTCATACCCTTGAACATGCTCCATCTGGCTAAGCTGTGTAAGTGCAGCCTGAGAAAACCTTGCATACCCTTAAAAAATTACTCACACAAGAAAAATGATGCTAAAACAACATGAGAAGGGCCTGGATTAAAATTAGAAAAGCAGATAAATACATCCTGAGGACTCTAACTGTGTCTTCAGCTCACCCTGCTGTGACCTGGCTATCGCTTTTTTTAGAGGGGAAGATGAAGGCTTGCAGAAGGGTTCCTGTTGCTCTGAGGCACATGACAATAGAGAATCAGGTCTAGATGCCTTGTTCTCGACCACTCAGACCAGACGGCATGCTTTACAGAGGCCTACATGCCACATTAATTCCTCAAAGAGGTATTTAATCTCTGGTAAGTGAGAAGGAGGCTGAGGCCTAAGCTGACCAGTCTACCAAACTGCACTGAAACAGTCAGCTATTTCATATAGACTCTACACAATGGCCAGCAGGCATCATGAGTGACATTTTCCAAACCTAGTGTAGACCAAGGTGCTATCCAGGACCTCTCATCCCGCTTCTCAGCTCACTGGAAGAATGAAGAAATCACTCAGACATGCACTAGAAAAATCCTGTGGATTTACTTAGTTTCGTAATGGAAAATGAGAAGTAATTGCAAAGAACTAGGAGGCATTTTTTCAGCTGCAAGTATAATAGTATCTACTTTCATTTTTCATCAGAAGAGTGGCACAAGTAATCAGAGAATATCATGTGGTCATTGTTTGTCAAGTGATGTTTTCTCAACGGCAAATATTTTTTTGAATATGCACATTTCAGAAGAAAAAAGAAATTGATTTGATCTCCATTGTACCCTGGTCCAAATCCTCAGAGCAGTGTAGGCATTGCTTCACACTGACAGCAGTGGAGCAAGACTTATTTATATTGAAGAGGATCAGGCCTTGTGTTTTGAAACTTCAAACTTTTGTTTAGAAATATATATGACAACTATCAGTATGTAAGTATATAATAAAAACACTGAAACCCTGTTGGGCAAATTATAGGCATACAGACTGATAGTGATTTTTGGCTAGTATAAATGAGGGTAGACAAGAATTCACTCAGCTCAGAATCTGTCCTTATCTGTTTTATTTGCCTTAAATCTGTATAAAAGTTCAAGCAAAAGATTTGCAATTTAGCAAGAAATATATGGCATTTAACCTCAGTTCTGTCCCAAAATTTCCCAGTGACTTCACTCTTCTGTGTGTCTGGGTAATAGTCACCACTTTGGGGCTTAGTCCTAAGGGAGGCTACTAAAGGCGATAAATAAGTGCAGAAGAAAACAATAATAAATAAGCAACAACAATAATAAAATTGGAATTCAAGTATGAAGTTGTATGTTTGTAATAGCCTGCCCGTGTTAGAAAATAATCAACTAAATAGCAATAAATAATAAAAATTTATATTAACAATTAATTTGTGCTGATACAGACCTTAAAGTTAGAGTTCATTATATTAATTCACTAATTAATTAAGCACTACATCACCTGGCACGTACATAGGTTTTATTACACTTTATAGATGGAAAACTTAAGAGTCTTGCCTAGGGAGAGAGTGAATCAGTGGCGGAGCCGGACACAGAACTGGAATATCCTCCACAGCTCAAAGTCTGTTTACAGCATAAAGCTGCCCTGATTTTCTGACTAATTTAGTTCAACAGATGCAATTCTCAGTGTGGAGACTCCAATTTGGGTGCAAGAGGGAGTTATTTTGTTTGAGCTTAAATCAGTTCTTAATTATATCAAGCTAGTTATATAAATGCAGTTTTAAAAATATCCTTGTAGGCATCTACATTTCAGGCCATTGATTTTAAAAACACACCTTTAGTTCAAATGCTGCTATTTTCCAGATAGGTCCCAAGTTGCAACAGTTCTTTGAGTCCTTCCCATCCACATTTCACCAGTAAACTTCATCTACTAAACTGAGATGAGCAATTTTGAGTGTCTTTCACTAGACAGTGCAAATGTTGGCGAGTGCCCTGATTTTGGTTAAAGACAGAGTTACTGCAATTTATTTGGCCTTTTAATAAATAGTTTAAACTTCTTCAAAGTCAGGCTTTGCCGCCAAGTTTCAATTGCTTAAGGAGCTGATACTAAGCAGCTGAGCTGCTCTGTTTTAAGTGTGCAAAGCTAAGTTAACTACAAGATGACAACCCTTCTACACTCTATCTCTCAGGTATCACAGAAGGCTTTTATCAAGGCCTATCTATCTATGGACTTTTCTGAAATTTGATCCCTTTCAATATGTCTCCTGGGCTGACACTTGCTCCCATTTGGTCACCTTGCACCCATGTCCTGGGCAAGAGGAGATCACTTTATTATCTCTGCCTTGCTCAGTGTCTTCTGTGGTTACACTGGCACTAGGGCACAAGGAATTCCTTGACCCCCTCCTTTTTTTCCAGCACTGTGTGCCAGCCTGATGGGATGGCATGGAGGGCTTCATAGGCTGGCCAAGTGAGGTGGAGGAAAACCCAGGGCTGCATAAGGAATGCATGAGAACTACATGGGATAATAGGAAACATTATTTATAGCCTAAATGCAGAAAACCTCCCCTTCCTCCCCCCTCACCAACAGACAAACCCATGTCCAGTAATGACAAAGTCATTACCTTTTTATTATTTTTCAATAGGGTTCAGTTGTAGCATGTCTGTTTCTTACAGGCTGTCCTGATGGCTGCAGGCTCCTGTCTCTCTGAGAACATTCAGCTAAACGTACCAAGTGGGTGTGGAGTCACCAGCCCTGCTTTAGAAAATTTGGGCCTTACCCTCCCAGCAGCCTGTTATCTCACTTATTAAGGGAGAATTATAATGTTTCCCTTCCTCCCAAGAGGCATTTGGGACTACAATAAAGGCCTTGTGAGAAATGCTGCAAGATCAAAGCAGGGATCCCATTGGAGAAGTTCAGCATAGTGCTGTTCCTGATAAGATATGATTTTGGGGGCTCTTAATAGAAACTATGGGCTTTTCAGTATTTTTTTCTAGCTTGAATGCTATCCTTGAAGAAAAATAATTTTTTCATGTGGAAATCCTAAAAGTATGTGATCCTCAGATACTGAAAAAGTTGAAATTCTTTTGGATTTGGTGGCTTTTCAAGCTTTCCATCCCAATGTCCTATGTCCCATGGGAAGTCCCTATTCTGCCATGCTTTTGGACACATTATTTCACCACTGGTCATTTTCCAAAAAGCTTCTTCCTCCTTCACCTGCTGCTCCTCTGTAACTCAAATCCTTTTTCCTTGCATTTAATGCCCTATCTATGCTTTGTCTTTGTCTCTTGCTTTTTAAGTGTCCTTCCCTCACTTCCTATCTCCAACAAGACCCCTGTGTGCTGTTGTGATAACCCACGTAGCACCCATGTCTTTGGGATTTATTTTGAGATCTGCTGCTTGTTTATTTATTTTCCTTTTAGCACGCCCAGCGAGGCCTGTGTGGCAGGAGATGTGAAGGGAGGTGATTATGGAAGACTATTTCCCCTCGCCGCTCATTCATGACAAACAAAGAACAATGATTGATGATTAAAAATGCATTCTCTGGGCTTGTTTTCTTTTGTTTTACCATTATGGAGATATTATAAATACTGAATACTAATCAATCCAGACCTGGCGGGACCTCACAGACCTTCTGCAATCCCAGGGCTTTGCTCTTCCTTACAACCTCTGCAGCTTTCCCTCCCTCCTTTGTTTCTAAATTAAACACCTAGAGTCCTCCATCCCAACCAAAAAGGATTAGGTTAACTTTGGATGAATTCACATTGTCTTTTTGAACCAGCTGGGCTCTTGCCTCTCCCAAATAGCCATATTCTCCCCTGCAGGGACAGTCTCTGTGTTCAAGCACCCTGGCATTCCCCTGCCCTTTTTTGCCCTGCAGTGGGGTGAAAACAGAAATTAATTCCTCAGATCAAAAGAAAAATCCTCTTATTTAGGAAGCCGAGAGTGCCATGAGTTTGCTTGCAAAGTGGATGCCTTGTGGAGAAAAGAGATCAGGAAGTCTCCTCTAAAAAACTCTCATTGTTGCTAGCAGTAAGGCTGGATTTCTCCCTGGGCATTTCTGTGCAAAAGCCAGAGTGCCACATCTGATTCCGCAACATTAAACAATGTCCAGATAAACAGCAAACTCGGTGGCGCTTGCATTCTTTTATCTTTATTCAGTCAAATTAACTGCTTTCTCTTTCTCTTCCCGCACCCCCGCCCTCGCCTCATTCTTCCTCACTCATGTAAAATAGAGACACATTGCACTGGCCACTGCAAAAATTGATCAAAATCATCTATCCTAACTGAATGAGAAGATTCCTCTTCACTTTGGCCTAAACAACCACTTTTCTCTAATCAGCTATTTCCTGTGAGATTTTTCCAGTATTCTGCTCCCTGCTGAAGTCAACATTAAATCTCCCACACAGCAAAGCTCTGGCGGACTCCAGTGGGAGCACAGTTAGGTTGAGGCTAAGCTTCTGCAAAAGTCCACCACAAAGAGCAGACTGTGGTCCCTCTTCTGCTCTTTACTGCACATGGGCAGACCCAAGACGCTGACAGAGACCCCATGAAGCCAGCAGAGCATAACAGCAGCACAAGGGGTTGCCCGTGAAACTCGGCAAATTACTGAAAATAAACTACAGTGGGCACTGACACACATTTTTCTTAATATACTTAGAACCAGCCCAGGAATAGCTGAGCTCAGCTGGAGTGTATCAGGAAGGAGAAAGAAGAGAATCTGAGCTGGGCTAGCAAGAAATTTTAGTCTGAACCATATGGCAAGAAACTGCAGTGTGTTCTTATCTTGAAGCCCGAGGATTTATTTTATGCACATAATTCCCTGATCATCTTGATGTAGCATCTCTTAGGAGGATGGTGTTACACTATCTAACCACCACTGCTGTAAGTTGGCAATCTCTCTATCATCTTAACTTTCTTAAATAATTTTAAATATATATCTGTGTTTATAAAATATCAAGGGCCTGATCCCATTGAAGTCTGGGGAAGGAGTCTAATCAGTTTCAGTAGGCATTTGGATCAAGCCCATAGATGTTTGCTACTCTTCTCTTTTTAAATGTTGTATCTCTGCATTACATCTTTGCATGGTACTCTTCCCTAGCACGCATAGGATCTTCCTCTCCCTTTGAAATCTGTCAAATTTTTCTATGAGAACAGCATTTCTCTGTAATCTGTGTTCAAAAATGGAGGCCACTGCTCCCAAGTAATGAGGAGTCTAAAATGCTGATTCTTAGTCAATACACTTTATCGCTCTGTGTCTCCAAATTTACCTCTTCCCTCCTTCCCAGAGCAGTGTGCAACCAACTCATAGTGAAAGGGGCTTTGCAGCAGATAATGATAATTAACATGCTTCAGAATGTTTAGTTTAGCCTTGAGTCTGCAAACAACCTTCAGTTGCAACGTAATTACCACCAGTTCACCAACAAATTCTGTTTTGTAGACTTGTTTCACCAGATTCAGCATGCTGATTGATTCAAGCCACTCTTTGGTGAGCCTCTGCAGTGGAATTGTATCTTTTCACAGTGGTCTGTTCAAAGGAAATATTGTTATTGCTGTATTTTCAAACATATACACTTTCACCCAAAGATCCTAACTCTTCTGGCACTTTACTTCAATGATACCACTTAGCATAAGCTTGGCAGAGAAAGAAATGCATGTATATGCATGTCTATATGTATATGTATGCACATGTACTACACCCACACACACAAGTTACTAATCCATTGGCTGATGTATTTATGGCTATTTTACTTATAAATCACTGCCCTCTAAGAAGCTTACAGCCGCCTTCTGCAAGCAGGGGAGATGCTTGCTTGCCTCAACAGTAAACGTCTACACTTCAGAAAGAGACTCAGTTTGTAACCTGGTTGAGGACAGTGACCTTCATGCACACAAAGAATCAGTTTAACAGCCCTGTTCAGACCAGAATGACTTTTGGAAACGTTACCTTTAAGCTTTGCTTTCCTTGCTGCCTGGTTAATGCACTGGTTAACCCATTTCTCTGCAGTTACAGTGACCCCCAGAGGCCAGTCTCAAGGAACAAGAGGAAACACCCCTCCCTCTGATTTCATCTGACAGCCACTCATTTCTCCCTTCTTCAGAAAGTTTTTCTCATATTCTTAACTCTTGTAGAAAACAGACCATGTTTGCTTTTAAGTAGCATGGTAAAGCCAAAAAGAAGCTAGATTAGAGAATAAGCCTGGAATGTTTGCTCTGGAAAAATGAACCTAGGACCTGAAAGTGAAGAGATGGGAAACACTGCTAAATACCGCCTGGGTTCATTTGCTAAAACCAGGGCAGGACTGTTTTCTGCTACATGCTTACTGGTGTAAAGAACAGAAGCTGGGGCAATTCTTCAGCCCATGATATTAAAGAGGTCAGACAGAAAATCACACTGGTCCTAGGAATATATGAATCAGATTACAAGGTATGACGACACTGCACAGTACAATGCTGGTTAAAGATACCCAAGCTACTGCTGAATAAGTACAGCAAGCAGTGGAAAATTATACCAGACAGATCACTGTACTAATAGAACTGTACTCTTCTGATATCAAGCTAGCTCAGGTATCTCTAAAAGGGACTGTGCGGTGTACGTATGTACTAAATACTGCAACTGGTACTTCTACTGTTTTGTCATCTGTACCTCAGCATTCTCATCTGTAAAATGGGGGAAAAGATCATCACCACATTCAGAAGGCGCTATGAGACTTATTTGATGTTTTTTAAGAGCCCTGAAACCTCAGAGAAGGGCAATTTATTGTTCTTATTTTCCTGTGATCACACTATTCCCACAGGGATTGTTTATTTCTCAGCTCCGGGTTTCAATTTATTTATTTCTTACTGTGTTCTGGGTTTTCATACAGAGCAATTTCCACTAGCAAAGACTGAAGGGACTATTTTCCCTTTCCGGCTTCAACTTAACAAACGTACAGGCTGATAAATCCTCTTGTGAAAATCCTACAGAGTGAAACAGGCTACAGATCAAAGGGAAGGAACATTTGTCCTCTAGTATGATACCAATACCAGCAGAGCCTCCTCACCTTCAGAAAATGATCCTTCATAAAAACTCATGGCCCACACTCCCACTCTCAGTTCCCAGACCCAGACCTTCTGACTTTGCCACACATTTCTGCCACCCAGATCTGCCCGTGGAATCTGGCTCTATTGGCGTTAGAAGTTCCATTTCCTTCTGAAAGACGCCTCTGAAAACAGCAGGACATAAACTAGCAGAGCGAACAGTACTAGATCCCAGACTCTATTTAGTATTTGGAGCTACAGGTCATTTGCGAGCCTGGGGAGAAAACACAACTAGCTCTATGTAACCAGTCCTAGCTCCACCTGGGGATGCCATACAGAGAGCGGCCACCTCAGTGCACTCTCAGTCTGTGCGGTACTCAGACCTGTGCAGCCTTTCCTTGTCTCTGCTCTGCTCTGGCTCCAGGTAGCTCTCTTTCTGTTCTAACAGCACAAACATGTTGTACCTGAGACACCTATGGAATACAAAGGTCACTGTGCTGCTGTGTGTGAGTGTTTGCCAGAGCTTGTTCGCATGCAGAAGGGACACTTGGCAAACCCAAGGACCTGCTTCAGTATGATCTCCATGTGATGCATTCAGTCCTGGGAGAAGGTGAAAGCACAGGCCCAGGTAACCCCAGCTTGGGTTTGCTTCTTCCACGTGCTGAAGCAGTTATTATAAATGCCTCTTGAACAGTTTTGGGCTCAGTTCTGAAGTCCTTGCTCTAATTCAGGCATCAGGGAAGTTGCTGAAGTTGAATTTGTACAAAACCTGACCAAAGGAATCAGGGTATAGGCCTTAGACGTAAAATGGCTGGGCCATTTATACAGCCAAAGTCAGACAGGATATTTAAAGTGGGAAGCATCTGACATCTTTATATTTCCATTGACTCTAACACACATGACAGCCACAGACTAGAAAAGTATCTGAGCACTTGCTTAACCAGAAGTACTGGAAAGGTCCCAAGTGGTATCAAAGAGTTTTGAGTAACTATTGAACCAGCTGCTTTCGGGGGTGTATCTCACATTCTTAAGTCCTGGATCATGATTCACAGACACAGCTATTCCTTTCAGTAGATTTAGGGGGAAACTATGAGTTTTGGTTTTGCTTACCTATCCTCTGTTATTAAACTGTTTCTCTCTGGGACCATTACGAAATAATCTGAATGTTCATAACTGCTTCAGGTTGAAAAAGTAGATATTATAGTTATGTCATGAAAATTTGTAGGAGAAGTTTGGGGATTGCCTGTACACTACAGGTATGTACAAATTATCTCAAGTGTCTGAATTATTACAGCTTAATGTTCCCCTCTCCCCAGCTGAGACACAACACCTGACCATACTCCTGACCAGCTGGAATATTAAAATACATTTGTCTGAACCAACGCAAATGCCAACATGGTTCAACCAGGCAAATCTTACTCTGGAACTGCACTGATAATTACTGTAGCAACTTTACTGGTAACCTATTAAGCTGAAGTTTGACTTGAATCATACCCTAATACCAGTAAATTCAGTTTGGTGCTATTGGACACACACAGCTTTTCCATGGATTGAAACAGTTTATCAGTTTCAACGGCTTATAATGATAACCTGGGTTATATAATGGTGCATATCAAACTGTCCTCAGCAGACTTGCACCAGTTAATATAGCCAGCTTTTTCAATCATATCTTTAGCTGAAGAGCTCTAAATTTTAAACCTAAAGTCTCCCTAAGACTTAAAGCACACTTAATCAATGAATGTGCAAACCAGAGCAAACTGGGGTAACTTCCTGCAGATGAATGGAAATCTAGTGCAAAGTAGCTTTTGCCTCTTGTTATTAAAATTAAACTCTCTGATAATCAACACTTAGGGCAAGCATCTCAAAACTGACTGTGTAATTTCAGGGGCTCAGTGGGAACAATGATGGAAAATCCCTGTAGGCACTTTTATAAAAACACCCCCTATAAGTGTAAGCTAAAATGGAGAAAACAATTCAGGTGAAAAATTAAAAGGAAAGCTCTAGAAAGCTTAGGTGAGACGCAGCTTCTAATCAGTCCAAAAGGGTGGGGAAGATAATTTATTGCTATAAAGTGGACTTGCGTTCCCTTAACTGTGAATGTTATCATCTTTGATAAGCCATATGCATGCATATTTTATATTTCTATGTTAAAAAGCAAAGTACAATCTTATAATAATAATAAAAAGCTCAGTAACTGCAAGGCCATGTTGCCCATGGAGGCAGGTGTGTGTGTTAATGAAATGCTCCTTCCTCCCTGCCCCAAAGAGCCTGCCTTTATAGCCTGGTCACGAGCTGAAGTTACTGTAAACATGGCCTTCTAAAGTCACCAAAAAAGTTCAGCACCCCTTGCAGGAAGGATCAGCTTACACCATCTAATTTTTCTGTCTGACTAATACATTAAGTCAGATATCGTTTCCTGCTCACAGACCGTTTATCCATTCAACCAAGCTTTCTCCTTGTCCTCTTCTGGATTACTTCTTGAATCTTTCTGCCCCTTTTCTGTTCCTGTTTTCCCACTGTGTGCATTATTTTTCCCACAAACCGTTTCCCCTGAGCTTTTTCCAATACGAAGCTGAACACCTTTATAGGCACCTGCAGCTCCCTCTGGCTCAGATCCTGAGAGACCCATTCAGTTCATTTTCCAGAAAACTTCTGTCATAGCCACTGGGAACACTGTGCTCCCAGCACATCTCAGGATCTGACCAGCAGAAAAAGCTCAGTTATCCCATCTGCAAGGAGGAGAGTAAATCAGTGGCCAGACTCCAGAGATGGAGATAAGCTCACTGTCCATCGGTGATGAGTGCACAAAATCTCCACTACGACAGCAAGGAATGGGAGTGCTCTGTGACGTGCATGAGTTGCCTGTCCCTGGGCAAAGCAGCACAAAATACTGCTTCCTGCCACGCTCCTGTACTTACATAGTACAGAACAATTTCTGGGCACAGAATGGCTGTTGCTGCTACCAAGACAGAGTGATGTTAGCCAAAACACTTAGGCTTAAGGGAAGGCAAGGAAGAAGGGGCTAGTTTTTAAAACGCAACTATTGCCACTGTGGTCAGAGAACAGTATCATCGAGTGCCGGTAGCGTTGCATTAGTCTGCTGAGAAGACTGCTGGGAAGCAGCCTAGTTGTACTTCTCTGGGAAGTGGCGAGAACTCTGTATGTGCTGCCCACGTAGCCATACTGCCCACACATCTATACTGCCCACAGGGGGCAACAGTACCCAAAATATTTGAAGATGGGCAAAACTTAAGCAAACCCAGCCCCCAGCAGGGGGTGGCTCTGATCCAGACACCTGTCCACTCACAAAGTCTGAATTTGGCTTATTCTCAATGGGCCAACTGGGGGAGGCTTACTCCAGGAAACTTGCCACTGATTTCAGCTGGGTTTTATAGCCTCCATGGCCTAGACCTGAACAGCTTACTGTGGTGGCTCCTCTCTCACTGTGTCATGGAGCTTGAAGGAGAAGATGTCCTATTAGCTCACATGCTGTGAGTCTGCAGCCCCTCGGGTGATCCTGCCTGGAATTTCACTAGTCCCAGTAAAGCTCCCTGCAGACAGAAAGGGGAAATATCTCTGCGCTTTGTTCCTCTCCTGCACCCAAACATGGTATCTGCATCCAGGGAACAATGACTTAAAAAGGACTTAAAAAACAGGCATTATTTGTCATCTGGAAGAGCTATAAAAAGAAACACTTCTCAAGTAGTGAGTGTGAATACCATTACTTTACAGATTCAAGGGAAAAAAAGCAGATAACCTTGGGGAGACCTGACCTTCAAACAGGTTCAAATAACTTTACCATGCTTTCCCTTCCTCTCTCCCACACAAGCACGAAATTACATACATGCACATGTTCCCACACGTATATACTCCCACATAAACACAAACTTGTAGACATGCTTATGCCCTCTCTCTCACACACACGCAGACTCTTGCACATGTTCCCATGCACAGGCACTTGCCCACATTCATGTTTCCACACGTTTTTCCGCACTTGCAATAGCACTCTCATGTGCACGCACACACACAAAGCATAATACGCAAACACAGTATGATAACTGCAGAAGAAAGATCAGGCTTCTCAATGCTAAGTGTGTTGAAATTTATTTTGGAAAGGAATTCCAGTGTTTGTTCCATACCCAGACTGTTTGGATCATCAGAATGTAATCCTGTGAATTTACATAGTTAAAAATCAGACTACTTAAAAAATAAAAGCCCTTACTTTTGCAGTTTCCTGTCCCTTCAAATCCAGCTTTCTAGGCAGTCTGGATCAGCAACAGATCCTAACAACACTTTCAGAGAGGTGCACGCCTGTCTAAGGAGATTCGCTAACTGTGCAGAGATTCACATCCAAAGCAGAATTTTGCAGGATGTTGCTATCGCAATCAAGCCCTTGATCTGACACTGGGGCAGATCTGCAAGACTGTTCTCTCATCTACTTCTGATTGTGTGACTGGCCACCTTTATGCAGTCTGCATGTTCTGGGAGTACACCTACGATCCTCCAGCTGCTACTCCACACATCCAGCTTGTGATCATGTGAAGTACCAAAGCCAAGGAGGAGATTCAGAACAACTTATTGATTGTTTAACTGATTAACAACAGTTAAATATCTGAAGCTGGAAGGTACGGCTACCCACTGTGTCCTCTTTTTGCCAGAATCAACTGAGCCAAACATCCTTCTCTATGATTTTCAACATTAGCTGGATGTTGGCAATGCTAATAGCAATGCTGTCTGCTCTTGTGCCGCCTTCTGTGTGAGTACCTCAAAGTTCAATGCACTTAGTCAGTGGCCTTATTCTCTGATGTATTTGGCACCTTGACTATAGTGATTTTGACTTGAGGTACAGGTGTTCACTAGTTCAGAAGAGCAGATCGTGCCAGCTCACCTCACAGCACAGAAATAGACAGTGGTAAAGTTCCTATCCCAGCCTGTTATCTCAGGCAAAGTAATTGTACTGTAGAACATGGACATAGCATATATTTTGAAAAGAAAATATTATATAAAGCGTGGTATTACTTCACAAGTATGTTAAATGAGGAAAAGAACATGGAAATGTTTTCCCTTGGACCATGCAGTAAAGCAGTGGCACAGAAGAGTGAGGAACTCAGAAATCCTGTTTCCTAGATCGCACTATAATCATTAGATAATATACAGGGTCCCTCCCTGCTAGGGAAAACAATGATTTCATCCTTTCCATAGAGGGTGAGTTTGATGGAAGGTACAGCTATAGCTGGTTTTGCATTTGCTTCTACTGCAGAACCAGGTGTGCCACTGCATATCTCACCTGGAACTCACTCAGCTTAATTTCAAAAGACTGGATAGTATTCATGTTGAACTTTTCTGTAGTTCAACTCTGATCTGTGTCATTGTTGCGTCAAAGTCATCCTCTGGGAAAATGCAATGGAATCAATACAATTACTCTATATTTTACATATAGCCACAAGGCCTAAAATTCAGTGCTTTGTGAATTTTGGTGGCATTTAGTAAAAAGTTAACATCAGCTAGTGAAAATAGCCTCATTCGGGCAAAAGAAATCTAGGAAAGAAATTTAGTGTATGGCCACAGTTCTCGGAACTGCAACAAGGAGAAGAAAAATTTGGGTTGATGTCCTGTTAAGATCCTCTCTCAGGTGGGAGTAAGCCTATGCAGTACTACGCTAGCTTACACCATTCGTGTGTCTTTTCCAGGTTTGTCTGAAGACTGGTAAAACAAAAAGGCACTTGTGTGAGAGCTATCTGGCTGTGTCTCTACCTGCAGTCATTGATATCTGGGAAAAATCATACCTGAATTTGAAGGGCATGAGGTGCTATCATGGCCACATGTACAAGCTTCTTTCTCATGCCGTTGCACTTTCCATTGGGAACACATCAGCATTTATTGCATGGCTCCATGCAAAAAGGGGAAGATTGAAAGGCAGAGAGAATAGAGGGCAGGATCAGGTGCTCAACTACTTGTTTCTGCTGTCTTCTGCAAGAAGAAAGGCCGTTGCAGGGCCAGACAGCAACTGCAAAACTCAGGATGAAAACCCACAGTCCAGCTCCGCCCACCTCTACACACACCCAGAAACCTCAACTGCAGGCTGCCTGCAGCTGCTGCTGAGGCTCTGAAGAGTCACAGAGCAAAAACCTAGTTCTGGAGCACTCACAGCACAGTTTGGCTTGGGGCTGGGGTGGCAGTCATTGGAGTGACAGTCACTGAAGTGGTCTGGCTCTGTCATACAGGGCTCTGCAAATGCACAGAGGTTCTAAGGCCCAGGTTTTGAACTGCACTTGCTGTCTTGGAGAGCCGAGATGACAGTGCTCCAGTACCAGTGCTCTTTTCCGGCAATCACAATACAGTGTTTTCTCCAGGCCACAACTGAAACCAGCCAAGCCATCCAAAACCTGGCAAAGACTTTCTCACTCCTGCTTTCTGTGGCAACAGTACAGCTGTCCTTACAGAACAGACTTACCTGCTCTCCAGTGGGTTTGGCAAAGGGAGAGCTCAGAATTTTTGTGTTTTTATTGCCCACTGCAAGGGAGGCAGTTAGGAAAATCAGGAGGTTGGAAGGAAAGAGAAAACAGATTGCAAGGCCTGTCTACTGGTACCAGAGTTTCTGCTGCTGGTCTAAAAGGTCTTATCTTACCGTAAACTTTGACCGGAGAGAACAGACCTGCTGTGAAAACAAGAATCAGCATCACTGTCACATGAGATACATCAATGAGAAGAGTTGCTTGGACTCTGAGAAGGTCTTTCAGTCAGAAAGCAATGTCTGGCCACTGAAAATGCTCCTGCTGGCCCAGATATCAATTTAAATGTCTTTTCTGACTTTCAGAGAGAGCAAGAACACTCCATGGCCTGGATGACTGCTAGAAATACCTGTCTTGGTTAACTACTATAAATGTTGTTTCAGTTTGTAAAACAATGGGAGGATCTCTCTCAGTAGGTCTGGCTGACTAGCAGAGAGCCCCATTTGGCTGGAGAGTCACTGGAAAGACCTGTGCCTTGCTCAGAGTATTTCCAGCTTTTGAACAGGAATTATGTTGAGACCTTCACAGTTTGCTCCAGAGGATGTGCCAAAAGGTCTCTGGAAATCTTGTGAACGGCCAGTTGTGTCATTGAGCACTGCCTGCCTCTGCTGGCATCATCGATGTGATAAAAATCTTGCAGCGGAATGGCAGTGAAGCAGAAATTTTTTAAAAAAAATCCACTCTAATGCCTGACATTCTTTTTAGGATGCCAATAAAAGATAATGTTACCTGTAAAATCTGCAAGCTGCTTCTAGCACTGTGCCTCCCCCCACTCCTGTACCCTTCTGAATTTGTACTACCCCCACAGTGGACAGAAACTCAGGAGAAAAGAGCACCAGGGCAAGAATGTTACAGAGAGACCCTCAAGTCTAAATCAACAGTTAAAGGAAACAGGCAGTGAGAGAGGTGCTGAGAATCCAACAGCTTTGCATTCTGCACCATTTTCAGCCCTGATGGTTCCAGGGAAGCTTTTGCACCCTCTGACTGAGTTTTGGATCAAGCTTTATCTCAGTGGATTTTTAACATCCATGTCAAGTATGGGATAGGTATGAGAAAAGATGAGGGAGATTAGTCTGGGAGAAAGAAAACACAGAAGTCAGCACAGCAGAGCAGATCCACTGTGTCAAACTTGGCTCTGAGAGAGCTCCAGTGGGTTGTGTTTGTCCCAGTGTGAGCCATTTCAGCTGCCTCACACTCTTGCATAGTGAGAAATTCAAGGACAAGCATTTTGATTTGGAAAAATTTTCCTATTTGCTAGAGACATATTCAGTGAGGTGCTCAGAAAGTTTGGCTACACCTTTTTTGGTTCGTTTTTCCTGTGCATTTGGGATGCTTCTGCTGTTGGGATCTCCGTATGTAATATAGATTAAATATGACTTTGTGCTGATGCAGTGAATTTCATCAGAGGATCTCACAGCGTTTGCAAATTAATTAATTAAACTCTCATGGCACCCTACTGCTAGTATCACCATCTTATTTAGATGGCAACAGAGACACTGAGAAAGAGCTGCCTTATTCTGGACCACCCAGAAGGTCTGCAGAAAAGCTGGAAAAAGAGCTCTGCAGGCCTGGTGCTAAGTTCCTTCTTCCACTGACTCAACCAATTCCCTCCCTGCCCATTATCACATAGGCTAAGGATCTCTGTTGCAGCCTAACATAACATGAAATAGTTCAGCAGAGGAGATTTTTGTGGGAGGGTCAGAATTGCTTTTGGGCAGCAAAGTATGATAATTAGGAGGGGGGTGGGGAGGGGCGGACGCAGAGGTTTATTCCTTGGTTTGAATTGAATTGTACAGATAATGCCTACAAGACTTTTCTAACTCTGGCAGAGGACACCTTGGACTTGAGCTTTGCTGCTTTCATCTGCCTTGCAGTGCCTCCAGCGAACAGGATTTATCTGAAAGAGGCATTTTCCCTATGGGAAGCTGCTGTGGTGCCTTTAAGATTTGGAGTGATGCCCTCTGAAAGGGAAGCAAGAATATTTCAGGGGGACTCTATCCTTCAGGAAAAAAGCCCAAACCATGTCTTTCCAAGATGGGGTCAACTCCTCAGCCCTTTATCTGGAAGCACTTACTACACAATTAATGGAAGGAACCCTCATCAAATGAGGGACAAATCATAAAATTAGGGAGATGGAAATTAGGCATGGACAAATGATCCAGGTGCAGGGGAGATTTATGGGGGAGGTTGTATTATAGCTAATGATTTCTGCTAATGATCCTCCAAAGTATAAAGTGGCACAGAGCCCACTCTCAATGGGACGAGAGAAAATCCTGTGTGCAGAGTGAAGGGCATTCCTCTCAGGAGGGGAAGCTGGACCCACAGCACAGCAGTAGCATCAGACCATTCTCTCTGTCTCCTAACCCAAAGATGCTGGTTGTAGAACTTGCCAGCCAGAAGGCCATGGGAACAGCGGGGGCCTCTGCTGTGATGAAAGTCACCCAAAAAGCAGCACCCTTTCCTGTGCCTCTCCCTCATCAGCTTCCAAGAACATCCTATCCCAACTCTCCACACTGTCTTCTTTTTCCTGAAAGTAGCTCCTGACACAGCACTCACTCAGATGGAGGTTCCCCTGCCATAACCACCAAACCAAGCTAGAATCTCACTGCTAAATATGTGGAGGGAAGACCTGATCCTCCCCAGCTTTCCTCTCCCCTGCAACCTACCTATCCCAGCCACATAAATGATGGGGACAAAACCAGGTGGGTCAAGTTAAGCTCTGGTGTTCACCAGAAAGGTCTGCCTCAAGTGGTAAGATATTTCATTAACTCTTTCATTTTCTATTTGGGAATCTCTCCTACTGACAGTTATTTTACCTTCCCCCTGCAGAGTAGCAGTGCTCCATCTCAACCCTGAAAGCCACAGCTTTGACTCTAGCAGAGATGAGGTGAGCTGTGTGCTTTTCACCAAGACTTATAGCTGGCACAAAGCAGACCTTTGCTTCCTGGCATTACATCCCTCCTTATTGCATTTCTCATCTGGAAGAGGCTGAGCCTCAGCCTGCAGCAGCTACAGGCTTTCAACACAACCAGAGCTCCTTGTGGCATCTGTACCAGTGTGGGCTTGCCTAAACCAGCATTTCTCTGTTGTTCCTTGTACCAAGCCTTCACTGATGCCCTCTGCTATGTCAGCCTCTAACTCCTGGTAAAATCTGGATCCAGAATGGTTTGGAACACCCTTTACTATCTTTGTGATGAGGGGGTGTAGTCCCAAGAAATAAGGTGCTAGAAACCTGGGCTCTATGCTTGGCTCTGCCCCTAGGCATGACATCCCACCTCTTAGTACCTCTGTGAAAATAATAATCATTGTGAAATGAAAATAATGATCCTGACCTGCTTCACACAAAGCTTTGAGATCTAGGGATAACAACCATGAGGTGTTCTTACTAGCCAATCCAAGTGGAGGATGTTATTAATGATTTGTAACAATCAGACTCTCAGCAAGCAGTTCAGCAACTATTTTCAGCCACAAAGGCAGCATTATTCCAAAACTGAAGAATGCTTTTCACAGGAAAGGGAAATTATAGAATCTGAGCTTTTGGAAGAAAATATATGATGAGAAAGTTGTAAGGGGGTTGGGGTTCCTTTCCTACTGTCAAGGAAAGGGGAAAAAAGAAAAAAAAAAGACAATTAAAGCTGTGCTGCCCAGCGCTCCCCTGGGAGCCCTGTCCTGCCAACTCCAGTGATTGGTAGTTCGGACTATTACTTCACTGTTCTTGGAGTAATAAAAATTCCTGATGAGTTTCATTTGGAGCTCTGATCACGAATGGCACAATGATTCACAGAAATATGGGTAGGATTGGATGCCAAAACAGTACCAAGTAAAATCTGCTGAGCTGGTGGGTTCATGCATTGTGGGATGTGTTTCCCCCTGCCCCCCCGCAGGAATTGGATCTATCTGCTACAGGGAGGAGATGAAAAAAATGAGGGAAGAGGGGAAAAATCTGAGAGAGAAAGAAAAAGATTCAAGACTATGAAAGACAGAGGACATGTAATGGGAGTAGAGAGCTACACTGAACACTGCAGGAGGAAATTTCAGTGGCTTAAATCAGTAGGTCAGTAGACATCTGGGTCATTGATGGATGTTAGCAACTGATATTGTGAAGTGATACATGTAGAAAAGACATAAAGGAGATATTCTGGGTCTTAAGGCATATCGCCTGTCCAATCTCTCAATGAACTGCTCCAATCTCGTACTAGCACAGGAGACTCTTCACCGTTTGTTTCTGTTTATGCCCTGCTGGATGTATCCTAAACTTGGACCATATAACAATAGTATCTCCTTCCCTCAGCATTGTTACTAATTACAGTCAGGGTCCTAGTCTAGTCTGCAATCTGGTACATAGAGTTTGCTTCAAAAGCCCTTTTGTACCCACAGCCTTTGAAGGAACAGAGTTTTTATAGAGACCAAAGAGAGCTTCAAGTTTTCCCCTCCTCCTGCTGGGAAGAGTTTCGATTAACACTGACTGCAGTCATGAGCATACACCTCAGAAAAGTGTCTCAAAGAAAGGAAAAGATTGCAAGATTAATGATCAAGGAGAGAAGGGTGATTAAAAATGAGGAATGTGAAAAAGAAAATGTTCCCTAGTATTATCTTTCTGTCTTGTTTTCTCTCTCCTGTGTATCTTTGCCCTTTCCTTAAGCCTGATAGGATGAGGACTTGCTCAGGCTTTTGTGGGTTTATTTATTTACTATATGAATTCTTGCTTCGTACCTCTTCCTTTTTTCCTTTCTCCCTGTTAAAGAGGTGAGGTTGAGCAGTTCTATAACTAAGATTATATTCATCATACTCATCTTCCCAGATCTGTTCTTAGCCAGTGCAACACAACCCCACATAAAGTGGAGTTCTCTATACCCGTGGTAGGGAAACAAGCCTCTGTGAGACCCCGCACAGGATTTGTGATCGCCAGTGTATTTAAGATTTGACACTGATGGGCAGCAGTACAAAACATTTCAGGTGGACAGATAAACAGGTTATGTTTTGTGCTTGAATAGAAAACCTGATGAATAGGCAAAGATGTTGTAAACTTCGCTTTCTTTTGGTCAACCTGTTCTGGGATTCTTTTTGTGCTCTGATTAAACAGAACGAGCAGTACAATCTGAACAAGACTGACCTGATGTGGAAAAGGGTCAGGGTGAAAAGGGTCACCTGAAGTCTATAAATTAAAACCTGCAGTCTAAGTACATTCTCTGCAATTCTCTCTCAAAAAAGAAAGGAAAAAACCTCTAAACCCAAAGCTAAATAACTGTTTGTTGTTTTCACAGAGCATGCCCAGGAAAGTCATACTGCCAATTTTTTTCTTCAGGTGCCTACACCTTTGCCAGCCTGTACAGTGCTCAGCTCTCCCACACTTTCCTGTTGTGGAAATGGGTGCTCAGCTGAAGTTGCTCTGCAGAGCTGACACGCAATAGGGACTGGTTCTGGTGACACAGCAAGCGAGGCTTTTCCCCACTCACCACAAATCACTTCCAGAGCAATATTTCAGCATGTTATGAAGGTCAGAAAGAGGTATTGCTTGGATGAGCTCTGACTAGCAGAAGTCCTTAGTGTCATTAGGTTCTCACCAAAATAGGAATTTTATCTGTTGCATCCCAGAGTTAGGACCGACTGCCTTTCTCAATCTGCCCTGATTTCTTTTGAATCCCAGCCACCACATCTACTGGGTACTCTGTTTCTAATAGAAGTGTAAGTTCTGAGGCCAAAGGGGATCAATGAGATCATCTACCCAGCTGAGATTAGCTGTGCAGAGATCACCATGCTTTGTGGGGAATACTAGCTTACAGTTCAGCGGGATCTAGTTCTGAATTCCTGTTGCTGCTGACCCAACCTCTCTTGGGCCAGGTCCTTTAACATGTTCAAGAAAAGTTCGTATTTCAGTCATCACTTGATTTTGCCTTAGGGTAGAGGATGGACTACATACCTTCCAACCTCTCTGGAGGCTTCTCTGTCCATTTCTATGATTATCACACTGGAAAAGATCCCTTTAGGTCAAGCTCACAACCACCTTGAGTTTCTTTCACAGAAGAATAGTGTACACATTAGCCCGCTCATTATGCATTTTTCCTGCTGCATCTCCATGTTTTATTCCCTCAAGAGTATTTAAAGTTTTGACCATAGGAGCCTACTCCTTCAGCCTTTACTCACACAGAGAGACCCTCTGAAATAAATAGCAGCATAGGAGCCTGAGTCTGCTGGATGCTGAGACCTCCCAGCCATGGGTTACAGGACTACATATATTGTGCAATTTGGATGTCCATAGTGATATTGATCACAGCATTTGTAATGTTTCTGCATATACAAAGAGCAAACATGCTGTCAGTCATAATAACATTCATTTTCCGTTACACGAACAAACTAACTATAAGCAAAATCTCCATGAGACAGCTCTGTGTGTAAGCATGTATCTATCTCTTTTTCTTCCTCTTTCCTCTGGCAGGCTGAAATGAAATTAACACAGAATAGTCCTTAAGAGCTAACAAAGTGCAAATAATGCTTAGCTCTCATGTAATGCTTTTCATTTGTGAATCTCATGGCAAACTTCATTACCTGTATTGCACAGGCAGGGTAGTGGGGCACAGAGGGACAAGATGGTGTGCCCAAGACAGTAGAAGAAGTGAGTGACAGAGCTGGAAAGAGCCCCCCGTGACCCTCCACTCCCAGATCAGTGCCTCAAAGCCCACTAGTCATACAGCTACACACACCGCAGGCAGACAAACATGCAGGTAAGACCTGCTGTTGGAACAGATGAAAGGCCCTCCTCTTTGCAGGCCTGCTCTTTAACTTCTTTGTCCTCTTGTCAGATTTTATTCCTGAGCCCAGATGGACCTGATTATTGTGATTACTCACACTTCACTGTAAGGTGAAATATACAGCTTCACCCCACTGACTAAGAAAAATAAATAGGACTCTCTCCCCACCACCCACACCCACTCCCACACTTCCATCTGAACTTGAAATAAAAAACCTGCAGAAAGATTCCCGATGGCTTTGTCAGGGAGGGGGGATGGTGAGGATTGGTACAGTATATAACATCTCAGCTCTCCCGGATCAGTCACGCTTCCTAATTCAATAAGGTGAGAAGGAGCATAATTTGATCATATTTGTTTTGCATCACTGCAAAAACAGAAAATGAGGGGCTGCAGAGCCGCACCAATTTACTTCATCCGACCTTGATTAAAAGAAAATTAATTGCCGCATCTCTCAGGATATCTCAGGCAGCAGCCAATGGCTTTCCAGAATGGCACAAAAAAAAAAAAAAAAAAAAAAAGAAAGGAAGAAAAAAAGAAGGAAAAAACCAGGGAACAAGGCACAGAGAATCTTTGCCCTTTCATCTTGCAGCACAACTGTCTTACTGGAACTGTTGGCAGGCTGAGGGAAAAACTCAAGTGCTCAGGAAATCATGGGGAAGTCAACACAGATTTGCCAGGGTTTTCAGCCTAAATTTCCCTTCAGTGTTTACCATGACATTCCCAACTGCTGGGGATTGTACCAGTCTCACAAGGTCTGTCTTGCGAGGCTGCAGGAGCAAAGCTGGGAGGATCTCAAGGCAAGACTTGGCTTAGGGCAGCTGGTAATAGGACACAGAGGCTTTTCTTGTTATACTTCCCATTCACTCAGAGCCAGGTCTATACTAGAAATTATTTATGGTAATGTCAATTAGGGCCATGATTTTTTAACTGTATTTCTACACTGTGAAAAGCTGTAGTGTAGCTGCAGTGATACAGGAACCAAAGTGCTTTTACCAAGATAGCTGATTTCCCTCAAGAAACTAATTTAAGCCATGCCAAGCCAACAAAAGCACTCTTTGGCTGATCCAAGCTCTGTCTCACTAGTAGGATGTACTGACAGCAATACCAGCCAACATGCTCTAGTGTCAATTAGGAAAGACAGTAAGATGGTGTAATGAGTCTGGGATAGTCTTAAAGAAAGAAAGGGGAGTACATTTCAAGTATTATTATTACAATACCCGTTCAAGGGGTATTCAAAAGGGCTAGCTTTTGCCCAGTGAATTTCAGCCTCAACCTTTCCAAGCCAAGGAAGAAAACAGGCTGCCCCAGAGGGTGAATCAGTGACTAAATTGGCTCCTACTCTGAAGTGCCATCTAGGCACTTACAGGGAACAGAGAGATTAGCCTCAATAGGCTAAAAGGCAGCCTCTGTGAACAGTCCCTGTAAAGACTGTCCACCTAGAAGGAAGAACCTTTCAAAGACTCACTTGCACTGTAAAGTCAGTGACTCTCCAAACGGCAGCTCCTATAACACTTGCAGTTTTGAAAGTGAGGTACAAAGGAAAAAAAGTGTCCATGTTCAAAGCAACATACATATATCTTTGTCTTTTTTGGTCCTCTGGATTCAGCCACGTGAGTCACTATTTAGCACAAAGGTGTTGGACATCAGTTCCCATTAGCTGGCTGTGCTCCGTGCTGTAGGTGCTACTGTACGCTCTTTTTGGCAATTTCAGTAGAGCCCACTGTCTAAATAAACAGCAAAGATTTCTCTTTACCTTGCTTCTAATGACTGGATGCAAAGGAATGAGAATTGGCAGCTGGTGGCTGCCCATGCCCTTGCCCATCCTGTCCACACTGCTGCCCAGGCTTCCCATTTTCTAACTACCTGGAGACCTTGCAAGCTGTCAGCCTGGGAACTTTCACCAGCACTAAACTCTCACACAAAATTTTTGATGGGGAAAAAAAGATGACGACTGTGGCTGATCCAGTGCAATTATCGGATCAGAAGCGCCTGCTGCAATCCCACTCAAATCTGTATTAAAAATTCATTTCAAGTGTTCTTTTTTTTTTTCCTTTAGCTGCAAGTAGAAGAATTTACCCAGCTGTTTTATTAGGAAATTAAAGGGCACATTTTTCTAAGCAATGCACTGGAATTTAGATGGACCATAACCATGACTAGTGTTAATGTGAGAAAGGATATATCTGTCCTCAACATCCAGCTATCCATCCCACTGCACACATTGTTGTATTAGCTATAACCCAAGCAACGCTAAATCTTAGACCTTTAATATCACAGGAATATAGGACTAGAAGGGAGCTCTAGAGGTCACTTAGTCTGACCACTTACTTCTATGGAGGGCCAGCTATAGCTACATCATTCTTGTTTGCCTAGCCTGTTCTTAAAATCTTCCTTTGATGGAGATTGTACAAACTACCTAGACAATCTATTCCAATGTTTAACTATCCTTATCGTAAGAAAGTTTTTCCTAATGGCTAACCTAAATCTTTCTTGCTACAATTTAAGGCCATTATTTCTTGCAATTTAATTCCTACTTTCTGGGCCTCGTCCTTTACATAAGAACATTTCTGCTAGAGTCTCAAAGTTTTCATAATTTAACATTTCCAAATTCCATCCCAATAAAGGTCAATCTATGGCACACAGAAACAGGACAGACGTCCAGCCCCTTCTGAGGTAAAAAAGAAACTAAACAGATCATTCTATAGACAGAAAACTTTGTGCCAAAGAAGATACCCGTTTAAGAAAGAAACCACAATGTTTTAAATCCGTATTTATACAAATAAATTAAAGACAAGATGTTTATTGTTTCCATGTTATCCCTATGGGAAAACTGTAGCTTGTTGTGTCACACAATCTGTTGTTCTGGAGTGGGTGCTAAATGTGTGGAGACGGGGGTTCAGGGGAAGGCACAAATATTTGCTGAATAGTCATGATTAAAGCACAGATACTTCGGGCAGTCCATGGGCCCATCCTGGTCCCTGAAATCACAGGAATGGTCCCTGCTGCAGCTTGATCCACGCACAAAGTAGTGACAGATTTTACTCAGATTCCCAGCTGCAGAGTAGTATGTGGGTCACAACAGGACGGATAAGTACAAAGAGTAAAACTGGAGTCAGATCTGATTTTCTCAGTGCTCCAGGATGCAGAGATATAAACCTTTGATTTGGGCTGTTACAGAGCTTTACAAAAGAAAACACAAGGCCCAAAGACAAGACAAGGGGCTGCATGGTGTCTAGTTATGTACCAACTCCCCCAGGCAGCAATATGCCAATGAAAGCCCCAGTGCCAAAAATGAGTGCTTCCCATTTGGACTCCTGCTTATGTTTCCCAAGTTACAGGAAAAATTTATTTCACTTACAAAATGGTGATAATCTGCTTGTTTAAATTAACTGCTCCTTTGGGTGCTTTTGCTGGGCAGTCTTGTAGAGAAAAGAACAGTTTTGAGCTCTGATTCTGAAAAATTTGAGGTGGCGCTTAGTAATAAGCAACGCTATGCAAATCCATCAAGTCAAACTGAGGCCAAAAAGGTCTTCCTGTTCCAGAACTTAAGCCTGTCTATAAGTATGTGAAGAATTAGAGACCAACAGAGCAGCTTGGGGAAACAAACACACTTTATACATGTAATCAAATTAACACTCTTAAGGTCATGCAGACAGTAGAGTCAACCAGCCAAGAGAGTTACAGTGGAATCAACTTAATTAACACTCCTATTTTAACTGAGCAGTCCATCTCCTCCAGGAAAACCTTGTAGACTTTAATGGAAATGGGGTTCCAGGGAAATTTTCCTAAAACCCTCCAGTCAATTGGAGAATGAGGTCCAATGCAGCTTTTCAATCATTCTACAGATTGCTATAGGAAAGACACAATTCGGTCCTGAATGGACATGTCTCATCAACAGTACATAGTGCACGCAAGTGTGTGTAGATACACAGGCAAAGTTTGTAAGCTAAGAATCTGTAAGTTACTCTAGATCCCAGCATGGGCTCATACAGGAACTTGCACGGGACTTTTTCTCAGTATGTGTAATTTACACAAATATTTGTGTACAAATAGTATAAATTTTTTATCACAATTTAGGGATGCATATGAAAACTAAGACTACTTTAATAAAATATTTGGGTATCTATAAATGAGTTTGCAGGAGTATTTTGAGCAGAGTAAGCACGGTGGGAACAGGCTATATTTATCACATGTTATTCTATGTGCAACATTTAAGCATACTATTCCAACTATTTGAGTAATACATACCAGGTCTGACTGCTTTCATTCTGAGTGTGTACAGAGCTTTGTATATAAAAGATAACAAGCATGGATATGCATATATGTACTGTGCACATGTAGAAAGAATATTTACAAACTCTGCTCTGTGTGCCTGCATGAATGCATATATGTGCGTGTAAGCATGTGTTTGCAGCATATGATGTGCTGTGGGGGACCTAATATCATTGCAACCACATGTGCTCTTATACAGAACATGTGTCCCAGAAAAAAAAATCATCCTGCTGTTCTTTCTCTGCTCTCCAAGGTTAACTTAAATAAAACAAAGAAAGCAGTTTCCCTTCTCAATAATTCATGGCTTGCTTTAATAGCCCATCTTAAAAACATACATAATTTCCCCCAATTTTCTGATACACTAATTACCTAGCTCTAAAGCCAACGGTGTTCTGTGTTTGACCTAAGTGATACATTATCTGGAAACCCCTTCTAGCCCAGACACCAAACCATTTGCTTTCATCATCCATCACTTTAGATTTTCTTGGTGTTTGTCACCATCTATCACTTGAGCTTCCAGGTCCTGAACCTGCTTAGAATGGAGTCAACAGTACAATTCCAGTGGGAGCAGGACTGGAGGAGCACTCAACTTTTTTCAGCTCTGTTCCTTTCTTTTTCTTTGCTGTCTAAAGTAGCTGGTAACAGCAATATATCACACCAATACACTCAGGAGTCCCTCAAAGATCTCAAAGCACTCTAACAGGCTACCCAGATAAGTATTTGCTGGCTCAGTAAATCTCAAATCACTTTCCAACAGAAGTTCATATTACTGGCCTCATTTTACAGCTGATGAAACTGCGGCAACTGGCATAAAATGACCTGACTTCTTCCAATGGGCAAAGGACAGAACTGAGGAAGACATGTTATCTCCTAAGCCCCCACGAAGGCTCCACCAACTTGACCATGCTGCCCACCACTGCCCTTTCTGCTATGCAGCTGTCTCTGTGGTGCAGCACAACTGCTGCTAAACAACCCGCAGGAATAGTTACGCCAGCACAGCTCGGAGTAAGAAATGATGGGATAGCCTTTTGTAGCTGAAAGTACCAGGAAAGTTTAAAGAGGTCAAATGCAGCTTCCCACACTGAAATCTGCCCACAACTCCCAGACTAAGATAAAAACCCCACAACATTGATCCAGATACCAACTGAATGAGCAGCACCATTCCCTTAGCTTATTGTGTGGTGTCTAAACAGGAGCTCTTGAAAATACTCTCATCTGTGGCTGCAAAGTATCTGAAAATTGAGCCTGATAAGAAAAGAGCAAAGTGTGTAAACAGAAACCATTAATACAGTAAATAAGTCACATGTATGTGAGCATGTAATATACTCTCTGCAGATGAAGGACCATACAGTGACTACAGGGTGGGCATAGCACTGTATGGTGTGACTTCCTCTATTGCTACCCAGACTGAGAAGAGGCAGGGACTGAATGCAGGACATTCAGCACAAGATGGTAAAAAAAAAAAAAACACCCTTGTGTTTGCTGGCAGGCAGCTGGAGGAATTCTTACTCTAAATTTTACAGACTGGCCACAAGGAGGGGACAAACAAGCCATTTCTGCCTGTCTTGCATTTCTGTGACTGGGTGTGTGGCTCTAGAGGGGAAATAGAGGAGGAATATGTGCTATAACTTCAGTGCACACATGTACCTTCCAAGCCCAATGGCCAAAACACATTGGTGCAATGCAGTGTGAATCCTCTACTTCCAAAACACAATCTGTGTGCAATGTGGATTCATTAAGTGTGTGTTGTGTGGTGTAGTAGGTGTGACTCTGTGTGCATTGAGTATTATATGTGCTTGTGAGTACAGTAGGTGTGGTGTATATGTACAGTACAGCATGTGTTTGGATTCTGGGAGTAGGGGATGTTTAGTAATTAAATCCCTTTTCATCCTTCTGCACCTGTCTCCTTCTGAAAACTGAGAGAACAGACGTCAACCGGGACAAGGGCTGGATTGAATACAGCCAATTCTGAAATATTTATTAGCTTGTGACACCACTCAATGGAGGAGAAGGAATGCTGGCTAATCCGCCCAGCAAGTGCTCGCTTGGTGGAGGGGCATTTTTCTACAGTGCCTCATTATATTTCAACTACTGACTACTTTGTCAAAAATGGTATCATTTTAATTTGTGTCTATATTTATTTTCAAATGCTTTTGCTAGTAACCAAAGATTTCAGAGCACTGGGTTCTGAATCTAGGCTTACCTCCTGGACACTCATGGCTTTCTGGCCATATTACAGAGCTGTTTTAGAGTTTCTGCTTTGTGGGTGTGTTTTCTTCACATTGCACTCTTCTAACTGCCATTCACACCAGTGAGGACCATGCAAAGTACACTGAACAGAGAAGACACATCTAAAGTTTCCTGGTTTTGCATTCATACACCTGCACATTTCTCAATTTGTAATGCAACATGAAGCTCCCCACCGTACTACAGATACAACTTGAAACCCAGATATGAGCAATTCTTTGCTCTCACTAGCCCTTAGATTTCACATAAATGGAAGCTCTGTGTGCTTTCTCCACGCTGGTTAATGCCTTATGGTAAAGTAGTCAGCAGATTTGTCTGGATCAGTGACTATGAACTGACTTTAGTCTCAGGTATAACTGTGTAAGGTTTAAGTCATGACATGGGGACCCAGATTTTAAGCTTCCTTACATTTAGTAGTTCTTGCATTTGGACTTTGGTTTTGAGCCACCATCTGTGCTGACAAATGGATATGAGCTTTCACTAGTTCCTCTGAAAATGTTCCTAACCCGTATGGGGTCATTGCTGGTGAAATCCTCAGATGTTGTGGACTGCCTGTGGGGCAGTGCTGGAAGTCCCTGTACTTAGAGAAATTCATCAGTTTATTAAAGATGATCTTGACCAGCAAGACTCCTCCCTCTAGCATGTGTATTATGTTCAAAACTGTTTGAACTACCACAGGCTGAGTTTGTATATATCCATTTACCTTCCTATACATGTACAGCTAATGTATAGCTATGCATTCCTGCATATATATGTGCATACATGCATATAGGCAGACATCTGTCTTATAGCCATATACCTGTATGCAAGCTTGACATTATCTTTGTTTGCTGTGAGTGGCCATACTATCTAATCCCTGACAAATTATGATTTTTGAAGGTAAAACTACACTGCAGGGATGACAACCAGGGCTTATACTGTCAGAGGACAGGTTCAGATAGAGCAAAGATTACGGCTGGCTCTTGTAGCAGCAAACAGAAACATTAGTTTTCTTCTAAATGGGAACTTACCTATGTGGTTAGATGCCTTCTCAAAGACACTGTCACTGGAGAGAGCTTGTCCCTTCCTGTTAAAAGGCATTCAGTACCCTTAGAGATAACTTTAGGCCAGACACTGATTTTAGTTGAAGGGGAGGACTGGACTTTGATTTCTAGTTGAGAACAAAATCTGCCAACACCAAAAGCCTCTGTGTGCAGAGACTTCCTGGGAAGGAACTTTATCTTCAGCAAAGTAGAAAAATTCCAGTGGTCCTCATGGAGCTCAGAAGTAACCTTCCCTTCAGGATCTCTTAGGTATTTGGCAGACGCCAGCCAGCTAGATGCAGATGCTACAGATCCCTGCATAGGGATGAGGGTTAAAAAAGTTTTTATCAGCACTGCGCAAAAAAATAAAAATAAAATAAAAAAAAGGCAAGACTGACAACAAATCCCAGTGTGTGAGGCTTATTCTGGATGGTTTTGGCATGATGCATCGTTGCAACTATTGTGTTTGAGCAGTAATTAGACGTGGCCCTGGGGGACTGCAAGTGCATTAGAAGGGACGAGGCTCACCATGAGCCAAATGGTTGCTCTTATTGTTCTCCACAGGGTACTTAGGATGATCTTAGAACCAAATCCTTCCATAATGCTGCAGAAAAGGGACTGCAGCGTGAGACCTGCAGCACCACCACCACTTCCCTATATCTGATAAAACTCAACTCATTTTAGCACTTGCGCATTCTCCACTCACCCACTTACCTGACTATATGGACAAGCGCAATTCATCATGGTATAACAACCTGACACTGTTTTTACATCACAGCAATGTGCTCATCACATTTTCGAAAATTGTGCTATATACATAATAACAAATACTCTTTAAAGCAGTTTTCGGTGTCAAGAACAGACAGCATGAGACTTGATAGCCAGAAGACCTTATGTCCCACTGATTATATCATTATCATTGTCTTCACACCCACTGATAACATTGAATCCCTTTTCCAGTTGATCACATTGGGTTCCTCATATCTGTTGACCATATTAAACCTCTTGGTTGTAGAATTATTCTGTTTGTCCCATAGTACACCATCACACTCGCTTCAAAACACTGTAGCACACATTAATTGTACCTGGTATTCCCCATAACACTGATTGTACGGATTCCTTTTACTGCACTGAGCATATTGGGTCTTCCTGTCTTACTTGCTGTAATGGCTTCCTCAGCTGTGCTAATTATATAGGTATTTTCTTGTCTCAATGGTTACAGGCAATCTCTTCCACAATGATACTGAGATCCAGTTATCTCTGACTATATCGGAACTGAAGTGTCCTCCTGTCTCAATGTCTTCACAGCATCTTTTCACTGAACACCATACTGCTATTTCATATGATGTAACAGTCTATACCAAGAAGCCCACTTAGACACTTCAAAACGTTTGGTTTCCTTTTAAACTCATGCATGTGATAAACAGACAACACCATACAGTTTCATAGAACAGAGAGAGATAAATACTATTTCCCATAGGTGAATTTTCTCTTGACCCTATTTCACAATTTCTGCTCAGGTTGTCTTGCAGCTAAATGGAGGGAAAAAGTGTCAGCAGTACCCTCTTACAAAGATGGAAGCCTCATCTTTGTCTTGATCCCAGCTTTTGAGGTGCTCACTAATGGAAAGAAACTGCAGTATCTGATTTCAGTTTCTCCTCTTCAAGACCCTGGTTTCCCTCCAAAATTTTGAAGAAAGTGGAAAAGGAGGAATAGACATAACGCATGCAGTATACCAGAAATTAGGAGAACAGTCTCATTTTAAGCAAATCCAGACAAGTATGATCCTGTCCTCTTTACAGCTCACAACAGGACCTGTCCCTTCCTTCTCTACTCAGTGTTGCCAACATGCTGTTGACATACTGGCAGGAACCCCAACAAAAGCAAAGAGATTCTGGTTGTGCATCTTGCACTTATGACAGAAGTCTCCTAGAAATCTCATGCCTCAGCCAGGCAGACACAGCATTCAGAACCTACCAGAATCAGTTCCGGGGTCAGTGCGTGGGACAGCCCAGGAATGTCACGCTGATGTAGGTCATGGTGAACACCATTCCACTCTGTATCTCTCACTCTCGCTTAAAGGGCCACCTAAAAGGGACAGGAGTCCCCAGACTATGGCCACACAATCCCTTCTTCCAGATGGGCCAGGCCTTCTGCTGAGAGTATCAGGGCCTATATACTACTTTCCAGAGTGCTTCCCCTTTAAGATAGGACTGTGCAGTCTTTATTTGCTTGTTGAAACTGTTCAGTTTTAGGACAGGGGGGGAGGTCACACCTGTTGTGGAACTTGATAGAAGGCTTATTTATAAACTTTCAGAGCTTGGGATTCTTGCAGAGCTGAATGCGCTGATGTCCGGAGGGGAAGGTCACCGAAATACTTGTTTATAAAAGCAGCAGCAACTGGAAAAACCATAAAAGTCTGAAATGATGAAATTAACAAGCTATTTGATCAGGCGCATTGGCTATGTGCTCTGTGGTCAGCCAGAAAAACCTCGCACGTAAGAGTCTACCCTGCTGGCTGCTGCCCTGAAATTCTCCTTCAGAGAGGCGAATGCATTGCACCCGAAGAGGGCAAAAAATAATCAGCTGCTTAGTATGGTCTACTTTTGGGTGGCTGGCTGGTCCAGTCTTAATTTGACCTTGCATGGAAAGGGGAAAGCCTACTCTGTACTTGGTATCACAGCTAATCCACTCTTCAGTTTCGCAACTTCAAAGAGCTACACCACTTGTTAACATGCAGAGTGTTCTTTTAGCAAGGAGTCAGTCACACCCCAAAAATCTGCCACTATTGAGGAGGGGTGGGGGAACGTGGCAACTTCTGTCTTCAGAAACACTTCCAGATTTCTGCAAAAATATAATGTGAAAGGTGTTGGATTTTTTGATTGTTTGTTTGTGTTGCTGCTTGAAAAAACATTTATAATATTACAGTTTGGAGAGAGGGGAAATAAAAACCTTCCCTTGGGTTTTAGCTTTAGTTTCTATTTTCATTTCACAGTAGACCAAATTCAAAATAATTTCTTTTTCTTCTCTCTTTTTTCTCTTTTTTGGTTCTCTGTATATGTCAGAATCTTGGTTTAAGGAAAGCTTCATTTTCACTTGGTGACTGATGGCTGAACAGGTGGCTTCTGAGTTTGCAAGTGTCAGATGAACAAGCAGTTTAGAAATGGACAATTTGCAGCTCACTTTCTCTTGCTGACGGCCCTTTTTCTGCTGACAGATTCTTGCCCCTACCAGCCAAATCATGCACACAGTCTCTGCCATCCACCCCTGGTAAAAAACCCCAACAAAACAAGCAAACAAAAAAACCCCCCAAACACAAAACCCCCCCCACCAAACCAACAACAAAACCCAAAAAACTTAAAGAGAAAAAAAAAATAAGAAGAAAGAAGATGGTCTCTGGGGAGCTCCTCGCCATAAAATGGAAAGAGCTTCACACTTGAAGGCATTCTTGCCAGCTCAGCCTACTTGGACATAATTTATAAGAGGGGCAGGATTTTCTGCTTAATTTTCTTTCCTGGAAAGCCTGTTTGTTTTATGGGATTTTTCTGCAGAATCCTATATAAAGTGGTGGGATGCCAGAACCAGCACCAGTGACTGTCTGCTCAGTGTGATGAGTTTGTTCAAATACCAGAGCCACCAGCTCTCTCCAAAAACCTTTTCCTCAACCACAACTAGTCAGGATCGTACCTAGAAATGCTGCCGAGGGGATTCTGACAGGTGAATGCTCTTCTGCCTGTTAGAGATGAAGTCTTCCAATGATTATAACAAATAGGGTTTTATATAACTTTATATTGAGACTCATATACAGCCTAGGCATCCTGTCCCCATCCACCCTTCCTAATCCCAGCACCTGGGGACCCAGCATTCAGATGTTAGCCAGCAGAGCTCTCCCCACCACTTCTGGCTGGTTTGTCCCAGAGGCACAGGGAAAGCTCTGGCCGAGAACAAGGGAGAGCCACTGTTGCTCGCAGAGCCCAGAAAATGTGGGCAGGGCCCACACAGGTCCGTTACTGCTGCCCAAGCTGACAAGAGATTCTCATGTCCTATCGTTACAGCATCATGGGATCACCAAATGCTGTATTTCATTAATTAAAGCAGATACTAGAGTAACCTTTTTTGCAAACTGCGTTGTTAAAACATGGATTTACCTAAGGCAGCAGTCACTCTTCTAATGTTTGGCTATGGGCAAGTAACTTAAGAGCTGTTTTTCCAAAGGATCTTAGAGGCTCTTGGTACCAATTTTTCAAAAGGATTTAGATGCCTTTGAAAGATAAGTGCCCAGAGGGGTCTTAAAATTTTCAAGGCAGGCTACATTAAAATCATTTGGATTTATGTGCCTATCTTAAACAGTTTTGATAATCTACAAGGTGCCTATCTGAATCTTTAGATAAAGAGAGCACTTTGAAAATATGACACTTACAGACCTGAGGAATTGTAATCTGGAGAACACATCTCACTGACTTTCAGGAGCATTTAAACTCCTAAGCCTCTCCCAGAAATGAAACTTAGGATCCTAAGTCACTTAAGTGCTAAAAAAATGTTGCTGTGTGTCTGTACAAGCTGGATGAGGACAGATGAGCAGGGAAGGATTAGATGTGTGCATCTGTCTTTGTGTGTAGCTCTCATAACACTTGAGTGTCTCTGCATATGGATAAAGGTGGATTGATGAGTGCATGACCATATGCATGAGCATATAATATGGCCGATTGGATGGGACAGGGAGGAACAAAAATTGGGTGGAAGTGACAGGTGATTACATGGATAAATAACACCATCTTGCTGAACATTTATTTAGTGCTTTTCATCCAAAGGTACCCTTAAGTGCTTTACAAACTGTTATGGATATAAGAATGACTCTACCAGCCACAGCAGCTCTTTAAGAGTACACAGCCAAATTATATGATCAAGTTATGACCAGAAATGAAGAGTATCAAGTCCCACTGAAATTACCTAGAATTTTTGGCCATCAGCCATTTAGGATTCAGTCAATACACCCAGGTTAGAGCTGTTACACAGGGAGAAAGTGCTATGGAGATCTAACAGTGACAAATGGGAAGGACCTAGTTTTCAACACCATTCAAAACGGAGCACTGCCAACAGCACATGAGCTGGGGAAACTGGCTCAGCATTAATGCAGCAAGGAGAGGGAACTACTGGCTCTCCATGGGTGGCAAAAGGGAAGATGGGGTGGAGATGAATAAATGGTTATATATTTTAATGGAGAACCAAGTTACAGGCATTTTTTTTAAAATAAACCTGCATAAAGAGAGAAGCAGGAGAATGGTGAATGGATGAGAGATCCAAGGGGGAGAGGGGTAGTTCAGACCTGAGGGGTTTTCAACACTGACTGTCTCAAGCACCAAGCCCACGTTCTCACTGGGAGAAGATCCCATCTCTTCACACATTAGCTAACCTGGGCTGTCTTTCTCCAGGCCGCACATGCACTCCAACGGCAAGTGGTGCCAGCTGCTCTTTTGCCAAACGGTGGAGTTAAAAGCTGTACAAAGTCATTTCAAGTAAACAATGAAACAGAAACGACAACAGCAGTTTCTCCTGCTGCCTCCACCTCTGTGCCTTCCTGCTTCCCTCTTTGACACTCATTCTCCTCCTGTCTGCCAAAAGGATGAAAACATGATTGAATCCATACTCTGTGACACAGCCTGGGGAAAAGCAGCTGCCCAGTATATATATTTATTTCAGCACAGCAGATGAGTTGAGACTACTACTATAATACAACCTAGAAACTACTAGGCACTGAACAAACAGGGGAAAATGTGTTCATCTTCTCTTGTACTCTCCTAGCTGCATTTTCTCTATTGACAACACCAAAACAGCCAGTATGTATGACAAGTTTAATGCTAGTGAGGTAGCGGCAGGAAAGGATACACCATTTCTGTACACCTAACCTGTACAGAAGTCTTTTCCCACCATAAGCAGGACTCTTGGAAATGCTGCCATTGCAATGTATAGTTTCCTCAACACCCTGAGAAGATAGCGATCCACTGAACAGAGGATGCGAGGGGCCAGCTCTGTCCTGCAGCTGCAATAAGGAATATCCTACTGTCATGATAAGTGAGTGCTGGTTCTTCACTGTAGGGAGATCTGTCCTTGAGTAAGGGCCAGGCTGCACAGCTCACACACACAACACTCTCCTTGACTTCAGGGCATTCAGGCAATGGAAGACAAGTGACTTACAGAACCAGTCTCCAGCAATGCACGTTGCTCACTATCAGATGAAATCCACTAACATTCCTGTGTTATTCCCTTCCCTTTACTACTTCTGCAGCAAATACTATTGCATCTTCCCCTGCTCTGTCATTTCCAAGATCCTACCCACAGACCGGTCCTACCTGGCACACTCTGCTCTCCCCACTGCCAAGCACCATCACACCCTTCGGCTTTTGCCAATGGTGCCTTGCACAGCCATGCTCATTGCGATCTCTGCCCACACCGAGAAACTGTTACGATCAGGTCTATATTTGGAAGTACTGCCTATATAGCTATGACTAGTGTTGGGACTATGAGCAGACCCCAAGCATACAGGTGGTTATTCCAACAAAGTAATGCTCCTGGTGGTAGTTCATTTCCTTTGACGAAGTAGTATAAGCTGCAATGGCTAATGCATTCATAGGCCAAGTAAGCAAGGTCAGAGCTATGCTGGTATATACCAACTAGCCCTTCCTATACACAAGTTTAGCTCAAAACCTGTTCATTCTTAGTACTGTTTTCATTGGGTCTCATAACCGGATCACACAAATACTAAATGACTAGGAGCCCGTGCTAAGGTATGTTTAAATCAGGAAAGGAGGATGATCTCATTTCTGAAGCAATGGCCTGTGAATCAGGAGGTGCAGCTCCAGTTCCTAGCTCTGCCAAGACTCTACGGCTAGCCTGGACAAGTCACTTCCTTGGGGCTTTCACTGGTAAATGAGAGATGCTCCTGCTCCCTTTTTCTGCTTCTCTAGCTACAATGCAAGCTCTTCAGGACAAGGACTATTTCTACCAATGCAATTATATGGTACAAAGCATGGTGGGCCTCAGAGTTGGTTGAGGCTTTTATACTAAAATATGAATCTTAATTATAGCAGGGAAAATAAACAAAACAACAAAAATGAAATATGGTTATGTTTTTGGTGAATTGCTCAGATTGCAGTTTTGTACATCAAAAGGAAATATTTTTTTTAAATAATATTTTTAACAACACTTACTTTCGGCAAAAAAGCTATATTTGAGGGGAAACGGATTACAAAATAGAAATCAATGTCTTTGTTCTGCATCATGTACATTTTTGCCCACTTACAAGTGCTCCATATTTTCTTGCACGTGTTCAGTGACACTGAGACTACAGAAGCAGAGACTAAGGGCAAACCAGCTATGTTGGCTATTAGCTGCCAGACTACACAGGATACAGTCTTGGAAACAGCTAAGAAACAGTCTTTTACCCTGCTCACCTATTTGAGTATTCACTGTGTCTGCCTGGAAAGTACCAAGTTTCTTTTACTTAAGTTTCTCAGAGTGCTGGTGAGCATCCCGTGGTGCCCAATTGAGTTTCTGTGCAGTTGTGTTTTTGTCTACACAGTTACAGATGTTTTCCTCTGTCTCTGGGATGACTACATAAATAAGAATGGGGCCTTCTGCTCTTTGAATTTGCTTTCATTTCTCAGTAGATACTTCCTTTGTGCACAAATGGCACTTACTGTGTTCACACAGGAGTGTTTTTGCTATAACCTGGACTATTAATGCTTGTGAGTAGACTTTACTCTCCTCGTGAGTAAACAGATCTCCCCGTGCCTTTGAATGTCTGTCAGTGAAAGTGCTTTGCTGCTCTTATGAGCGTTCTGCTCTGAATTTCTGAACAACTGGGCTGAGTTAGTGGAGGACTTTTGCAAGCATGTTTTACTTATACCTAAGTATATTTCCTCCTCTATTATTTCACTAAGTTTGTGTCGTGCTTACCATGAATGAGGGAGGTCCGCAATGCCTAATAGAAGAAGTGTCTGCATTTGTGTATGTGTCATGACACACTTACAACTGTGTATCACTATGTTTGTCAGCATATATCAGCATGTGCACCTGTTTGACCATATTCATGCTTGCTCCTTTTTTTTGGTGTTGTGTGTGAATCTGTGAAAATATTCTTTTCCTTTCTTTTTCATCAGAGAAGTACACCTTTTTTTTCCTGGGTGTGTGTGCATGTATATATGTATGTGTATATAAAAGAAGCGTCCTGTTTATATTTGTTTCGCTCTTTGTATGTTCCCTTGCACTTGTGTTGGAGCATTAATGCAGGCATGTTTCGGTATAGTTGTGCTTTGATATTTGCTCCGAGTCGTGTGTCTTTTCCCGTGTGTGTAATTCACTGGCTCTGTCCGTGTGCTTCTCTGTATTTTCTTTCAGTTTCCCCCGTCTATGCTGTATGCAGTTACCTGGGTTTGTGCATGTACGTATCTCCCTGTTTTTACTGTCTGAGGGTGTTTTATTTCTGATGGGGTGGGTGCTGGTGAAATTGTTTGTCATTTTGCTTTGTGTTTATCTTTCGATGTTTTCCCTGTTTGCATAAAGTAGATGCAGACTACAATTTGGTGATGAATTCTATGAATACTAATCTTAGGCTACCCTTGACCCTAAGGTCAGCTAAAGATCAAAACCAAACCATTTAATATTTTCCTTTTGCAGATCAATAGAAGCATAAATTCACTCTCAATGACAACTATAATTTCAAACAGATCTATAGGAGGCATGCATGCATTTCCAGGACGAGCCGCTCATGCGCTTGTTGGGGAGCATAAGAAAAAGAGTTTCGCTGTTGTTGTGGGGTTTGGAGTGTGGTTTTTTTTTTACCATTGAATCTCTTTTGCTTTTTTTTTTATTGCTCTGAAATGCTATTTTCAGCAGCTGCTGTCATATAAATATCTCTTGTTTTTCTTCTCCTCTTTCCCTCCTGGTGAAAAGGGCAGGGGACCTATTGAAAATTCTGCTTTATCTCTTTCAGGAGAGTTCAAGTGCGGGTCGAACAATCGATTCCTCCTCCTTTTCTTTTTTAAGTTTCCTGTCGTTCTTTTGCCCAGATCAGCATTGAAGGAAAATAGGAAGGGCAGCCTGGAGTATGTACATCTATACACCCAGAGACAGAAAGAGAGCATGCGAGTGTGCATATGTGAGCATATATAAAGATGATTTTTTATATATATATGTATACACACACACACACACATGCACACACATACATACATGTTTTTTCCTGTGGCTATCTGTATGTCACAAACCTATGAGATGTTCTTACAGTAAAACTATTTCAGAGGCAGGAAAAAAAGCTGGGAAGTGGGAAAAGTTTGGAAGTACTGTTCAGTTCTAAACCAGAACATTAACCCTTCCAAAAATTCTCCTCTAGGAATTGCAAAAGCTTTTAAGGAAGTGCCGTAAGATCCGAGACAATTCCTACAATTTTTCATGTGGGGGGAAAGGAGGGTTATTCTGAAAGCAGCATTGTTTCAACAAAATAAATTCAGCTGATAATCCACAGATCTTTAAACCTGCCTTTAGTCTAAAAAGGTACTTTTCAAACATTTTCACCAAACAAAAGTGGCAGGAGGGGGGCAGGGGGGGAAGACAGAAATATAAAAAAAGCAAAACAAATGACACCATTAATCTGCCTGGATTTTCCACCTCATAGAACAATCTGTTTAGGAATGACTGAAATAAAGTGGAATGTGGTTTAGATTTTTTTTTTCCTCTGCAATCTCTCTCTGCAAATTCCTTGTTTATGGAGAAACATTGAAAAAAGGAGCTAGTCCCACCACCCCCTTTAGAAAAGAAAAAAAAAAAAAAAAAAAGGCACCATAAGCACAGGGAAAAAGAAGGAGGGGGGGGGTTTGCTTTGTGTAGGAAATAAAGACCGTAAAGTGAGGACTTTTATTGCTGGCAATCAGAGTATTGCTGCTGGCAGTGGCTAAAGGTGGAAAGCAAAGATGATTTAATTTATAGAAAGGACAAAGATGTCATGTAGCAGATTTAATCACTGAAAAGAAAAAAAAGAAAAAACCTAGCTAACGTCATAATTTACATTTTTGGATAATAAAGAAGAGTGAAAGAAAGAAAAAACTGAAAAACCCTGAATGGGTGAAAAAAATAAATGAAGGAAGATAAATAGATTTGCCTGTAAAACTAATAAATTTAAAAACAAAACCAGAAAGCAAAACACAGCCCCTTGAAAGTGCTGGTAAAATGGACCATCGATTTTGGAATTCATCTGCATTTTGTATTTTAATAATGCTTACTCTCTCTCTCTCCCTCTCTCTCTTTTGCAAAATATAAAAGCTGATCTGATAAATATTAATTTGAACCATCATAATGTATTTGAAAATTCCAGCTAAAATGTCACCACATGGAACATTAATGTAATATTTCAAGGCCCTGAGAGCAATACTCATATTGATTGCATTTATTTCACTCTAGGGAGGAGAAATAATTCTTCAATGTGGGACACATCTGGTAGCCAAAGATGCAAAAGGCTGAGGGTAGAAATGCAAAATTATATGGAAAAAACCCCATAACCTAACCCCCCAAAACAAAACAGAAGTGCAAGTGAAGCTGACAAATGCAACCCATTCAATCTCATGTTTCAGTCGCAGCAATTTGTTTTTTTCTTTTCCAGAATACATCTCTTTGAATGGTTAGTTTTGGGGAGAAAACAAACAAACAAACAAAATATCAGAAAGAAACAAAAATTCCCATCATGTTTTTATGAATCTTTTGGCAGGAAAACCAACAATATCATGACAACTCTAAAGAAAGAGTGTGTGTAGTTGGATTGCTTATTGGAAACACAGAAGCCAGGTTGAGAAGACAGTACAGCACTTAATTCTGCAAAACTTTGACAGAGGTTCCCGAGAAAGATGTCTTATCTAGGGAGATTCCTCCAAGGTTGGGGTTTGAACTTTGTAATGGTGGTAACCCAAATGTGTGTGAGATTGGGGCTATTTTCCTGTGATTCTACAGAGGAGCACGGAGACGCTGCCTGTCTGGAGTCCCATAAAACAGATCTTTTCCTTGTCATTAAGAATATTGATGTTCATTAGGCCCGGGCGTCAATGAGTCTTTGTGCAAATGAAACGAAATCTGAGTCAAATTGTGACCCTGAGTCCAACACATAACCGCAGATTGGCTGCAACTGGGGGGCTGGGGATGAGAGGTTCCCCCAGCACCAAAAATTCACCATCCCTGCTCTGACACACACACAAAAAATATCTCTGCAAACACAGTCAAAGAGCCTAAGGAAATGTTCCTGCTGCCACCCCCCCCCACACCCCCCCAATCACTCTTCACATAACGTGGTTTCTGATAAAGATGGAGAAGATCAGGGTTACTTTTAGTAGTCTGTCAAGGCAAGATCTCCCCACCTAAGATAAATGTTGCTCTCTGCCCCAGCTCTTGGCAGGGCATTATCACTTTTACAGGTAACGCTCTTTCCTTTTAATTTCCTACTAGGGTTTTTCTCCCTCTGCTGTGGGTCTGAGGTTGATGTTTCTGCTATACAAACTCCAGGCTAATAAAGCAAGCTCGAGTCCCGTAATTCACAGCAAGTCGCTTTGACGGAGCACTTTTAATGTTAACAGTGTGACGGGTGCTTTTCGGAGCTAATGTCTCACTGATATTAACTGCCATGCCCGCAGAGCAAAATCTGCAATGTAAAAGCGAGTGGCTTGCTAACTATTTACAGGCTTGCACATCTTGCTGTCCCATTCATTTCCTTGACCTTTCATGAGGGGGGATGGGGAAGAAGAAGGAGAAGCGAGGGAACAGTCCCAAATGCACTCTAGTCAAATTAGCTCCCCAGCCTCTGATAGTGAGACCTTGAGCTGAGGTCCCACTCCTTCCTCGCCAGCAGTTCATAAATTCAAGTCAAGAAAAGCCACAACTGGCAGCAGGCAGGCTTGGGCCCAAACTTCCTGAGCGGGGATGGGGGAATAGCTCCCAAAAGGAGAACAGCCCTGCTGTGAACTGTGCATCAGTCACTGAGGCATTTCACTGTAGATCAGTGCACAGGCCAGTCAGATCCCGAAACCCAGCTGATTCCAGGCACAGCTGTTCCTGGAGGAAGGCAGCATTCCCGGGGAATTAAAGACAGGAACAAATCAAGGAGACTTCTCAGTTCTGCATCCAGCTCTGCCACTGACCTGCTGGCTGATCCTGGGCAAGCCTTTTCCCATCTCTGCACCTCAGTTTCTTCTGACAGCATTTGAAATAAAGGGTGTAGCAAACCCTCCCACATGAAGACGGGAGAGGGCATTGTGAGGCTTGTTTAATGCTTAGAAAGCACTTTGAGATCTGCAGATAGAAAGCGTTACACGAGAGCCAAGTATTATAATTAAACTTTATATAACCGGGCTTTGTAGAAACCTCGGGAGCAGGAGCAGCAGCTCCGGTACCTGCAGCATCGTGCAGCCTGGCCGCCGCGCGGCGGGGCGAGCCGGCGGCCGGGGCTGCGGCCGGTAGCGGAGCCGGCACCGACAGAGCTTTCTTTCGTGCGCGCCTCACCGCTCAGGCCTTGCGCGCCCGAACGCCCTCCGTGTTGGCTTAAACTGCCACTCCGCCGAGCTGCCAAAATGTTGTGACGGCTTGTGCCTGGCAGCCTGCGGGCAGCGGCCGCCGCGCCGAGTCCAACCGAGCCGCGCCGAGCCCAGCCGAGCCGCGCCGAGCCGGGGCTGCGGCGTGCCCCGGGCGCCCCCTGCTGCCCGCCAGCCCCGCGCTGCCAGCGGCACAGCCCGGCACGGCCGGGGAGCGCAGCCTCGGCTTGCTCGGGGGGCTGCCGGGGCAGAGGGGCTCTCCGGAGCGCGGCAGGCGATAGCCAGCACTGCGGTCGTGTGCGGGTTTCGGCTCCGGTCTGGCCCGGCCGTGCTTCCCAGGCGGGCTACCTGGGAGCGTTCGACTCGGCTGCACAGCCTAGGCTAAGCCAGAGATGGAGGGAGGGCTGTTTTAAAAGAGCAGTTATTAAGAGACGACTTAATTAAGCCCACCAGAATCTGAAGTCGTTGTATAGGGGAGAGGATAGTGCAAAATTTCAGTGGAGAGTACCTCAGCCCGAATAAGTCAGCCCCACACATATATGTGAAAAATGACAACAGCCAAAACAGTTCAGTACAGAATTTACCACTCGTGTAAGGACCAAATATGCACAATACAGCTTTTCCCACATATACATCTACAGGTCTGAGGACCCCCTGCCACATCAGCCCCAGCGCTTTCTCCAATGATGCAGCATCACCAGACTGACTTTTACTGCCAGATTCACAGCTTGGATAGTGTCCGGAACAGGAGAAATTAATTCCCTGAAGCTGGTCTGCTCCTGCTACCTTGCAAATCCCTACACTCAGGGCAGGCAACGGCAGTGCTTCCTCCAGGCAGCAAAAGACAGGAATTAGTGCTTTCCCTGCTCTTCTCCATACACCCCAATGCAATATCAAAAACTGCTGGGAAACTGTGTGGGGACTTATATCCTCAGGAGGACAGAGAGTTTCAGTCCATCATGATATAAGCCCCCACCAGCTGCACAGCAGTAGCGTGAGCCTGCAGTGCACTCAGGGTGGCACTTTGTCCAGGTGGCTATGCTTCGAACCACCCACAGGACAAACTGGCATGACCCTTTCAGACCATGGCCTCAAGAGTCACACTCAGGGATGAGGAGATCATTCTCCCAGTACTTCAAGTTTTGCACAAGGAAACGCCCTCCTCACCACCTCTCCTCTGCCTGCAATTTCCTACCTTGTCATTTACATGGCCGTTCGTTCCAAGTACCAGGGGCAGGACAGAGCTCCAGCTAATGAACAAGCCCAGATGCTCCTTCAGGCTTCCAGTGAGTGTCTGTCACTAGAAGCAAGGGGTTAAACTGGACAGTGGTAGTAAGTCTTTCACATGAGCAACCTTGGGTCTGGGTCACAGAGGAAGATGGCTTTGCAGTAGCCTATATTCTTCAGAAAATAGCACCCTGTCTGGCAACCTGAGCTAAAGAAAGAGCCAGGACAGGAAGAGCAGGTCAGGAAGGAGATGCAGTGGCAGAGCAGCATGTCTGTGGGAGCTTAGACGGTGCATGCCCGCTTCTGCGTCAGGCCCACACAGAGGCAGATAAGCAGCAATGCCTGGGGCAACGTGCAGGGCTCAAGATTTCTTTCTCAGGATTCTTGCCAGGCACAGAAATGGGCTCTGAACACTAAGACCCAGACCAGGTATTTCAAATTTGCTGTTGAATTTTCCTAGTGCTTCATAAGCCATGGATGAGAAGGAGGGAATAAAGGTAAGACCAACAATTGTGGTTAGAGAACATTTTACAAAGGCCTTGGGTCTCCATAACTCAGACCCAAGGGCTGTGAACCTGCAATCTGCAGGCAAAAAAATAGCCTGTAGTAACAACAATAACAATATTGGTCTGGAAGCTTTTCTGCTGCACCATCCTTCCCCCTGTGACCACATAGTTGACCTTGCAGACTCTTAGCAAGGCAATTTTACTGTCCGAAGCCAAAGTCCCTGGAAGGCCCAGCAAGTGCCCACCATCCAGGGTGAGTCAGGGGGTGGTTCCCAGGCAGATGCCCTCACTTGCTGGAGGCACGGCCCCAAAGTCTGTGTATGTGCTTGTTGCCATCAAAGGCAGCCCCACCTTGGGGCTAAGCTTCAGAATGCTTCATCGTGGCCCACATCTCCGAGATTAATGACTGCCTACACTAGGACTTCTCCTTTATCCCAAGATGATCCCAATGCATATTTCACATCCACATGCTGCCGAGCTCCATTCCTGCCTACATCTATGAGCTCATGCCTTCCTCACCCATCTCTACTCCCTGCACCCCACCCAAGCCAACTTTTCTCCTTTTTCTTCTGCCACACCTACCGTATCCTTGTCACTATACCAAGAGTGGCATTGCAAGCCAGAGTCCCCAAGTATCTCTGCCATTTCCTAATTGTTCCTGGAACTCCACCTCTCCCAGGAGGCCAGTGTACATGCCATTCCAATAGCAAACTTTCCCACAATTAGTGGAGGTGTCAGCATCAGGAGCACAACACAAACCACGTAGTAGGGACAAACTATCCCTGGAGAAGGGAGTAGAGCAGCCACTAGGGCATCAGGCAAGGTAGTCACGTCCCTCTCATTATCCTCCTTTGTTCAAATTCAGAAAGAAACTGGTTGTTTCTTTTTTGTTTCTTTCTTTTTTGTTGCCTTGTCTATCCTCCTTGTCCTTCACACCAAAGAAAGCTCTTCCTCTTCTCATGGACTGAGGACCTACACTGGGAGAGTTTTCCACACACTTTGCACTGAAGGGAGGAACGTCAGTGCAGGATAAATCATGAATGTCCCACACGTGCTACTGTCCCCAATATGTAGAGAACACTGAGACAGAGATTGGCCCACTAAGCATTAATGTCAGAGCTGAAAAGCACCCTGGGCAGGCATATGGAGCATCAGGCTGCCTAGTTTTGGGTCTAGTGCTGATCCATGAGAGCTGAGCATGCAGAAAGCATTACAAAAAACTCAGCATTAGGCCAGACAATTCATGTGTTTGATGCCTTCTCCAGCATAACTGCCCTTCTCTGGGGTCCTTCCTAGGTGCTGAGACATCTTCCCTTGGTATGCACAGGGAGGACCACTGGTCTGTGGTGTCCCTGTGTTACATTGCTGAGGCTGCAGCAGAGCAAGGCAGAATGATGCATGGGGACAGTGCTGAGTACATTAATAAATAATCACCTCTCCCATGCTCCGCAGGAGAGCGTGACTTCACAGTGATGTGTGTGAATGTCACACGGGCCCTAGGAGAGCTACTGCTTTGACTGCTAGCTTGGTTCCCAAGTGGCCTGCTTCTCCTTTGCTCTCCCTCCTGAGCCAGGGATCAAGGTAAAAGGCTGTATGGGTTGTTGCACACATGGCAGTACTTCACCAACTAAGATACCTCCATGCAGTTGATGATTCTCTGCCATCACACTGCAAAGGCTTCTCCACACATATCTATAGGCTACAGAGCACTACATTCTGCCCTTTTTGACACAGACTTCATGACAGATTAAGTCACCTGGTACTGCAACCTCCTGCTTGCTTGACTGGATCCCTGCAGTCCTGATGTCTCGGTTTCTTCTGACCCATTGCCTGTACTAACACAGCAGTATGGCAAAGGACTGTACCATATTCTTCTGCATTCACTGCCCTGCTGAGTCCAGGAAAGACAGGAGATTTTTCCAGAGCAGAAACGTTGCCCCTGTATCAGGGATGCCTAATTTACAGCGTATGCTAGAGTATCACGCAGATTGGTGGATCAGTGAGTGGCAGAGGACTGGCCCTCAGTTTAGGTTAGTACCTGAGATTCAAAGCAGTGACAGATGCACATTAAGGCTGGGACTGACCCCTGTGAACCTTCCAGCAGTTTATCTCATGCTGTGCCAGACCTTTGCTTAATGTGGTCATTCTTCTCAGCTGAGCCCACACTGACATTACCGTACTGCTTCCTTTCTTGATTCTGTGTTGAGACAGCTCCTGCGTGGACCTCCTCTACACACCACAGACTGAGGGCCCCTTGGAGGCAAAACCCTCAGAGTGCCCTGGAGAGACCAAGCTGGATACAGTCATAGCTAAGTGAGAGTCGGTGCTCCATGTTAGGCAGAGGATCAGATCAGAAAATGTTGTTAGTCTCCTTTATTGCTTTCTACGGATCTGACCAAACATTTCTAAGCATTTGCCCTGCGCTGTCCTTTCAGTTACCTTACACCTTCGCTCCCCACCACTGACTCATTCTGCTTCTTGGCTAGGCAAAGGGGAAGGTTGGCAGAAAAGCTGTAATTCCCTGTGTAAGTATTGTGGCAGAACAGGGAAAGGACTAGTGTGTAATCGTGAGAAGTACTAGGAGATAGAAAAAGCTTTGCCCCGACTCAGTATTGCCCCTCATCCTTTGTTTAAGGGGCATTTAGGTAGCAAGATTTCCCCTGGTATCCTCTATGGGCATCACATCCCTGGCTCACCTCATTTACTCAGCTAGAGCATGTTTTATTAATCTGGAGTCTCAACAAGGTTCTTTACTTCTATTAATTTATTAATATTGCTAATTAAATATCATATTCGCAAATGTAAATTTCCTAATAGTGTCCCTTCCATTTTCAAATCTAAAAAAAAAAGAAAAAGCAGCAGCAGCAGCTTGTTACGCTAGTCAATTGAAAGCAATTCAGTCTCATCAGAAACGTGGGGCTGTCTTGCGTTTGCAAGAGAGGGAAGGACACTGTTAGTTTCCTTTGGGGCAAATACCCACCTTTTACCACCAGTTTTAACAATCTGATTTCAGAGCAGGAACGAAATGGGGTGCGCAGAGTAAATGGAAGGAAGTGGAAGAAGGGAAAGGTAGAGAGTTTGGTGTACATGGGAACAGGTACCAGGAAAATGCCTTAGCAACTGGCACAGCAGGATTGATGAGGGTGGGTGGCACACATACAGTCAGATAGCCAGACCCCAGGGGCAACACTGGGTGTGAGGAAAGGAGTAACTTAAAAGACAGCCTGCAAGCCTGGTGAGTGGCTGGTCTTGTGCGGAAAGGGTTGTGGGGAGGGACTGGCCCCTCTGTAGAAATAGCTGATGGGGGGATCCAGCATCTGAACTGTATTTTGCACATTCCACTGCTAACACTTTCATTTATGTCTTCGTATATACATATATATATATTTGGGAAGATGTGATAATCTGAGCGTTGGGATGACTGGGCTGGTGTTGCATTAAGGAAAGTTTTAAAAATACATTATATCATTTTTATTATTAATGGTAATGATAGGGGCCTGCTCGTTATCTTCCCTTTTGTTACGAGCACTGTAATCTGAGGATGCTGTGGCGACGTGAAATGGATAATGCAAGGGTACTGCTCATTTGGTTCTGTTTTAAAACTCCATCCTTCTTGATATTTACAACCAGAACCCAGAAAAAAGACATTTTGTTGCCTTTTTCAAAGGTTTATCAAAAGCAAAGAAACCTTTTTCTTGCCTCCATTATGCAAAACAGACTTCAATAAAGAGAACCTTATACTCATTGTATGGATGGAGAAACAGAGACAAAGAGAGCAAAATACAAATCCTAAGAGTATTGCCGAATGCCTCTTTAGATCCCATCCCCTTCCCTAGGTTAAATTCTAAACCACTTGCAGGAAGGCACAAAACACTACATTATGAGAAATTTGGGTGCAAAATGCGGGCTACCCTGTATTTAATCTTTTGCTTTAAATGCTAAAGACTGCCCTAGCCCAAAGTATGAAAGTGGTTGGAGGGGTGGTACACACTAAGCCAAGAGAAAATACAGATTGCTGTCTCCCAGCAGGTAATTTTTTCCTGTACACAGGAGAATTCCCAAATGTAAACCCATCGATGGCTACAAGATCCCTAAATGAAGAACAGTACTGACCAGGACAAAAGCAGATCCTTTCAAACCGAGAGCTCTATGCTGACAGAGACACGTTCACTCAGAAGGAGTCAGGCCTGTGCCTTCTGAGAGAAACAGGTGGACATAAGGTCCCAAACCAAACAGGTGTACTGAGCTCCAGCTGCTACCCAGCTTTTTCTAGTGCATTGCACATCCACACACATAAAGGCTGGTGAAGGATGAATGCTTTGCAATGCCGTCTGTTGTTTTAACAGAGTGAGGAATACGTCAGGTAGAGGGGCACGACTAAAGGGGCAGAGAAGGAGAGAAGGGAAGCAAATAACCACAACAAATCCCCTTTTCAGTCTCCCACAGAGAACAGAGACAATGCAGAAAGCCCTGGCAGAACTGGAAGGAACTGGTTCTTGTCACCTCACACACACTGGTCTCCAGCTGTTAATGATCTCTGTTGACATGAACATCATTTCCTCTGCGTCCTGGCGTGTATAATTGAGTGGGTCTGTGATGGGGAGACAGCACTGCCAGCTTCCAAGTCAGCAGTTACTGACAGCCTAATCTCAGCTCAAGAAATGTTGCCAAGGTATTGGCTTCTGATGCCATGTTATCTCCCCAGTTTGAGAAAGTATAGAGCTCACCTCCCCATGCAGATATAATAGGAGAGGACATCACCTTAATTCCACCTCCATTAGACCTCAGAGAGTCGACTGCGACCCCACTGACCTCATCAATATTCAAAAGCTTAACAAAAAAAGGCTATAACTGGGGAAGTCAGAAATAATGTAATGCAGTATTGATTATTTTATGGTACGATTAGGTGTAATTACATCTCTCAAATTTTATTTTAATGTTACTTTCTACTACTTTTAGCCTTTTAGAATTATCCAAAACATCTCCATTTAATGGAACGAACATGCCTTCAATTTAAATGTGAAACACTCTTTTTCTGCTAAAGTGTGACCTCAATATATTTGAAAACATAAATTACTGCTATGTATAAACCATAAAAAATGAATGATGAATTTAATTCTGGTGAAGCGTGAGGGACTGGGAATGCAATGGGGAAATACTGTTTATCTGGAGGAGAGGGGACAGCCCGGTTGGAGAGAAGGAGGTGAAACATGACCTTCTCTAACACTGAATGGGACATGACATGTGAAGGACTTGACTTTGGACTTACTGACTAAGGGCAAAAATCATTTATTCCCTGGATCAAGTCCTCAGCTGGCCTTATCAGCATAGCTTCATTGCAATCAAAGGACTGATGCTGATTTACACCAGTGGAAATTTTAGTCCACTGTATTTGCTTGGTTATTTGATTCCCTCCAGCACTGTCAGATGAGCAGAGATGGATGTTACAGCCAGAGACCCACAGGGTAGCCTCCTAACTTTTCACTTCATCTTTTAGACCTCTTTGCACTGCCAGATTGGTGTAAAAGGACCTTTGCATAAACAAGAACAGGGCCTTAAGAACCCAACTGAACCCTCCTGTCTCTCATTTGACAGTATCACCTCACACACTATTAGAACTAATTACATTCATTACTGTGGGATCTAGGAGCCTTAGTCTTGAACCAGGGCTCCTTTACTGAAGAGAAGAGACAGCTGAGTATCCCTGTTCAACCTCTGCTGCAAGAGCCTACTCTAATACACCAGTGTTTGGGTCCCTTGGTGTTATCACAAGAGATATTAATAAATAATGATAGCCCAGAACTGCTTCCTCAGTGACCACAAAGAGGGATGTTTTTTTCCTTGGGGACCCCTGTTTTAAATGTAAACTAAGTCTGGACTTCACCAATGCTATCAAGCCCTCTGAGCACTTACTGTGCAAAGGTAAGTTCAGACTTCATATTCATAGTGTCCTCAACCTCCATCAACAAACATTTCCCTATTTTACCTCTTAACATGCAGGCAGGGAAGAAAGTATGCTCTCACCCATGTGTGTGTATAATAGTTCAAGTTTATGCCTGAGGAAAGGAATAGCAGGGTGGCTAGTAGGGTCACTGATAATGGTCTTAGAGCTCCTTCGGGCCAGTGTGAGTGACAGACTGTTAAATTAAAGTAATTTTCATATTAGTTCCTTCCCCACTTCCTGCCTCTCACCTACTGAAATCATTTAAGTATAAACTTTCTGTATCACTGGGGGGTATAAAGGTGTGTAGGAGGAGAAATTAGACAGACAGACAATTGAAATGTAACTGCTGGAGAATCTCAGCTTCTGTGCTAACTTATTTCCATACATTATTTGCAAATGGAAAAGACCCTACACAACCAAGGTATCAAATACCTGGGGAGAATCATCCTCCACTGCATGTCTCAGCTACACACTCTGAATGACATTGCACACAGTACACTGTCCCTATCTGTGTCAGAACTGAGGAGAGGGGTGGATGCAGTTAGCAAGTCATCCTGGCTGAGCATTCATTGATCCTCAAGGTCAGTGACCAGGGGCTCCTAACAAGCTCCAGATTGCAGCTGTGCTGTTAGGTAGGTCTTGCCCAAGCATGGACTTTCAGGGCTAACTCAGAATTCTGTGAAAACGTATACAAAATCTGAATGAGTTTTTTTTAAGGAAAATTAGAAAGGGAACAGGTCATGCAACAGGATAAAATCCAGCTCTTTTCTTTTAACCTGCAAGGATAACTTTAGGCAAAAACCTGTGAACTACCTCAATTGTTAAGAAAACGCAGGAAACAAATTATTCACCTGAAACAATATGATCTAGAAGTTCTATATTGCTGGGTCATTTATTCAGTAAACTTCGAAGAAAGGTATTAATAAGACCTTAAGTCAATTATCCATCTGTGTAAGTGTTTCATATTCCTCTTCATATTTATTTCTGTTGATAAAAAAAGCACCAAGCTAGTTCTAGGCTGAGGAGACCACCAGCCTACAATACGCAACACCATCTTGCACACCAGCTCAGCAAGATCTTCCATGTGGAAAAGTGCTCGTACACTGCTTCCCACTAGCCATCACTGTATTAAAGTGCTGATTCCTCCATGCTGGCAAGCATTGCCCTTTCACAGACATTTTTACAGGGGAAATCCTTTTCTAATGGGAATACTATCACTCTCCTTACCAATTTTCTTCACAAGTCCTGACAAAGAATCAGGAGAAAGAACTAGGATCCTCTCTGCCCACTTGGAAATCCCACAGGTTTTCAAAAGAAAGATATGACTCCTGATTACAGACCCATGCCTGTAGAGAGGCAGTATGTCTATTGAGCGCCACCATACTAAAAAAATGGATTTAGCCCTTTTGGACCAGCAGAGAGACTGTAATTTTGACAGTCTAGAGCATGCCCTGATCTGCTTAGCCTATGCTATTTTACTTTGCCTCAAAGAAGCAACTTCAGCAACAGGTACAAAAGACTAAGTTCAGCCTCAGCAGCAGCACAAGATTGGCTGAAATTGCAAAAATTAATTTGCAGGAAAAATCAGAGCAGCCTGAAGTCTTACAGCAGAAAGCTTACAACAGTAGAGACCGTTCTGAAGGAGCTGCATTTGTGAACATTAAACTGAACTGAAATCCACAAACCATCAGGTAAGTATTACTTGGGTTTTCCCTGGCACAGTTGGATCAGCTCCTGTCAAATTACACAAGTTTACTGAGAAGACAAAAGTGGTAATCTTAACTATGTGAAGCAAAGGAACTATCTAGTTCGATTGTCAGAGGCCAGTTTCTGAACTTCTTGAAACTCATGTACCCTATCTTAGCACTTGTTCAAACTGAGAATACAATGGGCTGTGTAAAGTGGTATTTGCAGGGATTGCTCCTGATACCTTCATAAGATTGGTCTTTGTCCCAGAACTGCTGATATGGACTTACCATGAAGAACCTGCCTGTTTAATCCACAACTTTTCAAAACACCTGCCAGCAGTTCAGTGAATTCAACAGCCAAACATCCCAGGATGCTCATCAGCTGGACTTGCTGATTTGTTGCTATCCATTCTTTCAAGTGTTCCCTTATCTGCTTTACATCAACAGTTAGGGTGCCAAGATGCTCATTACTTCCTAATGGTCCATATTCCATTTCTATATTTTTCTTCTTAAAGACCAATTAAAAAAAAGTTAAGTAGCTCAGCCATTTTAGAATCACCATTGATTCCAGCTCTCTCCTAATTTATTAATGGGCTTACCTTCTCTCTCATATTTCTTTCCCCCGATATACTTGGAAGAGCTCTCATTATTTATTGTGGCCCTTTGGGCCAACATTAACTCATTCTGTTTCCTACCTACACTGAAAGCTGGAAAGGTTTCTCCATTTGCCTCCTGGCTTCCTACCCATTGCTGGATGAGTTCAGACATCTAAAGGTTTTCAAATTCGAAAACTGAGGAAGTTTTGTATCATTCTTATTCAAGTCACATCAACTCCAGGAAGCCTTGGAGATTAAAAGTTGCAGAAGTATGTTCTAGTATCTCAAGAACATAGAAATGATAGAGTATGTCAGGAGCAGTCATCTAATCCAGATTCCACTACCACTACTTGAAAAACAAGTACTTTGGAGAAAAGCACAATAAAACTGACAAAACTGGAGCAAAAATAATTTGACTCCATGGAAGACTTCATCAGCTCCTATCAAAACAAATAAAAAACACAGGTTCAGCATTTCGAAGTGTGCTAAGGGAGTCAGGCACATAATTTCCCAGGTTTTTTCGCTGTATTTTGGGAGAATCGCCACCTGTGACAGTTGCATTGGCTGCCAGGATTTACTAGATTTTCTCTGTTTTCACTTGAGCAAATTATTCATAAGACTGAAGTAGGGAAATCCACTCCTCCCTGGCCACAATCAAGTTTCCCATCAATTAGGCAAATTGACATGAGGTTTAACATTTTCCCACTTACATTTCCAAAAGTACTACGAAAACAACCCCTCAAATTGATATCCAAACTAACCTTGCCCTGTAAAGCAACTTCAGGAAAAGCTTTAGAAGGTAAAATCATTAACCAGAGAGAGAGAAGTATTATCAGCAATAGAAGATTGGCCAAATACAAAAATGTTTCTAAGATTAAGGAGGGATTGTCTTCAAAGTTTATCAACACAGACAGGCACTGAAAGAACTCAGGTCAGACATAAGATTAGCATTCACAAGCTCATTCTAGAGAAAAATAATTTCTACAAAAGTTTCATTCTATATTGTAGAGTAAATGAAAAAAGGATGCTTATAGAGGAGCAAATAAAAGGTACAGGTGTGCACAAGTGTACACTCATGTGGATCTGCATGCGGCACAATGTTTCTCCATAGGTGATTGTGCTTACACACAAATAGTTCTTCTTTTTCTCATTACTCTTCCTCTACCCCGCAGGTTTGCAGTAGTGACAGAGAAAAGGCTATCAAGTGCACTTTGCAACTAGTCACTCTGAGCCACATACAGACTCTGCTCTCATCCTGACTCAGATTTAGAACAAGATGACTAAAGAATAGCTTGTAGTCGCTCCCAGTTTTATCCATCATTTTTCAAGTCTCATCTGCAGAAGCAGTAGTGTAATCCAATGAGCAGCAATGTTAATCCCAAGGGAATACCAATCGCTGGGGATAGCCAAGGCCCTACTTCCTGTTTAAAGAACATGCAGTGACTGGTTAGGCAAATTGTGTGTCTGCATTTCTTATGAATATCCCTGACCATCTATTCCCAGCTCTGTTTTCTATTTAAAGTTGGCATGATGTATGCTCAGAGAGATCCTGGATGCTCATCCCTAACAGAGAGTACAAGTATCAATTCTCCTGAGATAATTCAATTCATCCATTATCATTATCTGTAGCAGAGTAGCACCTAGATGGCATACAATGCTGAATGGACACATCCTAAGAGGCAGCCTCTAACCAGAAAAAGAGAAGTTTGAATGAATAGATGTGCAGAGAAGGAAAACAGAAGTACAGGGATAGAAAGCTTCCCCCCACCCTTGACACAACACACCGATGGCAGAGCAACAAAGGCAGGATTGCTGATCCCCAGTCCAAATCAACAAGTGTAACGTGAACAGCTAAAGGCTTGAGTAGCACTCTTTGGGTACACACTCAAAACTCATTACCAAACAGGATGGATCTTCAGCTTTCCTTCCCTGATGCTTCTGTTCTTTATTGAATCAGCACTGGATGGCATAGAAACTCCAAATATAGCAGCTCAGAAATCTCTTGCCTATTCCCTACTTGCCGGCAAAAAGACTTGTTTTGATATTTGCAGGAGTGAATTAATTTGGTATTCCTGATAAGATCTCAGACACACCCCAATGACACTTACACCCACAGCCACAGAGGCTGATAACATCATCAGCTGACTTCTCTGCTCAGCAGCAGTCTTTTTCACCCGTTTCTAGGATTATGAAATACATATTTTGTGTGGCTGGCTAATGCCAAAGTTACAAAATCCATGTAATTAAGATTAATTTAAGAGCTGGATTGGATCAACTTGTGGCATCCACCCATTAATTAAAAGAAACACTTTGAATTTCAAGTGGCTGCCTTAATATTTCACTCTGTGCTGGCACTGTTAACCTCAAATTGGCAAGCAAGATGTGAATGCCCAGGTGCGAGAGGCTGGGGGCCATAGGTTACCGAAGGCTGCCTGCACTGGGAGACAGATGCCCTCTTCTGGAAGGTGCGTACACATCGTCTGCACTGGCCAGCGTACTTGATTTGGTGCTTGTATGAATACACGTACATAATATGCTCCTGGCTAAATACACACAAGCATAAAATCTACGTATGTTTACAGAGACTTAGGTACGTATGACATCTTTCCAATGCTACGCATATGCTGTACATAGCTGGTTACCTATGATGATGACATGTTTGACATATTACATGAATGTTTGTGAGTTATTTCTGAAAGTTTGGGCTTTTTACTACATATGCGTATTAGCTCTAGAGAAGAGTATGTAATATCCACGTGTGCTAGATTTTATGAGCCACGCAAAGAAAACACTGAAATGGGTATGTGTTCAAAGTTGTAGGAAAAGTATTCCAACCCAGTGGAAAAAAACAGGGACAAACCTTCATCACAATTTTACATGGATCGCTTTGCAAGTTCTTTGAGGGTCCTTCCTGCCCCATTCATCTAATCTTTCCATAAAATTTGACTGTTGTTATTAACAATTTACACTGTCCCTGCACCTAAAGTCTTAAACAATCTGACATTGCCTTTGTTGCAAAAGCAAGAAAAAGAATGTACTAACAGCCCTGAAGAATTAAAAGCCTATGGTACAGAGTGTTAAAACCACACTATATGCTGAAAACTTCAGGTCCCAAGATTACCTTTCATTTGGAATGGGTCCATTTACCCCTTGGGAATGAAATGAGAAATAACACAGATTTGGAATAACTTAGTTTTTCAATTTGACTATGTTGATCACTTCATGCATATATGCAAATATGAACAAAGATACATATATGCACCTTGGGACATACTGATGTACATGCATATAAGCACATTAATTCAAAGAAGAAGTTCATTTTGATGAGATGATGTACATGCACATAAAGTGTGTCAAATGTACAAGAACATGGAAATGTGTGCATATATATAAGGAGATTGCATTTATATGACCATATGAACATGTCTATAAAGGTCCTTAAGCAAACTTGTCAGAGAGAATGCAGACTATGTGCAAACAGCTGGAAAGATGCATAAGACCAAATGTTTTTTCTTACTGTCACAGTACAAAAAAAGTTAAGAAACTCTTCCAAATCCAGATTTTCTCTTGGATTCTACAGCTGCAGAGTCTATTTGTTTTATGTATTTTTTATAATCTGAATTGCTCTCATGCAAAGACATAATTTTAATTCATTTAGAACAAAATCTCTCCCCCTTCCATTTGTGACAGGGTCATGTCCTCAGGGGGAAAAAAGTCCGCCCCAGCACAGCATGCTGTTCTCTTCAGCACCTCCTGTTGGGTGCAGTTAAACTGGTCTCTTCAAATGTATCCCATCATTTAACCTACAGCCTGTGGCTGAATCAGAGATCAATAAATCCCTCACAACAGCTTCTGCTGGATGAGATGTAAACCAGCCACTGTCTTTCTGCCTTATTCTCTCTATATCATTCCATCAGCACTCAGTGCTGTCTGAGTATAAGGCTTTGATCAAACTAGTAGTTTCCCTTCCAGACATCATCATGATCCATATCCAACTATCCTTCAGCAGGGCAGGCTCCAACATCCCTTATTAGTGGCTTTGTGTTTTCAGAGTTGTGGCAAGTACAGGCGGGATGAGAACTTGCATATGTTTAATATAATCTAAATAACTGAGCAAGTACTGGATTTAGTTCAGTTTACAGATTGGTTATTCCCAATTCTATTACCCTTCTCCATTGCCTTTCCTGACACCCTGATCAACAGAGGTAATCCAGTCACACTTCTGATACTAAAGCAAGTCACAAACAAACGAAAGAATCAGATATAATGGCAGGTATAACCTTACCTGTCTGTGAAAAGCAGCCACATCTGGAGTGCAGTACCGCAGATGTTCAACAGAGCATGGCAAAACTGTGGTCCAGTATGTCTGCAAGGGAAAAAGAAGAATCTGATTAACATGTCCTGTACCAACTCTAAATCAGTTAACAGATTTTTTTTAAAATACACATATCTGTATTTTTGAAGCTTATGTATGAAAGCAGAGTAGGGATGAGAGGACTTGTTCGAGGTTATCACCAAGTCATTCAACAGTAGTTAGAAGTAGAACCTAGAATTAAGGAGCAACACACAGCATTGTCTATTTTTCCAGCACCTCTGCTCAGTTATGCTTAAGAGTACCATGAGATCTTTAACAACCAGAGATGACCCGGTCACCCAAATGAGCCTGCAGAAGGCTGCTGTAACTAATAACCAACACAAGTTTCCATGGTGAGGATTATAAGATAGCCACCTCTTCTGATACTAGCAGATCTCTGCCCTGCTGATAGACACGAAGCCAACCTGCACCTGAGGCCAGGGCATGGCAGCAGAATTTGAGGTGTCAGTGTACTCTACATGTGTTCTCATTCTTGGGGAAAATGTTCATGATTATTTCATTTTGTGGCAGTAATGGAAAATACATTTTAGTGCTTGTGTTCTGCATTTGCAATTCATGTTCCCATACATGATTACATTAAGTCTGTGTTCTGTCATTTTTGATGAATGTAGCTTGTTTTCTGTAAAAAACAGACTCTGGGATGGAAAGTGACAGAAGTGAAGCTGTAACAAAGGATGATCAATTTTTTATGGCCAGCACCAAATGCAGGGAAAGTCCCTGAATGTCTCTCTGAAGCTGGGGACCCTTCAGTCACAGGCTGAAGCATGACCCACTCCTGTCACCATACTGCTGCTGGCAGTCACAGGGCAACAGTGGCTAGTACTGCTTTCTTTTGCCAAAGTTGATAAACTAGCTTTCCATTAATAGGTCAGTGGCTGAGAGCAATTTGGCCTCTGCAAACAAGTGTACACAGGTAAAAAGCAAGCAGCACAGCCAGCAGCAGCGGGTGGGTTTGATTCACTTATTAGCACAGTAACATCTATGATACTCAGATACATTGTGCTAAGTAACAAGCAGAGACCCTGGAGCAGGGACTGTCTTTCCCAAAGTCAAAAAGCAAAGAAATAGGAGGAGAAAAAAAGGCATGAGGAAGAGAAGTGATTTACTCAAGAGATAACTGTCGGAGGCTCCATTGGAGATTATCAGGATAGCTGCGCTAAAGGTGGCAACCCAAAGGATTTACTCAACTTCCCAGTGACCTCAGACTCGAAAGCTAGAGTAATGCAAGTCAGGCATTCTACTGAAGGTTTTAGTTGATCTAGCTCAGACTGAGACTCCGAGTAAGAAAAATTGATCCCACGCATTTATAGGAACAAAGGGTTCTGCTGATGGCAGTTCCAAAACCTGTCTTGTGTGTTGCTTTTGTTCAGATGGTCATAAGCCAAATCTCGATCTCTGAGACTCAACAGTAACCACCCTGAATGTGAGGAACCGACACTAGAGTTTTCCCGCTTCATAAAAGCTGAGAGTAAGGTTTCTTAACACACAACTTGAGCTTATTCTGCTGTTCAAAACTCTTACTCAGGCTACAGTGGAAGTTGTGGGGCTGCTGGATTTGCTTCTGGCCCCCCTCCCCCGGGACATGTGCTCACCATAAGCAGATGGTTTCAGAGATTAAGTTCTAAGGAGGCATTAGCAGGAATATCTGCACACAGCACCCAGGCAGCTGCCTGTGCTCACACCTGTTCAAAGTTTCACAGCTTTCAAAGAATCAGTGTTCAAGGATTTTTTGCTCTTTCCTTTTTTGGAAAATAGAAGCTTTCAGGGCAAATGCAAAGCTGGTTTCTAAACTCTCAGCAATTTCTCCCCTTTGCAAACAGATTCCCTGGAGCTGCACCTCAGTCCAGTTTTTTGGCTATCATAGCCAGGCTCTGAAAAAGAATCAAGCTATTTCTCTAATCCAGAAATTACACTAACAAAGAGAGCTGCATCTTAGGTAGAAGTCAAAACCCCTTATCACAGGAAAGGGAACTCACAACTGTTCTCTGCCTTTAAATACTAAAAAAAAAAAATATTGAATCACAACTGAAAGACCAAGGGACCCACCCTTCACACTTCAGTGTATTTCTTTGGCCATATTTCTTTTGATCATCAAAGATGATTCAGACAAAACAAGAAAAACGGCAGCAGGTAGCATTGGGGGCTCTAACAGTGGTCTCCAGCTGCTGGGCACATGGTTAAAGGACATAACTCCAGCTTCTACACTGCTGAGAACAGTGTCTTGTGACATATAACATCACTAAACAAAGCTGGGGGTGCTGAGCTTGGATCACTTTTTGCAGGGAACAGGAAAAGGATCTTCCTTCATAGGAGGATTTTAGGCATAAGGTAATCTGGCAACTGGAAACGCAGCCAGTCCATACTAGTAACAACAACAACAAAAAACATCAGCAAAGCAAACATGCCAGAATGTCTCCTTGGTTTAAACATACTCTCCAGTTGCTTGCCATCAAAATCTAGGTATTTCACAGCCTACTGCAGCATCCAAGTTATGACAACATATAGTAAAAAATATATTACATACAATAATGAACATTTGATTCATTCATGTGTACCTGATTGTGGAAAGATAGGAGATAAACAACCATTCTTGAGTATTCTTGACGTATAAATAGAATTCCTAGTGCACATAAGTACTTACTAATGCACCTAGCACTCCTTAGAGCTAAAGCGTTTATGTGCTTGGATGCACGTGCTCACTACTACTGCAGTTCATACATCAGTCCATGTAATCCTCTGTATGGCAGTGTTATATGTTCTGTCTCCTGTTCTGATAACTGAAGCAAGTCATTGCATTCAAAACCCCAATCTGCTGAGCAGTGATGAGTCTCCATCACAACGTTTGGAATCAGAGGTGTTTAGCTAAGGTGATTCGTTGCCCTTTTCTCAGACCTAATGTAGCCCCCCACCCTCCTCTGTAACAACCAACAGGAACAGCCCTAGTCTTCACTCCCTCTCCTACCCAACATGATCCATTGAGGCATAAATATGAAGGGGGTGCTACTGGTAGCAAATCAGAAAAAAAGTGGGAGAAGCAGCAGACAGAAACGAGACAAAAGAGAGTGAGGCTAGCACAGGAAACCAGAAGGAAAGCAAAGGTTCAGGGAGGAGGTAGAAATTTAGACTTCACACAGCCAAAAAAAAGGAATGAATGCAGAGAGGACAAAGATGGTCAAAGACACCCTTCACTTGCCCATGGGCCACTCCACTATCCCACTGGTCCAAGCACTTCTCGCTGCTCACTCTGCCTGCAGTGCTCGTTGCTTATTAGTCAAAGCGTCATCTGCCTCCACCACCGACAAGGCACCAACCCCGACAATCAATACAGATCTGTTAGTGACATCTGTTGGGACGGTCCACGGATACCAGTGGCCTTTCACCGCGCGCACTTGTTTTGAGCAATGCCCAGCTGGTACCCGCCAGCACCGGGCTCAGCCCGCACCTCGGCGGTGGGGATGGATGCCCGGCGCCATCCCCGCCCGCCGCATGGCCAGGGCGCCGCCGCCAGGCCGCTGCCTCCGGCGAGCCGTGCCCCAGCCCCAGCCCCGGGGCCAGCACGCCGCGCCGGGCGGCCGGCCCCAGCGGCCGGCGGCTCGGGAGGGCAAAAACCTGGGCGTGGAACTCACCCCGCCGTCTACTGCAGCAGGAGGATGGTGCTGAAAATACAACCGGGGTTTACAATGTGAGCAGCGTCTGGTATCTTCTGAACACAGAAAATTAAATGGAAAAGCACAACCACACCGGGCAGGGCAGCAAATTCCTTCTGCTCTGGCACGGGTGGTTAGGCAGGGTCTGCGGGTGGACCAGTGCAGCAAAAGCTTCAATGCTTCTTGATGCCAGTTTTTTCCCTGGCTCCCTGACTGCCCCTTTCTACACCTCTTGGAGAGCTGCTGGGGCTCTGCTGGAATTTGCACCTCCACCTGCAAGTATACATCTGCCACACACCAAGGTGGGCATTTCCCAGAAGCTTCCACTAAACTGAAGTGACATATGCCAGCAGTCCCCCAACAATGCCAATACCCCATTCCCAAATGTTCAGATCCAGGTGCTTCCTAACACTGTTTCTATACAATTAAAGAAGGAATCCACAGAAAACGTAGCAAAATCCATGTGATTAACTGCATTTGCCATACATGTACTGTTCCCTTCAGAGAAGATTTTGTTTCTACTTCTTGACACTTGGAAGAAGCTCAGCAACAGTCATTTATAGAAGAAAAAAATCCTTAAAGCTCCACATAAATGTTGCAATAATCTTCCCTTCCTGTTTCTTAAAGAGAAGTCCGCTATCCCTTCCTTCCCTCGCTATTAAACAGAAGACGGACAATATTTGATATCAGGATTACAAACCTGTTTTGCAGACCAATGTAAGAGCTAGACAAGGGAGCTCTAGAACTGCCAGAGGAGAGCCGAAAGCAGTTCCTGCCTAGTAAAGGCAGGAATGTCTGTCTTCCCCTCCCACAGAAATGAATGAGCAGACCTTCAAATCACAATGGCCTGGGCATGCAGAACAGCTACATGACATCTTGGTTAGACTTGTCTACCATTGATTACTTCTGTTTTATCCACTCATAGGACTTCACAGCTTTGCTTGTGACCTTGAGGCAGCAGGAGCTGATGCTTCATCAGATGAATGATATAAAAAACTAGTTCCAATGCAACACAGTAAACTTCTTTAGAAAACAGTGTTAATGTACATGAAGTATAGAATATAAGCAAAACCCCAGTCTGATATAGTGTGGCCTGAAGGAGTTCTGGACACTTGGTTAGGAATCATAAAGGTTAGCAATCCCTGCCTATCTCAGCAAACCTCTGCCCTCCCTCCACCACCAAGGCATATGCCATTAGTCATGGCATGCTCTCATCCCTTGCCATCTGCAACTGCCGTCCCTGCATGGTGGTTTACATAGTGTTGCAAGGGCTCTGTGTGACACTGCCAGCATCACCTAGTGACATGACTATGTCCTCTCCATTAGACACCTGACTGCCACTCCTCTCCTCATCTACTGACTGTTTCCTCACATCTGATAGCAAAGTGTTCAACAAAACTGGCAAGCCACTCACAGTACCAGCAGAGTCAATACCATACCAATGCCATCAAGATCTACTGCTCTCATAAGATGTTAGCACTATTATTTTAGATTCCGATGCTAGATCCTTTTTACCTCCCTCTCCACCACAGGCTCTGAGGATGCTGGTGGGAGAAAGAAAATGGCCACATAGCTTGGGCAGAGGCTCTAGCATTAGAAACCCAAAGACTAGCTACCAGCTCTGCCACTGTGACTCTGCCATAATTACTTCACCCACCAGTGCCTCAGTTTCCCCATCTGTAAAATGAGGATAATGATAATGACCTACCTCAGAGGGTGTGGTTTTCAGATGGGTTAGCGACCAGCACTACAGAAACACCCCCTACCAATAAATAACCCAGCCTGGCACTGAAGGAATCAAGGGCACCGCATCCTCCCCTTACTGATCCTCCTAAGGAGAAAACTGCTTGCCAGAGCTCTCCTGCCTGCGACTGCGCAAATGTCCAGCCAGCTCCATCCTCATCGAACCATCCTGCGTCTATTTGATAAAGACTAATATTGCTTTTTAAATAAATATAAAAACTCCGCTTCCTCCTTGGCGAGTTCATTTTGAGTCATTTTATCTCTTTCCTCCCCCTAGATTTTTCCCCAAATAATGTGATTAAGTGAGTCAGCGTTCTGCTTTCCCTGACAGCCTCTGGATTTAATTCAGTTTGAGGACTGTGACCTTTGACTCCTTTTTACTATACTAACCCAGCTAAGAGAACACTTAGCGATTTCTCCGCTTCCTACTGGGAGAGTATCTGGTGGGGGGTGAAGAGGGGGAGCAGGGGTGGAGGGGGGAGGAAGAGAAACAAACTTTCACATAAAATTATGGTATATGGATAATTGAGAAGTTTAAAAACATGAATCTAATTGTGCTGTCCCTTGAGAAGCAGATATTGAGCCATCCTATAAAAGGCTTGGAGTATCCCAATGGTGATTTATTGCTAAATCCTAGTATTTTTCAATACATTATAGTTTTTAAATTGTGTTTAAATTGAGTGTAGAAGAGCAGAGGCCATTAGGAGATGCAGAAATGATGATTATATTTAAATATTCATGCACGCAGTACCTTATTATTGAATCTGAACACTAACAAAATCAATATTAAGTGCGGTTTGACATGAATTTATTTATGAATTTCGACTTTCTAAGTACTGTATTTTTTCACTCAAAAATTGTGAGTATAATGTAGTAATGATATCAAAACAGAGTGTCAGAGAGCATTAGCTGAGGAGGTTATAAACCTCCGTATTACAGGGCCCCATATCGCCCTCAAAAGTGCTTAGTGCACAAAACCAAAATGTTTTGGGGTGGGTGTTTTTTTTTTTTTTTAAACACGTAAATACACACACACACTCTCACTCACTCAGAAATAGGAAGGAAACTCTCTGTCGGAAATTGCATGCAGTGGCTTTGATTGCTCTCCGAGCCTGCTTCAGGGACCAGGCAAACTGGGATTTGAAGACAAACCTGAATGGAGTCTCTGGGCATGTGGTTTGTGGGGGCACTTTGGTGCTCAGAGGGGAAGCTGGCTAACAGAGAACAGCCCACAAGCACAGAGTGTAGCCAGGGTCTCAGCCAGAAAGGAACCAAATATATCAGTCTGTACCAAGAACCTGCAACTCCTCTCCTACTGAGTCCTGGGCCAGTTGCATTGGGATCCCAGAAGGCGACATCAGTCAGAAGTATTCTCATTAAGAGAGTCTGGTGGCAAGTTGTGCTCAAATTGGCTGGTAGGTCTGGTAGAAAAGGATGCCCCACTTCCCTTCATAAATGTAAAGGCTGCAAAGAGAATGGAAACAGGTTGGGAGTTGCTATTGGTATGCAGTGTTCAATATAGCAGGTACCTCAAGCAGTTTTCACTCAAAATGGTGCAAAGACAGGGAAACTGGGTAGAAATCACTCCTCTTTGTCCTCTAAAAAAAAAAAAAAAAGCTTTCTCTATTTTGCATGCTTCCATTTTAAGGTGTTAGTATCTCAAGCAGGACACTTGGTAATCAAGTTGGAACTTCCCCAGGAAACAGAAAGACAGCTTTTGAAAGCTTGGCACTGGGTGCCACTCATTTACCCCTAATAATTTAATGGCAACACCACAGCAATCCCCCTGTTTCACTGACTCCTTGTCCTTTCAATTCAGACATCGCTGCTTTATTACCATTGCCACCTGCAAAGACTTGCTAGGTTTTTGATGGAGCTATCACTCCATCCTGCTTAAATGATCAGTGATTTCAGCTGTGGAAGACAGAAGCCTTTTTGGTAATGGGGAGGGGAAGAAGAATAATTCAGACTAAAGCCTTGACACAAGGGGACACAGAGGAGGGGTTTGTGCAGTTCTATCTACAGATAAGTGATGTATATTAAAAGCTACTGCCCTTCCTCCCCAACCAATTAATTTCAAATGTGAGAATAGTTTTGAAGATTTATTTGCTATTGACAGGAAGCTGGACTGAGCCCTCCACATGCTGTATTGTGCATCCTCCTTTGAGTCCAGCCATGGTTCAAAATACTGTGCAATCCACAGGAGGAGACACTCATCCCACTTTCCTTCAGTATAAAACGCTCCTATCCTGGCATCGCTCCCAGTGGAAAGGGCTGTCCTTTCTGCTTGGGACCCATATACCTACAAGAGCCAGACCACTTAAGACAAAAGAATTTTGGTAGCTCTCAGTCCAGTCCATTGTCAGAAGCCCACAAGGGACAGTAATAGACACCATGGCAGCAGGCTTTCTGAAGTCTTTACTCTCTGTAGAGACTGATACAGAAAGAAAAATAGCATGATCTAAAAGAAACATGATTCGTTTTTGTCTTTACTTTCTGACCATGAACAGGAACCAGTACTTACTGAATCCAATGCAAAGCCATACTGTCATCAGTAATACCAACACCCAGATATTCAAAGGGTTAATACTGAAGATGGCTCAAGCATTTAATTTGAAGCAGATTGTTGAAGAGCACAGCCCAATATACTCATAGTTTTCCCAGGTCTCTAAAATACCAGGTGTTGGCAAGCAAGAGCCACGGATGCCAAGCAAACTGCACAGTACAGGAATGGTGCTGCAGTCCTAAGGGAAATCTTTTCTGCTAGGAAGTTGTAGTAAGCCCTTCAGCAAGGTGAACAATATTCTGCAAAGTACAAGATGAAGACAATACATCCCTGGAAGTCCTTTTCTGATGCAGAATTTCTGCTCAGATTAATCTTTCCTTCCTTCTTATTCTCAGGCTTGCCTCTCTCTTCTCTGCTCAGGCTAGTAATTCCCAGTACAGCCTGCCAGGCTCTTAATGGATTGGCAATGTTCTTCAGGGACTGGAATTGACACAGAAACACATGTAAAGTATCCCCTCTTGGAAGGGGTTTGATCATGGAGCACTGACATGATGGCAGATCACACTGCCTACACAGAGGCCACACATGACAGGGCAAGCAGCAGCAAAAACATCACTCATTAAAATTAATTCCTTTCTCATTTTCATCTTAAAAGGAATGCTCAGATTTAGTGGTCTCAGCTGAGTCTCTGATGGATAGAGGTCTGCATTAACAGAGCCCAGCATACCCAGTTTGACTTGGTTTATGCTCTGCAGAATGGATTAATACAGTGACTTTTCCAGGAGTAAGAACCCAAGACTAGGGAACAGCATTGGAAAAGACTTTGTGAGTCATACTGAGGTCCCTATTACCACATATGTCTACATTGTGTCATGTCTTCATTAAACCCAAAGTGAAGCTGTAGGATTCCAGGGACCATGCAGCCCCAAGGAAATCTTACCATCTGAAAGGTTTGAGACCTTTCAGTTCAACCAGGAACGAAGCAGCAATAGTACCTGGGTGTCGGAAGTTGGAGCCATGATCAAAATCAGGGCATCACAGTACTGAAAACAATGGAAATGTGCAAGAAATAATCTCCCTTTATCATGTTTGCAACTCTGTACAACTGAAGGGTGCTACATGGAGAAAAAGGGAGGGGGGGAAATTGCATTTTCTAAGTGTAATGCACAAGACAAGTGATGTGCCTAAGGTACATAAAGCTTGCAACAGAGATTGGAATCAAGACTGGATGGTTCATGTGTCAGCATACCACCTTAACCACAAGGTCTTGGTTCTGAACTCAGACTATACCCTTGGTAAGAGATGCAGTATAAAGGGCGCTCAGGAACATTCAGCACCCAACTTTACTCTAAGCTTTTGCTAAAAATAGTCAGGTCTTAACCGCACCACAGCTTCCACCAGCGCTACCTTCTGTGGTTAAGGACAGGACAGTTGAGATGCCTTGGGAGAGGACACCAGGCTGAAGTGCCACTGGTCTGACCCAGGTACAGCAATTCCACATTTCTCATGAGATGTCTTTCCCAGAAATGCTGAACACCATCTTGGAAACTCTGCACACAAGAGATATCTAATGCTGGCATTATTTCTAACACTAACAACTCGTTAAGTTTTTCCACTATGCATCTGTATCAATATTTTAACACAACTGTTACAAGGAAAATTGCTTTTTTTTGTGTGTCTATGTCTCCTCCCTCCCCTATTCTCTCATTAAATCAGCATGACAGATTTTAGCCTATTCCATAACTAAGTGAATATCTCGGAAATTTAAAATACCCAAAGCACAGTGACGGGTTCTGAAAGCTTTCCAGTGGTGCAGAGTATGAACAAACTCGATGGGCTTCGATCGTTCCCACCCCTTATTCTAACTACTTGCAGGCTGCTGTGAGAGAGGTCATAAAAAAATGGGATCAACTCAAATCTCAATAGGAGATAAAGAACCCAATGCACAACTTACAGCCCTGAGATTCAGCAGCATGAGCACAACAGGACTAATTTCTCAGGTAAGATCTACATCAGTGTAACACTACCACCAAGTCTGATCTGGTAATTTACAGCTGGCTCAACTTGGTTTAAGAGGCAACAGAAAGACTGGGGCAAGAGGGGATCCATTACATTAAAATGGAAGTCAGACATCAGGATATGGATTGCGCAATCTATAGATGGAAAAGGAGTAAAAAGGTCCCATTGAGATCAGTTCCCAGTACGTGCAGACCAGCCACTTACTGGTATTTGGAGATAAGATTAAAATGCATTAATGAAAGATAATTACCTCAGAAGATCAGCATAAACAAAATGGTCTGTAGCAGGGGCAACAAGCAGAGTATTCTCAGAACCAAGGAAAAAAAGGAAAATTAAAAAAAAAAAAAAGAGAAAAAAAAAGTCATTGGGGAACTAATAAGAAAACCCCCAAAAAGAAATCTGAGGTCTTTGATGTGGAATATTCACCAGCATTTTTAAAGAGGGGGATGGGGGGGGTGGTGGCAAAGAAAGTGCTATCACAAAGGAAAAAAAAACAAACCCAAACCCTCTTTTCCAGTAAATCGATGTATTTTGCTCTAATTTTATTAGGAATATAAAAGGAGCCTTTAGAAAAGTGCTTAGAGAGCAGAAAGAAAAAAAGAAGAGATAGGGAAGGCTAGCAGTGGAAACATTAGTCTGTCTGTATTAGGAATCCCATACTCACATTTTATTGTTACTGTCAGGATGCAAAAGGCAGCGCTTAAAACAAAATAATACATAATGTATTACAGGGGCATAAACATCAGCAGTCATTTTTATTTTAAAAAGAAAATGCAAAAAAAAATGGAGATAGCTTGCAAGTGAGGGATCCAAGGCACAGCATTTATTTCTGTGTCCACTGAGATAATCAAAAAGGTATTAGAGCAGCTGATGGAACAGGGTACCACAAAGGACTCCTCAGCAGTTTACCACTGTTCGCATTACAAGGTGGCTGTGGAAGCTCATTCAAAGAAATCATGGGGTCAGTTTCTAGGTTGGGTGGGAATTTACTCCAACTCTAAAGATGATACGATATTTAGGGAAATAAACTCCATACTTCTGAATGGCTAGTAAAGAAAATGGGGTTTGTACATTTTACACATTCTGGGAGAGAAAGCCTAGGGAAAGAGAGAGAAGAAAGATGCAGAAATAAAGTGTCACTTACGTTTTCCAGCCAGCCCTTTTCAACCATTACTTTTCTGTCATGCTTGCCTTATCTATGTTGATTTCTGCTTTTTTAGAGTTAGCTCTCTTAGTCTCTGTACAGCACACCTAAACCTCAGAGTCTAAGTCCAGCACCTTTTGTCACTGCCATAATATAAATATATAGGCTTTATAATAAATGCCTGGCATAGAAGTAAGCAATGCATGTGCCATCTGTCCTGCTTGATGGGACTACTGGGGGGGAAGGAGGGGGTCCTGCTGCAGTAAGGACCCACCCTTCCACAGACTCCAATTGTAAAATTCCTTCTCCTGCATATTGGGTGTTTGAATCAGTCCTACTGTTTCCTGCAGGTATCTGTCTACTCACAGGGCTTGTGTGTTACAGTTTACTTCCAGCGGAGACTGTCCCATGTTCAATGGGTTTCTTTCCTACCTCATGTTAGCAACACTTTATTGCTGTCCTCCTTTCCATGCCCTCAGCTTCACTGCGAGGGCTCAGTCCTGCCATTGCTTGGTCTTCTAAGCCATGCAAACTGCACAGCTGGCCCCACCCGCCTTGTTCAGCTTCCTGGTTCCAACACTATCTGTCCACCAGGAAGAGGGGACTTCTTTTCTTAGGAAGTTCTGAGAGCCACGACTGCTTCTGAGAGCATTCGCTGAAGTCAGGAATGGAAAGAACACCATATGATAGCAGAAAGTGCCGGCGACATGCAATGAAGCAGCATAGCAAAGGAAATGCTTAGGGGAATGAAGAAGATTTTAAATACAGAAATATCCCTTTAAATATTTCAGGTGACAGCTGGATCTGAACACACACCCCCAAACAGCTGGATCCTCCTCAGTAAAATAAAACAAAAACAACAAAACCAAAAACAACAACAACAAACAGAACCAGCCGGCTTTTCCCTCTCATTCCCTGTGATTCTCTGAAGGCCTCAGGGGGTACCTGAGATCCCCATATCCCCCACCCACACTATTTCTCTATCTGGTTGCACTGCTTTTATCACAACATACACACACTAACATGACACACTCTGTTTGCTGATGGGATGATGTCAAGAGGATGCGACTGCTGGTGTCCTGAATGGGTAGCCATTTGGAGGACAAGGAAAGAGGATAGGGAAGGCAGATTGGCCAGAGGGCTGGGAGCAGGCAGGTAAGAAATGAGATAGGTATAAAATAAGAGACAAGCAAGTTCAGGAATGGAGCAAGATTAGGGAAAATCAGAAGTAGAAGTGCAACGATCTGACTTTTTAACTGCCTGTCACAGTAAACCACGATGTATACACCTGCCAGAACCTGTCCCATTTACTCTGCAAAAGTAAGTGGGGCAAATCATATTTACCACAGAGCAAAACCAGGGGTGTTAAAGAAATCAAATTTGCTCTATTTGCTCATTTCAAATGATATGGAAAACAAGGGTCTGCTCCAGGAGCCAGGAATTATTGACAACCAAAGTTTAGAATTCCCTTACAGAGGTAATATGCATCAGAAAATGATGACTTAAGGAGTTCTACAGTTCTGGAGGACTTGCTCTTGAGAATTAGAGAAGAGTTAACATCTAAAGCTGGGTTTCATCCCCAGCTATGTTACTTGTTTCACTTCTCAGCACCTGTTATTAGCTACAATGTTTAAAGGCTTCACCAAAATAAATAACGATATCTCTCTCAAAACGAGGACTCTCGAGATGATCATCACTAGCGGGCCTTAGCAGTGTGTTTGTCTTGCATACAAGCACACGTATACAGAATGTGCTGATTTCAAGCAGTCTTAGAGGATACTAGTTCCTAAAATGAAGATAATTGTATGCATGCTAGAATACTCTGCTTGGGAGATAACCGTGGGTGGTAAATCAGAGCAAAGATACACTTGATGGAACTAGTTGCTGGACTGGATTGCTGTATGAGAAGCTGCTTCAGGTCAGGCCTGAAGGGCACAGAGAGCAGTTCAGAGAAAAGCGCATTGTGCACCTGTTTGGATAGCCCTTGCAGTCTCCTTCTCAGTAAAAATTATACTGGTTAGAGAAAAACTGAAAGAAAAAAAGGAAATCCCACAGAAGAAATTATGAATTGCACATCTTGTGAAAATTCTGCCCACAGCTGAGAAGATAATCTTCCCCTCCCTCCCCTCATGCCAGCTGGTCTCTGTGACATCTTTCCACTTCATAAATCTCTTCCTTGATTGAGAGGCAGAGCTGGGAAACAGCCCCTGGGGGAAACAGTTCCTGAAAAGCCTGCGTACCAAGCCAGAGGCATCTTCTCATCGAGGTACAAGGCAAGGCCTCATACTCACTGCAACTGCACGAGGGTTCTTGGCACCATCTAGTGCCAAGAAAAGAGACTACGGAAATCATGCTGGAGAAATGCTTGCCATGTCCACATGCTCTTTGTACAGTGGATTCTTCCTTGTAGCAAAGAAGCTAAAGGAGATGTTACATTATATAGGGAAGGCATTACGGAATCTATCTGGAGGGCATTACCCGCTGTTCTTAGTGGCAGCTTTGCTACTACAGGTGGGGCCGTAGACGCCAATGGTGTGTACCCTCCCTGATGTCCTGCAGATAGCAGTGGGATGGACAATGATGGCTTCCAGAGCACATGCCAAAGCCTGGAACCCTCGAGGAATCATGAAACCCTGAGCTGCAAATGAAGTTGTGTTAAAGGAATGTGGAAGACAACATAAGGTAATATCAAGGCTACAGACACTATGAAAATGGGTCTGATAGAGGGTGTAACCATCACTTCATGAGCAAAGTCATTCATCAGGGTGTATTACTCATCCACTTCCCTCCTCTCCTGTACAGCAAGAATAGTAAACAGTTGCCCAAGTTACACAAAACAATCAGCATTTAAAACAAAACAATGCTTCTCGTTTTTCAAGTTTTCCTGGAGCCACCTCCCTTCCTGTCCAGGCACATCATCTTTCATGGTTCCTGAACATAGCCACCACCACCAGACACGTGGAACTGCAATGATACTGAGCCCTAGTACTGAGCTTCCAAGAAAGTTAGCACCCGGAAAAGGCTACTAGCTTGTGATACTGACAAATTGGAGCATGCTTACTTTGAAAGACTAAAAGCATCACTCCTGCCTACAGTCCTCAGAAATCAAGTGAGGAAGAATCAATGAACTATCCAGGAGTAATGTTCTCAAATCAACTCAGCTCTTCATCTTTCTAAGGGAAGCAAGCCAAGGACCATGCTGAAACCTTAACCACAAGGCCCAGCCACTCTGTGGACACTAAAGATGCCAGGGCAGTTTCCCAAAAAGCAGGTGTTAGCTTTGGCATCCTTGGCCAGTATTTATGTTCCTCCTTGCTGCTACAAAGCAGCCTTTCCATGCAGTCAAGAGCCAGATTCCCAGAGGAACATAGGCACCCAGTTCTAATTTCACTGGGAATAAGTTGTCCCTATATCTTTGAACCTGGGCTACAGCGCTTCAGGATCCCTGACAGGCAAATGGGTGTGAGAGAATTTAAAGCCCATTTCTACCCTGTCTTGGAATTTGTGTTATTGTTCATTCCATATAAAGCAGTTCTGAAAAGCTCCCAAGCCCAAACTCCCTGCTTGCACAACAGGGTAATGATTTACATTCACTTTGCCAGGGTGCAAATGATACCTTGCGGTGCAAGGAAGCAATAGGGATCCAGACCTTGTGACAGTTAAATGGGAAATCACTGCCACGGCAGTGGATCAGACAATGTGGGTACAATCCTGTTACCTGCAATGCTCAACCCTGGGAACACGCAGCACAGTGCAAGAGCATCCACTCTGCAGTCCTGGCTCCTTTAAAGACACGGACACATGCAGTTTTAAAGTGCTTTAAGCAGCTAATTAGGGTGTCTTCCCCTCCTTTATCCCACAAGATAATTGCATTATAAAAATGAATATGTAACTAAGCAGAAACCACAGGAACAGTGATGGCAGAAAAGGAGATGGAACCAGCAGCAGCCTCACTCCACAGTCACAGGTGGAAGCCCTCACATTAGAGAGACTAGTGCTCCAGTGCGGTTTCTGTAGCTGTGGGTAGGAAAACCTCGAAAAAGCCCCACATCATTTAGAGTCACAAGAGTCAGCGAATGGTTTAGTGCTTAAACAATCGATGTCAGGAAGAGAGAAGATCCGTGAGAGCGCGTACGCCTCTTGCTCTCCCTGCATACATCTCCCCAGAATGTCTACAGTCATCAGGGTAATTTAGAGAGAAAAAAAAAAAGACCGACTTGGCTTGGCTTAACTGGGGCTATCACTGTAATTGTGGAAGGAAGTGAGAACATACCAGCAGGGCCCCAGGGAGTAAAGAGCAAAGTGAGGGGAATAGAGACTGTATTTGTGGGACACTGTGAAGCTGAAGAAGTGTCAGAGAGCAGCACAGTGATGCCTGGAGGGTGGAACAGAGCTAAGGCACCTAGATCCTCCTGAAACAGCAAATAGCTAAGGACCCAAGTTTGGCACACAGCCTCACAGCTAGCACACTCTTGGTTTCCCTCAGCAGCTAGCACCATGGGTGACCAGGTAATTGGGCACTTCTCAATACATTTAAAAAGAGAAGTATTGTTGTAAATGGCTGCAGGGATAATAAATATCTTTATGCTTTCAGAGAGGAAAGGGGGAACTCTTCCTACCCCTTCGCTGCCCCGTGTTGCATAGGCAGCCTCAATTCTGCCAGTCCATTCTTCCACATCCAGTGCATTATTATGAACCCTCCAGCACACACAGCTAATTAGGGAAAATATCCTTTCTAGCAATTTAAATGATTTTGGCATTTTCAGGAGGGCACATGTAATATTCAAATTACTTCCACTCTGCGCTGCCTTGTCTTGCCTGGCTCATCTTCCCAGGTGAATTTGTAGTCTCTGAAATGCTCTAATTTCCCACACAAGCCATGTCAAATATAATTTTGGTGCAAAGTTGGTAATTATACGTAACATCAGTCTGATGTTAAAAACACTGAAAAATTTAGCAAGAAGAGACGAATGGAGAGACACAAGTCTGAGACCAACGAACGAAAGGCGTGCGGCCCCCTTAGTATTTGTGCTCGTTAATTAATAATAGCATGTTTTCAGGAACTGAAAGGATGTGTTTCCTGAACTGACTGGAATTCACTTATGTCCCAATTACATTGTCTCAGTGAAGAACTTTGGTCAGGTCTCACTGAAGAGATGCAGCTAAACCAAAAGCAAAACCCAGGCTCCCCAGTGCAGTCCATCACAACTGCAAGGGTATGTAAAGGAGCAGAAATCTCACCCTTGGGCTCAAACCCAGAGATTAGATTGTCTCCTCCTCTGCCACCCTCTGCTGCAAACCCCTCTGGAAGTAGTCAAAGAGATTTGCATCAGTGAGTCACCAAGCGTATGGATATGTATTAGGATAAGTGTGATTATAACTGCTGGCCCCAAAGTATTGGGCAAACATTTTAACAGACTTATTCCTTGGCTCTAAAGGGAAGAATTAATATGAAGAGTGAATTATCTGACCCTATCATCAGCTCTTCCCCAAGAATGCCTGGTCTGCCTATTTCAAGGAGCATCCCAACCCAGCTTGCTTTTTGACACCATTATCCCTGCACTCTGGCTGCCTGTCAAAAACAGTTGAAAATCCCCAAGTTAACCCATTCCCTGGCTGCCTGTCAAAAACAGTTGAAAATCCCCAAGTTAACCCATTCCACTCTAAAATCCATCCCTGCAATAACTGCTGGGAAGCACAGAGCCATTTGCTCTGAAATCGTTGCTCCTAGTAATCTATTCATAGTGTTAATACATTGTGGAAGGGAAAACCCTGCTATCTCATTACACTGTTTGAACAGCAGTTTCTGGCTCATGTGAGAACTTGGACCACAGCTGGTAAGGAAAGCCTGCTTCATTTTGATCCTAAAGGCTTCACGCCAATAGTCAAGAAGCATAATAAAAGGCCTGACCACGTAAATAAATTCCATGCACCCAAGCAAGGGCTTGACCCCAAAGGATGAAATGAGAGCTACTGAATAAAAGCTATTAATTTTAAGGAATGAAGTTTTTAAAAACAGATGAAGCCTAAAATAAACTTAAAGCTCCTGGAAATATGCAAACCCTGCTTTTATCACATATTAGCCATTGTGTGCTTGTACACAAGGATTCAAGAGCTAAGTCTTGATTTCAGTCTTGGCGTTTAGCATGTCACATCCCTCTCTGTCTTTCTTCAATCCCACACTAGAGAAAAGGAAGATACCCCTTGTTTTGGAGTACAAACACTCATTGACTTTGCAGCTTGCTCCATCTACTCCCTTAAAATCAGTTCCAACTTCTCATAACCTTTTTCACTCTTTTGAGTTTGTGCTGCTCATTTAACAGTGGCTGGATGTGCGCAAACAGAAAATCCATCATGCTCAGACCACACAAGCCAGAGAAACCCAGAAACTTTCACCACAGCTTTATGTGAAGAGATTAAAAAAGATCTATGCAGTTCCAAGCAAACAATGAGCAGGATAGGATTACAGATCCAGAAAGCATGACCCACAGTCCTGTTAAGGGCACTGTGTGTGGGGGGGTACCTGTTGCAGGGAGAGGGGCCAAGAGAGAAAGGCAAAGGTTGGAAGGGGTCTACAGAAGATCAAGGTGTATGTCCTGTACAAATATACATCGATGTTTCCTAGCTAGGACTATGTTAGTCCTGAGGTAAACTACCAACATTGCTATTGGAGCTTACTGCAGTTATAAATGTAGCTGCAAAACAAGCTAACACAGATTTGGAAGGGGAAGCTTTTTTTTTTTGCCAGACCTGCTAGGATCTCATTTTGAAACAGTTGCACCATACACACTGACCCTTCACTAAACATCTACATATTGCTTTATACTAAATGCATAGCTTACATTTGACAAAAAGAGGACTTGAATTCTCAGTGAAAACTGTTAGGAGGCATCTATCTAGCTTCTAAGAACAGCAGGACATATATATATATGTATATGTTGAGGTAATTATTTCATAATCAACCCATTGCAACACAACACTAGACACAGAATCTCTAACTCTTACCCACTGGCTGGAACACATCAATAAGATGCATTTATACACTAATTAGATAACCATGCATGTAAATACAACCAATATGCAGGATACATTAATTTACTTGCCTGTTCTTGAAAATCTGGTCTTGGCCTTTTTGATTGTTTTAGAGGATTCTCATCTCATTGTCCAGATGTTCATTCTGCTCATTGACTTTGAGTTATCATGCACTACCTTAGATGCACTTGCTGTCTACAGCTTGCTGACATCAAGAAGGCAGTTTTAATGAATGTAATGTGGCCACAACACAATGTTCATGTAGCTCATCAAATGCCTTCTACTGTTGCCTCAATTTTGCCAAAACAATGCTTACAAGACCACACAGTAAACTGCATCAATAGATTCATCAGAAATAAGCCTTTTCCCCAAAATGGGTTTACTTTAGCTTAGATAACTGAATTGGCCTACCCAGTAGTCCCACAAATGTTCTGGGGGCAGAACTATGAGGGTGGAATAGGGGTGTGAAAAAGCAGTGCTTACTTAAGCTTCCCTTACTACTATAAAAGAGACACGGAGCTTCAGGAAAGCTGTTAGGAACATCTCAAAACCTGGTTGAGCACAAAGGGTCCTATTAAGCATTGCCATGGTCCTTGTCCAAAAAGGCACAGTAGGCTACCATGCCCATTTAGTAAGAAACCCATACCCTACCTAGCACGTGGCTTCTACTCTTAATATAACTGTGATGACTAACATCTCATATTAATAGATCCTACAATTTGGTTTTATAGACTGTAAATTCTTCAGAGCAAGTCCATGACTTTATACTTTTGCACACTATCTGTGAATAAACAACGGTGTGAGGTTGTGCTTCACGAAGTTCTTAAGACCCTCAGATAAAAGCAGCTTTGTAAATGTAGTGATTCTACACAGCTTTTCCTTCTCAGTCTGAAATGATAATGTGCAAGAGGCAGAAGATGACATTGACCTTCAACTTCCTGAGTTATAACTAGCTTTTCTTGCCATTTTTAATCAGGTCCAATTTCATCTCCAATGGAAGGCCAGGATGTGGTGAGGTAACTGGACGAATAAATAATCTCTTTGCTGCCATGGCAATGGTGCAAACAGACTGGACCAGATACGAAAGGAAGTTGTCATAAATCACAAGTTGGTCAATCCTGTTTAGTTTCCAAGCAAGGGTTATGCAAGCTGGTTGAAAAGTGCCTCACTGAGGAGCCAATTTTCATTTTCCTCAGGAAAGCAAAATGTTTTCTCTCTCTTCAGTGCACTGCTTTGCAGATTATCTGGTGTCTCAACTTCAGACCCTGCTCCTCCTTAGGCCTGAAAGACACTAATTTCAGAAACATCTCCTGTTTCCAGGGCAGCTCGAACTCTGCCAGGAACTATGTTCCTAATACATAAAGGGTAATACCACATCCCAGTGTTCAGATTTTTTTCATCTGTGACTTAACAAGGAGTTAAATAGCCAGCACAGAAAAACTTGCTTACCTTCAGGAGTAATTCTTATCACAGATTCGGAAGGGTGAGTGAAGAATGTGGAATACACCTTTTCAGTGACCAGCCTCTCCTGTCCCAACTGCACCTTCCAGCCAGGAAGCAGTCTTTACAAGTCTGTAGTGCTTCTTACTGTCTCACTGATGCACCAGGACAATATCCTCTGTTGCAAATAGGAATTTCTGTGACTTTTGTGCCTATAACCTCATTCTTTTGAGGACTGAGACAAACCGGGAACTTTCTGCCCTTCATACTGAGGAATAACACTTCTCTGCTAAACACCATGCAGACACCACCATCAGCAAAATTAAATCCAGCTTGTCCTTTGACAGATATTTTGGTTTTGTGGGCTATGATCATTGAAGTGTCTGAGAAAGGGAGCAGAGGAAGTTCTGCTCCATCATTTGAGAAGCTGCACCTTTTTTTTTATATATACCTTTTTATAAAGCCTGCTTTATAAGGTACCTAGCTGGCAACACTCTCCCATGCACGGCTGTTAATGCTTGGGGTGGCCAGCTAGCAAAACACCACTGCAAACCTTGCTGAGTCCTGTCAACACTGCATCTCATCTGGGCTAATGTAAACCAGAAACTCACCCTCCATCCCCAGGAGGGGTCAGATATAGTTGTAAAGCATGAGAGTGCTGACAGGGTCTCCAGCAACATGCTCCTGTTGTATCATTAGGTCCATATTCACTGCACCTCAGACTCCTCCTGGGTGATGCCTAGGTTCATTCTGACACTAGAGACATTCTGCAGGCAGACACAGGCTTCTTTCCAGTTCACCTAATTCCAGTCTGCCCAATTCCTCCCCCTAAACTTCACACTTACATCCATGCTAAGAGAGTGCAAAACTCTACCCAGTGAGAATGGTGGAGCGTTTGTCCTTCAGATGCTTGATGTTTAGAAGGCACAAAGCAAGAAAGGATTTGGCTTCTTCCTGCTCTTACTGATAAACCCTTCTTGATTTGCCAGCCCCTCCAACTGGTGGGTAATAACAGGACAGAATTATTTGCTAGGCTGAGCAGAAACATCCTGTCCCAAAGTCTACAAAAGTCAGCAGAAAAAGTGATGTATTTCAGGAGACACTGACTAGGTGCAGGCTCCCTAAGAATCGTAGAAGAGCAACAGCCTCACCTGCAGAAATATTCATAATTAACAGATGAAATCTGACAATAGTAATTGCATAAGGGTAGGCAGTCCCATAAGGAGAAAAAGTCTGTGCTGGTATTGGGCCAAAAGAAGCCCTCCATGACTTAGTTCCTTGTAAAGCACCCTGATCTCCTGCAGGCTCTTCCTCATTCAGGGTAATCCACCAACTAACTGTTCCAGTTAGCAGCAGGGAAGCAAACAGCTGGAAAAAGGATTTTTGCATTTTTGTTACAAATGTCCTGTGGCTAGGCACAAAATAAAGGACACACTGATCACTGTCTCCAAGGCCTCTGAAAGAATTTAATTTAACTGAACTTAATTCTGGACTCCTTGTTTAGACAGAGAGGATGAAGGAAGAGACAAAGTGAGAGCGCCAGGGGAGAAACTGATTTCCCGTCATTTCATTTCATTATTACCAGAATCAAATAAGCAAAAAACTCACGCATCAGGCTTTTATAATCATGAGATCTGAAAATGAATGAATACATTGGATTACTTTGTACTGACCTGACTTCAAAGCCTTTACAGTGATAGAATTTTAGACTTCTATTGGAGACTATTTATGTCAGAACTCACCTTTGACTCATGCAAGTAAGAAAAAAAAACATCTCCTGCCTAATCATAGGACTCTACAGCTGGGTCTTTAAGCAAAATGTCCACCCAGCTCAATTCTACTCTCATCACTGTCTCTTGAGGTTGGAAAATGAACTACCATTAAGCAGTGGGTCAGAATTAGACACAGAAGAGCTAAGCTAAAATCCAGCCACAGAGAGCGGTGTTTCTGGTGTTGGTACCTAAAATTGACTTCACAGCACATCACCATAGTTCTGTGCTTTAATTTTCCCATTTCTCCATCCAAACAGACTCAAATTATTTTATCAAGTGGGCTGAATGGAAATAGAAAGTACCTTTGGTCAGCAGTGCTCAATCACAAGAGAGGCTGCAGCCTACAGACGTGGTTAATTCAAGGAATGCAGCTGAGGTCCCAGATCAAAGTCTTGCTGCTGAAGCAGGTGATGAGCCAGCTAAGATTTGGGATACACTCATGGTTTTGACTATGTAGCAGCAGAACGGTCTCCTATAATTTTTTGTGTTGAAACCCAGCCGGCCTGTTACCAGTATGATACAATCCAGCAGCATCTAATCAGCTGCTGCCACCCTCTGCCTTCCCCCACCCTCAACACTGGCGGATATGTCAAAGCAAAAACATCTCTGCATTTCTGATCTCCCTGGGGTCACATCTGTTTTGAGTAAGGCTTCTCATTTGGTTCCAATCCACCGATTTCCTGCTACTGTCCATGAAAAAGAGAGTGCGACTCTGTGGCTTCCCCTGGGTGTAATGGTCTAATCTGTACCTTGTTGTGCACTGTAGAGGGGAGGGGGAATCAGTGCTACTTGGGAGCAGATTCCTCTTCCCTTATGATTGCATCCTGTTCTTATGCAAAGTACCTTTATTCTTGCTAGCAGTGGCAGCCCCAGATGTCCTGGTGCCCTCCCTGCATCATCCATATTCCTCCGGCCTCCTAATTGAATCCTTCCCTGACTGGGACAGGCTTTCCTCATTATAATGAACTGGATCCAATTCTACTCCCTCCCCTCCATCTCCCAGTCTTTCCTTGTGAACACAGGGCAGGCCCCACAGAGCTGCTGTGGGTGGATGACCGCACCAGTGAACTGTTCTTGCAGCTACTGTGATGTTGCTCATGAGGTTAACAGAGCAGGAAAGCCCCAGACAGGTACAAGGTAGTAAAGGCATCTTCTCTGCCAAGATTCTGGCAGCATCAAGATGCAGTTTAGTTCTGAGAAATAATACCTAGTCCTTTTAATCTATGGCTTTTAAAGCCATTTATCAAAAATATCAGGGTTTTGCAGCTGGTGAAGCAGCCTAAGTGTTCTCAGAAGAGCAGTGGCAGAGCCCAGGACTTGAGTGAGTCTCTTACATTCTCATCTCATAGGATTATCTCTGTAGGAAGTCAGTATTCGTGAGCAATGTTTCACTCATGCTCTGAATAATACCGGGCAATATAAGCAGAACAAACTATCTTTTTTTTTCCACTTTCACTCCTTCACTGAAAATCTCAGTACTGGGGAAAAGCATTCAGTACCCTTACTTTATTTATCCTTTGGCATCTTAATCTGAGACAAACGACCCTACGTTGAACCATATGATACATCCAGAGATCCAAGATTTCTTTGAATGCTCTCATTCTGGAAGTAGGAGCAATGTAGCAGTATTGCCACACTCAAGATGACTCCACCATGAATTAAGTTGCATTAGCCCAGACAGAGCAGCACACTATATGTTGGTTTTGGTACTTTAACTAGCTTGTTCAAAGCTAGTTAACTTATTATGTGGACCACACTAGGGCGTGCAGGAACAGCCAGGCTTATATAAAGGCAAGTAAACTCAGGTAAACTGAGGCACAAGTACATTAGCTGCATCGACTTCCAGGCAAATTCTCAACAGCATTGGGAGGAGAACCAGTACTTCAAATTCCCCAAGCATGACTTTAACTACTAACCCACACTTCTATTGCACTAAGCACATCTGGATTTTACCAGAGCCTGGATATTATTATTAAAAATATCCATATTTTGGAAAACAGACACCCCAAAACAACAGAACAAAACCTCTGATCTAGAAGCTTTTCAGCATTTTAGGGAAAGAGAGATGCTATTATTGTTACTAGAAAGGCTCTAAAGGCAACAGCACAAGGAATGATCTATAGGGCGCAAGTATGTTTGTTATGAAATAGTTTGGATCCACAGAGGAATTCCATATGTGGCTTCCCCTCTAGTGACTAGAGGTTCCCACCTTGGCAGTGATCCTGGAGTCCCATGCCTACAGGCTCAGCAGCATGGAAGGGGAGGGTGGACGCTGGAGGAGTAATGGGATCATCAGCCGCTGAGGCTGCTGCTTGGCACGCCGACAATGTTTGTTTGCACCTCTTTGAAGATGAGAGATGAAAGTGGCGCCCACATGGGCTGCCTTTGATTAGCTTCTTATTTTTAACATTGCAGCTGCGATTATTCTTCTTTTTCTTGAAGCATTTCTTCCCCAGCACCAGAAACTCTGAGGTTCCCTTCTCTAGGGAGGTTCAACTTCAAGGAAACATAACAAAGAGAAGTGTGAATGTAAAGGAGACTGGACAACTCCAGGCCAGTGGGGAATTATGTCATTTTATTTTTAATTTTACTTCCATTTTTTCCCCAATCCCCCATCCTCAGCGGGTCTCAGAAAGAAAATACTTGTTTACTTCTTTTTTAATAGGGAAAATAAATGAGTCCTGGGATTGTACAGAGCTGTCATGAAGAGGAAAATGTCTAATGGTTCAATTCCCAGCTCTGTCACTGAACCACTTTGGGACTTGGGGAAAAGTCAGTTCGCCCATCTGTAAAATGGGATTTATAATGCGTTGCTTCTCAGGGGTATTGAAGGAGTATGAGTAGCATTGATGGAATGCTTCATGCACCTTGGATAGAAGGGGCAATAGCCCTGTGAAGTGCTGTCCTTAATAGATACTTAGAGGAGTTTCCTTGACTGTGGTACTTATCTGACCACAGCAGCCAAGTGCCTCACAGCTGCTGATGGATTCTAATTTTTTTCCCTCCTATTACCTCGCTTCATTGTAGGATTGTTGCACAGGAAAGCAAGGCAAATGGCAAATTGAACAAAATGGACCCAGTCACACAGAGAATGTGTGGTAAAGTCAGGACTAATCTTTTATTTCCTAAAGCTCTGCCACATCCATTAGACTCTCCTCCTAGTCATGCGAATTGTGTGATCTGAAGGCATGAGGGAAAGGCATCTTCCCTTCTTCCTTCAGTAACCAGTCACACTGTGACTGTCTTCCTGCTGCACCAGGATCAAGTGGTCTGAAAAAGGAGTCTGTGTTCATTGTGCACTAGGGTATTTCCTATAATAACATTTTTAGTTTTGTTTCTTTCCCCTGACAGAGTAGTTTTCAGCCAAGAATTTGGTCAGATGTTAATCCAGTTAACCACAGGGAATGCTCTAACTTTAACAGGATAAAGTCAGGAAAAAGTTTAGTCTGCTGTCCCTTATTTTCAGGACCAATTTGCAGAGGTGGTAAACTGCTAAACATACAACTAATATCAGAGGAAACTGCAGGTAATTGGTACTTCCAAAAAATAGCTTCACAGAGCCCTGCTGCTTGTATCAGTTCATGTTCAACATCTGTCAGAGGGCCTTAAATGCTAGGCAGAACCTGATAGCAACAGTGCCAATTACAAGATGGAAAAACCTGGAGTGGGGGTAAAAGGAACAGCCAAGGATAAATAACAATCAGGTCCTCTATACTCATGTACTTCAAAAGAAAACACACAACTACATATTTTTATATTTATTTCTTTGTGTTATCTATCAAGATGTTTACCAGCTAAAGAGAAGCGGGGGCACATGGGCTGAGTAATAAGAATCGCAGCATGCTTACACAAATCCAGCCAACTGAGAGTAAAATATATTTCCACCAAATAAGTACCTGCTAAACCCTCTAAGAGACACTTCAGCCTTGGTGTAGTCAGTCAAAAAGCTTACAGTAATCCAGTCAAAACATATAATTTACCCATGTTTCCTTGCCTTTATGGCATTTCACTCGCTCCCAGGAAAAAGGGGCAGACCATTGTTACAGCCCAGTGCCCCATTCCTCATAAAGGAATAAACCGGTCTTATAGGCTCTTCTCAAGCATATTATAAGGAGATATATTATACAGGATAGCTTATAATATATACCTACTACAGGTTCACTCCAGAGAAACAACATACTCCAGCCCAACTCCATCTAGTCACACAGACTCTAGGACATTAAATTAACCCCCTACCAAATTTACTGCAAGCCATCTGACCATACCATTTAGCCACGGTAAAGACAAAATCTATACCTAGCTACAGTCAGGAAAGCAGACAACTCTTGAAAACCTATTTATATCACTCAAGGAAATCAATGGAGAACCCAGGTCTGGAGGCCAGTGACCTTGGATTGACACAAAACTTAAAGGAAAAAATTAATGGTGTCAACTCAAGATATCACAGCTGTTATTTCAGAGGATTCAAAGTCCAGCCCTGCAGCTTCCTGATCAAGAAAAGGTGCTTAAATCGGGATGCATTTTTTTGTAAATAGAGCAAATACTCACCTGTTGCTGATGTAGTTGCAGAGCTGCTTCCCCGGGACATGCAAATGGCTGCCCGTGCCTCACAGGCAGATCCTTGGTGGCAGCCAAACCTCTCCAGTTCTGTCCCAGATAGCACCAGGTGTGGTACAACTCTAGAAGTGGCATTTCTGGAAGAAGTCTCTCCTCAGGCTGTCCTGAGGTGATACTGTGGTGAGCTTTCCATGGGCTGTTTCCAGAAGGTACTCCTTCAGGAGCCTTCCACCCAAGAGAAAGTGAAGAGGAGATGAGTGAAAAGGCAGCGCAGGGGGCAAGACATCCATTGTCCAAGGGCTCTGGAGGCCACACACACCAGTAAGATGAATTTTCAGGCCTATAATTTCTCAGTTACACCTCAGCTCTTCCTCAGCTGCCCCAGCTCAGCACAGCAACAGTCCCCGACGACCCACTCAGGAAGCTCCAACAGTCACAAAACGGTAGCCAGAGCTGGGGGAAGAGGGTGCCCCATTCCCAACTTACTGAGATACCAATGTGGCACCACATAGATGACAACACCAGGTACTTCTACATGGACAAGAAAGTGAGGCTGAGGTGAGGCGCCCATGGTGGGAGACCAGCTTGCTTGTGCTGAGGCACCAGCAGCCACCTGCCAGACTTGCAAAAAAGGCGGGAAACGGCAGCTGCCTGACAGCCCCGGACAGGCACCTGCACCTCCACCTCATGCCAGCCCAGGCCCTAAGGGCAGCCCAGCCACAACACCAGCCACTAAAAACGATCTCTCTGGTGTAAACTCCAGCCATACTAAGGCACCGCTGCCAGGAAAGGCTTTGGAAGGTAGAAGAAAACCCCTCACCCTGTCACAGCTGGGCCCAGTTTAGAGAGGACAGCTCATAACAGGATCGGCTCCACCTGGCATGGCCCTCTAGTAAGCCTTGGAAAAAGGTAACAGATTTCTGAATGTTTTGTTGTTTGTTTGTTTATTTTTCAATTAACATGACAAAAATAAGGTCCTGAAAACAGCAGGTTACAAGGATGGCAATATTCAACGGTAGTTATGCAGAGACATTTTATTTTTAGAGTAGCCACTGACTGCTGGTAAAGTGCTGGATGTGTTGGTGTACCTCTGCTGCCTTTAACACCTCTTACTTCACTTTAACTTAACCATTTTTATGCAAGAACTTATTTTTAGGTGTACAGGTCTGTGCAGAGCAGGACTATGCTCTCTAATGTGGCCACATGGACTACTGGGATGCAAGTCATAGCAGTGCTGGCCATGCTTTGATCTTTAATTTGCTCAGGGACTTATTTTATAAAATTATTATTATTATTACAGTTTTTTGCACTGGGTGAGAGAGCCAGGAGGCTGATCCCCAACCTGGGACCAGTAGCTCCTATTTGATGTCCAACACCAACAAGCCAGCTCTTCCAGCAGAGCTGGCTGCCACATTGTGGCCTGCTCCCCCAAACGTCACATCTGGCTGATGTAAAACACACATGTTTTGACTGAAGCTTTTTCTTTAAAATGCCAACATTAAAGGAAGGTTTGCTTTGTAAAACTGAAACTGTAAAACTCTTCTGAAACCCAATCTGGGGGATTAAAAGAACCACATGAAAAGGGATAAATATGACCTGGACATTTACTTCCTGTGCAGAAGTTCGCTGAACATGTGCCTCCCAGCCTGTCAGTGCAAAACAAGACTTTCTGCTCTTATTTTCAGAAGGGAGGGGGAAGAAAAAAAAAAAAAAAAAGAGAGGAAGACAGGAAATTTGGTAAACTGACAACTCTTTTCTATCTCATGGCTAATGTCAGAGATGTTGGTTTCTGTACAGTGGCATCTCATACACCTTAAAATCAGAAAAATACACAACTAATAATAAGAAATCCAGTATTAATAGGCAAACCATTCTTATCCATACTATATGGTAAAATTGGGCTTGATCCATTTTTAACTGGGAGTCAGTGGCAGAGCTCCTTTGGATTTCAGTGGGAATAAGATCAGATCTAAAGATATGATGGACTGAGTCCAAGGATTCTCTGATGATGTACAGAAGTAACACATGGATAGACAAACAGATCTTCAGTTAGTCAGAAAATGGCTCACTTTCAAATGAACTAATGCAAGATGTTTATATCAGTATTGCCCATTTCAAGTATTAAAACTCATAGTTGGGTTCCAAAAAACAACTTTACTTAAATATTATGAGACTTGAAAGGAAAAAAAAAATCAGTTATGGAGTCTATGTATTTGTCTCCTAGATTTTGAATCTTTAAGAAGATATAACATTTTTTTCTGGTTTTCTTTATTAATAGTGAACTGCTAGAAGCTTGATTTTTTTAAAACCAAAGCTGACATTGTGACTTATTATAGTATGATTTCAGAAGATGAGACTTAGGGAAAAAACATATAAGAGCAGGTAATACATTAAAGTCACTATCGTTCTCAAAATAACTTTATGATCTCAGGTCCCAATACACGAACTGCAGAGGACAAAATGCAATATAATGTAAAATTTGGCATTAGCATTCTGTTTTGGCAAAAAAAGTCCCTTTAACCCAGTTAAGTTCCCTAGAAGCCAGTTACACACTAATTTGGGATTATATTTTTCATCTTCCCCCTTGGATGATGCTGTCAAATTACACTGAAAGTGACATTAGCTGCCCAGCAGTCATAATTTGGAGAAACAAAACTCAAATATATAGGGAGCTCAGCACTTTATCTAAAGCAGACTTCTAACAGAAAACGTTGGACTCTGCACATGAAATGTTGTGGGGCACCTTCTTGCACCACTGGCTTGTAACTGCTGTAATAGCTGACCCTGTGGATACACATGCAGGATCCAGCATGAATTGAGTTTGAAATTCTCTGTAGTTTGGGATGCTTAAGTCTGGACTTTGTCAATTCAGTCCCACTGTTGTTTGAGGTTTTTGGTGGGGTTTTTTGTTTACTTGGTTTTTAATTTTAGAGTGATTAAGTCTGGATTGCTATTGGTATTCTTGGAAAATGCCTTGTGTCCCCTGTGTGAGATATAGGCACCAATAACCCCAACACCATAGTACGTTTTTTTCCAAATACTTTCTCATCTTAACTGGGTTTGATCTTTGAGATGGAAAGTTCATCTATTCTACTTGCAGCCTTGGTTTTATAATTCCCATTGAAGCCTTTCACAACCTCTGCTATTGTATAGAGCTGATAAAAAAATCTTTCTTCTTTCTGTTTAGTCCTGGCCAAATTTAAAAAAGCTTTTCCATTATTTCAAGCCAGAATCAAGCTAAAAAAAAAGGTGCATTTCAAAGTCATTGTTCCATGGAGAAAGACCAGTTCCCAAATCCTTTCCAAATCAAAAGTGGACAGTTCCTCAGTCATTTCCAAGCCAGAAAGAGGCCATTTTATGAGCCAGAAAGCATCCATTTTCTGCATCAGTCCTGAGCCAGAGAGGCTAGTGTCTGAGTCAGTTCCAGGGGGGGAATGTCTGGCAGTTTTCCAAGCTTGGGAGTGTTGCTATCACAGCAATTGTTTGGTGATGCCATCCCAATAAAGCTTCATTACGGTGTTCCTCTTTCTATAAACTTCAGTGCCCTCCAGTGTCCCCAGCAATCACTTATCTAATATTAGGATATTAAAAAATATGGAAAGATTTTAAAGAGACTTATTAAAATGCAATTAGCAGCGTGTACGACTTAAGCAGTGAGATTATTTAAAAAAACAACTTGATTGTGTGGAATGCCACGCACCTTACAGAGATAATAAAGCTGCCAATCAAGTCCATTTTCAAATTAGGAAATTTTCATTCTTTTTTTACAGCCCCCTAAGTGAATATTAAAACTGATTATTAACCTCGGAGTGTAGCGGCGGCCCCTAAGCCTGCAAGCTCTAAAAGGAAGGTTTCATAACTGTTGGTAGCCTGGGCTTCATTCCCCATTTGGACTGGGATCTCTGTGCTTGTTTAAAGGGACAGTGCTCACCCTTTGAATAAAGAAATCTGAAAAACCTGGATGGGTCCCTTGTACAGAAAGGCTCAAAGCTCCAGATCTTGACATTGCAACTTGGGAGGCCAAACCAAACTGCCTGTAATGACCCTGCCTCGGTATTACACAGCAGTTTTTCCATCAATAAACTGCAGGTAAGACTGCCCCCTGATGTCCAATCTGTGAATCTCACCAAATCGTTACACTGCCTGGCACGTAAGTTTTGTCCAAGTAAAAATGTGTAATTGTCATACTCAGGTTTCTGTGCATAGATTCTCAGTATATGTTATTATTCTCAGTTTATGTTATTACTTCCCTTGCTAAATGTAAAACCATGTCATTTACCTTGCCTTTTTATTTATTTTTTGTCCTACTGAGAAACAATCAAATGTGACACTGCTATTTGACTTTGCTGGCATTTTTTATTTCATTTATAAAAAGGATCTTTCTCAGAGAAATTAAGTCACACCACCCTGCCAGGTTACTCCTTTTGCAGATCTTTACTCTGCTGTCAAAGTGGATTTATTGATGCTTCCTGGATTTCTCTCCCCAAGCTTGCAAACTGGAAATGAACAACTCTGGAAGGCAATAAGCTAATTCTTGACTGAAATGCTTTATTTTGGGATAAATGCAAAGATACAAAGGGAATTTCTTAGGAGGGTGTAGTCACTGATTCTGATTCCAAAGCAAAAGTATATTTTAGCATGTGCTTAACTTGAAGTATATGCTTGAATTTACCTTTGCTGATCTCTTTGGGACCACACACAGGCCTGAAGGTAAGGACTTGGGTACTTTACCATATTGATGCCAGGCTGCTTTGCAGGAATGACAGTCCAGACAATATTTAAACAGAGAATATCACTGAGTTTCAAAGCATCTAGGATAGAAGTTATTTTACCAGCACATGTACCTCATGACTATAGCTCCCTCTGGAATCTAGCTATGGCACCTGGATCAACTTACGATTCGCATGGAAGCTATCTACACGTCTTTTCAAAGTAAATAATCTGCCTGGGCTGGATAATGGAGGTTAGGAGGATGACAAATTGGGTTAACAAAATGTCAGCAAGAGCCCAGTTTTAAGTCTGGAATGAGTCACAAGTGAAACAAGTTTAGTGGCCAGGGTTCACCCTTGATCTTGAATTGGTATTTGTCTACATCACTGAATAACCACAACTGACCCAGTATAATTCAGCATAATTGACAATCCAGCGTCGGCAACATTGTTGGGGTGGAGCAGGGGTAAAGATGTTACTGCCTCTTTGGTTAAAGTCATGCCATAGTTAATGAGAAGCACTGAAGAAACAGTAGCCACAGCGATGTCATTAGCTTTCCCAGGTCTCTGGGCTGAAAAGAAGCACTTCCAGCACACCGAATGTTTTGTGCTGCTACTGCAGCTGGCACCATGCCCCTTTCCTACTCCCCTGACTGGAACAAATATTTCAATGGCTCGTCCATTAAGCTGGTCTGGATGGGGAATGTATGGAGTGTGCTCCTTAGGATGAACAGAGTATTGGTGACGTTTTAGGAGTCTGAAGGCTGGAAGGGAAAGATACACAGTCAATCAGTATTGAGGTACACCAGTGAAGACATATGGTGACGTGGGGAGGTGTACTGCAGGTGGATTAGTAAACAGCGTATGAGAGTTCTGAACATAATGGTTGGGGATTTTGTTATTTTGTTTGGATTTTTTTTTCATAAACAACTATTCACTGCTAGCAAAGTTTACGATGATTGGAACCATACTGGCAATGACAGAGAATTAAGATGTAATGGACATATAATTTTGGGTTTGTGAGATAGTAAGTGTATGGTAATGCCAGCACAGTAAATATCTCTGTTATTAACACATTCTAAAATTAGATCAAGCAAAACCAGCATTCACAAATACTGAGGCAATTCCTGGCAGAGAAGAGAGATTACTGAAAAGGTTTGAGTAAGTGCTATGGATGGGTGATTGCCAGGCTGGAAAGCAAACTTCCAAAAGCATGAAGACTTTGTCCCACAAGCTGCCTTGCATTCCTTGATTAGGATCAGCTTCAAGAAAAGCCTTTCCGTGGGTACTGGCAGAGCCAGACGTGAAAAGAACAAGCTCTACCTAATGCCAAATCTTTCAGCCCTGCAAGTCTGTACTCCAAAAACTCAGAGCATGGAACTACACAAATGGTAAAGCAGCTGAAAGTCTGATACACAACAATTCAAATACGTTAGACTAACCAACTGAAAAAATAACCTTATATTACTTGTAGCTGCTTATTGAGCAAGACTAGTTTTGATCCAAATATTCCTCAACATGGAAGAAGCGAATAACTAGATGACACAGAGTTTGCTTCTGTGTTTTTCTCCACTCCTATAAATAGAGATGGAAAATCTGAAATAGAAATCTGAATTTTTCTTTATTATTAGAAAAGGGGAGAGGGAAGAATATCGAAAGCACTCCTTCATTAGAAAAAAGCAGTTCCAAAACCTGGGATCTTGCCACCCACTCTGAGCTTTCCCGGCCCAAGCTGTGTGTTGCAGAATTCCATTCTAACTCCTGACTCTCCAAGCTGCATCTGAGGAGTCCCCTCCAGGTGTCAGCCTTGCACTTCGCATGAGGTTTTCTTCCCTCAGCCACATCTGGCATGAATGTGCTGGGTTCAGTGGAGGTTCTAGACAAGAGACCATCAGGGATCTTAAAATATTAAATGCATTCCCTAATCTCATTTCAGGAAAAATGCTGAAATATCACAGTCCCACCAGGCCTCCCTCAAAATTGTAAAACCAATGCCATTGTGTAAGGGAAGGGATCTAAACAGGCCCATTATCTTTCTACAGTATCAGCCAAGAGAACTGTGAACATCTGCCAGCCCAGAAACAGTTCAGGAGCCAGGACTTTCACTTAAGTTTTCTTTTTTTAGGCTGTAATTGCTATGACTGTCCTTTCTTTGGCCTTAATTCCTAACTACTTCCAACAATACTAAAAGCTTTTGCTCTCCTCTGCACTTTTGTGCATAAATCAGAACTACACTGAGATTTTCTCGATTGGATCTCATCATTGGTAGAGCTACTGGAAGCTAAGAACAAAGGCAAGCACATGCAGGCCCACCACATCATCTAACCCTGCTCTGATTTTAGGGTTAAGATTGTTGGCAGTGCTGCTGTTTGGTTTAGAACTAGATCTGTGGGAAAGACAGCAAATAAAGACAAATGGGCATTGTCAGACACACTTGTAGCCATAGGATTGGACAGACAGCCTGGATGTCAGAAATAAAACTCCCCTTAGGATGCTGCTCTAGTTTATGATATTGCTCAGAATTGCTACACATCTTTAGGCAGGTCCAATTTGAGATATATTCCTAAAACTACATGCATGAGCAACAATGCATGAAATTGTAACAACAGTGAAATCCTCTTACAGAGTGGGGAGTTGTGTCAAGACCGAGATAATGTGGTATGGGTGGGTGGACTTTGCAAAAATGCAATCTATAGTTCAGACTTAACTGCCTTTCCTTCTCAGGAGTAGGAATTAAGAGTTGCAGTAGAATCTGTGGGCCTAGTAGGTTTTAAGACAACATCCACATGTGAGAAACCAGGCTGAGTTCAGGTGTTTAATTCTTGCAGTGTAGGCCACTGAAGAGCCATCGGTTAGTGTCACGGTTTAACCCCAGCCAGCAGCAAAGTACCACACAGCCGCCTGCTCTGTCCCCCAACCCAGAGGAATGGGCAGGAGAATCAGGTAAAACTTGGGGGTTGAGATAAGAATGATTTAATAATTGAAATAAAATAAATAAAATTTAAAAATAATATTAATAATGAGAATTGTAATGAAAAGGAGAGGGGTAGAGGAACAAAATCCAAAAGGAAAAAAAAAACCAAACAAGTGATGCACAATGCACTTGCTCACCACCTGCTGAGCAATGCCCAGCAGGTCCCTGAGCAGCAATCCCTGGCCCTGGCCAACCCCCACCCAGTTTGTATACTCAGCACGACGTTCTGTGATATAGCATATCCCTTTGGCTAGCTCAGGTCAGCTGTCCTGGCAGTGTCCCCTCCCAATTTCTTGTGCCTCTCCAGCCTTCTTGCTGGCAGAGCCTAAGAAACTGAGGAGTCCTTGACTTAGTATAAACATTACTTAGCAACAACTAAAAACATCAGTTTTATCAACATTATTCTCATACTAAATCCAAACCACAGCACTGTACCAGCTACTGAGAAGAAAATTAACTCTATCCCAGCTGAAACCAGGACAGGTAGCGGCAATTTTCAGTAAATACTGAGCTGGGAAGGCTTCAGATATAGGCTATTGATGGGTCTAAAGGTCTGTATCCCCTTAACTGTCGTAAGACAACCATCAAACATGATAATGAATACAGTTTTCCACAAGGTCTTTCAAAAAGTCTGAGTGTTTAAAATTTTTATAGCTGTTAGGCAAAAGCCTGTCATGAAAACACAATTCTGGGTGTCAGGTGTCACCAGTTTTTCACTATGCACTTTCAGAATGACCTTGGCAAACCTGGCTTACCCCAATACCTCAGTTTTCCAAATGGCTGCCTACAACATTAACTGGCCAGAGTTGAATTAATTGCATTATAAATGTAAGGACACTAAAAAGACATGAAAAAATTCAGAAAGAGAAAGATAGAAGTCTATCACCTTTGGCAGTTTCAACTGCACAAAAAGTCCATTTGGTCACATCTGGTTGATCAGTAGCTCTCACCACTCTCATCGAAAATGACTTTCTGTTCTATGAGCATTAGTTCTCCCCTTCCTGTGGCTGTCAACAATTTCTCATGTAAAGGTCTTGCTCCTCTTTCAAAATTACCTGTATTAAGGCAAATTATGTGTTCTCTTCCTTTCCTTGTTGAAAGTCATTTACATGAAGAATCACAGAACTGAGATTATAGATACTGGGGGAGGGAATGCAGAAATATAGTTAAGACTGAAAATTTGGGTGGGCCTCAATTTATGGTGGACAGCCAAAGAACAAATGTCTGATGTCATAGTAAATCATTTATATTGCAAATGATTTAAAATAATGAAAACCCATATGCATTAAATTTTGCCCTGTACATCCATTTGACATATTTTAAGTAGACAAAAGATAGATTTTACATAAATCTTCACTAAATGTACTTCGAAAAAATATCACCAGGCAGTAAAACCTAACCATTTTAAAAACAGTCTTTGCCTTATACTTGAGCTCCTGCTTCAGCATGCATCATTCAAAAACAGCAAAAAAACTACCACAGGCTGTCTGCCCACTCCTTGAAAGAAGGGTAGGGGGAGGTGGGGGACTAAGGGGACAACAACCAAAATAAAGAAGGAAAAACAAGACAAACCAGCTTTTGAACAGAATCTGCCTAAGTTGTCTTTTACACTATTCCAGGTCTTACAGTAATAGTAGCTACATTTCACCCAAGCCACCTGCGGCTTTGCCTTTGAAGGAAGCTACTTCCAACCTCCCATATAAATACCAATGTTTGTACTGAATATTTAGAATCTGTCACACACCAACAACTTGTGATTTTATAGACTTGAAGCTGGCTGTGTAGCACAGTTTCCAGTCTGTGGATTTTATCCTTTGGTATATGGTAGGTAATCTGTGCTGACAAGTTCATGCTCTTTTATGCTGAAGTTACTATGCAATCTATCAAAAAACCCACTCTGAATCCCAGCTCCAGTACACTGTGAGAGGCAACAAATTCCTTTGGAAGATACCTGGCACATCTTCACCAGGAACTTAGCTCTGGGAACTGACTAGATATCTCTGAGAATCACAGGCAGAAATTCTTCCCAGGCTCTGCTGTGGATGGTCTAGAAAGGCAAGGAAGGTGACTTGCAGATGGTTTGCTGAGACTCTGCCAAACAAAACAGAATGAAGTTAATTTTACATGCTCTGTGTACAAGATGCAAACATTTGACAGTTCCCACAGGTACCAATCAAACAAGAGGGTGGAGATATCAGATACTATACATTGTTGTGCTTTGAACCCTGGGTCACAGCTCCAAAACAAAGGTAGCAGTCAGCATCTGATTGCCAGCAGTAGCTATGGGGCTTGCAGGGGCCTTTTGTCACCATTGTTGGGTTTCCAATTATTACATAACACTTTCAGTTCCTAACAGCTCCCACCGGGGCCATGGGGCTGGGTTTGTTGAGCAGCCACACCTGGATGGCTGACACCAGCTGTTTTGAAGACCTGCAATCTAATCAGCCTCACTCTCAGATTAGTTGATTGCCTGTTCTGATTGTTTCTTGTCCCGTTAACAGTCAACATCTGTCTGGTAGTAAAACAAGAAGCAACAACAACTCTTTGTAATGTGTCAGTTAGGGAAATATGGCCAAAGTTGTTTTTTTTCTTCAAAACAGCTACTAGGGCTGAAAGGACCCAGGCTGATGGATGCCAAGTCCTTCTGGGTCTTTACAAGAGTCAAGCATGTAAAAGATCTGACTTTGGTTGTGTTTTGCTGAGAGATTAAAAAGCACATCACCTGTTCTAATCAGTTTTGGAAGAGTTAAGTAAATAAGGACATGAACCAAAATGAATGTGGAAACTGTCCCTTTAAGAAACAGGACTAAACCATCTCAGGTGGATTAAGAATTAAGTAATTGAAATCATGGCTCTATAGGATCATCGGAAAATTATCTGAAAAATTTCAGGGACTATAATGAAGTCTTAGATGCTGTTTCAACTAAGGGGATTAGGAGGAGTATTACTATGAGAACCGTAGACTAAATGATCTTTCAGGTACTTTACCTGAGTAGAAACTGCTTATTTTGTTTAAGGGAAGCTTTTCTCTAGAAGCTTTTTCTAGACTGACAGGTATTAGTAAAATTTTATGTTGGTAGGTTGCTTGTTTTATGGACAGGTCTATTTATGGTAAGTATTTCTGGGGAGGGAAAGAAGTAATTATTGCAAATATCCCAGTGGTTGTGGTGAAAGCTCCTTCAAAGAAAAAAAAAAAGGGGGGGGGGGGGGAAGTAAGCATTGTAGAATGCTATTTTTATTGTGTGTGAATGGATTTTCAATTGTAGCTAGGAAAAAACAAATATTACCAATCTTGTTCCTTCAAGAGAATAGTGCTTCTTTTTCTATAATATAGCATCTGTTTAATTAGAGGCTTAAATCTCTTTAAATTACAAGGAGAAATAAATAAACCAACAGGTGTTCTCTTCCTTCAGGCAACTGCATTCAAGGTGGGCTTTATTTGATGCATATGGTAGACAAGATTGTGCTTAGGTATAAAGAGCAGAGAAAGGCTGATTGAATGGATGCAGGCTACTTAATGGCATGGTCCTAGCAATACAGTGATAGCATGGGGAATTTGGGGTTTTTTTTCCCCTTTTCTAAGTGTGTTTAGAATGAGAACCAACCAGAGAATCTGATGTTTGTATTTGCTCAGACTACTGCAGAGAACACTTGTTTCATGTCCAGAGAGGGGAAACTGTGTTCATCCTCCTTACTCAAAATAAAGCAGGAGAAACTTGATGTGGAAAAAAAGACTTCCACTAAGGGTGAGAGGTAGGATTTATTAACTATTGGCAAAATCAGGCCAGATTCTGACTACGCTGACATGCCATCATTCATTAAATCCTCCTGCTTCTTACTGCTCTATGATTAGATATAGGCCCAAGCACTCCATATTTTTCAGTACCCACAGCTGTGTGATGTTTGGTTGTTTTTTTTTTTTATCGTGAGGTTATATTTAGATGCCCATTGATGTTGTTTTTCATCCCAAATGCTTTTGGGAGGGTGAACAGCTGATCGTTATGATGAGTTTGCTTGTACCCATGAGCACACTTAACCTAGAGCAGCAAATAGTTATTATATTGCATTTTGTTTTGTGCCTGTAGGCACGCTTAAGTCAATATACATGATGGCTAGTACCACGGTATTGCATTTGTCTACACCCATGGGCACTCAGACTTGCTGGTGTGAGGGAACTAGTGAATTAACTAGCTGTATCCCCACTGGTGTAGTTACTTCAAGAGCAATACTACTGTTAATTGCTTACCTTAAATCTAATCACAATGCAAAATAACAGAAGGAAAGTGCTGCAAGGATCCCAGTTCTCACAGAAAACGGTTAGTAACATTTGTTTCATTCTAAGCGTGTTTGTTGACAAAACTGAGGAACAAGCTCTTGGGGCAGAAGTCTGTTGTGAATAATTGCCCTTCTTTCCCTGGCTGTTTTACAGCCAGCAAGCTGCATTGAGCTTGTTGCTCTCTCTGAGCTTTTACCTGCATGAAATCTAGTTCAGGGTTGCTGCTTACTTTGCTCATTAGTGAAATTACCACCAGATGCTTTGTTAGATAGAGGTCATTCTGGCTGAATGCCACGACAACCTCTTCAAATAGCATGATTGCTAAACTATAGCTTTGACTTGAAATGGTGCAGTAGGTAATGTTTACATGCTACAATTACCACTCAGTCCTCACAGCATGTTCAAACGATGCTGAGTACCTCAGCGCTGACTTGGCAACAACAGAACTGGATTTGGGATGTATATTGTGGATGACTAGAAAACGTAGGAATGTCAGGAGAACGCCTACACGGCTTATCTCGTTAGCCTGTGTCTAGTCAGGTCCTCTCAGAACTCTGTTGAAAAATGGTAATTAAACGATAAGGCTGAGCCTAAAGTTACATGGGTATAGATGGGCTAGGTTTCAGTGGTGCTGGGAGCCAGTTTTTGCAACTGCAGAAATCTTAAGGAGAAGTCTTAAATACTTGGCAGAAGACATTAATGTAAAGGACTGGATTAGCCTTTCCTAGCCATAGAGTCCTCTTTCCTTACTAAAAGACTTATTTTTACTTCTTTTTAGGAGACCTGTGCAAGGAGGGCCAAGCTAGGTGTGCACTGAGAACATGGCCCGCATGTGGCCTGGATGTGTGTCACAAAGGAACAGATGAGAAGGAGAGGGAAGAAAGTAGTAGAATAATTTTCCTTAGTGTGGTAGGTACAGTCTATTGGTTAAGTGACAGAGCTGAGCTGGTTAGAGAAAGCTCTGCAGTGCACTTACCACCTCTGTGGTGGTGGCTGGCAGGACTTTACAGCTCTGCTAATGGCAACCCTGTGTGGCTGCCTGTTCATATGTATCTTGCAATGAAAGCTGAGATGTCTCTGGTGTGACTTGCAACTAATGTGACTGTGACTGATGAACCAGATAAGCTTATTATTAAAGCGTCAGAATAAAATAACTTGCAGATGTGGAATGGCAATTATCTGGATACAAAATGACTGCTTAAAACTGTAGAACAGTTACTCATTTATAGCTTTACAGTATTACCACTGTGAAGTAAAAAACCCAAACACTCCAGATTTGGGTTTGTTGCTTTGGTTTTTTTGTGTTGGTTTTTGTTTTTTTTTTTATCTAGAGGGTTATACTACTGAAAGCAGATGATTAACCTTACAAAAGGAACCAGACCAGGAGGAAAATACCATTTTCTTGCCACTGTTTTTGTCCTCTGTGTGGTTCTTTTGCACACAAACTTTGGTAAGCTACATGAGCAGAGAAGACTTGGCACAGTAGCCTAACTAGCAGTCCCTCCTGTGATTGCAGCTTAGGGAAAACATATGTAGATGGGCTCTTCTGCACATTTATCTCTCTTCCCCTCCACACACACACACACACCACACCCCCCCCCCCCCAAAAAAAAAAAAAATATCAGGAAACTGGCAGCAAGAACATGAGTGTTCCTTAGCCATAATGGCTTTGGATTTCAGAAGTTTATCATACTCTATAATGAGATATAACCATTAAATCCTTCCATTAAGTAAGGGGAGATTGGGTCTAGAGGGGATTAAACCATGGTATAGCAAACACTTACTAGGTATTAAAGGGCTGGGCTAGAACTACTAGCTTTTTTTAACTTCTAGCTATCCTACAAAATGGTTTTATAGAAGGTCAGAGAGCAGGGCAGTGAAGGGGGTGGGTGGGGGACCCCACCCCAAACATCTGGAAGGCTTAATGAAAACATCAGTTCTGAGTGATGAACCAGGTGTGGGGGTGTCAGACACTAAATATGACATACAGAACAGAGCTGCTATGAAACTGTCGGCATTAGCCTGGTTCATCTAGTTCTTCCCAGGATGCCTGGGGAATGCCGGCAGGAGAGCTACAGGTGGAGGCATGCGAGATCAACCTTTCCTACCAAGCACTGAAAGATGCTATTCAAGCGGTAACATGCCACAGCCGGCATTGCACGTTCATGGCTTCAGCGCAGGAGGCAAACCCTCCTGCCAAGCATTACAGACAACCTGCAACGAGGGCGCTTCCAGGCTGATGCTCAGGTACTTCTGCGGCCTCTACTCGGCATCTGTTACCGTCACCTTCTGGGGAAAAGGCATCTTAGACGTGTGTGCGGTGTCTCCTGCCTGACCGAGAGCTCTCCTACGCCTGCGGCCGCTCACCGCAGGCTTCTCCCTAGCGATAGAGACCACTCACCTTCCCCGAACAAACTGCTTCATGGGGTCGGGCTTGTCAGAAAGGGCGGGGGCTGGTCTTAAGCTTAAGTTGGGGGGGGGGGTCTGGTTACAAATTAAGTACGCCCGTACTTGTCTTTCTGCTAGCGGAGGTGGGAGGGTCGCCGCGCCCTGATGACCCTTTCCCCGTGGCGGGCGGTCCCTGTTGCCCGCAGGCCTGCGCCGGGCGCCGGAGGGGCTGCTCCGTGCGGCGGAGCCGGGGTCGCGACGGCCTTCGCAGGGCGCCCCATGACACCCCTGCGGCGTTTACCTCGGGCGGCGGCCGCTGCCAGGCCAGCGGCTCCTCACGCCGCCAGGCTGGCGCTGCCGGGACCCGCCTCGGCCCGGGCCGCTGGGGCGGCTCTGCCAGCATCGCCGCCGTTCACCGGGAACGGCCGGCCGGCGGGGCGGCGCTACCGGGGTCTCGGCCCGGGTGCGGCCGGGCCCTCCCGTCCCCGCCCGCGGAGGGGGCGATCCCACCGCCCCTTCCCGGCAGCTCCCGCGCTCGCGGCGCGCTGTGCGCAGGCGTGCCTGGGCCGCACCACCGGCCGCGCCGCTGGGGGGGGAGCGGACCCGGGGCCGCCCCTCCGTCTGCCGCCGCCGCCCCGAGAGCACAGCCTGCGGCCTCGACCAGCCGCGGGCGGCGCGGCGCTGGAGCGCGGCTGGGGCCCGCGGCGCTGCCGGCGGCCGAGCGCGCTCCGCTGCAGGCCCTCCCCGCCGCCGGGAATGGTTCGCCCCGCAGCCCGGGCCGGCCTCTGAGGGGGGCCGCGGACGCCATTTTGTGCGGTGCTAGCGGAGGGCGGCGGGCCGGGGCGCGGCGGCGCTGAGGGGCTCCCGGAGACGCCGCTCCCTTCCCTGGCCGGTGAGCGGAGCGCGGCGGACGCGCGTGGGGCCCGCGTGGGGCCCGCTCGGGCTGGGGTCGCCGGCGGGTGCTGGGGGGCCGCGCCCGGAGGTCGTAGGCAGGGGTGGGCCCTGGCAGGCGGCTCCCCCCGGCCCGTCACCCGCCCCGAGCCCGCTGCGCAGGCGGCGGCACGGGCAGTGCCGCCGTGCCGCGTCCTGGCTCGCGGGCCCTGGGACGGCCGTGTGCCGCTGCGGCAGGGCCCGAGGCTTTAAGGCCGAGGACGGGCGCGTCCCGCGGGCCCCCGCTGCGAGATAAATACCGCCAGGCGCGCACCCTAGGGCCGCAAGGACGAAAAGCAAATGGAGGGCAGCACGGCGGGTGCTTATGCCCGGCTTTCCCCCTCTCCTGTACTTTAGCAACTTCCAGCAAAGATGTCGGAGTATATCCGGGTGACGGAGGACGAGAACGATGAGCCCATCGAGATCCCCTCGGAGGACGACGGCACCGTGCTGCTGTCCACAGTGACCGCCCAGTTCCCCGGGGCGTGTGGGCTGCGCTACAGGAACCCGGTGTCGCAGTGCATGCGGGGGGTCCGGCTGGTGGAGGGCATTCTGCACGCGCCAGAAGCCGGATGGGGCAACCTGGTCTATGTTGTTAATTATCCCAAAGGTTTGTCTTCGTTCCTTCGGCTTTTTTTGTGCAAGCTTGCTTTTTCAGTCAGGAGGTCTGCGTGAGTCACTGCTAACTGAACATTCTCATTTACGGAAGATCAGCGATTTTATTCAGGTATCTGTCCTGCACAGTAGATTTGACCCCACTGAGTATTCAGGTGTGCAGTAAGATTTTTAACTCTCTATCCATACAAGCGCTGTAATGGCAAAGTCTTGCGTTAGCCTTGGAGGGTTTACAGCCCTGTGTAGATCTTTGAAGACTGTGGAGTAATGGGATCTCTGTGTACTCACAGATGCTTCTCCTCAAGCCGTGGTTTGGTGTGAAGTACCACTGAAAAATTGCTCAGGAAAAGAGGAGCCTGACCGCCTGGTCCCCGCTCCCCCCTGCCCAGAAAAAGAGGGGATGGCAGTAAATTGCTAATGAAGTATTCTTGTTTAAAATTCCTGTCTTCTCCACATCCTTATAGGATTGTGAATTTACTGGGTAATACTTTAGTAGTAAACTAACACAGAACTAGCTCAGTCAGATTGCAGTTTGGAGGAGTGCTTAAGTGCAGACTGTTCTTTCTTCTCTGTGTACTGTTAGGCAGTTGGGTATGTATTATTGTAATAAGCTCCCAGCAGCTGGCATTTGTCCTTTGTAGTCTGTCCTTTTTCTCATCGTAGTCTATGGTTTTATAACATGCGGTTCATAATCAGTGGAAGCAATTCGCAGAGTTGAGGATGATGTCTAATGTACTGCTTTATATTCAGATAATAAGAGAAAAATGGATGAAACAGATGCATCATCAGCTGTGAAAGTGAAACGAGCAGTACAGAAGACTTCGGATTTAATAGTCTTGGGTCTTCCCTGGAAAACCACTGAACAAGACTTAAAGGAATATTTCAGTACGTTTGGAGAAGTTCTGATGGTGCAGGTAAAATCCTTTTGCAGCTCAAGGAGGGATATGAGGTAGAAATTGAGTAGAAACAGAGCCTTATAAACTCAGAGAAGATCTGAACCTTTGTCTCTCTTCCTGGGTTGCATTTTGTTCCATGAGCTGTATAGGTGCAGATGGTCAGGAGTGTTTGGGAGTGGCAGTTTATGCAGATCAGCTTAATGGGCACAGCCTTTTTAAGAGCTTTGTCATTTATATTAGTTATTAATTGTTGTAGCTGAGTATACGTATGTTCTCTGTGTGTGCGTGCTAAGGAATTA